>NC_081417.1:110567358-111171831 GCF_949786415.1 Peromyscus eremicus | reverse complement strand
AGTTGAAACACTAGAACAGATTGTTCCCATCTACAAATTATTTCCATTTTGTAATGTGTAATGTAGCTGTTTTTAAGGTGAAAGGCTTGGTCTTGGAGAGTCAAGAGGGAGAAGGAAAGGAAAGGAAGAGGAAAGGAGGAATAGGAGGGGACACAGAGAGTGGAAGGGAAGGAGAAGGACTTCATTTGTGTCCATGACTCTGGGAAACTCTTCTCAGATTCAGAGGTAGACAATCAGCCTTTCTACCTAGGTGGGCCTCATAGACTGAGTAAAATGGCTTCATTTCCCAAGAAAAGAAGTAGAGTTCGTTGAAAACCTATGAAGCCAGAGTACAGGGGTGTGGTGGGGTAGGCAGAATAAGCTGTCAGGTTCCTCAGCAACTGTGACTGAGCTGTACATACACTGTACATTGAAGGCAGAGAGTAGAGAGAACTTTGAAGGTGCCCTCACAAAGACATAATAAATGTTCAAGGTGACAGATATACTGTTTTCTGATTCAGTCACTATACAATTGTGTAGGCAAATTTTTAAAAATAGATAGATAGGTAAATATATAGATGATAGACAGAATTATAGATAGGTAGGTAAGTGGGTGGGTAGGTAGGTAGGTAGATAGATAGGTAGATGATAGATGAATAGATAGAGAGATAGATGATAGATAGATAGATAGATAGATAGATAGATAGATAGATAGATAGATGATAGATAAATAGATAGGTAGATATATAGATGATAGAATTATAGATAGGTAGGTAGGTGGGTAGGTAGGTAGGTAGGTAGGTAGGTAGATAGATAGGTAAATGATAGATAAATAGATAGATGATAGATAGGTAGATAGATAGATAGATAGATAGATAGATAGATAGATAGATAGATAGATATACAATTATTGAGTCTACCAAAAAATTCTAAAATTACTTCTTACTATGTTGTTAGATATCTTGGAAGTAACCTCTCATTCCATCCTTGTACCACAGTGAGATAAAGTTCCTATGCCTAGATACAGAAGTAACTAGTGAGACTTTAGAGTTTCAAGACTGATGGCTAAAACCCAAGCCTCCTACCATACTCTCTCCAAAGACAGACTCCATTTGGAGAAACAGGAAAATGGTGGCCTGAAATTGTAAGGAGAACATCAGGAGTGATCAGATAAATGGTGCCTCAAGAGAATAGGACCCTCTGAGCTGCACTGTTGCCATGGCGGTTCTCAAGGACCAGGGGTGGGTCATCCTTCCCTCCCTTCTCAGGAGGAAACTTTAGTCATCCCAAAAAGACTCTCTGTCATCTGGGGTTCCCTGGAACATGAAAAACTTTCAAAATGATGCAGTCTACTGGAAAGGTCTAACAAACATTCAAGAAAAAAAAATCAATTCTATACAGGTTTTTCTAGTATACAGAACAGGGAGTAGCATAGACAACACATATTTTTCATGAATACCAAAGCCAAAAAATTACAATGAAATTTGCATTCTCTTACCTCTTATGACTAAGCACTCAAAATCCTTAGCAAAATATCAAATCCAATCCAACCATGTATAATACTAAGTGAGACTGTGCTAGGGATGCAAGGCTGGTTCAACCTCAAAAGTTAACAAATGAAAATTACAATGCTAATAAAGTAATGAAAAGAAGCCACCACTTAAACATAAATGGTTGAGTCTAACACTAGAGTTCTTCAAATGATAAGATGAAGGACCAGATGTCCTCAGTAAAGTAGAAATAATCTAGAATCCACCTCTTTGAACCACAGAACTGTGTGGACTTCCATTCTTGTGGAAAGCCACAGAAGTTCTTAAGTATAGAAAGGCAATAGTACAGGTACTCTACTCACAGGTCTCTATACTTCTGTTCTTATTCCATTCTAGTCATGTAGTACCAAAGTGATAATTTATTAATAGTCTTAATTGTGACTGTTGAAAAATATCACCAAAACCTAAGTGTCTCTCTTTTTTGTCTTCAGGTAAATTTCATTGGTTCCATCTCTGGAAAATCCCACAGCTTCATATCTTCCAGTAAACACACACACACACACACACACACACACACACACACACACACTGGGGTGGAGAGAGAGACTATCTTCCTTTACTGAATTCAGAATTCTTTCTCTTGTGTCTTTATGACAATCATCAACTGCAAACTATTCTTAGCCTCAGCAATTTCAAAGTGAAGTAGAAATTGGTGAAGAAACTTCTCTGTGTATGTCTTCTTATATTGTGCCTTTTAAGTGGGCTTTGTTGTAAGATTTATTGTTTTAAAAGTACTCAAAAATTTAATGCTCCATCTCATATATCTAATTTACAGGCAAGGTAGTAGATATAAATGGATGGTGAAAGATTCTGCCACTCACTCAGTTATACATGACTGGAGATTTGGATTTATACCATGCTATAGGGTATGCAGGGGCATTATAGCATCCAACCCAAAGAGAATGTTGTCACTGGTGGCATTAAGCAGCTATGTAAACAATCACTTATTAATGGCAACCATTCAATCAGATCTTACAATGCTCACCCTCATCATCTATATTAGTCATATTGTTGTTGCTGCTGCTGTGACAAATTTTGAAGGAAACAATTTAATTGAGAAAATATTGTTTTTTGTCTGGCAGTCTCTGATGTTTCAATTCCTTATGGTGCAAGAGAATATGACAGAGCAAAGCAGTTGACATCGTGGCAGCCAGGAAGCAGCGAGGAATAACGGCTGTGCCATTGGATTCCACCATCTTTTCTTTGTGTTCTGGTGGATACTCCAGCTTAGGAAATTGTGCCACCCATACTCAGACTGACATTTTTCCTCATCCTCTCAGGAAACATGCTCATTTATAAAGAGTGTTCTAGCATTTCTTTGATCTAATCAACTGGGCAATCAAGTTTAACTATCACAATCTCACTTAATCCACCCAGTCATCTCTTGGAGTATAATCTTCCCCACTTCATTAAAATATGAAGGGCTAGAACAGCTGTTAAAAGCATTCTTGCAGAGGACCTAAGTTCAGTTCTCAGTACCCATAACAGATAGCACACAACCAACTATAACTCCAGCTCCAAGGGATCCAACACTCTCCTCTTGTCTCCTCTTACACATACATTATATATATACAGGATTAAAATTTTTTTAAACAAGCAAATAAAAACTGAAACTGAGATAGGTCATTTAACAAAACAAAAGTAATAAATAAGCAGTCACTGGCAGAGAAAGGACATGTAGCCAAACTCTGGGCTCATAATAGAAGACTTTCCTGCATCTTGGAAATTAAAGGTCCTGAAAGAAATATATTCCTAATGTCACGGAAGTGGTGTGTAGTGTGAGTGTGTATTAGGAATCTCTAAGTGAAGAAGACTCATATATATTTAAAATGCAATGTATTAGACTGGATAATACAACAATGGCTTTCTTCACACTATGGATGTTGAGAACCCAATAGTTGCTCGTTCTGGTAGGCTGGATGCCTCGGTAGCCTCAGTCTGGTACTGAAGGCCTCAGGGATTCACAGGGAGCCTCTGGTCTCCCATCCACATTGGAAGCCTGAAGAAGTTGGGTTCTGATATCAGAAAACGAATGTCACAGCAGTGGCAGCAGCAACAGTGGTGGCAGCAAGAGAGTACATGAACTTGCAAACAGACATATGAACTCTCCAGCAAGACACGAAGGCAAGGGAGCAAAATGGCAGCAAAGTCCTTCCTGTAAAGAATGCTTAGTCTTTCAGTGTCCCTTAACTCAAATATGATAATATACACCTATACTACTGACATTATCTGACTACCAATGCTATATTACTTGATAAAGAAACAAAGGAAAGAATACACAAATATCTGCTTAATATATGTATAGATATGCACAAACATGTTCATAACAAAATAGGATGGAAATACTCATGGCAATTGCAGCCCTCATTTCTGTAGCTAACCAAGTGGTCTTGGCTAGTATTGACAGCTGTGTTCCTCTACTCTCTACTTCTACTGCGTGTTTCCTCCACTCTCAGCAAGCCTCTCAGCACATGTTGGTTCTTTACTCAGAGAGACCTAAACTTTCATTGATGAAGTATTTGGACCATTTATCATCCCATCTGCATTAGGCTGTTGTAGTTTCCCATTGAACTTAATCATAGGACATGATAACACCAAGATGTGCCCTAAAGGGTCTACTGCACACTTGAAGCACTCCTCTTCTTCCCTTCCATTACAAAGAAGCATGTGAAATTTCCACCCAAATAGCGTGGATCAATTATCCCACCTAGCACTATTATTCCCCTCTTAGCCTGTTGAATTAAGTGGTCAAGGGAAGTCTGAGCTACCAGTTCAATGGAACGTCTGTTGTGACCTTCTAGCAGAAGCATTTCCCCTTCTGGAAATAAAACTTCTGGCCAACAGAGCATAAGGTTGTGGGTATAGGAAACAAATTTTTTCTAATGGGTCTAGGAATAATGGAGAGCGATACTATTCCCATTTTTACTTCCTAATTGCTAGACCTGTGAATCCTGTCCACAGAAGAAACAGTGGATACTGATTTGGAGCTCATAAAGCCTTTTAGACAAACCCCAACTGAGTCCTTCAAGGTATTAATACCTAATTGCCATGTAACTGCATCTTCAAAGGGCCATTCCACTGTTCTATCAAGCCAGATACTTCAGGGTGGTGGGGGACATAGAAATCATGAACTCACTGTCAAACTTCTTTGGCTATGAAATGAGTTCCTCAGTCAGAAGTGATACTCTCTGGAATATCATTATGGTGGGTAAGACAGTCTGTAAGTCCATGAATGGTTTTGGAAAAGGTATTATGTGAAAGAAAGGCAAATAAATAAGCAGAATAAGTTTTTATTCTATTAAGGACAAGTGCTGCCTTTTAACTGATAGAACTGGTACAATGTAGCTTACATACCATCAAATTCCTGGCTTGATCATCCCTAGGAAATCATACCACATCAGGGACTCTGATGCTGGCATATTTGACACTCAGAAGCAGCTGTATCTAGGTCACCTTTGGTGTGTGGAAGTCCATGGTGTTGAACCAAGCAAAACCTCCATTTCTAACACCACAGCTATGCTTCTCTATGTCTGGCTGGCTGGTATCTGCCTGGCTTCTGGCCCCAGGCATCTCCCTCATTCTCTCCTCTATCTTCTCTCTTCTTCTTCTCCTCTTCCTTCTCTCAAACTTAAATTTCTCCTCCTGTTTATTGTCTCTGTCTGCCATTCCCACCTATTTTTTTCTCCTGCCTAGTTATTGGCCATTCAGTTCTTCATTAGACCAATCAGGTGCCTTAGGCAGGCAAGGTGAAACAGATGCAACATATCTTTACGTCATTAAACAAATGCAGCATAAACAAAAGTAACACACCTTTACACAGTTAAAGTAATATTCTGCAGCATAAACAAATATAACACATCTTTGCCTAGTTGAAATAATATTCTACAACACAGGTGCAACAATTTATCTTTCATCTTAGAAGAGATATCTCTGCAGGCCACTAAGGTGATTCCAAATGCTGGATATAGAACTGTAACATTTAATGTTTTCCCTGCTGGGTTTTGGTCTTGCTTTGGTTGCTATACATAACTTTCCTTGCTATATCTCATTTCTTCCTTTTGGAGTGGGAACATATACTCTGCTATTGTATGTTGGAAGCATGTAATTTTTATAACTTGTACAGGGTTCAATTAGTTAAGAGACTGCCTTGAGTTTTGGAAGAAATTTTGAACTTCCAAACAGTGCTGGGATTGTTAGAGTATAGCGACCTTTGAAGTTGGACAGGAGTCAGGGTGGAACTTATGATTCGATTGTGAAATGTCTCCTATAGGCCCATGTTTTGAATATTTGGTCCTCAGCTGGTGGTGCTGTTAGAAAAGGTTGTAGAGCATTGCTGCAGGGAGTGGGTCACTGGAGTGGGACTTACGACTGGCCCCACTTTCCTGTTTTCTCTGTTTCCTAAGCCTGAATGCAGTGTGACCAGCCATCCTCTGCTCCTGCCACCATGCCTTCTCTGTCTACTACCATGTCTTCTTGTAGCTGGAGTTCCCTCTAGTCCTGCCTGGCCCATGGTCAGGACAAATCTCTCTCACCCGCCAGTCCCATAGCCGCTCAGACTCAACCGAGTAAACACACAGAGACTTATATTGCTTACAAACTGTATGGCCGTGGCAGGCTTCTCGCTATCTAATTCTTCTATCTTAAAGTAACCCATGTCTATTAGTCTATAAGTTGCCACATGGCTCGTGGCCTTCCGGTACCTTACTTCTTGCTTGTCATGGCGACGGCTGGCAGCATCTCTCTTACTCAGCCTTCCACTTCCTCTCCGCTTGTCCCACCTATACTTCCTGCCTGGCTACTGGCCAATCAGTTTTTTATTTATTAACCAATAAGAGCAACACATTTAACATACAGAACATCCCACAGCATCTCCTCCTGCACTGTATCCTGCTTGGACTTCGAGCAAAAATAAGCCCTTTCTCCTTTAAGTTGCTTTTGTCACGGTATTTCGTCACACCAAGGAGAAAATAATTAGCACGGAGTGCTAGGGAAGCAATAGCAAGAAATGATCGCATATGTTTGGGACAGTAGGCCAGAGAAACTGCATAGCAATTGAGAAGCATCTTGATTGGCACACAGGATTTGAAAAAGTAGAGAAAAATGAGAGGACTGCAGATTTCTAGAGGAAGGCTGAGGTATAGGAAAGGGTTCTGCATATACAGACAGCCATCCTGTGTGGAGGGAGGGTGTGGCCACTTGGTGTTGCTACTGGTTATCTAGTGTTTTGCAAGAAATGTGTTCCTGATTGTAAGGAATGAAAGTTTGATTTATTTAGTGTAATTTCCCCTATCAATTAAGTCGGTTTTTCTTATAGATAGCAGGGTTCCTGCACTCAGGACACTATCGTTCTGTAGAGAGAAGTCAAGCAAGCTACAGCACAAGAGTAAGTTTTATCAAGAGAGTAAGCAGAGCTTCAGTAATTCAGACACAATCAAGGAACACGGAGGATCGAGTTGAGAACTGGAGGCTGCATGGGTGTTGCTCACCAGACAAAGGAACCTAGTCTTGAGTTGTAGGAACAGCTTGTGCCAAGCCCAGACGGGAGACAGACCAGACGCAGCTTGTTTGGGAGGCTGCAGGTGTTAAGTACTGCAGAAGACAAGCGAGCAGGTGGGAATTGATAGTATGGAAAGCCAGAGGCCTACCAGAGGTCAGCTGCTGATGAGACTGTGTGGTGTTAAAGTGAGGATGTGGTAGGGTGCCCTGGCCCTGAGCAAGCGTGGGCTGGCTTCCCAGGGCAGTCAGCAAATCAATTACGCCCTCCACCGACTTTCGCCTTGTGTATTTAGAATGCATGGTGTTCCCCTGCCAAACATCTGCTCTCGCTATTAAGCATGCCATGGTAACCATTGCACTCAGTGCGTCAGCGCCACCAGGATTGGTAATAATCACAAGTGTCAAAACCGAGAAAGAATGGGGAAGGAAAGCTGTGCAAAAATCCAGCGGCAAGATGATTGGACTGGAGCACCAGTCTGCAGCTTGCCAGCTGCGCCTTCTGCTGCCCTGCTGGGGGCAGGGGAGCTGATATGGCTCTGGTCTCCTTTTGCCCCTTCTGTTGATCCCTCTCCCTGTATTATTCATTCATCCACTGCTTCCCCCGACATTGGAAAATATGCCCGGCCTTGCCAGCGCAACATATGTGCCCCTGCGCCATTGTGTATGATGAATACACCCGCCAAAAGCTCACCAGACCTAAGGGCCTCTGGGTGCAGACCCAGCATTGACACAGGCAGGCAGTGGCGTGTCCTGGCGGGAGGCCACAGGAAGACACAAACCAGGCTTGGGCTTTCAGCATGACTACCTCAGAGCCTGGAGACCTTGGCAAATCTCTTAGACTCTCTGAGCCCAGCTTTTGCCCCTTTTGAAAAAAAAAAAAATACAGGAGTTAGGAGCGCTTATCAACAACAGCCGCTTGGATGCTTAAAGGGAACCAGCTGCCTTTCAGAGAGCCCAATGTAGGCCTTCAGGGTCAGCTATATGATTTTCTTTTTAATTGTGCTCTCAAAAATAGAAATAAATAAAATTGCTAGGCACTATGCCCAACTCTTTATTCAAATTCTTGGATCTCCACAGTCATACCCAGGAAATGCAGTTGAAGACTGAGTTTAGCAGACAGTTAAAGGTTAAGTGGCTTGTCAAGCCCTAAGGTAGTGACATTAGCAGGCCATAGGGTGAGCTGGGAACTCAGTCTCAGCCCGGCTTGCTGCTTCAGCCACGCCGCGCTGCTGGCTCTCTTGCCTTGCTCTTCACTACTGAGAAGGAAATACTATTTATAGGCCCCAGTTTGGCTACAGGAGCCATAAAATGAAGTTATTTCCTCTTCCAAACAAAAGCCCTTCGGAAAGGCAGAGCCAGCTCCCACTGCCTCAAATTTGTGTTCGTTCTGACCAACCAGTGCCAAGTCCCTGGACAGATACCCCCTTCTCCAATTATTTCCTACTGCCACCTCCCCCCCTCCACCGCGGTGAATGCCTCTCTCAAAATGGGCTCAAGCCTGTGCTGTGGGATTCCTGTATGGGAGTTAGGGCTTCCCTTTCCTCGAGTCAGCACATTTAGGGGTTCACAGATAGTCAGGCTGGCAAAGTTGGTGCCACCATCTGGAGCATGCCCCTTTGGATGGCTTCTGAGCTTCCCTGGATACTATTTCCAGCAAGGCTCGGAAACGTGGGTTCCAGCGCCCTCAAGTGGACAGGGAGAGAAATCCATGAAAAGTCCTTTTCATTGTTTCTATTAACAAAGCAAGATGACCATAAAAAGCACTCCCCCACGGCACAGCTAGCCTTTGAATTTCTTTCCTGCTTGGGATGAAATGGGCGACCACCCTGCAAAGGTCCCGAAGCAAGCAGGAACCTCCTGACCACCGCTGCTATTTCTTGTGCCAATCAATGAAAATACATGTCACTCAACCTCCTGCCCTGCCCTGCTGCTGGTGAGTCCTCACTGACAGCCCACTCCAGACCCAGGGTCCTTCCAACTGGGTTAAGGATGTAAGGAGAAGGCAAGTGTGAACACCCGGGTCCAAGATTCTAACCAAAGAGATGCTTCCTTCCATCTCTGCCCCGTAGAATCTGCAGACTGAATCGGTGAGCAACCACATGAGAGAAAGGAAAGACATACGTGAGGCGCTACACATAGCCCAAGTCCAGAAAGCAACTTGAGTCACCTCATGGTTGGATATATTTATAAGTGCATACAGTGACCCCGCACTCCTATCTAGGCAAATGTTGTCTGGGAGTGGTTTTTTTTTTTTTTTTTTTTTTTTTTTTTTTTTTTTTTTTTTTTTTTTGGTTTTTGTTTTGTTTTGTTTTTTTCTTGAAAAACTCACTGGGAATCCCTGGGCAAGATACTATAAGAGTGTCCCTCTTCAGTGAGTGCTAACATAAAATTGTCACCAGGTGCATTCCAGCTGGATCCAAATCCTGTGAGACTCGAGACTGCTAAACTTTTATAGCAGAGTTGGAAAGCATCCAATGCTTGTTCAACACCTACCATCCCCCATACACTTGGTATTGACACCATG
This sequence comes from Peromyscus eremicus, assembly GCF_949786415.1. Classification (NCBI taxonomy): domain Eukaryota; kingdom Metazoa; phylum Chordata; class Mammalia; order Rodentia; family Cricetidae; genus Peromyscus; species Peromyscus eremicus. The sequence goes on along the minus strand of NC_081417.1, from coordinate 111,162,282 downwards.
GCTTTCTTCCTTCGTGGTAACAGGCCAGTCTTCAGTGTACCAAGATTGGGTAAACCATGGAGCTGGTTCTGTTGCCATCACTTCGTCAGAAGAACCAAGGGATCCTATGGGTAGGAATCACACTCCGAAGTGACAGCTGATTTACCCCTCATATACAGGGTTATAAGACAACAGCTTTCCCTGATGAAACCTCTTCAGCAGTTTAAAACCTTTCTAAGCATGCTGTTGAGCCGCTGAGATGCAGCCATGATTGGAGCATCTGCAGCCACATGCTCATCACGAAGAAAGGTAGAATGGTTGTCTCAGTAATCCTCCGTCTCCCTAGTCAGGCCTTTCACACCCACTTGATGTCACTGTTGGAGGAGCCATGTGAATCACATGACACCACACCGAAATGACAGTGAGCTAGGATGCCAGTGCCTCTGCTAAGACTCCCCATGGAGGAAAGCCTTGGAATCAAAGCTAACAAGCTTCTCTTCTATTCAGGCTGTGGCCCTTCCCTGTCTCTCCTCCCTGGAACCCTATCTCTTACAAGTACTCTAGTAGCCTGCCTCTCCTAGGAGGATCCAGTTACTTGTAGTGAGGGAAAATAGACCAAGAAGGGATAAAATAGGTAAAGTGGGGGTCAACAAACAGATAAGAGACGAGAAATGAAGACCAATATCAGGGAAGAGGAGGAAAGAGGGGGGATGAAGAAAACACAATAGTAATTCTAAATAGTTTCATTTGTTTTAATTAAGATAATTTCATCTTACATTTGGTAACTTGGAAATCTTCATTGACCAAACACGTTTTTGAGGAATAAAATGTTCAGGCAGTACAAACTTTCTATTGAGAGGTGAAATATCATTTCAGGTAAGCGACTTCTATTTCATCTCTGGCACCTTTAACACTATTATCAGTACATGGAGATCCAGTATGGAATGGCCTGCATGCCTTTCATATCCCATTTGTTCAGGAAAAAAAATGAATAACTATCTTGTACAAGAAACTAAGAAAACACAACCCAGGGACTTACTAGGAGCTCAAAACAGACTTGACTAGACCGGTGGAGTGCCTAGTACCTTGGCATTTCATATATTGAGTATGTTGTATATTTTTGTATACTGACTTTTTGTATATAGACTATTTTGTTCATATTTACCTCAAGACAAAATGACTAAATCATGGATGTATAGAAATACTTTCCAGTTTTAGTTAAAAGATCACCATTTGTTGCTTAAAATCCCCTCATCACCCTCTTCTCACGTGATGGAAATGTGAAAGGAACTTTTCCAAGACTCAGACACGGGAGGCAGGTACTTTAGTGAGTATGCTGTCCATCCCATTCAAATTCAGATCCCAGATGGCCCAGAATTGCCCACAGATACATACTCAGAGACATCAAACACAAAGCAAGAGTCATCTGCAGGGGCTGTGTCCCCAGCCCATCTGAATGCCCTGGGTCACAGAATCCCTTTCCCTGCTGCTCGAGGGCAGGCCATTTTAATTCATCTTATGGGTTATTTTCTTTTTTTTTAAGGAAGAGGCTGGTTGTTAAAACCCCATCTTCTTTCAGCCTTCAGCTTATATTCAACTAAACTCTGCTAAACACTGACTCATTGGATAGAAACAGCTCCTTTCCGAAGAGGAAATTTTATGTGTGTCTGTGTAAACCTCCTTTGAGAGGTTTGCATAAACTGCTTGTGATTACATGGCTCATGCCTGGCTTTGTGGTACCTCCAGCCAGAGCTTTCTTTCATGGTTAGCTCAGCTTAAAACTCCTGTAGGCTTTTGAATCTGGATTTCTCACCCTGAACCATAAACTGTAGCTTCTCAAAGGCTAGCTGGTTCAGAGAAACCAGCCAAGGTCATGTTTCAAGGGACTAATAAAAGGGGGAAGATTTTTGACTGGTGTGTGGAACAATTTCACCCAAAGACCTAAGAGTTCCAAAATCTACATAGTTTGAGACATAAAGGCTATGACATGATAAATAGACAACCACCCACAGGATAAAAATAAAGCAATCAAAGGTGCTTGGTTTGGTGATATGGATGGAAATGTATGTTTTGTACCTTCTTCCATCTAATCTGAATTTATACAAACTCATTGATAGGTGAAGACGGTGAGAGAGGGCCTTCATCTTCTCTTACCAGTCACCTTCTTGTAAAGATGTTTCTACTAAAGATGTTCAGCCCATCTGGAATCTCGGTCAGCCCCATCTGCATTGTTTCTAGTGGAACCTATTAGAACACACCTAGCAGTTTTGTTACTTTTCCAGCTAATGCGTTAAATTCCATATGACATTTGACCAAAGCAGTGTACTAAAACAGAAGGAAAAAAAAAATCAGCTTTGGAGTTAAATTGATCTGTTCCTAGTTCTGCCACTAACAACTACACATCTCCTTGATCTTCAGTTTCTACATCTGCAAACCAGGAATAGTAAAGTAAGAAATATCTACAGCACAGGGCTGTGATGATAATTCAGTTAAATGGGGCAATAAACAAGTTTAGACTGCCTGGAATAGATCAAGTTTTTCTTATGTGTTTCCAGAAAAGTATATAAGTAAGGAATTCTCAGGCCTGAGGAATGAGGTAAGCTGAGGCTTCCCTCTCCCTCCCTCCCTCTGTGTCTGTCTTTCTCTCTGTCTCTGTCTCTGTCTGTCTTTGTCTCTCTGTCTCTGTCTCTCTCTCTGTCTCTTTCTCTCTCTCTCTCTCTCTCTCTCTCTCTCTCTCTCTCTCTCTCTCTCTCTCTCTGTGTGTGTGTGTGTGTGTGTGTGTGTGTGTTCTGACAGTGTTTCCTGTATTGTAAGCTGGCCTTGGATTTGGTAGGCAGTTAAGGGTGACCTTGAATTTCACCATCTTAGCTATATTGCCCCAAATAGAATGATTTTTAAAACTATGAAATGTAGACTAAGACATAAATTTTACCAGTTCTCACTCACTGGAGTTATTTACCTGTTGTGGAGAAAACCAGTTATGCTAAGAAACAGAATGGCTGCAAAGGATTGGAACACACTGGTCTCAGAGAACTGAGCTAAGCGGTTTATCTAACACAGTGCAGCCAAATGGCATGGAGTTTTAAACTCAAAAGATTTGGTAACCAACTTGGGTGCCTTTGTGTTTGGGATTGAAATGTTTAGAATTGAAATGTCATCTTGATGACTTCTTCCTTTAATGAGTATGTAGTGTCCTTCCCTTTCTCTTTTGATTAGTTTTGGATCAAAGTCTATTTTCTTAGATATTAAAGTGGCTATTCCAGCTTGTTTTTTATGACCATTAACTTGGAATATCTTTTTTCAATCCTTTACCCTCACTACAGCAATGTTTAGAGAGGAAAATATTTCCTTGGGGCTGGCTTACGGTTGCAGAGGTTTGGTCCATTTTCATCACGGTGGGAAGCGTGGTGGCATGTAGAAAGACATGGGGCTAGGGAGGAGATGAGAGTTCTACATTTGGATCCACAGGCAGCAGGAATAGATTGTGAGCCACTATGCCTGGCTTGAGTGTTTGAGACCTCAAAGCCTGTCCCCAGTGACACACCTCCTCCAGCAAAGCCACACCTACTCCAATAAGGGCATGTCCTCTAATAGTGCCACTCTGTTTGTGCCTGTGGGGACCAATTTATTCAAACCACCAGATCTTAGTTTTTTTCATCTATGGTGATTGAAAGTTTTGCTGGGTATAGTAGTCTGGACTGGCTTCTGTGCGCTTTAAGATTCTGTAGCACAATACTCCCGGCCTTCCTGGCTTTTAGAGTCTCAATTGAGAAGTTGGGTACAATTTAATGGGTCTGCTTTTATATGTTATTTGGTCTTTTTCTCTTGCTGCTTTTAATATTTTTTGTTCTATATGTTTAGTGTTTTCATTGTTATAAGATAAGTGGACTTTGTTTTCTTGTCCAGTCTATTTGGTGTTCTGTATGCTTCTTATACCTTGATAGGCATCTCCTTCTTTAGGTTAGGAAATTTTTCTTCTACAATTTTGTTGAAAATATTTTCCAGGCCTTTGAGCTGGGATTCTTCTCCTCCTTCTATTCCTATTATTCTTAGGTTTGGTGTTTTGATGGTGTCTCAGATTTCCTGGGTGTTTTGTGTCAGGAGATTTTAAGATTTAACATTTTCTTTGACCAATGTATCCATTTCCTCTATTGCATTTTAAATGCCTGAGATTTCTCTCTTCATCTCTTGTATTCTATTGGTGAAGCTTTGCTTTGTAGTTCCTGTTCATATTACCAAATTTTCTATTTCCAGAATTCCCTCAGTTTGTATTTTTCTTTATTTATTCTATTTTTATGTCTTAAATAGTTTTATTCATTTTCTTCAATTGTTTGTGTTTGATTTCTTTAAGGGATTTATTCATTTTCTCCAATTTTTTGTTTGTTTTTTACTGGATTTTGTTAAGAGACTTCTTTATTTCCTCTTTGAAGACCTCTATCATCTTCATATAGTTGGTTTTAAGGTCTTTTTATTGTGCTATATCTATGCTGGAATATACAGGGCCCACTGTGGTAGGATAGCTGGGTTTTAGTGGGCATATATTGTCCTGGCTTTTATTGATTTTATTTTTATGCTGGTGTCTAGGCATCTGGGTTTGGGATGATTATAGATCTAGGTACTGATTTTGGGATTTGTCTTTGTTGGGTGGGTAATTTTTTCCTTGGTTTCCTGTTTCCTTTCTGGATGTTTGGGCAGCTTGATAACTGTGGGTTGCCTGTTTTCCTGTCCTGTTCAGCTGATATGTTCACAGGGAATGCCTGCTGGTGTTGGAGATTGAGATACTGGGATGAGTTGGGGGAGCAAAGGTTGGAGGAGAGGATACTTGTGATCTCTTGAGGATAGGGTCAGAGAGGAAAGGGAGACCACAGCAGCTTTCCTGCTATAGAGCTGGGAATGAGATTTGTCATCTTAATGAGACTCCTAGTGATAGCGGATATGGAGTCTCAAGAGGCCATTATTTGTTACCAACTGAGGCTTGCTGTAGCAGGGCTGGGTTACACTTAATTGAGTTTTTGTCCAAGGAGGCCCCATAGAAGTCCCCAAACAACCCAGAATGTTGCTAAGACAAAGGGTTGCTCTCCATAAACTGACAGTGAGTCGCCATTGCTGAGGACAAAATCCACACAACTCACTGAACATGGAAAAGTTGATTTGGTGCCTACATGGAGCTTTCATCCCTACATTCTAGTCTATTTGGCGAGGAGAGGTACTCTTCAGGCTACCAAAATAGAAATGTGGAAACCAACCCAGCCACAAAACTTTTGACCTACAGTGTGCCCTGCCTGCAAGATATTCTAGGGAGATGGTAGCACAAACTTGTGGGAGTAACCAAACAATGTCAATATATTTGACTTAAAGCCCACTCCACATGAAGGAACCCATACCTGATACTGCTTGGGTAACCAAGAACCAGAGACTAGATAACCCAGAGACATAGGGCAAAACCAAACACTACTGGTCTAAGAAAAAAATTCAATAAAATGACTCCTAATGATATTCTGCTGTACTTGTAGAGCCATGCCTTATCCAGTCATCATCAGAGAGGCTTCCTCTGGTAGCATATGGAAACAGATGCAGAGACCCACCATCATTTGCTTTGCCTGACTGTGACTAGGAAATTATTCCTTCATGCCGACTTTCAAGAGGACCATTCAGGCAGAGAAGATGAGGCAGCTACAGACCTTCCAGTTGGGAAAGCCTTTATGGTGAACCATTGTGGCTTTCCCAGGGGCTAGTTCTAACACTTCTTGACTCTTTTTGCCTTATTCAAATGAACTACTTGACCAGCCCAGAAGCAAATACATACCTATGACAGGATGAGAAAAAGATGGAAATTGCAGGTATAACTACTATGATGTTATTTATGATTTAGGTAATTTTTTATTCCACCATTTCCCCTGATTCTGACTCTTTTTTATTTTTTAAATTTTATATCACTATTGCAGCCACCCCTCTCTACTCTCCTCCCACTTCCCTCTCCCACCTCTCCCCCTCCCCCTCATCCACCTCTCCTCCATATTTGCAGGCCTCTCTTCAAGGGGCATGCCTCTCATGGGCATCAGCAAAGCATAGATTATCAAGCTGCCTTAAGACCAAGTCCCTCCCCCTGTTTTCTGGCTGGGCAAGGCAATCCAGCATGAGGATAGGTTCCCAAGAGCCAATCAAAGTGCCAGGGACATCCCCTGCTCCCATTTCCAGGAGTCCCACAAACACTCTGACTCTTATAAGTAGTTTGTTTATTAAAAGAATCATCAATCTCTGCCACTTTTAGATGAAAAGATGTGTCACTGAGCACAAAAATGATTTGCCCAGAGATAGCATGGCGATAATAGTTTTCTGGGAACTGTATTCAATTTCATTTGTCTACAACTTTCCATCTTTCCTCTGTTGCCCCACCCCTCCACATGAGCAGGCCCTAGTAGCTTAAGAGCACATGTCAGTTCTTCTTGAACTCCTTTCTCTTTCTTTCTTGGACATCACAGTCTAGAGTAGCACAGATGCAGTAGCAGACTGGTGTAGATGAATTTCTAAACAGTCTTATTAAATAAGAAACACAGAGCCAAATTCAGAGGTAATAGCCAAAGAGATCAGAGCAATAGCCATGACTAACTTTAGCTTACCATCAGCAGTAGCTTCCCCACATAGAGCTTCTTCCTGCCTGACTTGTGTTTTTATTGCCTTTCTGTTCTTCCTTCTCATTGACTCTAAGCCCAGCCACATAACCTCCTTGTCACTGCCTGTCTATACAGACCTCCAGGTCTCTATGGTTGGTACTAGCATTAAAGGCTCATGTCACCATGCTTGGCTGTGTCCTTGACCACACAGAGACTCTGCCTGCCATGTGATTGGATTAAGGGCATATGCTACCACCACTTGACTTCTGCTTTTGGCTCACTATGTGACCTCTGATCTCTAGGCAAACTTTATTTATTAACATACAAATAAATCACATTTCAGTATAAATAAAATATCACCACAGACTGGGGAAAGGGTGAGGCCCACTCTGAACTTCATATTCTGATTCTCATTGATTGGGGGCTTGAAGGTAAAATTTCACACAAAAGCAGTGAAGAAAATGAACATTTGGGGCTGGAGAGATGACTCAGCAGTTAAGAGCACTGTCCTCCAAACAGGCTAGAGAATGCAGGTGAGAATAGGAACAACCCTACCCAAAGGATTGCCTGAATATGCTGAAGTGAAAGGGCTGATATTTCAGTCATAGCCAGAACTTTCAACCTCTCCATGTGGCTACAGTACTTCTTACTGCATATTTACATCTGAATTTACCTTGAATTTATGGCCATTCTATAGCACACACCCACCAAAAAAAGAGGATGAAGAGCTCATAAAATTGTTCTCCTCTTTGCTCTCCTGTTTGGGGTATTAATTGTTGGTTTTAATTGTTTGTCAGAGTTATGAGAGTTAGCTCCAGTCATCCACAGTAATGGCTGGCTTTGCTAGTACTACAACCTTTATTGGCCTTTTCCCTTCCATCACTTTGCACCTCTATGGCATTGCTCTCTGAAATTTCTAAATGTACTATTTCCCTCAAATCACCTTCTGGAGGCTCCTTATCTCCAGGTTTGTTTTAGGAGATATCTGAAACAAAGTATTTTTTACTTCAATGGATGTATACTGTTGGAGAAGGTAAGACTATAAAGTGTAATCCTTTGGAGAGTTTTCCTAAATGGGTAGAATAACAGAGAAGCATGGAGTTAAGTTTTTCCATGTTTGATAATATTAGGCATTCTGCAGATTTGTAAAAATGTTTCAACAATTTCATAGATATCAATGATACAAATGCGGAGATCCCTAACTGCAGAGAGAAATTTGTGAGAAGGCATGAGAGATGTATGCATACAGAAAGCAATCTCTTTAAGAACGGGACCCAGTGGGTAGGAGGAAAACCCGCTATCATAATAAGGTTTATGAAATCAATACTGGTAAAAAGTGAGCCTGTAAGGAAGTGAATGAACTTGAAAAGCATATTGGGGTGAGACAGGAAAGAAGTTTAAAGGAAACATTAGATAGCCATGGTAGAAATAGAGGTTGTTGAAGGGAAGAAGACCAAGCAAATAAATGTTACATGGGAAAGTTATGATGTTTGTAATGTTGAGGGGAACGAAAGGAATAGATATGGAAATAAAGAAAGGAAACAAGATGTCAATGTACAAGGGTGACAAGCACTAACTGGATTGACAATGGGTTAGAAAGAACTGTGCTTCACATCTACTTTGGTCCTATAAGAGAGAGAAATCAAAGAGCAAAGAGCCATAGACCAGTTGCTGTTTTGATTCTGGAGATGCACACTGTAGTGGTATGAAAGAAAATGCCCCTCAAAGGGAGTGGCACTATTAAGAGCTGTGGCTTTGTGGGAGTAGGTATGGCCTTGTTGGAAGAAGTGTGTCACCATGGAGGTGTGCTTTGAGGTCTCTTTTGCTCAAGCTTCACTCAGTGTGACACTTAGGCCATTTCCTGTTGCCTGCAAGAGGTAGGACTCTCAGATACTGATCCAGCACCATGTCTGCCTGCATACTGCCATGCTCTAAACCATCATAATAGATTGAACCTCTGAAACTGAAAATTGGGGTGAGTCATGCCAGTTAAACATTTTCCTTATAACAGTTGCCATGGTCATGATGTCTCTTCACAGCAACAGAAACCCTAACTAAGACAGAAGTTGGTACCAGGGACTAGGGTATTGTTGTGATAGGCTTGACTATGTTTTTGTTTGGAGGAATTTGGACTTTGGTACTTTGGGTTAGGAAAGCAGTGGAATGCTTAAAGCACTGCTTAATGGGCCATCCTAGTAGGAGCATGGAAGACAGCGGTGCTGAGAATGATTTGAACTGTGGAGGTCAAGAGGTTTCAGAGAAGAATTTCAGTGTGCTGCCTAGAGATCATTCTTGTGACATTTTAATGAAGAAAGTGACTGTTTTGTGCCCTTGTCTGAAAAGTTTGCTTAAGGCTGAAATGAAGAACCTTCGATTAATTCTGTTGGCAGAAGAAATCTCAAAACAGCCTAGTATAGACTATCTTGTAGTTATTAGTGGTAAATCTAATAAAGATTTATAATGAAAAGGAGCAAGCTGAGCAGGGTAAATTACAAAATGTAAAATTTGAGGAAAGAAATGCCAGGAAGCAAAATAGAGCTAAATTCTGTGTTCAAGGAGATCAACAGATTAAGAATTGGAATGAAAGTACTGGTGACCTCAGGGCAAGATTCCACCCAGGTAAGTTTCCCACTTGTGAAAAGGAATTAAAGAAAAGCTTAGAGCCAGGTGTGGGTGCACTCCTTTCATCCCAGCACTCAGGAGGCAGAGTCTTGCAGATCTCTGAGCTTGAGGCTAGCCTGGTCTACAGAGCAAATTCAAGGACAGCCAAGCTTAGCCAGTAAAGGTAACTATCAAAACCAGAAAGCTGGTGAAGATGTAATTGAATGGGGGTGGGGGGAATGTTCGAGCCCCAGAAAGCGGCAGAATTTGGCAGCTTTGGTGATGTGGTTTGGCTTTAGAGTTAAAGATAGAAGAATCAGGTATGGAATTTGCCTCTATGCCTAAGGGAAGCTACTGAGGCCAGACATGTGTCAGGTGTGTCCCCAAATGGAGGCCTAGAGAGGCCATTGCTTGAAGCTGTTAAATAGAGGCCTGGATTACCTTTGAGATACCAAGATGTTAGAGATTCCAGAGTCGTGGGAGACTTGCTTAGGAAAGCTGCTAACAAGGAGTGGAACCAGCCCAAAAGAAAGAAGTGTGTTGCAGTCAACAAAGCTTAACAGAGTTGGACGTCTGAAGAGCATTTTGACATCAGACATGGAGATGCAGAGTTTGGAGTTTGCCCAACTGGGTTCAGATCTTGCTTTGGTCCAGTATTTTCTCACTGTGCTCCCTTCACTGTATTTTGAAATGGTAATGTATATCCTGTGGGAAAATATGTTGGAAGTGTGTGATCTGCTTTTTAATTTTGATTTTATAGGGGATTACAGTTAAGAGATTGCAGGAATCTCAAAATAGACTTTGAACTTTAGACTTTTAAATAAGTTTGGGACTGTTATAGACTATGGGACTTTTGAAATTGGACTGAATGCATTTTTGCATTATGATATTGTTAATGTTGTGGTTTGGAAGAAAATGGCCCCCAAAGGGAGTGGCACTATTAGAAGGTGTGGCTTTGTTGGAGTAGGTATGGCCTTGTTGGAGGAAGTGTGTCACTGTGGGGGTGGGCTTTGAAGTCTCTTTTGCTCAAACGTCACTCAGTGTGACACTTTGACCATTTCCTGTTGCCTGCAAGATGTAGGACTCTCAGATATTTCTCCAGCACCATGTCTGCTTGTGTGTCACTATGCCCCCTACTATGATGCTAATGGACTGAAGCTCTGAAGTTACAAGTGAGCCACCCCAATTAAAGGATTGCCTTATAAGAATTTCTGTGGTCATGGTATCTCTTCTCAGCAATAGAAACCCTAACTAAGATACCCAGGGTACAGAAAGAAATAACAGAAATATGTGAAATGACCGTGGAGGGGAGGATGTGGTATCCCTGAGTGAATCTTGTTCCAGGTAGAACAAGAAAGTATAATAATCATTCATACAAGAGGCTAGGGACCTGAAGACTGTTGATGACAAATTAAGGATTGTGTAACTAGGTGGAGTTAGTTTTGTCAAATCAATAAATACACAAACATGTCTAAAAACAGATACAAGTAATGTGGGAAGATCTTAAGTAAGGACCCCCAGCAGCTATCAGGATAGAGGAACAGCATAGAAACAGCATATAACCCTGATGGTCTGGTAGGAGAAATTGAGGTAGCAGTTCTAATTTTAGCACCCTTCATATTGGTGTTTTTTGTTTTTTTGTTTTTTTGTTTTGTTTTGTTTTGTTTTGTTTTGTTTTGTTTTGTGTGTGTGTGTGTGTGTGTGTGTGTGTGTGTGTGTGTGTGTGTGTGTTTCTAATAAAGGGATTTTCCTTCCTTGTCCATCATGTTAAGAAGGGTACATTAAAAATTAACTGGAACTTGTGTACATAAGTAGGATAAAACAGAAGGCTTTACTCAACTTACTAACTCCTAGTTTTAGTGTGGAGACTTTTCCTCAAATTCTACTCTACCTGATATTGCTCAACTTGAAGCATTTATGCTTTAGTTTCTCCACAGAGATGTATTTTACATTTTGCCAAAGTAAAGTGAGATTACCTACCTGGCAGCAAAGGATAATGCAAAGACTTGGCTGTGTGAAAACTGAAAAAATAACAACAACAACACAGCATTCATTCCAGATCCAAGTCCCACCTTCACCTCTCTTGGTAGGAGTTCCCCCAAAGCTCTTTCCAAGTTTCTGTAGTGTAAACTCAATTTTTCTTTGCTACCATCTCCCTTCTGCAAGCCCTAGAAACTCCTTCCTTCTCTGTTAATACATCCTCCTTTTCTTTCATGAGACAGTTATCTATCCCAGAACAGCGATTTAAGACAAAAACAACCATTTATGTTCTCCACAGTTGCTGGGCACCCTAAATACTAGAAGAATCCAGGTGAATGAACACTATGGGCTAGTGTGCTTTTGCAATTTTAGTCAACTAGTGCTAGAGCAGGACTATAAGGGAGACCAAATGTCTCTCTTCATGAGTCTTAGGCTCCTTCTTGTGGCTTCTCCATATGGGTCACTTGGAGGCTTAAAAGTAGAACTTCATTCACCAGTAAATCAGGGATATAATTTCAGTGTTCTAGGAACCAGGCAGATGTTACAGTCTCCTCATGACCCCACTTCATACAGCGGCACTAAGTGCTGCTTCAACTAGTTCTTCAACTCTTTTATCCATTTCCCAGTTCCGGAGAAGGTAGTATAGACTTAGTTGAAGGAGAGGTACACAACCCAAAGAATGCTACATATTTTATTTTAGAATTAGTTTTTACTTACTAATTTTTTTCAAATATAGGTTAAAATAGTCATCATTCAGATGTCCAGCCTTTGACACAGCCAGTCAGGTTGGAATTAGCTTGCATTTAGAAAGCCAGCACATTATATTCCAACAATGTGAGGCCTTTCGTGCCTTGAAAATTACTTCAGCTATTAAAGTCAGTTTGGGTCGAAAGATGAACTTTTAGCCAGATATTGAAAAGTCAGTCCTCTCTTTCTAAAATACTGTAAAAATAAGCTTAGCTATGTAACATCTGACCTAAAACATACTCTTTGCATCTCATTTAGCAGCACAAGATGATTTTGAGTTTAGATGGAGCATTATCTACAAACTTTATCATGTCTTCCTCCAACAGATCCATGCAATGACTTTGTAGAATTTCTTTTCTTACTTTTCTTAGAAAAGAACTTCAAGCTTACAGTAAAGTTGTAAGAACAGACAACATACATAGATCACTCTTTGTTTTCTCAGGTAGCAATATTTGTGCCAATTTGTTGTTTGTTTGAGTGTTTTCTTTCCCTTTCCTTTCATGTGTGTAGATAGATTATATATATATATATATATATATATATATATATATATATATATATATATGTGTGTGTGTGTGTGTGTGTGTGTGTGTGTGTGTGTGTGCTATCTCTATGCATCATACACCTAGTGATATGCATATTTTTCTAAATCATATGAGAATAAAGTTGCACAAAATTATGGTGAGTGACCCTTTATGAACAAATGCTTCAGAAAACATACTTGATTTCAGTTCTTCAAGAATTTTGTACAATGAGTTTTGGGCATATTTACTATGCTGGATGAAACCCTTCCCAGATCCACCTTTCTTTTCCTTCTCTTCCCAGTCAACTTTGTATATTTTTTTTGTTCCCATTAAGGTTAATTTATACTGGCCAAAGAGTCTTGCATATGTGGCCTTCCACTAAAGCAAGGTTGACTTATTAGGCTCTATACTCTGAGATAAAATTGATCCATCCTTTCACAGCACCTAACAAATACCAGTAGCTCCTCAGGCAGGGGTGAAACTTCATGCCCCATTGTTCTCTCCACTCTTGGACTTGGTCTGCTTTGGGCTTCCCCATGTCTTATGCATGCTTTCACGATTGGTGTGAGTTCAGATGTACTGTTTCCTGGCTATATCCAGAAGACATTATCCTTGTAGTCATCCTCTGTCTCTTGTTCTTACATGTTTTCTATGCCCTCTTCTTCAATGATCCCTGAGCTTTGGAGTAGATGGTTCAGTATATATGCTCCCTTTAGGGCTGAACATCATGGCTCCTTTTGTTCTCTGTACCTTGGCTAGTTGAAGGTTCTGTGTGGATCATCATCTACTACAAACATAAGTTTCTCACATGAGATCTGAAAGATGCATTGATCTATGGATATTCTAATAAGCTGTTAAGTGTGGATTTAATATTATGAGCATTTAGTAAAATAATAGTAGTATGTCCTCCCTTGGGCCTGCCTATAGCCTATCTAACCATGGGTTCTCTGTCTTATAAAAATACAGATATTTCATTTTTAGAGCATTCCTTGAATTCAATTAAAAGTGGTTGACTGTTATCATGATGTTCAGGCCCCTATTGCACCATTGGTTATATCTTCCAGCAGACATTGTAGATTGCAGGGTTCACAACTGGGTATGACTGATAATTAATGTCCTCCTCAAATAGATTGAATATCACCTTCCAGCACTATGAAAGCTAACTGCTGTGGAATGGTCTGTATGTCAAATGTGTTGCTGATTGGTCAATAAATAAATCACTGATTGGCCAGTGGCCAGGCAGGAAGTATAGGTGGGACTAACAGAAAGGAGAATTGAGAGAACAGGAAGCTGAGTGAGGGAGACACTGCCAGCAGCCACCATGACAAGCCGCATGCGAAGATCCCGGTAAGCCACGAGCCATGTGGCAAGGTATAGATTAATGGAAATGGATTAATTTAAGATATAAGAACAGTTAGCAAGAAGCCTGCCACGGCCATACAGTTTGTAACCAATATAAGTCTCTGTGTTTACTTGGTTGGGTCTGAGTAGCTGTAGGACTGGCGGGTGAGAGAGATTTGCCCTGATCGTGGGCCAAGCAGGAAAACTCTAGCTACAAATGGCGCCCAACGTGTTGGCAAGAGTTTCCACCTAAAACCTGAGTAAAAAGATTCTAAAATGGAGCTAAAAACAGCTCCTAGTTGTCTCTTTCAAGCTAGTGGCAGCCTGCATGTTTGAGCTACTATGGCGGGTTCCTGGCGTGCATGCTCGACCTGCAGTATGGCGGGAATGAGGCCTCTGCAAGTGGCACATTAAGCTGTGTGGTGGATTTAGCCTTTGCTAGTACAAAACAAAACAAAACAAAAAAAAGAGGTTTCTGGCCTACACGCTGCTTTGATAGAAGCATAGACCCACTATTTCTGAGAGTTGATGGTTCCCAGAGCTGGTGGAAAACGTACCACCGCCATGTTGGAAAGCTAAAGTGGGCGGAGCCAGCAGCCATAGCACCAGCGCAGTTTCAGGCTTAGAAGGCTGCAGTTTAAAGCAATAAGCTCAAGCTAATATAAAAAAATAAGCCACGTAAAGATGGCTACCACACAGAGAATCTGGATTATGTTCTCTTTGATATTCGTAACTGAAGAAAAACATTTGATTACAAAAGCTGTTGAGTTATGCCAAAATGTATATTTTAAAGGTACCTTGACTTCAAAATTTGGATGTAAGGATATGTTGCTTTGGAAAGGAGGCTCTGCTTTTGTTTCCACAGAAAGCCAGAGGCTATGGATTTGTTCCAGATTAAGATACATCAGGTTTGACCAGCCAAGACCACCTGAAAGGTCTCCGATGACACCATGGCCCAGATGATCCAACATCCAGAACCATTTCAAGGCAACTGGCTCAGACGATACACCCTCATGGACTACTCCATAATCCTAAAATATTCTTTGTGTCCCCATAAGATACAGCACCCCCCTCCAGCAGGAAGTAGTAAGAGAAGCTACGCCCAAATTCCCAAATATACCAAATTGACTTTGGAGATGTATAAAGGTTAAAACGTTCCTTTTTAAGAAAAGAAAAGGGGAAGTGCTGTGGGATGGTCTGTATGTCAAATGTGTTGCTGATTGGTCAATAAATAAATCACTGATTGGCCAGTGGCCAGGCAGGAAGTATAGGTGGGACTAACAGAAAGGAGAATTGAGAGAACAGGAAGCTGAGTGAGGGAGACACTGCCAGCAGCCACCATGACAAGCCGCATGCGAAGATCCCGGTAAGCCACGAGCCATGTGGCAAGGTATAGATTAATGGAAATGGATTAATTTAAGATATAAGAACAGTTAGCAAGAAGCCTGCCATGGCCATACAGTTTGTAACCAATATAAGTCTCTGTGTTTACTTGGTTGGGTCTGAGGACTGGCGGGTGAGAGAGATTTGCCCTGACCATGGGCCAGGCAGGAAAACTCTAGCTACAGCTAACTAGTATGAATGAAGCATCCAGGTCAGTACCAGCTTGGTTCCTCTATGTTCTATAGCTCAAGTATGTTGTATCATTGACAATAGAGTCTTGCCATTAAGTTTATAGGCAACCATGAACACTGGCAATGAACAATGATGATTAGGTGTCTATTGTACCTCACTGGCCAACAATCCCAAAAGAAGTAACCCATCGATGGCACAAGGCTATTTTTGTTGGTGTTGTTAGCCTGTGTAGTCCAGTAGGGACATTGTGGCCCCATTATAGGATAAACCTATTTTGACTGTTTATATATGTATCTATGTATCTAGATGTACTTTAGGAATATTCCTCAGTAGTAGGTTTCCATATGATTTCTTGGGAAAGTCTTTTGATTTGATGTTTTTAATAATATTTCCATGTGATACCTTTTTAATTTTATTTAAACTATAGTATGTTATCAGTATTTCTTTTACTTTCAAGGCATGAAAAACTTCAATGAATGTGGCCAACCCTCCTCTAGGCTTCATTTATTATGATGTTATTCATATTAATTGAATCTGTTATATCCTCAAACATAATTAAGTTTTTGTGCTCTGGCCCAGTCTCCAACATGGATGCTATTATGTCATTGCCTGAGCACCAAAGTCAGAGGCTTAGATGTGCCTTAGTAGTGGTGTTTATTTTTTATTCCTAGGTAAAGTGTTGTCAATGTCCACTATATGGTTGCTGTTTCATTTCCTTTGCAGTCAATCAGTGGGGAGATATTTTGAAGGCATAAAAATATCCAACTCTTCTTTAAAATGTCTTCTTAGATTTGGTACCTGTTGGTAACTCTAACCTGGACTGTTGATGACTCAACCATTATTATGCTGACCTTACAAAATTATGGTTTTTCAAACCATCACTCCCCTGAATCTACCATTTAGCACATAGCATTACATTCTATGTCTTTTGTTATCCTTACATCTATGTTTGAGTTTCTGCCCACATACACTATATATTCACATACACATGTGCAAATATGTCTGTTTACATGGAGACATGCAGATATATACATTCTATACATATACACATACACCCAATATAATGTATATACATATACATATACATATACATAATACAGCATATATGTGTATGTATATTTATTAGAAAATATGGTCAAGCTAATTGCTCCAGTATTAATCTATTCCATGAATTCTGTCAAGCCTTCTCTCAGTATATATTCCCTTGTCTCCTCTGGCATAATGAGTCTTGCCACTCTAAAGCATACATTCATGAGCTTGATTCTTTTTTTTTAAGTGGTTTTCAACACAGGTTTTTGCTGTTGGATAATGCTTTTGTACAATGGTTTAACAAAACACTGATTGACCATTAGCCAGGCAGGATGTATAGGTGGGATAAGCAGACAAGAAGAATTCTGGGAAGAGGAAGGAAGGCTGAGTGAGGAGATACAAGCCTGCCGTCAAGGGAGCAGCATGTAATGGCACACAGGTAAAGCCATGGAAAATGTGGCAACATATAGATTAACAGAATGGGCTGAGTTTAAATGTAAGAGCTAGTCAGTGGTAGGCCTGAGCTAATGGCTGAGCAGTTTCAATTACTATAAGCCTCTGTGTGTTTACTTGGTTCTGAGCAGCTGTGGAGTGGGCAGGACACAGGAAAACTTTCAGTTACAGGTTTTCTCTGTTTAACAACCTTGGCTGTCCTGGAATTCACTTTATAGACCAGGCTGACCTCAAACTCACAGAGATCATCTGCATCTGCCTCCTGAGTGTTGAGATTAAAGGTGTGAGCCACTATGCCTGGTGAGCTTGATTCCTTAATTTCTTTAAAGTACTTCAAAAATTGCTCTGTCCATATTCTTCAAAAAAACAAAACAAAACTACAAAAGCACTAGTAGTGACTTGTGTTGCTTTTCTCCTGCTCACATAAGATGAAGTATACATTGTTAGATATATCTTTGTATCACTTGAATGTGTTATTTTCATATTTGCTGTGCTTATTTTCCCTATGAAATAAAGTAGGTCCTATTGTCTGTTTATTGTTCTTCTTTATGTCTGTTCTATTTTATGTCTATAAAATGTTACTTATTTTCTTCTGCTCTTGTTTTCTCTTTTCATCTTCATTCATATAACTTTGGGTTTAGAAGATGTTTATATAATTTGATATATGATTGTTAGATACATAGAGGGTAAATATTATCTGCCATGTTAACTGAACTAAAATAATCCTTAAGCATGAAAGAAAATGAATTATGTACTTGTCAGAATATATTTCTTTGTGCTGTATGATCTCAAAATTTCCTATTTTCCCCCTTTATTCACTATACATGTAATGTATGATTCAGATGGATCATCAAAGTCACCCTGAGACTTTTGCTGAGAAGCAAATATGACACCCACACCCACAGGGAGAAAATATGATAACTTAGATTCCAATGCTCAAGAGTGACATATAACTGTCCACATGTACTAACCAAGTTTACTTCATAGTGAATGTGGTGTGCAATCCTGCTATGTGACTACAAAAAGATAACTATTAATTACAGCAATACTCCTTGTTCCAAGTCCTCTCCTGCCTTTCTGCCATCTCTGAAATAAATTGACCCACTTCTTAAAGATCTCTGTATAATATAACCTGGACTATGATTACAGGTTCAACATCTACCATTCTGTTTTTGACTATAGTCTGACCACACTGGCATCCTTGCTATTTTTCTAATTTACTATATGCTTTCATATCCAAACTACTTTGCAGTGCTTTTCTCTACCTACAGTGCTTTCTTCAAGATCACTTCATGATCTACTATCTGACTCAGTGTACACAAGCTACTACATTTGAAGTAGATGCCACTTCTTCAAAAAGACTATTCCTGCTACACACACACACACACACACACACACACACATACCTGTTTTCATCCCTTACTCTACTCAATTATCTTTTGAGGCAGTTATCCCTGCCTGAAATAATATCATCATGTATGCAGTTTTTACATTTCTTCTCTGTGTTTCCCTCCAGCATGGGAGCAGTCTGTCCTGTCATTGTCTGCAGTTTGTCAAGGAGACCCAGCCTGTAGAACAGCATCTAGCAAAAGGGAGGGGCTCAAGAACTATCTGTTGGCTGCATACTTGGCGCTTCCCACACTCAACACTTGACAATGAAGCCCCTTTGGAGAGAGGCTATAGATAAGAGGTAGATTATTGAATCAACTCAAAAAAAGATATAGAAATGATAGAATAATGGGTAGATTATTAAATCTACTCTGAAAAGAAAAAAAGAGAGAATATAGATATGGTATTATTGAATCTACTTTAAAAAGGCAATTACTAATTTTATATATTTTATATTGGATTGGATTTTTGTATATTATATAAAAATTAGGTATATTGCTACAAATTTGAGACTGATTTATATAGATATGATAAGATTAAAAAGATAGATTATTGAATATGCTTTTAGAAGATTCAATATTAGTTTTAAACTACTAGTTTTAAATATTTTACATTGATTGGATTTTTGTATACTGTATACAAATTTTGTATATTGATACAAATTTGAGATTGATTTTGTTAGAATATACTCTACACATGTTTCTTTTTTTTTTAATTTTTATTTTGCAATACAATTCAGTTCTACATATCAGCCACAGATTCCCTTGTTCTCCCCCCTCCTGCCCCCCTCACCTTCCCCCCAGCCCGCCCCCCATTCCAATCTCCTCCAGGGCAAAGCCTTCCCCACAGACTGAGATCAACCTGGTGGACTCAGTCCAGGTAGGTCCAGTCCCCTCCTCCCAGGCCGAGCCAAGGGACCCTGCATAGGCCCCAGGTTTCAAACAGCTGACTCATGCAATGAGCACAGGACCCGATGCCACTGCCTGGATGCCTCCCAAACAGATCAGGCCAATCAACTGTCTCACCCACTGGGAGGGCCTGATCCAGTTGGTGACCCCTCAGACATTGGTTCATATTTCATGTGTTTCCGTTTGTTTGGCTATTTGTCTCTGTGCTTTATCCGACCTTGGTCTCAACAATTCTCGCTCATATAAACCCTCCTCATTCTCGCTAATTGGACTCCCAGAGATCCACCTGGGGCCTAGTCATGGATCTCTGCATCCAGATCCCTCAGTAGTTGGATGAGGTTTCTAGCACGACAATTAGGGTGTTTGGCCATCCCATCACCAGAGTAGGTCAGTTCGGACTGTCTCTCGACCATTGCCAGCAGTCTGTTGTGGGGGTATCTTTGTGGATTTCTGTGGGCCTCTCTAGCACTTTTTTTCTTCCTATTCTCATGTGGTCTTCAGAACATGGAAACAACCTAGATGCCCTTCAACTGAAGAATGGATAAACAAAATGTGGTACATATACACAATGGAATACTACTCAGCAGAGAAAAACAATGACATCATGAGGTTTGCAGACAAATGGATGGATCTAGAAAAAATCATCCTGAGTGAGGTATCCCAGACTCAGAAAGACAAACATGGTATGTACTCACTCATAACAGGATACTAGATGTGGAACAAGGATGACTGGACTGCTACTCACATCACCAGGCAGGCTACCTGGAAAACAGGACCCCAAGAAAGACACAGAGATCGCCCAATGACAGAGAAATGGAATGAGATCTACATGAACAGCCTGGACATGAGTGGGGGTAGTGAAGGGCGAGGGTCGAGGGAAAGAGAGCTTGGGTGAGTGGGAGATCCCAGCTGGATCAACAACAGAGAGGGAGAACAAGGAATAGGAGACCATGGTAAATGAAGTCTACACCTGTTTCTAACCTTGTTCAAGGTATTGTACCTATACAGTCCATTTAACAATGTAATGCAAATTGCTAGTCCTTGAAAGTTATTATTACCAACTAATTAGGATATAAAGAAATGAAAGTTAGTAGTTAGTCATTACTCAAACTTGTAGTCATATTAGGTATGTTTTCAAGGTCAAGCAGGAATATATTTTAGATAGACAAGTTATCTTCAAACACTTCAGAGATCTGCAGAATATGGCATTTAAGATGTTTTAATAACATAAATTTGGGGGGAGCATGAAAGCTGGAAGATCAGAGAAGCAGAAAGAAGCCAGTCACATTCTCACCACTGGGAAATCCTCAGCCCAAGAGAGCTACTTCTTATATACTCATGCCTTACATGCCTTTCTGTGCTCTGACATCTTACTTCCTTTCTCTGCCCAGCTTCATCATTTCCTCTTTCTGCCCAGCTCTATCATTTCCTGTCTGTCTGTACAAACCTCTAGACCTCTATGATTGAAGAGTGCTGAGATTAAAGATGTGTGCCACCATGCCTGGCTCTGTTCCCAGTGTGGCCTTGAACTCACAGAGATCCAGGTGAATCTCTGTCTCCCAAATGCTAGGATTAAAGGTGTGTGCTACCACTGCCTGACCTCTATGTTTAATATAGTGGCTGGCTTTGTCCTCTGATCCCCAGATAAGCTTTATTGGGGTGCATAAATAAAATATCACCACAGGGCTAACTGAGCATTCATGTGAAGAACTCACCCATACAGGATACTCTTTCATCTTTTGTGATATCTTGCAATCCTACACAGAAAGTACAACTGGGAAGGCCAGAGAACAGTGTTCATGGATTGTCCCAGGTTTGCATTGACACTACTCTTTTTTATTTTCTTCATTCCTCTGCAGCATCAACTTGAGTTCTCCTGTCTTCCAGATGCTCAACATCTACTTTATTCAAGGTCTACCTAAGTCACTCCCATTCAAGCTAAGTGAGCTAGTTATCTGCCATTTCTACTTCACAGATGCACTAACTCATATTTATGTAATGTCACAATATGTACATATATAAAAACATCAACTTGTACCCAATAACTCTATACAATTACAATTTGTCAATCAAATATATTAATAATACAAATCTTAAAATGCAATGACAATTAATGATTAAACATCATTCTTCACTGTTTGATCCTAAGTGCAGTATACACTAGATCTAGCCTGATGTACTTCAAGGCCATACTGAAACTTTTGTGTATTCGAATAAATGACTAATGATGGCTCTGAGTTTATATTCACTCTACCTTAATGCAAATCCCATATACCTATGACATCATATGTGTTTCTGAGGACTCACAAAATAACCAGTCTCTAGTCTACAGTAGTTCCTGAGTACCACAAACTTTATGTTTGCTTGTTTGCACACATTGCTGAGCAATAGTCACCCCTTCCAGGAAGGAGTCCTCCTAATACCCCTCTCAGCTGTCCTCACTGTCTCTGACACCAATTAGATGGTGCCTGATAATTTCACCTGGCATTCTGCATGTCAGCATCTGGATCCCCACCCCTAACAAGCCCCATGCCTCCTCTTGAATGTGCTATTGCTAAGCACCAGCTGATGACTGCCCAGACAGAAGCCATCTGCTGGTTATTAAGGAAAGTTAAACAAGCAGAGGAGCTCTAGGGAAGTTTAGCAAGAAAGAGCACCATATGCACAGAGAATTGGCAATCAGTTGGTCCCTGTGACTCAGGGTTCATTATGACGATGTTAGGCAGTCTTCCTTTGGGATTGCTTAGTTGATTGGCTCAGAGGGAGCCCCTCTGAGACAGCCTGCCCTTGTGCTCCTCAAAGGCACAGAGACAGCCCCACAGAAGTTCATTATATTTCTCTGTCAGTCAATCTGTCAGAGTCTTGTTAGCTCCCACGGTGATCCTAGAGAATGGGATTAGTTAGTTCAAGCTGCATGATAGTTCATGGGCCTTATCATGCACAGTCAATGGTGAGCACAACAGACAAGGTTTCTCTTCCCACTGTAAACATAATGGAGTTGTCAGATTCACAGTTTAGATGGCAGTGCAGGGAAGTAGAGGAGGAAGGAGACAGGTCCAAGATGTTTCTTAGAGAGCTAAGCTATTGTATTAAGTTAATGAATGGAAGTTAACCAATGTGGACAGAGTCAAGACTAAGGATATGGGAGATGCCCCCCTGGGGTGGTGTGATGATGACCAGTAAGAGCAAGGCTGAGACTCTGGATCACTCCCATGATAACTGTATTTGCCTTGGTTCACATGGTGGGGTCAACAAGATTTTGTCAGAAATAAACTGGAGTCAGCCCACTGAGATGGCTCAGAGGGTAAAAGAGCTTTTGTTGCAAGACTAAAAATCTGAGTTTGATCCATGGAATCCATGATGGAAAGAAAGAACTTTCAAATGTGTGATCTGACTTCTGTATACATGACGTGGTACATGTGCATGGTGGGAGGTGGGGGCAATAAAAATAATTTAATTTTTTAAAAAAGAAATACAGTTGGAGACTCATTTATGAGTACATGGCAGGCAAAGGTGTACAAGAACATTCCATGCATATGCAAGGGCACAGAAATGGGTAGGCGAGTGTGCCTCCATAGATCCACAATTCATCCTAGAGGCCTAAGACCAAGTGTATCAATAGCAGGGACACAGTGCTCAGTGGTAGGGTATAAAGGCATATTTGGTCAATCTTTGTAGAATGGAAAGTTTTGTTTCTGTTCTTTAAATCAATAATTCCCAAGGTAGATTTATATTCACTCCAATGGCCTACAAGACTCTCCATTAGGATATTGAAAAGTGTTTGAAAAATAACAGTATTTTAAGCCTGGAGATGTGGCTCAGTTGGCAAAGTGCATACTACAAAACATGGGGACAAGAGTTTGGATCTCTAGCACCCACATGAAAGTCAGATGTGGCAGCGTATACCTGTTACCCTAGTGTTGGGAAAATGGAGACAGGGGAATCCCTGAAGCTTCCTGGCCAGCTGGTTGGGCCAAATCAATAAACTTCAGGTTCAGTGGCAGATCCTGCTTCAAGAATTAGGTGGAAAGTGATAGAGTAACTTCCACAAACTCACTCACATGCCTAAATATGTACACAACATACACCAAACATAATAATATAACAATAATAATGGTGATGATATCGCTACAACAATCATTCAAGTGGGGTACCCAAACAAGCTGAGAGTAGAAGAGTGTTGACCTACAAGTTTCAAAAATATCAAATACATTCAATAACTTTCCTCTCATCAAAAATATGACAGCATGAGGTCTACTTTAGATTGTACATAGAATATTTAAGTACTGTTTGTGCATTCTGTACCATACACAGCTTATGAGTATCATAGTTTGAAGTCACTGTGGCAAGAGGACATTGTGGTCTACTGAAACTAGGTTTGGAAATTGTATTCTAACACCTGCTTGGAAGCTGACTGAACAAGGAAAGGATGGAACTGGAAAGTTGTCACAAAGAGTTTAAGTACCCCAAGTGGGAAGCAGGGGCCTCTGCTAGTTAGTTGTTTTCAAATATATAAAGTTTTCGGGATAAATCAAAAGTAGGAATATTTTAGGCCCTGAGTGGTGGTACATGCAGATAGTAACAACTTGTGGGATGTGGGAGCTGGAGTTTTAAGAGTTCAATATCAATTTTGGCTACACAGAAATTTCAAGGCTAGACAAGACCCTGCTTGAGACCTTGTCTTCAAAAGAAATATTTTGTATGGCTGGGGATAGACCTAGGTGATAGAAGTGGCAGAGTGCTTGCTTAGCATGCCCAAGGTCTTGGGTTCAAAAACCACCACTCTCTTCCAAAGAGAATATTTTAAATCACAAAATTTAAATCACAGTCACCCCTTTCCGGAGGTCATGTGGTCTTAGGTTCCGGGAGACACAAAAGCCAAATCAAATGTTGTCTGACTCTGGAAAAGTAGACTTAGCAGCAGGAGCTTGGGGTCTTACAGCTGCCTTAGTTGGCTTTCCAGATATAAAGACATCTTTTAAGAAAAGTGGTTGCATAAGACATAGATACCACCACTTCGTACATTCAGAAGCTTTGTGGGCAGGAAACAGGTGGCTTTATTTGGAACATAGGACAGGAAGGAAGCTGACCCCCAGATCACAAAGGGCTAGGAATGCTGCACTATCTAATGAACCCGTACCTTATGCTGAAGTCATTTAAGATCGTGAATTTTTCAATAAATACATTGGTATGGGTATGGGCATACTCTTGCCAATGCCTGAGGTCTGTCTGGATCATAGTGTTTGGAAGGGCCTATTTCCAGTAACGAAGTGATAAGGCTTGCTTTGTAGTTTCACGTTGTTACCACTAGAGGGTGACGTGAAGCCATCACATCTCAGATGTGGTCCTGCTCAGCTCAAAATTTCAATTAGATTTCCCATGAATTTTCCAAATCACTGCTCTGGGTGTTGTTCTGTGTTGTCCCAAAGCATATTGAGGAATAACAGCAGTACTTTTCGAGTTTTCACTGTGCCTTGATATTCTCCAGGTCGAATTCGAATGTGTTCTTTTAGTTTGCCGCTACACAGATAACTTAAACAGATGACGTTGCTCTGGGCTAACAGGAGCCACTGATAATCGTCTTTACAGAATTCAGCACATCATGCAGTCTAACCCTATGCCCTCTTTTGTACAGATAAGAAAAATTATCCCCAAGAGGGGCTGTGGCCAGAAGAAACACAGTTGTGAAATAAAAATAGCTAGAAAGCACCATTTCATAGCCAAGGGGACCACCTGGGTCAAGATCTTGTCTTTGCCACTGAATGGGTGGATAACTTGAGGAAATCCCTTTAACCCCATGCCTCAATTTGCCAATGTCACCTTCTTTACACTAAATTCATTTCTAAAATTTATTTTAAAACCCTTCAATGACTGCCAGCAGTAAATAAAAACCACATGTCTCAGATAGCATCGTTGTAATTTTAAAGGTTAAATTTTCATAGTTCGGAATTTTGTTTGTGCTATTGGGACTTTAAAGGACAATTTTGTTACTGTGAACTTTTCTATTTTTTCCTTATGAAGTCTAATCTTTTCAAGTCTTTGACATAGTCTTTCAGATTTTTGTTTTTTGTGTACATTCTTCTTAGAGAGTTTTTTGGTTTTTTTTGTTTGGTTTTTCATCTATGGGCTTGGTCAGCAAAAATGGCTCTTGAGCATTTACTGTGTCTAATCACTAGCCATATCATCACGACCCAAACAGACTGAATGTTGTCCATGGGGAGCATTGGGTTTCACTGAGCTGGGTGAAGCCAAAAAGAGGAAGTGAGGTTTGTACAGGCAATTGGAAAAACCCTGTTGAGGTGGTTTCTGAGCAAAGCCCCTAAGGAGAACACATACAAAGCCACGCAGTTGTCCAGTTCTATAAGTGGAGAAGGGATTATGAGACAGGCACATGCCTCCTGTCTTTGCTGCGGAAAAGTGACTACAGAAGAATGAACAGGAAGGGGTAGTGGGCAAGGTCTGGGGGATTACAAAGGCCAATTATTATTGGGACCATTCAGGGCATGGTAAGAACTTTTTTTTTTTTTTTTTTTTTTTTTTCCGAGACAAGGTTTTTCTATGTAACAGCTCTGGCTGTCCTGGAACTAGCTCTGTATACCAGGCTGGCCTTGAACTCACAGAGATCTGCCTGCCTCTGCCTCCCGAGTGCTGGGATTAAAGGCCTGCGTGTGCTACCACCACTCGGCACATGGTAAAAACTTTAAGTGAGATGAGAAGTCAGTAGACAGCTGTTTGAGAAGCTGTCTGATATGATGTGATTTTGTTTTCAATGTGTTACTCTAGCAAGAATGGGCATGAATGTTCCCAGGATATGCACAGAGGAGAAAGGAGGTGAGGGCATTAGCACTGGAGATGGTGAGAAGGGACTGGAAGACTGATCTATTTTGAGAGTAGATTGAGCTAGATTTTCTGATTTACATTTGAAGTATGAGA
This sequence comes from Peromyscus eremicus, assembly GCF_949786415.1. Classification (NCBI taxonomy): domain Eukaryota; kingdom Metazoa; phylum Chordata; class Mammalia; order Rodentia; family Cricetidae; genus Peromyscus; species Peromyscus eremicus. Next base: position 111,136,209 of record NC_081417.1, on the reverse strand, counting down.
ATCACAAAAACACACACAAGAAGTCTTTGTCCGAGAACCAGAAGATTCTCTTCCCTGAAAGTAAAACCTGAGAGGGGAGCAGACTTGGTAGTAACTAATGAAGTTACTGTGAGAACTTCTTATTGGACAAGCCATAGGATTCCTAAGTTGAAAATGAAAATTATAATTAAAGAATGTCAAGGAAACTTGGCCTGGTGGTACATACTTGTAACCTCAACCCTTAAGAGGCTGATACAAGAGAATATCCATAAGTCTGAAGTTGGCTTGTTATAGAGCAAGTTCCAGGCCAGTCAGGTCTATATAACAAAACTCTGTCTCAAAAACAAACAAATCAAAAGATTGCCAGAAAAACTAAAACAAAGGAAAATTGTGAAGTGGGACAACTAACATTAAAATTTACTTTACTTACAATAATAACTACACTTCTGTAGTTTCAAAAATGTCAATAGTAATAAAAAACAATGGAAAGCCCACATAGCCTCAATGATAGATAAGCAGGTATATATATATATATATAGATAGATAGATAGATAGATAGATAGATAGATATAGATATAGATATAGATATAGATAGATATAGACATGTAGATAGATAGATATAGATATAGATAGATAGATAGATATAGATAGATAGATAGATAGATAGATAGATAGATAGATAGACAGACATTTATTGATAGATTGATAGATGATGGATAGATTGGTAAATAGGTAGAAACATCCTGTTTGTAAGACATAACAACAGATGTCCTTTTCATAGGTTCTAGTTTCAGCACAGACACAAAGACATAGGAAGCACTGGAGCCCTGCACATGCCTGCTAGTCTACCTAGGCCCTCACCGACTCTATAAGCTATCCCCTCCCACACCCAAAGTGGTTTAGAGTAGAAAATTCTACCAGCTGAGCTTACCTAAAAGGTCATGTGTCAGAAAAGCTTTATAATAAACAAGATATAAGATATGGAGTTGAACTGACGTGGGGTGTTGGTAAGGGACAGAGAGGAAGGTAGGATTAAACGACATGTGAGATGCACCTCTCTGATTATACAGGCAATGAGGAAATGGAGGAAGCTCTGTGAGTTCAGGGCTGTAAAGATTGTTCTCTACATTCAGTGCTCCTGCAATTCTGGACTGACACTGGACTTTGAAAAGTCATAAAGTAATGTGTCTGGCTTTCACTACTCTGAGTCTCTGGAACTCTTATGAAGTGAAGATCTTTGTTTCCCACACTTTCTGGAAAAGGGAATATTTAAAACAGGTGGTAGAAACCAGTTAAGTGGATAACAATGGGAGGTGATGGTGAAGTTATATCTCCATCTACTTCTTACAACAAAAATATCAGATGGTCAACAACAAAGAAAAAGTAAATCCAGGAAATAAATCTGAAATGTGGGAGAATTACATTATACTTTTGAAGTGGGAAAGTTATATCTAAGCATGGTACAAGGCTTTGAAGCCCTGCTGAAAAGAGACTGAGAATTTTGACATTAAACACACACACACACACACACACACACACACACACACACACACACACTTGTTTGCAATAACATTACTGTATGCAAATGACCAGGAGAATTATTTGAGAAATATTAACAACATATAATTGATGAACACCTAGTTCCTTTGAAATATGTCAGCATGTATTCTTTAGTTTCTTTTCTATTATTTTGTTAACACACCATGATCAAGATAACTTAGCAAGTGTTTATTTGTCTTGAAGTTTCAGAGGATGAATCCATGACCATCAGGGCAAGGAGCATGGCAGTGGGTGGGCAATCTGGGCACTGGCGAAGTAGCTGAGAGCTTACATCCTGATACACAGACACACAGGGACACAGAGAAAGAGCTAACTGGGAATGGTATGGAGGTTTGAAACTTCAAGCCCTCCGACAGTGACACACTTTCTTCAATGTGGCTACACCTTCTCATCCTTCCCAAAAAGTTCCAACAAGCATCAGATATATGAGCCTTTGAAGGCCATTCTTATTAAAACCATCATAGAGTACAGATCAATGAGAAAAGGATCAGCTACCCAGAAGAAGAAAACTGGATAGAAGATATGCTTTGTAACAAATAATGAATAAAAAATTGCAGCAAGCTTTTTAAAAAGAGTTGCAATACTATGGAGTTTTAAAATAGCACAATTAAAAGATAGCAAAAATTAAAGACAATGCAATCACTCTTCTCTAATTCACTTAAAAATAATGTCAGGTTCTGAACATCCTTGTACATGGTGGTAGGGACTCTAGTCTCAGGATCAAGTTATATTTATGAATACTTAAGTATATATGCTCTGTAACTTAGTTGTTCTACTTTCATAAAAATAAGAATTTTAAAATTTTAAATACAAACAATATTGTAGCTTAGATCTATACTATTCCTTTAAAGTTCATTCTTCTGCTGGAGGCTTATTTCCCCAACTGATGTCACCGTTAGAAGGTAGGGGACTCTTTGGAAGGCGTAGCATTGTTGAGGTTGGAATTGGAACACAAATCTTTGAGAGTTATATCCCTTTCCCCACTGAATACCACATTATCCTCAACATGGGCTTCAGGGCAATGGAATCAGATGACTGTGCACCAAGATCTCAGAAACCACAAGACAACAGGAGTGTCCCCTCTTTTAAGTTAACACTGTTGTTTAATCACAGCAATACCAAACTAATTAGCACAGAAAATTGTTACCAAGAAATTAGGCTGTTGCTATGACCATCCCAACCATGTGATTCTGAAATCTTTAGCCCTGAACTGTGGAAGGAGTTTGGAAAACTTTAAAAACTCAAAATATTGTAAGTAGTGCTCAGGGGTGATTCTTGTAGGAACTCAGGAAACCAGGCTGCTGATAAGAATGTGGGTAGTAAAGACTGTGCTCAAGGGGTTCCAGGTAGGAAGGAAGACTACTTGATATTGAACTAGAGGCCATCATGGTATGCAGAGAATGTGTCTTCATGTTTCCCATGCTCTGAGAGTTCCTCAAGGCTGAGTTTACAGGTGGTGGACTAATGGATGAGATGGAGGAGAATGTCAAGGCAGCACATCACTCATGCATCAGCATGAGTATTTCTAGATGATTTTAGCCAGATTTACAGGTGACTAAGGAGAAAATCTACATGTAAACTTAAGGTAAGGCAAGGAGCTGTAGTAGCTAAAGAGATTGGTGCCATTTAAAAGAAGCTACACACTTTTACCTGAGACAATAGGAAAGGTGTTGCTGGAGAATTTCTCTCCAGCTCCCGCCACCAAGTCCCGCCAGTCCCAGAGCCCACTTATAAAATAAACACACAGACTCTTACATTATTTAAACTGCTTGGCCATTAGCTCAGGCCTGTCATTGTCTAGCTCTTACTCTTATATTTAGCCCATTTCTATTAATCTTTACTTTGCCACATGGCTCATGGCTTATTGGTACCTTACATCTTCCTTGTCCTGATGGCGGCTGCAGTGTCTCCCTCTCCCCTTCCACTTCCCAGAATTCTTTTCCTTGTCCCGCCTATACTTCCTGCCTAGCCAATGGCCAATCAGTGATTTATTTACTGACCAATCAGCAACACACTTGACATACAGACCATCCCACAGCACTTCCCCTTTTCTTTTCTTAAAAAGGAAGGTTTTAACTTTAACATAGTAAAATTACATATAACAAAACAATTATCAAGCAAGAATTACAGTTACAATATTAAAGAAGAGATCCTATCTATCTTCTATTTGTAAGTTTAAGGTTTTATATCTAACTTATCTTTTATTATAACTAAGGAAAATTGTAAGTATCTAGTCTTTAACCACATCAAAGACCTCAGAAGGATATACTACTACCTGAGAAATGGGAGAAGGATGCAAGCAACTTTTGGGAGTCTTGCAGGGTAGACAGAGACAGCTGAGCCTGGACAGTCATCCAAAGTTTTCTTGTAAAGTTGGGGCATCTGTCTTCAGCCCACAGGCCTAGAGTCTCTTATTTACTTTTCTCTGTGTCTTGTAGAATGTCTGGCAGTTTTCTCTGCAAAGCAGGAACCTGAAGGACCATTTTGTCAAGCAAAGTTCAGTGGTCACCTTTCTATGGGTCCTGCATGTCCAGTTGATCAAGCAGTCCAGGCAAGAACAGTTTCTTGCCCAAATGGCTATTTTTGTCAAGGTGAAGATAAACTCCATATGGAGTGTCTTCGATGCCCATCCTCCTCTCTGAAGTAAATCGGTGCTGTCAGGAGCAGACATGTCTCACTGTCCAAAAAGTCTAAACTTTTAAAACATTTTAAATGCCATATTCTGTAGGTCTTTGAAGTGTTTGAAGACTACCTATCTATCTGAAATATATCTATGTATACCTAGAAGACTTAACTAACATGGCTACAAATATTATCATAGATGACTAACTATTAATCTATTTTTTAATTATCCATTACAATTTTAAATGAGTTACATAAACATAATACCTCAAACAAGAATAGAAATATATATACAGTATAACAAAATTAAGTTTAAATTTGTATCAATAAACTAAAATCTATAGCAATGTAAAACATTTTTAAACAAGTTGTTACTCTTTAAAAGTAGGTTCATTAATCTACCCTTTCATCCTATCATATCTAAACTATCCCCCTTTTTGTTTTAGAAAGAGATTGTATTTATAATCAACCTGATTTAAATAAAAATATTGTTTTTTCTCTGTCCCACACCAGAGGGCTCTTCTGATTTGGGACACAAGAATCTCTTAACCATTTTTTTTTTTTTGAGCAATATGTCTGGGTTTAGAGGGGGAGTGAGCCAATTCCATCTCTAAAGCCAGCTTGGTATATTTGGGAATTTGGGCGTAGCTTCTCTTACTACTTCCTGCTGGAGGGGGGCGCTGTATCTTCTGGAGACAGAAAGAAAATTTTAGGATCATGGAGTAGTCCGTGAGGCTGTATATCTGAGCCAGTTGCCTTGAAACCATTCTGGATGTTGAATCATCTGGGCCATGGTGTCATTGGAGACCTTTCAGGGGGTCTTGGCTGGTCAAACCTGATGTATCTTAATCTGGAACAAATCCATAGTCTCTGGCTTTCTGTGGAAACAAGAGCAGAGACTCTTTTCCAAAGCAACATATCCTTATATCCAAATTTTGAAGTCAAGGTACCTTTAAAATATACATTTTGGCATAACTCAACAGCTTTTACAATCAAATGTTTTTCTGTAGTTACGAATATCAAAGAGAACATAATCCAGATTCTCTGTGTGGTAGTCATCTTTACGTGGCTTATTTTTTATACTACCTTTACTGTCTCTTTAAAGACTTTATTTTTTAAAACTATGTATTTGTTTCTATAACTCTATATATCACTTTTTTTGTCTCTTTCAAGCCTACGTATCTTTTACATACATTGTAAACTATTACATCTGAATCTGTCTTATTGTGAATCTCTTGCCTTAAACTGCAGCAGCTGTGGCTGCTGGCTCCGCCCACCTCAGCTTCCCAACATGGCTACGTTTACCGCCAGCTCTGGGAGCTATCGTGGGTCTATGCTTTTATCCAAGCAGCGTGTAGCCCAGAAACCTCTTTTTTTTGTTTTGTACTAGCAAAGGCTAAATCCACCACATAGCTTAATGTGTTACTTGCAGAGGCCTCATTCCTACCATACTGCAGGTCGAGAGTGCACACTAGGAACCCGCCAGTAGCTCAAACCGGCAGCTGCCGCTCATTTGAGAGAGACAATTAGGAAGCTGTTTTTAGGTCTGTTTTAGAATCTTTTTTCTAAGTTTTTAGGTGGAAACTCTTGCCACCACGTTGGACGCCTTGAGGTCACGCCAGGAGTCAGCAAAAACCTATTCTCCAGAGGATCAAGGATGTAAAGACAGATATTTGAGAAATTTTGCTTGGAAAATGAACACTGGGCAGCATACAGTGCTGCGTCACCTTGTTGTACTAGGGTGCCAAAGGGCATGGCTCCCAGGGATTCACTTCCTTACGTTTATCTGTCCAAGACCTCAGATGCTGCTGTAACACATTCCAAGGGCCTAACTATTGTTCCCACTACACTGACAATGCCCTTCACCATGTCTCTATGAGGTATCACTTTTGCAAGTAGGCAGAATACAAGAACTGTCAGGCCATCGAAGCTTCTGCTGAATCTTCAAAGCCTGGAAGACCAGTGTCCTAGTGAGCAAGCAGTCCCTGAGAAGGCACTGCACGGAGCTGCATGAGTGAAGCCAGAGCTACAAAGGAGGTTCAAGAAAGTTGGAGATTCCAGGAATGTAGAACCCTTCCCAAGGAAAGCTGTAGGCACTAAGGAAAGCCCAGCCCAGACAGTTGCCATATGATGGCCTGCAGTTAGCAAGGCCAGAGGCATTGGGCATCCAAGCCCCTTGGAGCTTATAGAAGGCCATTCCGTGACTAAGATGTGAGACATGGAGACAAAGGTCTAATTCATGTCCTGCTGGATTGGGGTGTTGCTTTGGCCTATTTTTTCTTCTTTTCATTTACAATGAGAATGGTCAGTTTACTTCAGTATTTTTTTGGAAGTGTGTAGTTCTTTTTTATTTTGTATGGGCTCATAGCTCAGTTTACCTTGACTGTCAGAGGACACTTTAGATCTGAACTTGTGAGTGATACTGAACATGTTCAGACTATGGGAAGTCTTGGAGATACACTGAATGCATTTTGTACTCAGAAATTGCTATGTGGATCATGAGCCTTTAGGGGGTTAGTACTGAAATGTTTCATTTGGCTCTTAAATGTTCTCTGGACCAATTGCTTTGTCCCCAACAAAGCATAGCTTAGAGGCAGAGCCTGTAGGGAGTGATTTTGTTGTGAGATATCTGCCCTGCTCTGCTCTAATAGTAAGGTGGTACTTTACTGAGTTCCAGGGAAGGACTTTATTACAAAAGTGAGCTATTGCTCTGCTTTACAACCAGCAACGGCAAGCTGCTTTAGTCTGTGATGTGAGTCCACTATACTATTATATATTATTTTAGTCCCAGAGCAAAAATGGCAAGCAACCATTGACAGCTAACCAAATCCACTGAAGCTCTGAGCCAGAGTATTTTCTGCTGCTCATCTTCTGCACTTTACTCCAGTGACACAGAGCAGGCTAGCACAATGACTCTGTTTACCCAGGTGAATATACTGCATTTCTCCTGTTAGAGTCTCCATACTACCCAGTTTTTTGAGGAGTCCTTCTCCTTCCCTTAGAGGCAGCTAGCACCTCTGGATCCTTAACACTCAAATATGAACTGCAGATCCCTCTCAGAAAGACCTGTCTTGGCCACCAAACCTCTAGAGGTCGCCAGTAGCATTTGTTTGTCAAAACTTGCTTTATTTTCCTCAATAATACTTGGGGTTATTTAATCTTTCGGGTCTCATTTATTAGTTTACTATGAGCTACCTTCAACCTGGATGTACGTTTGATAAGAACCAGTACACTGTTCTCTTCTCTGTTGTATCTATAACCAAGAGAATAAGGGTAAGACAGCCTCACCCTTTATAAAGCCTCAATAAATGTCTGTGACAGAGGAAGGAACATTCTCATAAGCTACAATAAATACATTTATGGTCTTGCCACTTACACTGACCTAGGACAAAGTTAACCTGGCTTACATACCTGGTCACATGGACTGTCCATGCTGTGACAACCCCCTTTATTGAGCTGAATTGTTGAATTCTTTGGTTTCGTATCTTTATTTGGATAAACACTGAGGTAAAATGCACCAAAACCTGCTGTTAGTCTTCCCAATATGCCCACCCACTAACATTTTCTCCATTCTGTTTCCACAGCTCTTATCAGCTGTATGCTGGGATTTGTGTCCATAACAATATGTGTATGTTCATGTAAGTATATATTTGTGTGTTCATAGTAAGTTTGTGTGTGTGTGTGTGAGTGTGTGTGTGTGTGTGTGTGTGTGTGTGTGTGTGTGTGTGTATTTCATATATTAGTCTATGTTCTGTTTGGTGGGATCCCTATGTGGAACACGGGAGAGGATTCAATGGGACCCCAATATTCTCCCATCCAGGGCAAAAAGCGAGATGTCACACTGCCCACCAGAAGTTCTTGGTCTGGTTTTGTGTCCTGTTTGTCTTGTCTTTGTACCTCTAGTCTTGTCTTTGGCTTCATTTTTCTGCCTTTTGTACTTTCTGTGTTAATTGGTTTATTTTGTACTTGGACAACTGAACTGATGGACAGTATGGGTATAAGACTAGCAAGCCTATCAGCCCTCTAGAAACCTATGTTCTAAAGAATTTTGATAAACGTCACCCGTTAAGAGTTAAGAAGAATTATGATTATCCTATCACCAAAGGTCACCTCTGAACATTCTGTGAAATGAAAGGGTCCACACTTGGGGTTGAATGACCCTCCCAGGGTACTTTTAATTCTCAGATACCCTAGGCAGTGGTGAATGCCACCCTTGTTTAAGCCCAGCCACCCAGATCAAATTGGATACATCCTGTCTTGGGCTGAAGCAACTTCCAACCCACCCTCCTGGATGAAAGTCTGTGTGGTCCACAATGGGCAAGGAGGCCAAGTTCTGGTTGTCAGCAGATGGACCTTTTAAGGGCCAGTAGCAGAGACCAATGATCTCCCTCTGAAGACCATTCTGCAGGACTCACAGGAGGAAGAACCCTTCCTCCCTCCTTATAACCATATTTACCGTCTTCGCCTCCTCACCTTAACCTCAACCTTTGCTATCCAAGTCCCCACCACCAAGGTCTCACTCTGCCCCCTCCCATCTGTACATACCCCTACCTCCCCCCCCAAGTTCTTCCCCACCTCCACCTATTCCCCCCTACATGCACCAGGGAGTCCCATATGGCCCTCCTGACATTTCCTCCAATTCTGGTTCTGGGGCGGCACCTCCTTCAGTCCTCACTCCACTACAGTCATTTCATTCCCTGTATGTCCCTTTCTCCACCACAGATCTCTATACCTGGAAGAACTAGAACCCCATTTCAGCACTAGCTCTGATTACTTAACTTCTCTAATTGATTCTATCTTTTTCAATCATCATGTGGGACAACTATCAGAAGATTCTCTGTACCCTCTTCACTACTGAAGAAGAATGGATTCTCAGGAAAGCAACTAAAGCACTCCCCAGAATAGCTTCAAATGGCTGATGACCAGAGGGCAGAGGCAATTGACCGTGCTCTTCCAAGAAGAAGACCCCAATGGGATTATAACACAGAGAGAGGTAGGAGGTCACTCAGTGAATACCACCAGGTGTAGTAACATATTGTGTGCCCTCATAAAGCTTGCCGAGGATCAGAGAATAGAGCCAGTCACTAGATTAGAGATAGAGGCCAGACAGTGGTGGCATACACCTTTAATCTTATCACTCAGGAGGCAGAAATCCATCTGGATCTCTGTGAGTTCAAGGCCACACTGGGCTATGTGAGAGAAACAGAACCAGACAGTGGTGACACATGTCTTTAACCCCAGGAAGTAATATGGCAGGGCAGAGAAAAGCATATAAGGAACTCACTCTCTTTAGGCTGAGGATTTCGTAGAGGTAAGAACTAGTGGCTGGCTGCTCTGCTGCCCTGATCTTCAGCTTTCATCCTGATATCAGGCTCTGGGTGTTTTATTAAAAGACCATCTAAGATTCAAACAACAAGGATCTCAGGGCTATGTCTTCCTTATTTCTTAATAAAATTTCATGCAAGATCTACCAGTTTTCTGATTGTTTTAGCATAAAACCAGATCATCTTTTTAATATTCCTATATAACAGATAACTCAGACATTATAATTTACAGTTTAATCTGTGTACCATTGCATGATTCCATTAGATAGCTCCTCTCAGTATAGTTTTATAAAAGGTAGGTTCCCAGGTGGGGTGGTCATGTCTTCAGCTTTCTGTGTCCACCATATATACTCACTGACTCATGACGACCTACCCATTCTAGCTTCTCTGACCGACCAACTCACCCTTGACCTTTTCTTTTTCACCTGCAGCACTTTTCCTTCGGTGTAAATTTTGTGTCCCATTCTCGGCAGAGTTAGCAAGATACTAAGCAGCAATTATTCATGACCTTTGCATAAGTTCCTGCCTCCAGATTCGTGCCTGGTTTGAGTTGCTGCCTTGGTTTCCCTCACTGGACTGTGGCTCAGGAAATGTAAGCCAAATAAACCCTTTCCTCCCCATGTTGCCTTTGGTCATGGTATTTCATCATAGAAATAGTAACCCTGAGACGAAAATTGATACCAGGAGGCGGGTATTGCTGTGACAGACCTAACTTTGTTGTTTTGGGGAGGATTATGAAAGAATTTTGGAAGTTTGGAATAGAAAATCCATTGACAGCTCAGTGGGATATTCAGTAAGAGCTTGGATGCTGCTGCTGAGAGCAGTTAAGATGATGGAGGCCTGGCTTGTGAAGTTTTGTGGGAAGTTTAAAATTTTTATTAGGCTATTGGTATTTTGAATTAACAATCTGTGGTTTCTTGTAATCTGGGGCTGAAGAATCGCCTTCACTGGTCAAGAGACTAGTACAACTGAAAAGAAACCTATGTTTTGCTGGGACAATTTATGCTGGTCAGCTAGAGCTGAGAAACTAGCAGTGATGAGAAAGAGACCAGCACCATTGAGGTGAAATCTTCTGGGGGATGTTCCCTTAGAGTCCGTACACAGAAGCTCTGCTCCAGAGGTGGTCCATGTTGTACCTCGTGTTGGTAGCCATACTTGGTCATGTGTAAGACTCTCCCAGATGATACAGGTTTTGAAGTCATAAAGGAATCACGGAGAGCAGCTGAGCCTTAAAACTGTAAGTTGTCAGGAGAGGCCATTGGTGAAAGTGCAGCCTCAGTAGCAGTTGAAGGCCCAGGACTGAAGGGGTCATGCAGAGAAGATGAAGCTCGGCACCATGAAGAAAGTCCAGGAGAGGTATTGGTCAAAGTGCAGCTCAGTTACACCAAGGTCCAGCCTTGGCTCAAGTTCAAGTCTTGACATAAGGAAGGGGCATTGGTGCAAAGAAAACTTCTGACCACCAAGTGGGTGGCACTCAAGTGGCCCTGAATAGCTCAGCCGTCTTTATTTATACTTAAACAGAGTTTTTTGTTTTTTGTTTTTTGTTTTCTAACCAGGGTTATACGAACAGCTTTATTATTGGCTTATATTTTTGACTTTAAGAAATAAATCATAATTTAAGAAATACATTGTGATCATTATGAAAGCCCCAACTGTTCCCCTTTTTACTTCCCCAAATACACCTTCCCATCTCCTACATAACCATATTCTAGACAGAGTTCAGCATTTTGCAGGCTTAACTAAATAGTTAGTCAGACACCTTCTGATGTCACAGTACTTATGTCGGCTTGCAGCTACTTGTGGTTTCAAAGTTAAAAAGTAATTGACACGGGCACAATATTCAAACCCAGACAGTTCTTTTGTGTCTATAAGATATATTTCTATACAGTTCCCTTTTCTACAAGAGGGCCCCATGTCTCATTCTCTCTGTAAAAGGCAGACCTCGATAAAGCACCCTTCCCATCCCACTATACCATACTTCTTCTACCAATATGAGCTCCTACGTATGGTAAAGATGGATTTATCCATTCCACATTTTTACACTGTACTTTTTTCCTCTTGGAGCATACCAGATTCTACCAATGATTTTATGCTTGGTGTCTAGGGAACTTATTCTCAACAGCTGGCACTATGTGTATTCCTGAGGCTTTTCTCCTTTTCTATGTATGCATGCCTTACTCTCTTTTCCAGAATTGTGAGATATGGTTAATGTTTCAAGTGTCATTTTCTCATATGTACCTAACTATCTCTATTGAGTCAGAAAAGTTCCCAGGATTAGGAATTGTACTTAGTAATTCCAGATGGGAGATTTCAGAAGCATTAGCCCCCTGTCAAATCTTAGGGGAAAATATTTGAGCAACAGCAGAATTTCCAGGAAAAACTACAGCTATCACATGTGTGACTGACAAAGTAAAACTAAAAACTAAAAAAAAAATAAATAACCAATATAATGAGAGGAAAAAGCCTGCAAGCTGCACAAGTTTTGCGAATTCTTATGCTGTCCCATGGACTACTGGTCCTTGCCAAGTAAGAATCCATTTTTTTTTCCCCACAGGTGCCTTGCCCTGTGGAAACCCATTGGACAGGTAGTCATATGCTGATATAAGACTAGGCTGTATTACAAGTTATAGAAGGAGACCCCAGCATTTTGGAGATGCCAATGCCATAGGATGACTTCCAGGGACAGCAGCAGCTGTGGACTGGAGCCATCCTAAGCCTAAAAGATACATTTACTGTGCTATTATTAGGTGTGCAAGCCCTTTGGAGAACCCCAGAATGGGGAATGGGGAAGAGACTCTTCAGTTGCGTAGTTGCCTGTCAATTAAGCAGGGTACTGTTTGGTTCAGATACCTTTGAATCATCCATGCTGCTTTCATAGCAACCCCCTGCCCCCAAACATTACTGACTCACCAAGCTGTACTCTCTGTGGTCGATTGGTGCGCTGTCTAACTGGGATGAATAGACACAGATGTTTAAAAAAATGTCATGGGACAGGTAGAGTGGGACTAGAGCAACCTTGTCTTATTTCCTTATGCAGTCCTAAGACAGAAAGTGCATTACCTTGTAAGATTTCTCAGTTTGGAATTTTATCCTTTCCATCAGATGGCAAGATTTCTTCTCTTATACCTATTTTATTTTTTTAACTAAAAAAATGTATATTGATGTTTTGTCTGAATATCTGTGTACCTTGTATGTGAATGATACCTGTGGAGACCAGAAGAGTGAATCAGAGTCCCTGGAACCAGTGTTTACAAATGGTTGTAGTTGGTTGCTGGGACTCAGACCTGGATTGCCAGAAGGAGTAGCAAGTGCCTTTTACCTCTGAACCATCTCTTCAGCCCCTTGTACCCCATTTTAAAGGAAGAAAACACAAGATTACAGGTTTAAATGGCTTCATGAAATCACATGACCCATTTTGCTGTCCTCAAGCCCTTGTTCCTAATATTTTTCCAATTTTTCCTTTGACAGCACAGTAGTGGGATCAGCAGGCTTGGGTTGGACAAGGGGACAAAGACTGGACATTCTGTTCCATTCTGTTCTGACTAAGCTGCTTCCTATCCCAGGAAGCCACCTTTGCTACTTAGTTATTAAGCCAGATATTGCCTCATATATATCTTGAGCATCTCTCCTCCACACCTGCTCCAGTACAAGCAGTCCAGCTTTTTCCAGCCAGATCTCCTTAAGACTCAGGGTATTTTGCGTCCTTCTTTTTCTCTGCTTAAATCACTCAAAGTCCTGTCTGATTTTCATTGTTCACTATAGCACACCCACATGTCTCTTTGTAGCAGAGTGTTGAAGGAAGATTCACTTTTTGAGATGCTGTTACTAATATGACTTCCTTTCCTGCCATATGGCACTTTCTTTACAGAAGGAACCATCATTCTCAATGCAACTCATAGATGAAAAGATTTGTAAGTGATTTACCTACCATCAATTTGGAGGTCACAGCAGTCTAGGATATGGATCCAATAATTTTAGTCTAATTCCTCCCATCTTTCCCCAATCACCTTCCTTCTCTCTCTTTACATATGAGTGGCCCCAGTGGCTCAAAACATTCCTCAGTTCTTCCTGCTCTTCTTTCTTTTTTCTGTGTCTGATATCACAGTCTGGGGACAGCACAGAGGCGGTAGCTCTCTGGGGAAATGGTGATACCCACTCTGAACTTCAAGGTCAGCTTCTCATTGACTGGTGGCTTGAAGGTAAACTTTTGCACAAGAGCAGTGAAGAAAATAAAGAGCTCAGACCTGGCCAGTTGTTCTCCGGGGCAAGCTCGCTTTCCTGCAGGAAATAAAACAAGATGAGATACTTTCTCAGCTGCCATTGATGCATGCAGGGACTGGTGTTTCCATTTTCCTCCTGCAAATTCTGAATTGTCCCTGGGCTTTGTGTCCAGCTGTTTATTTATGTCCCATATGTGTCTGAATGTGGAATGTTCCACCGAATGTGGGACACCAGGATCACAGTCTTCATGTGGGACAATAGAAATGAGAGTCCTGAGCTGGCTGAGAGAATGTATGACTAGTCTCAAGGCTTTTCTAATTCACTTACAAACATCTATGATATACCACACAATGGCTGAACAGCAAAATTATGGACTGCTGTAGAACCCTTTCGAGGAAGAGATAGCTTAATGATTAAGGTTATTTACTACTCTATCAGAGGACTGGAGTTCAGATCTCAGCACCCACATCAGGAGATGCACAAACCCCTGTAACTCAAAATCCAAGAGATTCAATGCCCCTTTCTGGCCTCCATGGGCACCATCACATACATACATGTGTATATGTACACAAAGACATATTCCCACATATGTAAGTAAAATAAAAAAAAAAGATTCCAAAATATAATCAGGTGTCAGAGCTGAATCCCTAACATGAAAGGCAGGGACATACAGAATGCCCTTGCAAAGGCTCTAGCTTGTAAATTGCGTCTGTTCATCCATGGCAGGCAACTAGAAACAGATGAAGTGTGGGGCAACTAGAAACAGATGAAGCCTGGGGCAACTAGAAACAGATCAAGGCTTGACATCTCTGCATTCATTTTATACCTGTCTCCTGTCTCAAACATTGAGTCAGATTCCTGCTCAACTCTACAGACAGGCATGTCCATCATTTAGTAAGTGCACATGCAAACTTGGCCATCATCCCTTTCAAGGATGAAAATACTGAGACAGGAGAATCTGAAGTATGGCTATCAAACTGACAACAGCCAGCAATCCTGCAGAGCCTTGGAGTGGCACCTAGAAGTCTTCACTCATTCTCTTAATATCATTCAGGAGTAGTAGAGCCTTGTTTGGTGAGACTGTCCCCTAAGCGGGACCTGTCATCTTGTAGAAGACAACTGCTCAGCTTCCCTTAAGAACCTCTGCTCTGACAGGACCACATCCTGCAAAGAAAATGAAGAATGCTGCTCATTGTCTGCATGGGCAGTGGCGATTTGCTCAGCACCAAATACAAATTGTTCCTAGAAGTGGCTGCTTTCTGAAGGCTAATGTCCTGTGTGACCAGAACTGAGGTAATAATCAGCGAGATTCAATGTGACACAGACTGATGTGACCTGAGAGTACATATGCTTCTTCCCACCCTTCTGGTATAATCTGAGCACTTATGTCCACAAACCTGATGACATGTTAGGCAGCTCTATGTCCCTCTACATCCCTGTGTCAGCATAGAAAATATAAAATTAATTGTCTTTCTTCATTACATTTTGCTTAATTTCCGAAAAAACATTGGTGGGACTATCTCATGTACCAAATAATTTTCTGGCTTAGGATTCTGATTATGCTGTCCTTCATTTTAGGGACCTCTATTGTGTGGATGGTTAATCCATTCCATTAGGCTTGCCAGCTGTGTCCATGATTTCACATGGTAGGCTTAGCTGTGGTGTCTCTCTTGTTCTCTTCACATGGGGCATGCGTCCCCAACCTCTGCATAACGTTCAAGTGTTTGTTCTCTTAAAGACAATAGAAATTGTTTTTCTAAGTATCTCCTTATCTACCTAAAGGGCAGACTGAGACCAGGAGCATCTGCCCTGTTGGGAAGATGTCGTTCATGTTACATGGTGTTCTCATCTAACCTCTGCTGGCAATTGGTTTTGAGATTCTATTGTTGGAATATTTGTTGATGGTGGTGTCTACCATGTTCTTCCTTAAACGGCGTTTAATTTTGTAAGTGAACATATTTTGTGACTGTTAATAAACAAATCCTCATCTGCATGTTTCTATTGGCATTACTCTTCTTCCAAATTTTGCATGTGGCTGCCAAATTCTGACATTAGAAATTTTATCACATTGCATATATATATTTGTGTGTGGATTGCCATTCTTTAAAAAACTAATCTTTATTTTTATTTTATGTATGTTGGTGTATATATTTGCTCCACATGTGTATAGTGCCCATTGTAGCCAGAAGAAGGGGTCAGATCCCCTGAGACTGGGACTACAGATGGCTGTGAGCTGCCATGTAGGTACTGAGAATCAAATTTGGGCCGTCTGGAAGAGCAAACAGTGCTCTTAACTACTGAGACACCTACCTTTCCAGGCCCTGTGTTAACATTCTAATATTCCTCGCCCCCTCTATATTTAATCACTCATGAATATCAGTAAGTATTACAACCCATTGCTAACCAGTACTTGTTTTAAAACCTCAAACATTCCCAACTTGGCCATTCAAGCTGGCATTTCCTGATTTTTGGATAGCAGTGTATCTCAAACTTATAGTTTTCCTTCTCCTGCATTAAATTTTGTCATTTTCTAGAAGTCCTGGTTCTTTTTATCAAACAATAATACGTAGAATATAATATGAAAGACCTGGTTATGAAGTTTACAGTGTCAGTCATGGAGTAACAGTTCCCAACTTGGACTCAACAGGCCTTTGTGCTTCTGTTTTGTCTCTAGAGCTATTTATCAAAACTATATGAGCATTCCAGATAAGATGTAAAGCAACAGAACCAAGATTATCTAAGCTACTGACCCCATGTAGGAAGTTATGAGCAGTAACAGGTTCTTACTAAGTAATACAACTTGTGAATGGTTATTATACAGAAAGATGCTGATGAATACACAGGACATGAACTCGGCAAATCTTAAAATAGATGGGCCCATAACTAAGGTGGCAAGTTACAGTCTGGATATAATATAAAGAGAACTAAACTTCAAGTTAAAACATTTATACCCTGCTCTTTCAATTCTTTGGGCATGTGATCTTGAATAAGAAAGAACCCTCTTCTTATCTCTCCTTGTTTGGAGTTTGCTTATGGGGTGACAGTAAACATTTATTCCTTTCCTACCTGATTATTAATAACTATGCTGCTGTGGTGACACAATTGGCTTGTGTCAAATGAAGTGTGTAATTTAGAGTAACTGATAACATTCTTAATAAGAGCACCAGTGTCTCTGCATGTTGCCATGTTCTGGTGGAGATGGTATAACTGTTTAAACTGGGTGAGGCCTGAGACCCTTATTGGAAGAGGATTTTTATAGTGAGGAGAAGGCATGTTCATGGGCAGCAATGGGCCTGGAGGAACATCTTCCTGCGGAAGCCATGATGGGGATATACTCACATTCTTCTCACCATAGTTCTCGATATTATAACACAAAGCATTTATTTGGAAAAAAATCATATTCCTAGACTTTCCATATTTCAAGGATCTGATTCATTAGCTTGAAATAGTTGAATAAGTGAAATATGTAGCTGAGGTTTTGTACTCTAATTGAAAACTTTAAAAATTTTAATAAACAGGAAGACTGGAAAGAGTCCCTGTATCTCATCAGTTTTCCTATTAAAGTGAAGAACAGTGAAGAAAAGGCCAGACAGTTTCAGATGGAAAGACAAAGAGGTCAGAAGCAGCCCCGGAAAGACATACCCAGGGCAGCCCAGTCCCAAGCAACACTGGCTCTGGATCTGCATGCAAACATTAGCAAGCAGGCCAATGCAGGCTCCTCTCGGCCAGAGCCTCAGTGTCATGGGAAGTGACACTGCCTCAAACAATCTCACAAACTCAACAACATGTCAAGCATTCCAGTGTGGCTTCTGGGCAGCATTTAGTCACCTTCCGCAGACAGTGTTTGGAAACACAAGCTTCAGTGGGAGAAAATCTGGTGGATATTGAGCTCTAGCTGCAGCACACTTGGCTAGATATGTGTCCTTACCTCTGCAGTGATGACTAATTTCAACTGGAAAGGCTGCAGAGGGACACATGCTCCAAGGGGCAGCTCTGCTTCATCTTCTATCCCACTACTTTCCTGCTCTCAGTGTGGATGTTTGACAGGTAATAAATGCTTAGAACATATTTATAGAATTAAAGAACTGCAAAATTACTTGTAAAAACATAATCAACATATATAAGCCAATATCTGGAATGTATTAGAACATTTGGTTGTGGATTTAGCAACACTACTACTACAATCGTTAGTAACTTGCCTGGCAGAAAACACAAAGGAGAGAGTCATCACTGCATTTCCTTTCTTGCTTATCAGGTAGTGTAGCAGATGCATGTACTAACTATATTTAATAAAGGGATTGTAATTTATAAAGATAAGATCTATTCAAGGAATGTTTATGGGATAGAAGCCAATTCACTTGGGCAAATGCCAGTTATAACTATTTAACAAGTTAAAAACATTAAAACTCAGCCCTCTTTCTTCTAAGGAGGCATTCCCTTAAAAAGAACTTGTGACACTCAAACTGACTACACAATGGAGGTATCCAACTTTGCTGCTTAGCAAGAGGCAGAGATTAGGTCTCTGCTGTCAGTGCTGTAGAAAACAGAACAAAGGAAGTTGAAATCTCCATCAGAAGCAAGAATTGGTAGTGTATGTGTGGAGGTACCAGACTGAAATCAATTGCAAAATAGAGATCTACTGGGAAGGCTCATCTGTAAGGATCCCAGAAAGAAGGGAATGGATGAGGTAGAGCTCTGAACTCTCTCCTGTGCATCACAACTCACCCATTGAGAAAGGCAGGAAAGATTCTCTCTTCTTAAACTGTCCATTCTCCAAAAAATGCTCTGGATTGAAGATGTCTGGGGTGGCCCATTCTTTGGGGTCCATGTGCAGTGCAATCAAGTTGGTTTGGACTAAGGTACCCTAGGAAAGGTAGTAAAGACTCAAGACAATGTATGGACAAGACAAAGACTGATGGCTGGTGGTTATCAAACTTCCATGCCTTAGCCTACTTACCTTTGGCAGATGGAATCCAGCCAATGTAGTGTCAACTGTCACTTCCCTGGGAACATTTAGAGGGACGATATTTCCCATTCTCAGCACCTCATGGACAACAGCATTGGTGTAGGGCATGGAATCTCGGTCAGCCAGGCTGGGCTGCTTCTCCTGGCCAATCACTCTGTCAATTTCAGCCTGTACTTTTTCTTCAAGGAAACATGAGGCTCCATTAAGTTTTAAACTTCAATGCTTTCTTCTAAAGATAGAGAAAGCTGTCTTCCAAAACTTATTTGCTTTTATTTCATCTAGTGTCCTGATTTTGAGGAAATAAAAGTTCTCTACCCCTTAAAAATCCTGATTTAGAAAACTGCAAACTCTATACCTTTCTTCAAGTCTACAGCATAACTATGATTTTCCATATATCCTGAAGTTAATAATCAGGATGGCCATGGCTGAGCTCATATCAGTGTCTATTCAGATGTCAATAAATAAATACTTTTTACTGAAAAGATTATCATCAGTACACTTTTGCTTTTTTTATTTGTAGAGTCTGTGAATTCTAAGATCAGAACATCGACAGATTTCTTGTCTGGTAAGGACCAATTTCCTTCGTCATAGCTGAGAAATCCTTGTTGCATCATCATGCCATAAGGTAGAAAGAACCCATCTACTTCCTCTTCCTAAAGCACAAACTCCCTTCATAACAGCAAATCACCTCCTCACACCATCACATTGATAATTAAGTTTCAGTGAGTTTATAGGGAAGCCATAAACATTGAGACCATAGCATATCCACCGACTAATTTTTAAAGGATATATGTCATCATGGGCAGTGAATTGTAATGTGTTTCTAGGCAACGTTGATAGTGAAACTAGTAATATTTTATGAGCTTCAATTTCTTCATCTGATTATTAAGACTAAATTAGCCTTTTCATAGGACATTTTGAGATTTACATGAATCAGTATATGCATTATGACAAATGGTAGCTATTTCCTCTCAATATCTTCACAATTTTAGTGCAGTAGAGATTTAGCTGTTTACCTGCTCCTCTAGCTAAAGATGACATTTCCCAGATTCCTTAAAGAGGAAATGTAACTGAATTTTGCAAGTAAAACATAAGTAGACATAATGTTTTATCCTTGGGACAAGGCTTATGGAGACAATGTCCCCTTCCTTCCCTGGGTTGCAAAGGCAGTCCTCATGGGAGCCTCTGCAGAGTCTTGGAGCCACAGCTGAGCTCACCACTGCCATAAGGTGAAAGTTTTAAGTGTACAGTGATAGGATATTAGGATATTTGATCATACTGTGAACACCAAGTTTGCATTTGCATTCATTTATTAAAATTAACCTTGGGTCAGGTGGCTGAGTTAGCAACTAGTTGACAGAAAGTAATAATAGATCATCAGAGGGCATCTCAAAGAGATAGAGAGATGCTTTGGAAGTAGTAGAGAGGAGTTTGAATGGTATGGCTTTTTTGTGTGAGTGCTTTAGGTAGATATCAGTTATGAGAGATGGTTAGCTAGTTACTACTCAGCCTCTCTAAGCTAGCAGGTTTTCACCTCAGCCTTTGACCCTCTAGTTTTACTTCTAAATAGAATGATACTGGTTTAGTTAAAGCTACCTTTAGCAGCAGTGGCAGAGGCAATGCCAGAGGGAACAGAATTCCTGCCCAGCTACTGCTAGAGAAGCAGGCAGGTAACTGTGGGATTGCAATTGCTGACTGAAAAGGCAGTAGATTAAGGTGCAGCCACTGTGCAAAACTTGAACCAACAAATATATCTATATTGTTGGAAAAGGAAGATACCATCGCCCTCTGAACAGCAGGAAGCAATTCTAAGAAAACAACACCACTTTCTCCCAAAGGTTTCATGTTTGTGAGGGATATGGATAATGGTTATAGGGTTGGGGATGGAAGAAAACATTGGACTTGGTATTCCCCTTAAAAAAAGAAAAAAACGGAAAAGTAAAACAAAAACAAAAGGCCAGGTGGTGGTGGTGGTGCATGCCTTTAATGCCTCAGGAGGCAGAGGCAGGTGGATCTCTGTGAGTTTGAGGCCAGCCTGGGCTACAGAGTGAGTTCCAGGAAAGGTGCCAAAGCTACACATAGAAACCCTGTCTCAAAAAACAAAACAAAACAAACAAAAAACAAAAAGAAAAGAAAAATGGGGAATGGATAGATATAGAATATTAAGGTAGATTATTGTACATACTAGTAAACTAATTTATTAAAATATCAGCCTTAGATAAATTGCACTGTTATGGATTCTTGTATATTGATACAAATATAAAGTATTTTTATATTCTTATTCCAGATAATTTGTATATTGATACAAATACAGAACCATATTTGTTGTAATGTACATATATTTGTACATATATTTCTACTCTTATTTGAAATGTTTTGTATATTGATACGAATGTAAAATATTTGTCATACTGTATGTATATTCTACCTCTGTTTAGGATACTTGGTATATTAATATATATTTAGGATTATTGTCATATTGCATATTGTACTATATATTCCTACCTCTGCTTTAGCTATTATGTGTATTGTCACAATTTTGAAGTCATTGTTCTTTTACTGTACATTTGCTTACAGACTGTTTACCCTGTTTACATGAAGCCTTAGTCCTTAGGTTATCTAGGTAGGTAAGACTAACAGATTTATAATCACCTATGCTTGTCATCTCTATAGTTATGTTAGGTTCTCCAGACTTACAGAAGCATATGTCAGATGGATAGGTAATCTTCATACACTTTGTAGACCTATAGAATATGGCATTTAAATGTTTTGATAACTTGTAATTCTGTTGACAAGAGACGCAATTGCTCCTGGCAGCACCAATCTGATCCTGAGAGAATGTTGTGCTTCTGAGACATTTCTGTTTGGAAGTTTATCTTCACCTTAGCACAAAATGGCCTACTGGGCAAAGAACTGCCCTTGCCTCGACTTCTGACAGTAAAATGGTCTGACAGACAGTCTAAGCCTGTAGCCAATTTGAATGCACCAAGGATGCTGAGAAACTTAAATGACTGTCCAGGCTGCCAGCTGTCTGTCTACTCTTGCAAGACTCCCAAAAGTTGCTTGCATCCTTCTCCCATTTCTCCAGTATTATTATATTCCTTCTCAGGCCTTTGATGGGACTGAAGGCTAACAGTTATAGATACAATCTTCTTGTATCTTAGCTAGAATATATTAAGTATTAGATTTAGGTTCTTTAGGATAGGACACCTTTTGGAATAGTCTTTGTAATATACCATTTACCTATGCTCCAGACTTCTCTGTATTTTAGTATGTGCCTATTGTTTGATACTGTTCATGTTGGTGGTAGTTCCATTTTGTCTAGGTCATTATCCCTTATTCCTCCTGGACAATATTTGATAATTATTCCTATTGTATATAGTTTTGTATTAGGTTAGAACTTTCTTATTTAGACAAAAATGGGGAGATGTAGTAGGTAGCTGTTCCAGCTTTGATCTGGAAGTACTACCCTCAGTGAGGCTTCTGGTAACTGTCACGCCTACCTATGACCTGCCCCTGAGGCAGGGCCAAGATGGGAGCCCTTAAGACCCAAGATCTGGATGTGTCAGCTCTCTTGGTTCCTAGTGATCCTGGATGCTGGATGGTAGACTGAGCAGAGTTCTCCAGAGAACATCGCTGGACCGCACTTCACCTCTCCCGGATCCTGTAACCAATCCCTTTACTTGCTGTGAGTTACCCCAAAATAAACCTCAATTTTAACTACGTGGAGTTGCCTTAATAAATCCCCGAATAAATAATGACAGAACCAGTTTATCTTGCAAAATAACTAGTTCTTCACAATTCTTGGTTTATCTCTCTTGTATTCTACCTTCTGTGTTTACAAATTTAACTATTCTAGAGATTTTGTATAGTTAAATATACAAGATATTTGTCTTCCATATTCATGCATACATCAAGATGTTTTTCCTTAGGGGCTGAACTTCTGTATTGAACTTTACTCGTGGTCAATGAATATCCTGGATGCCTCCAACTGTTGACTACTACAAAATGAACACAAATTAACTTCGATCCAATAATATACTGGATGGTGAGATGACTGAGCACTTATTGCCAAACCTGATGATATTTGATTAAGGTCAGGAACCCACATGATAGAAAAGACCAACTTCCTTAAGTTGTTATTTGATCTCCACATGTGCATGGGGAAAGAGAGTGTGCAAGTGTGCACATACGCATGCAAAATAAACAATATATTTTAAAAGCTTTCAAAAATATGCTGATATCCTAGAATCTTTGTTTCAGAAAGCAAGCCTAAACTGTAACTCAATATGCTTTAAGCTTTCTTCAAAATGGAACCTTCATCAAGAAAGACATTTTAGATAGTAGTCCAGATATGCATAATATAGATACATATAAATGTATTAATAACATTTGTGTGGATAACTTAGAGTAAATTGCCATACAAACATGAGAACGTGAGTTGGAATTACAGAATAAAGGCAAGAAAGGCAAGAAAACCAGATGTGGAAGTCTGCACTTGTTTGTCATCCTA
The DNA here is from genome assembly GCF_949786415.1 of Peromyscus eremicus. Classification (NCBI taxonomy): domain Eukaryota; kingdom Metazoa; phylum Chordata; class Mammalia; order Rodentia; family Cricetidae; genus Peromyscus; species Peromyscus eremicus. Next base: position 111,113,024 of record NC_081417.1, on the reverse strand, counting down.
TCACTTGTGAGGCAGAGATAGGCAGATCCCTGAGCAGGCAGAGAGGTGCATATCACAAGACATCAAATACCAGAATAAAGAATTAGGTCAGTACTCAAACTGGGAAGGATTGTTAAAAATGAAGGAGGGTGTGTGGTAAATCCACTCTTTGCTGGAACATACCACAATTTAAACTGACTTCTTTCTTTACTCCTGAACTCCAAGATTGCTGATGGTACAGACTGTAATATCTGCGCTCCTGGAACAATTATAGTCCTAAGAGATCAGTTCAGGATGTGCCTTTTCCCAAGTGCACAGTGCTGCACAGCTGCTCCACCTCTTCTCACTCCACCATGCTGTCTTCTTAACCCATTCTGCCTGAGTTAGATGCAGTCACCATGTGCTCACCTTGGACTTCTGGGTTGAGAGCCATGTAGAGCAGAGCCCAGCGCAGTGCCGTGGATGTTGTCTCTGTTCCAGCGAGGAAGAGGTCCAGAGTGCTGCAGATGAGGTTTTCTTCATTGAAACTTGTAGTAGTCTTGTCTGGGTACTAGAAAAGACAGTGTAAATTTGTTTATTCAGATTATTTGTGATTGTCTCATAACACCGGTCCTCACCCTGAGGAATGAATTGCATTAAGTCATTCAGAGTGATGCTCCCTTTGATATTCAACAGGTGACTTTGCTGATACCAGAAAGATTAATATGAATTTTCTGTATTCAATGATTCTCCAATCTGCATCATCTTGCAAAGTCAAAACTTCACTGATTTCTTCAATAGCTCTTCATGGCAAAACATCACCTTTGCTCACTTCCTCTAGAAGCATCAGTTTGCTAATACTGCTCTTAATGTTGTTGTTCTCATATCTATACTTCATATGGTAAATGATTTGTCTCCTCTTCTTGGCATAAATATTACTCCAATGAATACTATGCCAGGAAGATGAAATAAGAGACAAGATAAGAGAGAAGATAATTCTCTCTCTCTCTCTCTCTCTCTCTCTCTCTCTCTCTCTCTCTCTCTCTCTCTCTTCTCTCTCTCTCTCTTTCTCTTTCTCTCTCTCATCTACCATTGTGCTCCAGGCAGAGGAGTCCATAATCCAGTGAGCTGAAACTTCTTTGACAAATTCAGTGAGTCGTATTTGCCAGACGTCTACTAGGATCAAAGCCTTACATTTTACAGCATGGATTGAATCCAAGATGTTCCCCTACAGACTCATGTATTAAATACTTGGTTCCTTACACTGATAGCATTTGGGGAAGTTCCTAGAAATAGGGATATAGCATCTAGCTGAAGGAACTTGATGCCTGTAGGGAAGGAGGGTACCTCTTAGAGTCACACCAAACCCATGGTACCTTCCTTGCTTGCTGCTTCCTGCTGCACGGTGAAGTGAAAGCCTCCACCATACTGTTCTGCCCCATGAGCTGAGCTGCTTTATTATTCACCATGATGAAATGAAAATGAAACGTCCTAAAACTTGACCAGAATATATTTTTGCTTTATTCAGTTGTTGCTGCCACATATTGTTATCACAATGATGCAAAGTTAACTAATATGTTCCCTCATTGTCTTTTTGCCTTGATCTATTATTGAGTAGTGCTGATGTGGAGTCCAGGGAAAGGTAAGTGCCCCACCTTCATATGAAAGTTAAACTCTACCATTTACTTATCTGAAGTTTGTCTGTTGCAGTGGGGTCTGAGTTGGGAAGGGTAACCATCTCTGGACCAACTCATAACAAAATAAAGCTCTGAAATTTAACCACTATTTTTATTTTGTGTGTATCTCCTTCATATATGGGAAAAGGAACAAGGAGAGAAATAATAAGAAAGAATCTGGGAATCACCAGGACCTCAAGCCAAATGGTAGTAAACCTTTTATTTCTAAAGACCTCAACAACACAAGGTTATGTTACCATGCATTTACAAATTATCACTCCTATGTTTTACTTCTAAGGGTGTGTTAAGTGATGATCTACAAAGGTCTTCATATTTTCATCTTGCAACCATGGCCTGTTACCCAATGTCCAAAAAATAGATCATGTAGATATGACTAATTTCAGGAGGAAAAGTTATCCTGAGCTATCCTTATGAGAGGGGCCTCTTGGGTTAGAACAGGAGAAATGAGATGTAAAGGGATCAGAAAGGACAGAGATATTGCAATATTGGCATTAAAGATGAAGCAGGGAGCCACAGAAACAAACATCAATGTTCCCTAGAAGATTGGAGACACAGGCAATGAATTTTCTAACATCTCCCAAAGTAGCTTGCCTGGATAGCAGGATTACAGAGATGATCTAGAACTATGAGAAGATAAATCTCTGCTATGCTAAACCCTCCTTTGTGGTAGCCTGCTGCTGACTCAATGGAAGCTATTCTACACCACTCTTTCTGAAAGAAGACACAGACACATATTCCCCACCTTTGTCATTTCCTTGAGGAAAGCATCAATGAAGTCTCTCGGCTCATCAGGGTTCCAGTCTTTGCGGTGATTGTCAACTACATCAGAAACACGTGATTTCAGTTTTCCCCAGGTAGCTATTATTCTTTGGTGTCGTCCAGGAAGATGTTTCATTATCCATGGGAAGATGTTATAGAACTAATTAGGGAGAAGAAGGAGATCATGGAGACAACATAAAGTCACTTTCTGTTTCAAGACAGTCTTGACTTTCCCTCTTTATCCCCTACACTGGAACTGTGGGAACATCTGGAATGCTGTTTTTCCTTATAACCACTGGCAGGCATTTCAATACTCCATGCAAAACACACCAGCTTCAGACTACTTTGCACTGGTCCAACTGTTTCCACTCTAGGACACACATTGGCATAGCATTTAGTAGTCCTAATTCTGTTCCTCGTGTCATCAAGACACTGAAGGGCCAAAGGACGAAGGTGGCAGGAAGTGAGATCAGCTGGGAAGCATATAAGGGGAGATAGGCACACCTGCAGTGGCTACAAATTGAGCTTATCAACTGAAATTAACACTGGAATTTGATATTTCTGAGTCTGAGATCATGGGCTAGGTCAAATTATGGAGGTAACCTCCTGTGGTTCATTGCTGTAGAATCCAGGAACTCCAACATTCCAGGGGTTTGTGTGATATGTAGAAGGGCATTCCTGCAGCACGGTGATCAGTACTCAGGGGCCCTGAATATGTGAAGGCAGTTCTTCTTTATTCCCACACTCCCAACACACTTGGGATACACCTCCACCTGTGAGTCTCACCAGGGGTTTTAATGTAGGAAGTCTTGATGGTATAAGATGTTCCCTGATCACAAAATGCAAAGTTAATTACAGTCTGCAGAGGCCACAGAAGGAAAAGAGCATCTGTGAAGACAATTCTGAATACAGGAGATGCTTGCTCCAGTACAGACTCAGGAACAGCATAAGCCAAAGGCAAGACAGGAGTCCATAGACTCACCTCATCTCCTCCATGCATGTAACCAGTAGCCTCCAATTTTTGATGCATCAGAACACACCTGAGTCAGTTGCTTTTTCTTTATTGCTCTCTTTTGCCTCCATTTTTTCTTTATATTTGCAAGATTTTTAAGTGGACACTTTTATTATCATTATCATTATTATTACTATTATTATTACTACTTTTTTTTAGATTTCATTTCCCTTCATGAATTCATCTAATGCTATTTATCTTGTTTTCATTTGTAGACAATAAGAGTTCTCTTCCATAAACTATTTTCTATAACCCTGTGCATTTGTATAAACCCCTTGCATTTAGTAATATTTTGACTTTATTGACTTTTAAAAATAATATTTTTATATTTTACTTATTTTCTTACATTTGATTTTATTTCAACTACTGAGCAATATTTTTGATTGCCCCCCCCAAATCTCTCATATTTTTTTCTCTTCTCCTTTATAACACTTCTCTCCACTCACTTGTTATTGAACCTTGCTTTTCTTCTTTTTCTCCCTTTTCTGGTCTCCTCCTTTTATCTCACTTATTTATGTTTCCACACGTACCTTAAATAATTTTGTTTTCATAGCAAATTGCACAGCACCCTTCACATTATCATTTCAACAGACACATGTTGGTGACCAATCAATAATTTTAAGTGTGTTTTTATATCTGTATAGTTCAACATTGCTGCTAGAGCAGTTTCTTTCCACTTGCAAAGTAATACTAGCCTTCAAGAACAGGCTGCCCTATATGAAGATCATTTCAAAGAATCCAGAACAGATATCCTGATCAATAGATGCATACAGTAAAACAAATGCAAGAAACGAAAAGGGTGAGATGATGCCTCTAAAAATCATAACTCAATTCAAAGACCTTGAACTATGTCAAATATTGGGTGTCCAAGTAGTTTCTGGTCAAAATGATCAGAGACTGATGGAGATGCAAACAGGCGGAGGAATCCAGTATGGGCTCTAGAGGTGAAGGTTAGCCGAGTGGAGAAAACAGGGAAAAGGAGGAGAGAGGTAGGATAAAGATGAAAACTGGGCAGAATAGGAGAAAATACAGCAAGGAAATGGAGAGTTTATAAAAACAAACAACAAACAAATAGAAATGTTGGAATTTTAAAGTTGAATAAAAAACAAGACAAAACAAAACAGAAAATAAAAACAAAAAAACCTCATCAGAAAACATCAACAGTCTCCACCAAAGAGAAAATCCAGAAGGGAGAACACTGCTGAGGAAAAGCTACATTCCCACAGCAGTAACTAACAATGTAAATAATGACCACAGCCAGAATGTAGAAGAACCATGATATGATCAAGAGACTAAGCCCAAGAATGTGCAGGACTTTATTCAGAAGCTGAGATAAAAAGTAAAGGGATGGAGGGTGAATTCAATGATATTACAGCAGAACGTTTCCCAAGTCAAAGAAACAGACATTCAAATACAAGAGTCATTGAGATCCCAAAATAAACACGACCAAATAAAAATATCTCCATGGTAAATCCAAACTGTAAAGGAAAGAAGCAATATTTAAAGTTTTAAAGGGTCCATCCCAGGGGATGACTCGGTTAGTAAAGGTGTTGGCTGCACAAGCCTGGCACACACACCCACATGCACACCTCCCGACACACACGTAATTAAATTAAAAACTTCCCACGGACATCCAATAACCAAAATGACCACCAAGGCAACACTGAAGAAGATGCTTAATTGAGTGCTACACACAGAGAAGGAAGGAAGATGAGGCTCAATCATGAGAACACGGGAAAGAGTAAATTTAATGAGAACAGCTGAATAAAGAAGAGCTAGGAAGGAATCCATCATGTCTAACATAGTAAACAAGCAAATCCTTAATACTAATCAAGGAAGAGAAAAAACCAAATAATCCAAGCAACCAGGAAAAAAAAAAAAAAACCTGACAGAATTACTGTAACTAGTTAACCTCTCTCCATGATAACCTTATCCATGAAGCAAACAGAAACTGGAAACAAGCTGGACTAGCTATTCTGATGTTAAATCAAAATTAGCTAGAAGAGATAAAGAAGGCCACTACACATCCATAAAGGGAACAATTCGTCAATTAGAACAATTTGTAAATATATATGCACCAAAATTTGGGACTCTCAATTTCATAAAACAAACAACAATGAATATGAAGTCCAGACAGATTCTCATGCAATAACTGTGGTAATGTCAGCACTCCACTCCCATTCCTGCATAGGACATCCCAAGTGAAAAACCAACAGAGAAATCTCAGAGCTAAACTGCACCATAGATCTAATGGACTTAACAGACATCTGGAGAGGATTCTTTCCATCCAAATGAAACAAAATACTTTCTTCCTAGCTGCACCTGAAATTTTCTCTAAAATAAAGACTCAAGTCTTGCTAAATACAAAAGAATGAAATATTGTTATATCCAAATAGACCATAGTGTAATGAAACTTAAAATCAATAGCAAGAAACACTACAGAAACTACATTGCTGAGGGCCGTGGTAATATACAGCAGGTAACAACTAGTATTTAACATGTTGACCCACCAGATGGGAATCCCCACTTGACAAAGCCCTGGAGTTACTGATTGTAAATGACCAGTTGCTCCTGTCTGTAATTTCTCTCATGTGCCAATACATTTCTTTCCTAAGAACTTCTATGGGTGTTTTTCCACTGCTTGTGTGTTTATTTGACGAAAATATTCCATCTTTGGACACACTTATAGTGGTGGATGGCCTGGAAGATGATTTCTGCTTAAGTTGTATAACTCTGATGAATAGAAATAATACTAGAGTATTTCTTAACTGACACAGGAAAGTAACAGTATTCTCAGTCACAAAGACAGCTAATTTTAGACTTCAGATCAAATTCAAAGCAGACTAAGCTGCCCCGGCAGAAAATACACAAGGACAAGTTCCCTAGTGCCTGTTAAACCAATGTCAGACACAAAGCAACTTCAGTAGATATAATTCTATCAGTAGTTGGCTTTCTGCACATACTCCCACTTTACATTACAGGGTCAAGGTTCAGCCAATTGTTATTGTTAAGTCCTGAATTTCAAGTCACTTTTGTTCTGTCTGTGAAAGAATTACATGTACAGCCAAGTGTTACTCACTGGCCAGTCAATGTGACCTACCTAGCCTGCGAGAAACTGTGTGACTTATCATGTTTTATGAGAATGGGTCGAACCCTGAAAATGTAACATATATTTGTCCAGAGTTTGGCTGTTGAAAAGTAGTGAATGGGAAAGTGGTGTGTGTGTGTGTGTGTGTGTGTGTGTGTGTGTGTGTGTGTGTGTACTGAAAAGGAGATGTAGCTGAGTATGCAGAAGGAGTAATGTGAGAGAGTGAATGAATGAGAGAATGAATGAGTAAAGAACGAATAAATGATGTAGTAATATGGAGAGGAATGTAGCAGAGTAGAGAGAAGTAATGTGTATAGAAGACAGATGTGAAGCTATATAAAAAAGAGATGTCATGGAAAATGAAGCTGTACAGAAAAGTGATGTAAATATGCAAAATAGGTATGTGGGCTGTGTGGAGAATGTTTGGAGAATGTAACAATGTGGAATTATCTATGTAGAAAAAGAGAGATTTTTCAGAGAGGATTTTTTCAAGATATAGTAAAAGAGAAAAGTTACCATCAGAAAGCATGTGTTTCCTTATGTTTCCCCTCAGATAGAAAAAGTCTAGCCTTCACTGCATTCATGATTTTATTTTTTTTTTATTTTGCATACCCTGGTGATGACTGGAGGCTGGTCCCTCCAGTTACTGAGAATACACAAATATATAGAGACTGAAAAATAAATTCTTGAATAACAGTGGCTCATTGAAAAAACATGGAGAAAAATGCCAAGCTCCTAGAACCAAATAAAGATGAAAGCTCAATCTATCAGACATTTCAGAGATAGCTAAGGCCAATTCTAAGACAAACGTTTATATAGGGATAAGCATAGGGACATAGAGCACAGCAACATGGGGGTAAAGATTGGATCCCAAAGGGCTACATCTAAGGCATTACAATATTGACAGCTTCAAGTGAATGGACATCTAAATAGTGGAACCAGTTTTTAATGTTTACTTACCTTTTATGTCTAAATGAAAATATAAGAAAAATGAGTGGATACGGCAACATGAACACAAAATATTCACAACAATGTTATTAATAAAAACTTTAACTTAGAAACAACTAAATTTCTAACCATTGAGAAAAGATTTAATGAACAATGACAAAGGGTTAATAAAGAGGAGCATTGTACACAGGAGGAGAGCTAGAAAGTATACTTGGGGTATGCATGTAAGATATAAGGAGAGAGGTATGGGAGAGAGAGGGGCAAAATCAACAATAATATCTCCATACTTTAAAAAGAGCAGCATTTGGACATACATAAATATCACATAAATGTTGGTACTTCATTAAAATATTAGAAACACTTTGTATACTGTAAGTTTTCTTATCAAAAACTTCCAAATCAACAGATCAGTTTGTATCAAACTCAACTTGAAGACATTATATTTATCTTCAAAAAGTTCTGAGAACAAAAAGAAAGAACCAATCAACTGTCTCACCCATTCAGAGGGCCTGATCCAGTTGGGAACCCCTCAGCCATTGGTTCATAGTTCATGTGTTTCCATTCGTTTGGCTATTTGTCCCTGTGCTTTATCCAACCTTGGTCTCAACAATTCTTGATCTGTTTAGGAGGCATCCAGGCAGTGGGACCGGGTCCTGTGCTCATTGCATGAGTTGGCTGTTTGAAACCTGGGGCTTATGCAGGGTCGCTTGGCTCGGCCTGGGAGGAGGGGACTGGACCTGCCTGGACTGAGTCTACCAGGTTGATCTCAGTCCGTGGGGGAGGCTTTGCCCTGGAGGAGGTGGGAATAGGGGATGGGCTGGGGAGAAGGTGAGGGGGGCGGAAGGGAGGAGAACAAGGGAATCCGTGGCTGATATGTAGAACTGAACTGTATTGCAAAATTAAATATATATATATATATATAAATTAAATTGAACTATATTGCAAAATTATATATATATATATATAAAAAGAATGACCATCTAAGAGGTGGGAATGGGGGATGAGCTGGGGGGAAGGGGAGAGGGGCGGGAGGGGGGAGAACAAGGGAATTCGTGGCTGATATGTAGAACTGAATTGTATTGTAAGATAAAATAAAAAATTTAAAAATTTAAAAAATAAATAAAAAAATAAAAAATAAAAAAAAAAAGAAAGAAAGAACCTACCTGTACTTGAATTAGCCCCAGCCCAACTTTCTCCCAAAATAAAGGAAGCCAGAATGCTTACATGGACCATCAGTGAGGTACCCAAATACATGGCCTCATCCAGTAACCTCAGCAGCTCCTGAAACTGACTGTCATGCTACTCAAAACGTTCGCCAAAAGTGATGGAGCAAATGATATTGGAAACAGCATTGTTGATCTTAAAGTGAGGGTCAAAAGGTTGTCCTGGAGGTGGATAAAGAAAAAGATGCATCTTTCAAAGATACTGGTTTCTTCATTCCATATAACAGAGAACCATGTAAGAGGCTCTGGGTATAGCTTGCTGTGAGGTTTAACGCACACCAAAGAATCTGTCAGTATCTGGGAAGTCAGACTGATGACCAGGCCTTAAGTGCAACAGTGTGTCTAAAGACCATTTGTGCGTCTAGCTGCAGATCACCTGTGGCAGGGTCATGGCTACATGTTCACTAGCTCAATCTTCAGTGCTCAGCACAGTACAGGCCCAGGACAAGCACTTAGACACTTAGTTAGAATCTGTTCAGTGAATGAAAGGGCCACAGCCTCCAGCACCTGCCCCATGAAATGCCCACCTCTCTCCTCTTTTATGGCCTCCACAAGATGTCGGGCCTCCTCCTGCATGCGCTGTTCTAAGCTCTTCTTCCCCAATCCAAAGTTCCTCAGTGTCATCAGGGCGAACCTTCTTTGTTCCTTCCATGTCTGGCCTCTGGAGAAGATCAACCCTGGAAGAAAGAGATTCAGCATTATGACATTGTGATTCTGATCTAAAATTACTGAAACTGAGAAACTGGCTGGGCATGTGTATGATGGAAGGAGAAGGGCCAATAAGGGCTTGACAGCTGTCTAGGCAGAATATCACAAAGCAAGGAGCATAATGACGAGCATTTCCTGCTGGTTTGCAACATCACACAGTTTTGTCAGTATTTCTAATATGTACTTTAATTTAGTACTCTTAGAAAATACAAAGGCTTATTACCAGAACGTTCCAGATCTATTACAATGGATAGAAAAATGAGATACAAGGATAAAGTAAAATTTGTAAGGGAACATAGTTATTATGTAGCCAATGAGGTGATCAAATTCAAGTCTTCCCAGAACCAATGCATCTATACTGTGTTCAATATGTCCACATTTTTTATTAATATATGTGTATATATTAATATGTATAAGTCTTCTTATCTATGTCAAGCTAAATGCGAGGAACCACTCCTGGTACCACAGTCTGTACTAGTTCAGATTCTCTAAAGCAGTGGTTATCAATCTTCCTAATGCTGCAACCCTTTAATATAGTTGCTCATGTTGTAATGACCCCCAACTATATAATTATTATTGTTGCTAGTTCACAACTATAGTTTAGATACTGTTATGAATAATAATGTAAATATCTGATATTTCCAATGGTCTTAGGTGACCCCTGTGAAAAGGTCGTTCCATCCCCCAAGAGGGTCGTGACCCACAGGTTGAGAACCTTTTCTCTAAAGAACTAGCAATGATAGAATGAATCTAGAGATATTAAAGGGGTATTTATTAGAATGTGTTTTAAGCTAGTCCAAAAGTGACTGTTTCCTAATAGAAAGGCCAATAATGCTATGATTGTTCAACCCATGAGGCTGGATGTCTCAGTTAGTCTTCCGTATTCATTGGAATCCTAAAGTAGTAGATTCTAATACCCGTGAAGAAATTCTTCATCAGCAGGATAGTTGAACTTGCCAGTGAGAGTGAAAGCAAGAAAGCAAAAGGCAAAAGTTTCCTTTCTCCATGTCCTTTTATGTGGGCTGCCACAGAAGGTGTGGCTAAAATTTAGAGTGGGTCTTGTGATCTCAAATGATCCAGATTTAGGGTGGGTCTTCTCACCTCAAATAACCCAATAAAGCAAAATTCTTCATTTGTGTACCAAGTTGCTAGGACTTTAGTTGATTCCAAATGCAGTTAAGTTGACAACCAAGGTTAGTCATCAAACTCCTGGTGGAATTCTCTCAGCATCCTGGCATCTAGATCATGGAGTCATGTTGGTTTCCCTCTGGCATGCCTGGATTTGTGTTTATAAGGCTTCAATGCCATCACCCTGGTTTAATTCACAGTCTAGTGTTACAACTGGAGTGTGTAAGCTCCCACCCTTCATATTGAAAACAGGTCTCCTAATGCCTTTTCTCTAGTCTCTACCTGATATCCTAAGATCTCCTCTGCTCAAAACCACTCAGAAGTTTTCCCGGCTGTTAGAATAAAAATCAACATTTAGCAAACATTGCTTGTGCTCTTGTGATCAAGGTCAGAAGTATCAAGTGCACTTAATTATGTTCTCTAAATACCATGCTTGCAACACTGGATGTCTTTCAGTTCCTCAACACCTTGCTCCTTCTTGTCCTTTCAAGGATATTATATTCCCTTGACGATTTTTTAGGTGTCATTTATTCAGAGAAGCTTTTCCAGAATCCTTAGACAATGTTAGACATCTCTGATAAAAGCTTTCTTTATTGATACCACTTTACTATTTAAATCCCTGTTATTAACTTATACTGTCCTGACTGGTTTTATGTCAATGTGACACAAGCTAAATTCATTCTACAGAGGGAGCCTCAATTGAGAAAATGCCTCCATAATATAGGGCTATAGACACATCTGTAGGGCATTTTCTTAATTAGTGTTTGGTGTGGAAGGGTCCACCCCATGTGGGTAGTGCCAACCCTGGGCTTTTAGTCCTGGATTCTGTAAGAAAGCAGGCTGAATAAGTCATGAGGAACAAGATAGTAAGTATTCCTCCCTGGCCTCTGCATCAGCTCCTGCCTCCAAATTCCTGACTTCCTTTGATGATGAACAGTGATATGGAAGCATAAGCCAAATAAACCTTCTCTTCTCCAAGTTTTTTTAGTCATCGTATGTCATCACAGCAGCAGTAACTCTAAGACCTATGTCTAGCACTTAGCTTCTTATAGCACACAACACAGTGAATTGATGTAGAATTATTTCAAAGAGTAATTAGAAAGCATCTAAAATGCTGTTTTGTTGGATTAATAGATTTTAGATTCTGTTTTCAACTTATAACTTTATTTGATGATAATATAAAGTATTCATACTAATAAATTATAGCATTAGCTAGGAGCTTAGAAATCCTCATGATTTTAATGATAGAGTACAAGCAGCTATAAGCAAGATGTAGTAGAAAGAGAAGCTGACTTACATCCATTTTCCTAGAGTTGGAGTGGGAAAATGGTTGTGTTTGAGGCTGTGTGTCTGGCTGTGTTTGGTGCTGTGGTTACTTCCTATCAAAGCATCTATAGTTAGTTTTACTAAACATGTGGTTTCACTCAGTCTCTACTAGGACACACTAAAAATCATCTTATGGGTGCTTTCATTCAAGAAATGTGGTACCCAGCTCCAGTTAATGATGGCATTTCATGAAGGGATTGGCTTATGGGAGTGTTGGGTAAATAAGGCATATAGGTGCCTTTTATATAGCATAAAAATTACAATACATATCTTACAACACATAAAAGACTTACCATTTTCATTAAAGATATGTTTTTGTATAGGAAATATAGGGCGACTCATAAAGTTTTCATCCAGGTTAGTAAAGGCTTCTTTGATTAAGGGCAGGCTGCTTATAATCACTGAAGACATGATTCCAAAATCCAGACTGATAACATTCCCATACTTCTTCACAAGCTGAAAGATATTTCAATGGTTAGAGGTGAGTGTGCTCATACATGTGTGTCCAGGGATGGTAATCATATGTGCAGCAAATGGTAATCATATTGACAAGTCCTCATTTCCTTGTGAATGATAACCTCGGTTTGTGGAAATGGTTTTGATTTTCTTTTCTTTGCTACTGCACTAAACTCAAATTCATAGCAAGAATGGAATTTACCTATACAAATTCATTAACATAAATCAGTGAGTGGATGGTGTTATAGTATGTATCTTCAGAAGAAGGCTTGAGGACATAAATTTGAATAAATAAGCAAATTCTATAACATCCAGCATTCTGCAGTCTAGGGAAGGCAGAGAACACAGTATATGCCAACTGCCAAAGACCAAGGTATGTCTGCGCAAGTCTGCTGTAGCAAGCACAGAATAAGAAAAAATATTTTTACATTGATTGATTGATTGATTGACTGACTGACTCTGTGTGTGTGTGATTGTGTGTATGTGTGTGCGTCTTGTGTGTGTCTTGTGTGTGTGTGTGTGTGTCTTGTGTGTGTGTGTGTGTGTGTGTGTGTGTGTATATAATGGGTAGTGTTGCACATGTGGAGGTCAGTGCACAATTTTCTGGAGTCTGTTCTCTCCTCTCGTTGTGTGAGTCCAGGTGATCGAATTCAGATACCAAGTTTTGCAGCAAGTGCCCTTAACCCACTGAGCTATCTCTCTGGCTTGCAAGCACGGAATTCACTGTAAATAAAAATACCTTTTAATGGTTTGCTTGCATAAATAACTGTGATAGCAGAAGCAATAGCAAAGTAACTGTGGCTATTTAAATAACTGAATGTGATTTAGAGGAGGGCTCTGGTAATAGAAGCAACAGAAAGACAGAGAAGCAGAGCCCAGAGACAGCACAGATGGGTCATGCAGCATTCAGGTCACAAAATTCTTGCCTAATATGCAAAAATCCAAGTGTGTTCTCAGGAGTCTGATCTGATAAGATGTTAAAGATGAATAAAAGGAAAAGAAAGAGAATGGAATGAGCATCAACTCATATAAGACATCCTAACAGTGACTTGGAATTTATTAAGTAATTTTCTACATACAACGATCATATAAGGTATACTTAGGACCATTGTATGTTGGGGTCCCATTGTTACAGCTAGCTTGAAGTACATGCTAATATCTAACTTATGTATCACATGCCCACTTCAGTCTGCTAAGACTTTCTCTTGTTTGAGTAACATTCCTATAATAATTCTGTGAACTACTACAGAGAAAGCTAAGAAACTATGAGTTGGAGGGAAGTACAGTTCACACATGCTCAACAAGCAGCCCAGCTTCTTCACTGACCTCATCCTGTTTGAAATGATGTCATTTTAATTGATTTAAAATATCTCATCCCTTTACTACACTAGACATTTGTTAAACATTCCTTCGAAATACCACACAATTGATGCCATCATTCTATCAAAGGCTAGGCCTAGAGCTGCCTGTCCATCTAGATTTCATATGATATTACAATTGATTACCAGAATCCATAGGACTCATTTGACCATAGACTGTTCTGTGTTGTGCCTGTCATGCTAAGTCTGGGAATAAATATTTCTAGTTATCAAATGCCATTTTTCTTCTACTTAGGGTTTGTGGAGACAGTAAGTGTTGAGTCAAATCATGTAGGGTTCAAGCCCTTGTTTTGTTATTAGCTCACTAAACAACATGGGGGCATCAGATCACCCCTTTCCTCAACAGGTTTACTCAGTGGAAAATGGAATGCTAGTAGATGACTGCTAACATGACTCCATGTGTGCTTATCACAGAGTCTGAATGAAGGGGAGCATAAAACCCAAAGGGAAGGCCATGGGTCAGCTTGTGAGGATTGTTTCCTAATAGCAAGAATTAAAATTTAATTTGCCTAAATTGTATCATTTAACTCTATTTGTTTACACTCAGATATCAAAATGTAAACCCATAGAAAATACAAAACAAAGGAATGAAATATTACTGGGCTAGCATGATATTCCCAGCCTCAGTGTCATCATTTCCTATTGCTGCACCAAGGGACACATCACCCAACCTCATATGACAGTGTAGCAAGACATAGATCGAATATTTTAACGCTGACAAGATAAAATAAAAGCGTGTCTTTTTATTCTTACAACTTAAAACAGCATTTGCCAGAAGCAAAACTCCAGAGTTTACTCTCTTTTGCCAAAATACTACAAAACTGAGGTTCAACAGGCGGGAGATCTCTTTAGCTTTCTGCTTCTAGGTCCTGGAATCGAACACTATCCACATGGGACCCTACAAGGGGCTGCCGTGGTAGGGTTCACGGATGCCATCTTGTCACTTGCTGTACCTATGTGTCTGTCCTGGGTTGAGTCTATGAGCTGAACTGTGACTTTTTTTTTTTTTTTGGTTTTTCGAGACAGGGTTTCTCTGTGTAGCTTTGCGCCTTTCCTGGAACTCGCTTTGGAGACCAGGCTGGCCTCGAACTCACAGAGATCCGCCTGCCTCTGCCTCCCGAGTGCTGGGATTAAAGGCGTGCGCCACCACCGCCCGGCTGAACTGTGACTTCTACAGCTGAACTGCTATAAAGAGAATTCCCACAGAAGCCCGAGAGAGAATTCTGGCTCACACCCTTCTTTTGCAGTAATAAGGACATCCCTTTCCCATGGGACACTTATGGGATGATCACTGGCATTTATCCTCCCATAGTGAGGTGCAGCTGCATTATTCTGATGGGGCCATGCAGTTTGCAGCTATCTTCCTTCTTACCAGCCCGTGCTGCTGAGACTGAGGAGTCAGCAGTGCTGAACACAAACTGGGCCTATTCAGATCAATATACAAAGTCTTAAATTTCCATTTGAATCGCCACTCACAAAAGTGAGTTCTCAGAGCTTCAAAAGCTTGGCAAGTAAAATATGGCCCTAGTGTGTGCATCAGTCTTACAGTACACCACACCAAACGTCCGTCTGACATTACTTAGTTCATTCACTAAGACTCAAGAGAACCTCAATTTTATTGAGATGGCACATGCGTTGGAAAGAAGGGAGAAATAAATATTTCAGAATAGTTATTACCAAATTATTCCAAATAGCGGGAAATCTTAACAGGGAAATGAAAGATACAGGTAAGAGAAGCAAAGGGGTAAATTCGAGGACAGACAGCTGCAGTGGTCCAAGTGGAGATCTTGTGGTCCAAGTGGAGAGAAGTAATGTAAGAGCAAGCCTGGGCAGTGCAGAGAAGAGAAGCAGGTCTACCGTGCACAGCAAAGAGAAAGCAGACGGCAAACAGCAAGACCCAGCAGCACAGATGTCACAGCTGCGCACCAGTGTCCTGAAAAGCAGGATAAAGAAAATGTAGACGAGAGCATACTTGAAGAATGGTGGAAACTTCCTAGTCTGGCAAAATACAAACCTTCCATGAAGACCCCACCAGCATAAAGCCACAAGTAAAGCAAAACCACCACAATCAATATGGAAACGGAAAACAGAATCTCTTCAAAGCAGAGAGACAAAACAACAACAAACTTCAATATTTATGGTGAAACCACCAAGGCCAGCAAGGGAACAGTAGAAGAACATTAAGTGCAGCAGATTGTCAACCTAGTGTCCTAAATCAGGGGAAAGACAGTGTGGGAATGGAGGGGAAAGGCATTCTAGGGTGGGCAAAGCTAAGACATTTCCTTCTGCTATAGCCTCCTCTGGAGGAATGGAAAAAGAAAGTGCTTGAGGTCAGAAAGAAAACCATGAACTCAAAAGGTCAGATAAAAAAGACAGTAATGGAGAAGGAGTAAGGGGCAAAGACAACAGACTCCTCTGCTTTTGAGTTCCAGCTGCACTGGACACTGAAGAGCAGGTCAGTGTCTGATGTGGGTCTCAGTGTGTGGGGACAACATCTCAGCAGCGTATCCTAGACAGGAGAAAGCTCCTCCCTGTTTGCAGTCACTTCACTTCACATGGAAAAGGCTGGGAGGATGATAAAAGAGAGAGAAGGTGAATAAAAAAGCATCTACTCGGAAAGTGTCCAAGAAGCCCATGGGAAGATAGGAAACCAAGAATGAAAACAGAGCAAATAGACAAACCACAAAGCAATGGAAGACTGGATTTAAATGCTTACATATAAACTGTAAACAGAGGTGCTCTATCTTCCCCAATTAATGATGAGACTTGAATAATAAAAAAAAAATGCTCAAGTATATGTTGTCCAGATGAATGCATTCCAGTATTATAAGTAGTTAAAAATAAAAGGACTAAAAAGCATATGCCTTTCACATACTGACCAAAAGGGAGCTTGCAGGGTGTAAGAGATCAGAGAAAAATCGGACAAAACAAATTTACTCTGGATAAAGAGGGTCATTACATGGTCACATGGTTAAGTCATCAAACGACCTGCCAATCTTAAATGTGTACTGTGTATGCAGAACAGACTTTCCAATTTAATGAAGGAGAGCTCCAGAACTGAGTGGAGAAGGGGACACTCTCCCAGTGGAGCTGGAGACTCGATTGTGGCCTTCTTACATCAGTAGGTGAGCAGTCAGTAATGATGTAGAAAAAGTAAGGCTCAGTAAGAGAGAGCTAACATCTATACAAAACTCTAGTCAAGAGGAGTAGAATACACACACACGCACACACACACTTTTATTTTAACTGCAGAGTCGCAGGGGTTTCACACACATTTCTTAAAGTGTCAGGGCATATGTCTCTATCATAATTTACTATTAGGTCATCAAACAGAACTTGGCATATTTAAAGAATTCAGAGCATACAGTGTGTTCTCTGACCACAATGGAATCACCCTCTGGAAGTATGTCAAGAAATCCTCCAATTATTTGGAAATTGAGCTGCGGGGTTTTGTTGTGGTGGTGGTGGTGGTAGGGGTGGCTTGGTTGGTTGATTTTGGTGTTTGGAGACAGGGTTTCAGTCTGTAGGCATAGCTGTCTCAGCACTGGCTCTGTACACCAGGCTGGCCTCGAACTAACAGACATCCACCTGCCTCTGCCTCCTGAGTGGTGGGATTAAGGCCTGCACCACCACTGCCCTGCTGAGCTGGGGATTTCTTAAAGGAGCACTCACAGAAGCTAACTCTTTGGCCTGGGGTTAGCCACTGTGAGCATGAGTCTTAGAGCCCCGCCCACCTCCACGCAGTCCCGGAAGTCACAGATCCAGCAGTTCAGGATTAGGTCAGGGCAGAGCCAGGCACCCTCGTCCCTTCCTACCTGTTGGACCGCCAGGTGGGGCTGCTTAAAGTCCAATTGGAATATGTTGCCCACGACGGGCAGGCGTCGCGGCCCTGGAGGGAAGTTCTTGGGGCGCCTTCTTCTGAAGTAGTCAGCCAGAAACAGGAAGATGACAGCAGCCAGCAGCAGAGTCCGGAGATGGAGCGCTGCCCAGATGGCGGCCACCAGGGAGCCCGCGGCGGCGAGCATGGCTGGTATTCGAGCAGACTCCAGAGGACTGAGGGTCTGAGCTGAGGCTCAGGGCTCCTAGCCTTACAGGGCTCTCGTCTAATATATTCCTGTCCCCTCTCCACCACAACCTTCCGTTTCCCTGTGATGCCCTTTGACCCAGACAGCACAGACACTTTGTCCACACAGCCCCACCCCTCCTTCTCTAAACAGAGGTCTTAGCCACTCCTTCCTGGTACCCGAGGACCCAACCCCCAAGAGGAAGCTCAGAGCTCTCTGCCCTGCCCCTTCATAAGCTTAACTACATAAACCTTCAAACTTCAGTTACATTATGAAGATTTAATTTGGATTTAATTTGGTAATCATAACTTACACTTACTTATAAACTACTTTGACACTATGTACATGATAGAAAACCTAAGCACCTGTAGACAGTACATAGATACACTCAGCTGTAAGTGAAGGTGAGTTCTTGGTTGTCAAATCTGATTTTGTAGCTTCTGTTTACATCTGTAACTTCCCAGTTTTAAAGTTGCACCATTTAGCCTGTTGTTGTTTTCTTTTTCTTTTCTTTTTGAGCTTTAAGCAATTACTAATTGCAGGTTTATACTCAAAGTTGTGAGGGAATATTAAGCAGAAACTTGATTTTTAAAAACCCAGAACTCAGCCTGAGCAGTGATGAGGCTTTAAGCAGTTTGAGCAGTCAGTAACAGCTTGATTTTAAAATAGTGTTTTTTCCTTTACTTTAAATGGGATGAGATAAGGACTTTGAAATACTTAGGTTTTGAATGGGACCATTTGTTGGGATTCTATCTCCCTTGTGAAATCCTCATCGTGAAAAGAAAAAATTTAAAATCAAAAGATTTTTGAAAAGAAATGTCCTTTTTTACATGTATTACAGCTCAGTAAGAGTCTTATCATTTTCATTTCTATATTAAGAATATTTTTGGAAACAATTCATTTTAAGAAAAATTTTAAAAATACATTTCTAAGAGGCATTTTAATTAACATAAAGCATTTTATGCCATATAATTCTTATTTTTCCCAGACTATTACCTAACTGAAATAAAATTTTAATTAATTTTTTTTCATTAAAATCTGTTTGGAAGAAAATATTTGTCAAAATCTATGTGTATAAGGAAACATTAGTCCTATAATCCCGATGAATAGTGTTTTATACAAACAATATTTTAGGGTTTTTATAAAACACTTACTAGACCCCCAAATACCATTTTAATAAGTTTTAAGAACTTTAGCCTAGCTGTATAAGGCAGTATATATTTATAAAGCCTTTTAATAAATAATCAAAACATTCACATTTATAAATATATACTTGTGAATTTTAATTTAGCATCCTACATATATGCATGTATATGTATATATACATATATATTGTATATGTGATTATATATACACACAAATATCTATCAGTACACAATGCAAATAAATAAAAAAATTAAAGTCGTCACAAGATTTATCAATTGGTTTTTATGTGGGACACAAAACAGCATGTGGAAATAATTATCAGAGACAACCTAGACACAGTTACATGCAATCCAGCTGTGCCCAGTATAATAACTAAGTAGAAAACTTATATATCCCTATCTCTTTATGATATGAAGAAGGCTGAGGAAAATAATCAAAAGGTGAAGTTTATCATGTGGACTTAAGACAACATCCTTTTCTATTAGAGCTAACTATCTGAGGATGAAATGTCATTACAGATAAAGCTACCATACTCAGTTTTATTTAGGTTTAAAAAATTCTCTTTTAATTTGCAGTGGGACTAAACTACATTTCCCATGCCTGCTTACATATCTAAATGAAAGAAGGGGAACTATATGAAAGTATAGCATCCTGGACTGGTTATCAGCTACTTGCTTAGTACCAATCTTGCCTGTATTTTATCCTGGTCTACATAAAGATGATCTGTCCCATATTTACCTGACATTTGCTCATCACCAATGTTTAGGTGGCTACTTTTCCTTCTAGACATCCCTAGTGTCCTTATAGATCAGAAATGATTTCATCCATATGATTTCATCTGGGGGACACATGCTAAGTTCCCCACCATGATAAGATCCTAATGCACATCTGGTACAAAGTCTAAAGACAACTGGAGTTTTAGCCTCTTAAGAAATCAAAAGGCATTGAGTCTGATTTCACCTGTTTGGGACTTAAAAGTTATAGAAGTCAGCCCCTTGTCAGAAAATCATGGGGGTGGGGAAGCAGGAAGAGTCTCCCTTGTCTAAGCAATTAATCTTCCATAAAACAGAGAACATGAAGATAAGGGAAGGAGCAGAAAGTTCCTTGAGTAGTTTGGGGGAGATGACACCATCCTAATGTGATTTGAATCCAGAATGTGCTGCTTTCTCAAGCAGCCCCCATTGTGTCTCAGGATTCTCTCTTGTAGGCCATAGAGTGGCTCAGGACATTTGGGAGCATAACCTTTATGAAGACGTCTCCTAGCCAAGTCACATATTATTCATCTAGGGTTTGGATGGGTCTAGATTTCTATCTTTGGTGCCAGTGATACCTTTCAACACTAAGTGGGAACTCTTAGTGTTGCGAGCCATGCTTAGCAAGAAAAATATGGTGAGCGATGGTCAGACAAACTCACCAACCGTGCTTCAAGATGGATTCTGGCATGAGCACCTACAAACCTTAGTTGGGACAGAGATATAGATGTACATTGTCATCTACGGCAGCCTGGAGAGTTCTCCTAGACTTTCTAGGACCCAACTCACACCAAATCAGGATTTTTGGCTTGTGGTATAGTAAAAAAAAATCTTTTAATGAAAGCTTAAGCATGAGGATTAAGAGAAAGAAAGCTCCTCAAAGGGAGACTAAGACATCCACATGGAGGTGAGAGAGAGTTTCCAGTGGGAAGTAGCCTTTATGATTTTTAAGCATAGCATGGGATGTCCTCTGTTTTTGTTTTTTTCTTAAACTAGGCCATAAGCCTCTTCTCTTTGGAAAAGAAATTTTGCTCCACTTGAAGATAAAGAATGATGAGACAAAGTCAGAGGACGATAGATGAGGTATGAGTGTGAAAATAGTTACATTTCTTTGACTGTTGACCAAATCAAGGGAGATTGGAGCCTCAGAAAGCATTCACCGAAATCTACCTTGAAGCAGTTTGGATAGAGGAAATCCATATTGCTACCTGTCTCATCCAGTAAAAAGTGGTTTATTTTGAAGGGTTCCACATTTGGGCACCATAACTGTTGACACAAAACACAAATTTCACCTCAAAGAATAAGATCTAGTGTAGTTGGAAGTTTCTCCGGTTCCACCTGGCCCCACAGTCCCACAGCTGCTTACAAAATAATCACTCAGAGGCTTATATTAATTACAAATTATATGGTCTATGGCTTCAGCTTCTTGCTAGCTAGCTCTTTCATCTAAATTAACTCATTCCTGTTAATCTGTATGTTGCCACGTGGCTGTAGCATTACTGGCCTGCTGGCATCTTATTGCTCCTTTGGTGGTGGGCTGGTGGCTCCTCAACTCTGCCCTTCTTCTCTCACTATCTCTTTTGGATTTTCCTGCCTGGCTCCATCCTGCCCTGCAATAGGCCAATGCAGCTTTATTTATTGTCCAATGGGAGCCACACATATTCACAGCATACAGAAAGACATCCCACAGCAATCTAGTTTATTCTGGACATAAGTGTAAGTAACCATGACCTAAGAACACAGATTGTTAACCCTAAATTCCATGTTCCAATATGGTAACAATTTCATGATGTGTTATAGTAAGAGACAAAGGAAGTCAAAAATCATGGGACTCTTCACATACATAGATGGACCCCCTCAGAAATCTCTGAGGCTGTTATCCTCTGATGATAATCTCAGTCTTTTTGTTGGTGCAAGTCAGTCCTCTGCTCAATTAATATATCCCAAAGTTTACACTTTGGATCATATACAAAGGTCGATTAGTGACTAATAAGGGCATTAAAGATAATCTTCATCTGGCCCTGGGCCTGCAGCACTTCAACCTCTGCACAGTCATTACAGTTCTAATCAGTTAATCAGCCTTGCAGAAGATGTTGAGGAAAGTTCTTTATAGGAACATCCATTCATGAGCACGTTGAGGAAATCAAAATTGATGTTTGTGTAACATAGAAAATATTGTTTTTTTCTGTTTTTGTACCCCCTGAATTATAGCAGATTAGATTTTGCAAACTCAAGTTGATTTCTAAGATCGTTTGGGTGAAAACAATCCTCCCCCAGAGTTCCTGAAAAAAACAAACAACACTCTAGTCACTTCATTTCTGCATTTAGTTTAGAAAATACTGTTACATTTGCTATTTTTTGGTTATTTAAAGTGTGTGTGTGTGTGTCTGTGTGTGTCTGTGTGTCTGTGTGTCTGTGTGTCTGTGTCTGAATACTTTGGAGTCCTTTAGGAGGTAGAGGCTTCTAGAAGAAGTAAGTCACTCTAGGTGGATTTGAGTTAGTTTAGCTTGACCCCCACTTCCTGTTTTCTCTCTCAGCTTCCTGTGTGAATACTAAATATGGTCTGGCTGCCTCCCCATTGCCTGGTGGGTGAGCCTCATACTACTGGTGCAATGCCTTCACCATTATGACAAACTCTGTCCTCTGAAAGTATAAGACAAAGCAAACATTTTTCTTCTCTAAGTCAATGTTTCGGAGGGTCAGAGTATTCTATCTCGGCAAAAGAAATGGAAGAAATGTAATTGCTAAAATGCTTTCTGCTCGGCAAACTTAATAAGTAAATTTGAAAGATTAATTTTAGAATCAGCCTGTGTGTATAGCTCCCTTTGTATAATTTCTGGGCTTTTTTCTATATGAGGTAGACATATGTTTTTTCTGTATTATATGTATTTTTATCCTGTATTATATGAGGTAATTGTTAATTGATGATATATTTTTGTTGTAAATAAAGTTATGAGTCAACATTTTAATATCTAACTTGGTATACAAATTATAAGATTATCAACATAAAACTAGTGTCACAAAAAGGCAGTATTAGGTTTTAGGGTCTCTGTTTCATTGTATCAATAATAAGAATATTTGTGTTTGGAACAGAAAATGTTCTTATAATATCTGTAGATATATATAAAATCTATGTAATGATGACAGATATAACATGACAAAATGTAGAAAGTTTGTTTACTTTTCAGTTTTCAAATAAGTTTCTATGAATGTATAATGTCTACGTCTATAAATGTCATTCACTATTTGTTTGGAATATAGAAAGAAATTGATAAGGCTTGTAGAAAAATAAATCGTAAAGGAAAAGAACTCTATGTTTTTAGCTTGATCATAATAAAAGTACTATTTATAAGGAGCTTTCTCTCCTTTATAGTTAAAGCAATTAGACTTAAAATATTCATTTTACTTTAATGAGATAGGAAGAGGGTTATCCTTAAAGGAGAATTTAGAGGCTAGAAAGTTGGTTCATTGGTAAAGGCACTTGCTTCCAAGCTTGGCAACCTGAATTGGATACCTGAGACCTAAGTGGTAGAAATTATTCACATACACGGGTGTACACACACACACACACACACACACACACACACACACACTATTCAATAAATTAAAAATAATAAAAACTATTTAGTACTTTATGTGTACTGTTAATTTTGTCAGACATTTGGCAAAGTTAAAGTTTATTTAAGTATTAGCTTATGTTAAAGTATTATAAATGACCACTTTTTTTAGGTTCTTGTTGAAATATATGAAACATGAAGTAAACCCTCTTAAGCACTTCAGAGCATACAGATCAGTAATTTTCAATCCATTCACACTTTTTATATTGAAAATTCATACAATGTATGCTGGTGGCAGTTTCCCCTCTCCATCTCCTCCCAGATCCTCCCCACATCCCACCCATCTGACTCCACACCTTTTTGTTTTTTAATCTTTAGAAAACAAACAGGCAAATATAAAAAGAAAACAAACTGTAATTTTTTTAAAAAAAAATAAAAAATCACAAGAAATACACACACACTCCATAAAAACACAAAATTAGAGACCATAATATACAAACAAAATACAAGTAACATTAAAAAAAAATTATAAGACAAAAAGTTCTACAAAAACATCATGGAGCTCTTTTTGTGTTGGCCATCTACTACTGGGTGGGGGCCTGTCCTTAAGTGTGATATTTATACCCAGTGAGGCACCATTGAAGAAAGGTGACTTTTCCTTTGCAAGTGGTTGAAATGATGATTTATAAGCAAGTATTTTTAAGTGATTTGAGGGATGGAAGGTGACTCAGTGGTTAAGATCAGTGATTATTTTTACAGAGGACTAGACTTTTGTTCTGATCACCCATATCAAGTGGCTAACAACCATCTGTACCTCCAGCAGCAAGAGATATGATGCTTTGGCCTCTTAATTTCCTGTACTCATATGCACATACCCATAAATAAGCAAATACACATGATTAAAAAAACAAATGTTTTGTTTTAAAAATTGATTCAATGCATTTAACTATCTATGTAACTTCATATCTCTATAGACATATATAGAGCTGTGTGTCTAAACTTTATGTAGTATGTAAAAATTATCAGAATTAAAGACATGTGAGTTTTGTACATGAAAATCTAACACTAACTGAATGTGCTCTACCTGTGTCCTTCCTTGTATTATTCATGATATTTGTTGATGAGGCATAGTTCACCACAAGACTTAATGAGAAAAACTGAGTAGGGAAATGTAACCATCTTGGCAAGAATGAAGATATTCAGGAGACATTTGGGCACCTCTTTTCATTATTAAACTACTGAGACTTTGCATTGTAAGGAACTGAACCTTCTTTGGAAATGAAAAGACTAGGAGCTAAATGCCAGAGAGAGAAGGGGTTTGTCTCCCAGAAAGGGATTTCACTTGGTACCGACAACTTGTCAAGCCACCTTAGAGTAGAGACTAGATCCAAGACAATGACCATGAGTGGAATCCCATCATTACCTAGCTATGCATATCTCTGGGCCTATATTTAATTCAAACCCCATGTTAGAACTCTAAAGGTGGATTTGGAGCTGGGGACACTGGACCTCTTTGATCTTCTTCTCGATATGTCTATATTGAATAAACCTATTCTTTTTATTCATGAAGTCTTGTTTATGTGACCAGCTGAGCAAGATAGACAAGCTGGACTTGTTAGGAGTTGCTGAGGTCCATCTTCTGACTCTCCCAATTCTGGGACCAATCTAAACTTCAATTCAGAAGTATCAGGATCGGGGTATGTTAAGTTCCATAAATGGATCCACAGGCTGACGGCTAAATTTGTCTATCAGAGATCAGCATCACCAACCTGACCAGCAACAGTGGCTAAGACAACCTGAATTGAGGGTTGTAAGATGGTATAGACACCTAGATGGTTGGGCAAGGCAGAGCCCACTCCCCAGCTTTCTTGGCTCCCTTACTACTCAATTCTAGGATTCCATGCAGATCAGGAGTCCCAAAGGATATTCTCAGTCATCTGGCATATGAAGAAACATGCAGAGCAGAAATACTACTAGAAGATAGCAGACCAGGAATACTTGGGCACTATTGGTATCTGTGGTGGTTTAAATGAGAAATATCCCTCGTAGGCTTGCGTATTTGAACACTTGGTCTCTGGTTGATGGTGGTGATTGGGAGAGTTATGGAACGTTTAGGAGGTAGAGGCTTGCTGGGAGAAGAACGTCTCTGGGGATGGGCTTTGAGTGTTTATAGCCTTGGCTCACTCCAGTTTGCTCCCTTTGCTTCCTTCATGTTCACGGAACTATGACTTCTCAGTTTCTTGCTCTGGTCCCTGCTGTCATGTCTTCTCTGCAATATTGGAGTCTCCCTCTGGAAACACAGCCAAAATAAATTCTTTAATTCTTAAGTTGTCTTTGGTCACGTAGTTCTGTTACAACAAGGGAACGTTACTAACATTGATACTAGAACTGGCCTTTTGATAAGAAGAACGTACATTTCTTTTGGGGGAAGTGGGGAAGATAATGGATTTTGCAACTAGAAAAATGATTCATTACTGTAATCAGAGCTTAAGAAGCTATTCTAGTAGGATCCCAGAAGACAGTAGTAATGAGTATGATATGAAGTTGGAGTACAGCTCATGAGGTTTCAAACAGAAGCAAGGTCTGCAACTACAGCTAGGCTAGAGGCCCTTTGTATGATATTTTGTCAGAGTCTGGCTGCCATCTATCTTTGTCATCAGAACTTATGTGAAGCTAGATTTAAAAGCAATGGATTCACTACTATGACAGAGAAGATTTCAAAACAGCATGATATTGAGTCTGTGGTTATTAAAAATAACTCTTCTGCAGGTCTACCATGAAAAGGATGAAGTAGCCCAGAAATAAGTACAAAGCATAGTTTGGAGAGCAAAAGAACATTAGGAGGCTTAATGGTAGAGTCTAGGTATATGCTGAAAGAGAGGCTGTCATAGTTATGAAGGTTAGCACTCTTAAACAAAGGCTTGTTGCTCTGTACAGAAACGAAGGCAAGGGTGCCCAAGAGCAACATACCACCTAGTAAGCTGCCAACCTATGAAAGGAGAAAGCCTAAGGGGTTGCTTGTCCCCAAAAGGCAATTGCTTAAACTAGGAAGGCTGGTGCTGATTAATTCCAACCACGATTAACATCAGAAACAGTTAGACCTGTCCCTAGGAATAACCCCATCAAGGAATGGGAGTGAAGATGTTGCAAAGCCAAGAAGAAAGAAATTAAGAAATTAAGAAGATGCTGGACAATGTAAGGACCCTTCATGTTCATGGACTAGAATAATCAGTATTTTGAAATTTGTTGTATTACCAAAATCAATCTGTGTGCTCTCCTTGACAATGCCAATAATACCTATATGGATATAGGGGAAAAAATCATAAAATTCTATGGAAGCACAAAAGGCCAGTAAGTCAAAGCAATCCTGAACAGAGAGCACTTGCTGAAGGTACCATAGTACAATTATACTACTGAGCCATAGTAACAAAATAAGCATGGTATTGACACAAAATATATGTGTAGAACATATAATAGAATAGACGACCCAGACTTAAATCCACACTGCTACAGACAAATGATAACATGTGCATCAACATGCTAGGGTTGGCTACATGTCCTAGATAAACCAGTTAAACAAACCAATTAATAGTAAAAAGCAAGCTAGGCTTGGTGGCCCATGCCTCCCAGCACTTGGGAGACAGAGACAGGTGGATCTATGTAAATTCAAGGCCAGTCTGATCTAAAAAGTGAGTTCCAGGACAGTCAAGGATGTCACACAGAGAAACCATGTCTCAAAAAACCAAAACCACAACACACAAACAAATCCAAACAAACATAAAAAAATGTGTAAAAGGCAGAAAATAGATTTATTTAATTTGGTCACAACGAAAAAAGGGACAGAGAGATCTAGGTAATTCCTATCCCACACCCATTATTGAGGTCCTGAAACGAAGCTAACATCTAAATATGAGGCAAGAGATATGGCTAGCTAAGCGTCTAGCCAAGATGTGGTTCCACCCATCATTGTCTCAGATCAAAGTCTCTTAGTAAGTTCAAATGAGAAGTTGTACATCTTTCTCCAGGAGACAAGATCCTTTTCTGGAAGGAAATTTTCTTCTCTGGCCAGACACTAGGTCTTCAGATCTGTCTTCTCTAGTAGGAGATTTCTGGGTTAATTCTAATGTCTTGGGGTCCATGGTTTTAATAATTTGATATCCAAGGAGAGAGGCACAAGTGTTTATTTTGAATATACTTATTGCTGTCAGACATACTGGTGGAATGTACAACAAAAGAGATAAGTAACCAGTGAAGGGACTGGAAAAAAAATTGTCTGCTATTCACTTAGCAGGTGGTTAATGACTAGACTATATATAAAGTACTAACAAACAATCCAATAAATTGCACAATAAGCTGAACAGATGTGTCTCAAAAGAAGAAATACAAATGCTTAAATAATAAAAAAGTTTTCCACATGTTTAGCCCCTGAAAATACAAATGACAATTCCACTGAGATACCATGTTACCCAAGTCAGAATGTCTACCATCTCTGAAACAAAAGCAACCTATGCTGGTAATGAACTGTTACTGGGTTTGTAAGCACTGGAGCTTCAGGCTCTGGCAGCCTTAACACTCTAGACGGGGTCATCTCTCCTCAATAGGACAACTGAACAGACACACAGAAAAAGGAGTTTCATTCAATGTGGCCATGCTAGAAGAGTAAAGAGGTCTAGTGATGCCCAACCCCATCTTTGTTCCTATCATCAGGTTGAGGTTTAAGTGTAAGACAAGAAATGCTCACAACTAGGCAAGACTGGCCAAGGCTTAATACCCCCCATCATTAAGTATAGTTGTCTGGGGATCAGTGTCTCCTACGAAGAAGTCTGTCAAGTTGTCAGAATATAAGTTCCTCTTCATCCTTCTCCCAGCATGACTTTTCTGGAGAAATGCTAATCCCTTAGGGACAATTCTTTCAATATTTTAATAGGCAATTTGAGGTGGGTGCACATTTGACCTTTTAGATGATCTTCATGTCACCACAGCTATAGAAACTTTAATGATTGTTGGTGATAATGAATGTAAATAATTCATCCACCCCATATGGACATAAATACAGAAGATCCTTAAAAAACTAAAAATAGGCTCTTTTTCATGGCACCTCCTAGGCAGTTGGCTGTGTCAAGATGAAGCTGAATATCTCCTTCCCTGCCACCGGCTGTCAGAAACTCATCGAACTGGATGATGAGCGCAAGCTTCATACGTTCTGCAAGAAGCTCATGGCCACAGAAGAGGCTGCTGATGCTCTGGGTGAAGAGTGGAAGGGTTATGTGGTCCGAATCAGTGGTGGGAATGACAAACAAGGTTTTCCCATGAAGTAAGGCATGTTGACCCATGGCAGAGTGTGCCTGCTGTTGAGTAAGAGGCATTCTTGTTATAGACCAAGGAGAACTGGAGAAAGGAAGCACAAGTTTATTCGAGGGTGCATCCTTGATGCAATTCTCAGTGTTCTCAACTTGGTTATTGTAAAGAAAGGAGAGAAGGATATTCCTGGACTGACAGATACTACTGTGCCTCGTCCATTGGGACCTAAAGGAGCTAGCAGAATCCGAAAGCTTTTTAATCTCTCTAAAGAAGATGATGTCTGACAATACGTGGTCAGAAAGCAGTTAAAAAAAGAAGGTAAGAAGTCCAGGACCAAAGCACCCAAGATTCAGCATCTTGTTACTCCACGTGTCCTGCGACACAAACACTGTTGTATTGCTCTAAAGAAACAACGAACAAAGAAAAACAAGGAGGAGGCTGCAGAATATGCTAAACTTTTGGCCAAGAGAATGAAGGAAGCCAAAGAAAAGCACCAGGAACAGATCGCCAAGAGACATAGGCTGTCCTCTCTGAGAGCTTTTACTTCTGAGTCCAGTCAAAAATAAGTCTCTAAGGGTAACAAATAAATGATCATACCGCAAAAAAAAAAAAAAAAAACTAAAAATAGAACTTAGGTATAATCTAGCTACTCCACTCCTGAGCATACACCTAGAGGAGTGAAAGTCAGGATGCAATAAAGATAACTGTAAGCCGGGCGGTGGTGGCACACACCTTTAATCCCAGCACTTGGGAGGCAGAGCCAGGCGGATTTCTGTGAGTTCGAGGCCAGCCTGGGCTACCAAGTGAGTTCCAGGAAAGGCGCAAAGCTACACAGAGAAACCCTGTCTCGAAAAACCAAAAAAAAAAAAAAAAAAAAAAAAAGAGAGATAACTGTATATCCATTTTTCATGTAAGCATGATATAATAAAGATATTACATTAATTTTTCCTGGAAAGATATAGACAAATAACCATTCACCTCAGACAGGACAGCAATGAAAGAACAAAGTACTGCTCCACCAATGCCCAACTTGTCCAATCAATGTGTTTATTGGACTTAGTCACAGAGCATAGGTGAACCAAACCTTTTATTGAACTGTCTACAAGGCTGATCATCTGATAAGGTTGGCAGTGAATCTGGAGAGGTTAGAATATTGCAAGTCTAAATTACAATTTGTATCGTGCTTTCCAATTTATATCATGTCCTTCTATAACCAATATAGGTTTGTCTAGATGGATAGTACCATCTGCCTGGTTATGCACTGGGAACAGAGGCTAACAAGATATAGAAAGCATTTTTTTTAAGTGTTTTAGAGATAGAACAATTGATTTTGACAGATCACCTTTTGTGGTTTCTAAATGTTATAGGCTCACGAATATGTGGTATTTGGCACTCACAATCAAGGAGAAACAAAATGATAGAAGTGTTTTCTTTTATCCAGGTCTAACTTGAGATCAACTCTGACTAATGTGGGCCTGAGGACCAACTTTTGAAAGTCTAATCCCACAGTCAGCCTATCTGCAGGGGGACGCACACAACCTGTAACCTTAATGAGTGAGTGCCTCCCCTCACTCATGAAGACAGATAATACTGATTAATATTTTCCATTAGAGGGCACTGTTTATTCTCCAGTATGAGATTAGGCCAGACTCTAGTGCAGACAAAAAGCATGTATTTCCTTTTTAAGGCTTGGGTCAAACTGATGCAGTCTAAGGGTATCTTGTTTACTGTCTGTATGACTAAAGGGACATATATTGGAATATTTTCCACATCTCCTTCTATAATAGACTTGGCAAAAATGAAGATAGTAGGTGGGGCCACACCTTGACTGAGACTACTTGCTTTCGCATATCTTAGGCTCTCTAGTTAAACTTTCATCTCACTACAGGACCCTGAGGACGACTCGGGCAGGGGGTTTCTGGATCTCTTTGTTCCTCTTTCTAATATGGCCAAATCTAATAAATATCTGTTTTATGTTTCCTACATTTAATTTAGCTCTTATTATTGGCTCATTTAGGTAGGGTAGTGAGGCCTGGCTTGGAGCACAGGAAAAAGCCTTTTAGACTAACCCCTCTTATTGATGGCGAACTGATTTCCTCCACGTTTCTTAACCTCCCTCAGTAGTGGCAAAGACTGTAATATCCTGTAACATTGATGGATCTTCCTGCATTTTGTGTGGTTAATTATTGCTAACTGGAGGGCCAGCTTCCAGGCAGGACTAGGGCATGCAAAAAATAAAAAATAAAAATCCGTAAATATGGCAAGGACTAGACATTTTCCATCTGGGGGGAAAATAAGGAAACACCCACTTTCTGATGGTAACTTTCTCTTGTACTTCATCTTGAAAAAATCCTCTCTGAAAATCTCTCTTGTTCTCTCTCCTACTTAGCTACTCATCCTCTCTCCTCAGCTCTATCTACACACCCAGCTACATACCCCTTTCAGCACACACACACACACAGACACAAAGACACAGACACACACACACACACACACACACACACACACACACACACACACACACCTCCAGTCAAACTCCAGATAACTATATGTTATATTTTCAGGGGTGGATCCATTCTCATAACACATGATAAGTCATACAGTTTCTCTCAGACTAGGGAGGTCATGCTGACCAGCCAGTGAGCAATGCTTGGCCATGCATATAGTTCTGAGTTAGTTAGGGCTCCCATACAGAGAATGACAGTGAAATTCAGGACTGAAACAATAAACAGTTTGTTGGCTAAACCTTGAGTGGTAGTGATACATGCAGAAAGTCAGTTCCTGCAGACAACTATGTCTACCAAAGTTGCTTACGTCTGACCTTGATTCAGCAATAAACACCTGGGAATTTGTCCTTGTGTATTCATCTCCAGGGATAGTTCATTTGTTTTGAATTTATTCTGAAACCTAAAATTAGCTGTCTTTGTGACTGAGAATTCAATTACTTTCCTATATCAGTCTGAATAATGAAAATATCCTAGTATTATTTCTATTCATCAGAATTATGCAGCTAAAACAGAAATTATCTTCCTGACCATCTACAGCTATATGTGTGCCCAATATATGGAATATTTACATGAGAATAACACACAAGCAGTGAGAAAACACCCATAGCAATTTTTTAGGGAAGAAAAGTGGTGGCATATGAGAAAAATTACAGACAGAAACAAACCAACTCAGAGTCAGTGACTTCCATGGTCTTTGCTAAGTGGGGGCCTCCCATCAGAGAATTATTCGTCTGATAGATCGATTTGTTGAGCATCAGTTGTCATCTGCTGTATGTTCCCATTGCCTCTGGTAAAGCCATTGCTATCAGCAGCTCTCAGCATCTAATCTTAGCCTGTTGTGCAGGGCCTACCATTCAGAAAACTCTCTGAAGTAAATGTTGACCCTCATGTATCGGAGGTCGGCCAGCTTCTAGTGATTATAGGAGTTTGGGAGGGTCCTGGCTCTCTTGTGGGTCATGCCTCTGATAACTGCTTTAAATGACAGGAGGTAAATTTTTACCTCCCAATTCATATGTAGAGTAGGATAGGTACAAAGTAGGGGCATGGATCCTTTCACCAGATGAGAGACTTCCATGGGCTTTGTAGCATCTCTAGAATGCCAAGATTTAAGATCATATAGAGAATTAAAGCTGCATGTTGGGAGAAGTCTGTGAAACTCTTGGAGTAGGTGGCTACAGTATGATTTCTAAAAGATGCTGCACTGATTTTGCTTATGTGACAAAGATGTGAGATTCTTGAGCATGCCATGATAAGATTCCTCTCCTTTCTCTTTTGGTGCTCAGCTCATGAGTTGACCCTTCAGGGTTGAATGAGCTCAAGGGAACAAAGCCTTACTATGAGGAGAAGACCTCTGGAGCACCTTTCTACAATTGCCCAGCTTTTCCTCTCAGGAAGCCTTCTTTGTTACAGAGTTACCGAGACAGCTTTGCCTCAAGCCTGTGCTTTCCTAGGCCTCTGCTTTGTACAAGCAACCAATCCATATCTAGCTAGACTGATTTCCTTCTCTATTCTAAGATCTTCAAGGTTCTGCCTTATTTGAAATATTCACTGCAGCATGGTTGGTCTATGTCACTTTGTAAGAGGGTAGTGGTGAGAAGATTCACTTCCTGAGACAACTTTGTACACTAGGGTTAGGCATAAAGGTGCTAACTACATTGTCCAAAACTAAGTGAGGAATGATGGTTATATATTACATCACAAAGTGTTTGTATAATTCTTGAGTGGGAAAGAGACTTATTCTTTATAGCATATTCAGTGAACTTAGAAAAAAAAAAAAGATGTGTTTAATGAGTGGAAATTTCCACTAGGAGTCAGAGTGAGTGTTTTTCCAAAGGTCCTGGTTCATTCCAGTTACATGATACTTGGTTGTGGGTCCCACTGCTTTCAGGCCTCAGGCTAAGGCCCCCAGCATGTTTATACTTACTACATTTAGTGTGTTGTAATTAGGTTGTATTCAGATCTCATACTCCATACCTTGTAAAATAATGGGTTAGAAGTTATTGTCATCATGGGGATACCTGTACAAATTAAGACTGACAGTACTCCAGCGTATGTATCTAGTAAAATGAAACCGTTTTTTTCATATTATTACATAAAGCATATTACAGATACACCACACAACCATACAGGGCAAGCAGTAGCAGGATCTAATCAAACTCTAAAAGATATGCTTAATAAACAGGAATGGATAATAAAGAGCTCCAGAGATAGATTGCACAATGCTTTATTAACTTAAAATGTTTAAATGTGAATGAGAAAGGAAGGACAGCTGCAGAGAGACAATGGATAATAGAAAAATCTCCTGAATTAAATCAGCCTGTATACTTCAAAGATATGTTGACCTACAAATGGAAACTAGGATATGTGTTACGTTGGGGAGAAAGGTTTTGCTTTTGTTTCCACAGGAGAAGAAAAGCTAAGGATACCATCAAAAATAATAAAGATTAGATTTGAACAGGAGGGACCTCTTGATTAGAAAAGGAACTAGCTAATCTAAACTAACATGTAAGACTAACAAATGCCTTCCACATGATCAGATATAACCCGTGAAAAAGGAAACTCTCCAGAGTTAGGGTTGGGACAGGGTTTTGGTTTTGTCTTTTCAGAAGAATGAAGGCATTCAACTAAGGCATCTGAAGACCACTGGAAAAATGAGACATCTGAAAGAAAATGATAAATCATTCCAGAGAAAATATCCCAAGGAAAAGAATAAATTGGCCTATTGGTACATCATATTTCCAACAGAATAAAATTTCATAAATCTTTCCAAATGTTTCTTTCTTCTGTTCTCTACAAATATATAAGACAAATGGCTTTTTGTTGTCCCAGTTCATTTAAAATTAAAGCTGGCTTTGGAGTTGGGGTGTGGCTCTCTTCTTCTCTCAACCCAAGCATTCTTGCTAAAGAAAATTCAAAATCTCTGTCCCAAGCCAGAACAGCTACACAATGTGGGACAGAAGAAAAACTGAACTTAAGGGACTTTTTTATTGTCACTAATCTCATAATTCTTTGGTTTTAGTTTTTGACTCTTTAAAACATTTCTTAAGGTATAAATACTATGTCAAAATTTATAAGATATATATATATATATATATATATATATATATATATATATATATATTAAACTTTCTATCATGATATTAATGGCCATACAGAGTACTAACTAATTGTAGAAAAAGGCTTAATCTAGTTCCCAATACATGACTTTGGGTTTCAGTCTGTATCAGGTAACTATAAGTTAAGTTTTTGTATTCCGGATGTACTTAACAAATTGTAGTCCTTAAACATCTTTGAGATTTGTTGCATATGACATTTAAGTTTTTAGGTTTTTCCACAGTGAACTGCAACCATTCCTAACAGTGACCTTTGAAGTCTCCAAAAGGAGGATGGGGCCCTGCAATAATGATTCTACTTGGATTGTGGTATCACCACTAAGCTGACAAACATCACCCAAGGATCAGCTTTGGACTACAAATTGCCCAGGACAATTTCAAGGAAGCTAGCTGAGATGGTCCAGCCTCATGCTCTATACCAGCCAGGACTTCAGATAAGTCCTACACTTGCCCTTTACATGGAGACTGGCAACAAATGATACAGCTAGGTCTCCCAGGACTTGACTATTATTTTAATTTTAACAGAATTCTATAAAGATGCTGTTGTCCCCCAGACAACAAGAAGCAATCTAGAGAACACAAAGCCCACATTCCCAAGAGGTGGATGGTTTTTGGTCATTCAGTAGATTACAGACATTTGTCATTGTTTAGGGGGGTTTGTTACAAGTTGTTATTGGGAATGGTCAGGGAAAACTTAACACAGGAGATTAGATTTAGGGATCTCATTCTGGAAGGAAAAAAGCGGGAGGGGGGATATAGAAATGATAGGAAAATAGGGTAGATTATTGAATCTACTTTAATCTCTCCCCCAAGCAATTATTAATATCCAAATATTTTACATTGGTATGGATTTTGGTTTAATGATACAAATTTAAGGTTAATTTTGTTATGATGTATGTTTCTACTCCTCTTTATGGTATTGTGTTTATGCAGCTCATTTGAAAATTTAAAGTATAATTAAGAAGTAATGATTAATAGTCATCTATTATAGTCAAACTTGTAGTTATTTTAGGTATATTTTCAAGGACAGATATATTTTAGATATAGACAGGTGGTATTCAAACACTTCAGAGATCTACAGAATACGGCATATAAGATGTTTTAATAACTTTTTTTTTTTTGAAATTTTTGAGACAGGGTTTCTCTGTGTTGTTTTGGTGCCTGTCCTGGATCTCAATCTGTAGACCAGGCTGGCCTCGAACTCACAGAGATCTGCCTGGCTCTGCCTCCCAAGTGCTGGGATTAAAGGCATGTGCCACCACTGCTTGGCTTACATATGTTATTTTTGACAATGAGACATGTCTGATTCTGACAGTACCAATCTACCTCAGAGAAGATGATGGGCATCAAAGAACCTCCTTATGGAGTTTGTTTTCTTTGTGGCAAAAGTTAACCACTGGGCAAGAAACAATCCTTGCCTCGACTGCTGAAAGTTGCTGCCCAAATTGGACAAGCAGGACACAAAGAAAGTAGCTACTGAAACTTGTCAAGACAAGGAAGGACAGTCCTTAAGAATTCTTGTTTCTCAGAAATGTCTGTCAGATATATGAGGCCTGTGAGCCAAAGTCGGGTGCCCCAATGTTATAGAAAAACTTTGGATGACTCTCCAGGCAGCTAGGTGTCCCTGTCATTAGGTAACACAGGGTCTTTGTTGGAATTAAAGTCTAAATATTTAGACTTAAAAATTTTCTTAGTTGGGATAGAAAGTGAATTAGGTACAAAACTTTAGACTCATCAAGATAGGATAAATAATTGAGTATTTTCTGAAAATTGACTAAATACAAATAGACTGGATATTCTAGCTGTAATTCTTACTTAATAACTTAGATAAGAAACATGGGTTAATTTAGGTTGTAAAAGCTAATTAATAACAATCCTAAACTATTGGCTAAGGATTTATAATTAATATAAGCCTTGGAGTGTTTATTTGGGAGCTGCTGGAGAGACAGAAACTTTCACCTACAGGTATGTTTCTATGGTGATTCTAAATCCAGTCAAGGTGATGAGGAAGATGAACCATTGTGGTGTTCGTCCCAGGACTTGCACTGTGCTAGGATCAAATGGTAAATATCTTGACCCAGAGTGATGTAGCTAATCAACAAAACAGATCATTAAGCATAGTATTGAATTTAAAGCTTGTCCAGCTATCTGGCTTCCCGGCCATTGACAGAGTCCTTGATGAATCCCAGCCCCACGTAAGGTTCTTCATATACAGCCTCTCATATGCTTCTCTGTTATGTATGTTTTACGTCATATGGAGTTAAATCTCTATAGAAAATTGAAATCAATAACTATGAAAGGCCCATCTTTTCCTCTCCACACCTCCAGAACAGCCTTTTAATCCTCACTTGTAGATCAACAATGCAGTTTCCAATATCATTTGCTCTGTCACATTTCGGCAACGCTTTGAGTATGAGAATGGTCAGTTTCAGGAGCTGCTAAAGTTACTGGATGAGGCCATGTACTTGCAGGCTTCAATTATTGGCCAGGTAAGTAGGACTACCACTTCCCCTGTTTTGGTCAGGAACCTTGAGATTGCTACTTCTCATAGTCTTTTTTTTTTCTTTTAACTTTTTAAAAATCTGAGATATAATTCTTAAAATATGAAGTCAATACAAATTCTTGAAATCAGTCTGTTGACTTTAGAGTTTTTAATCATAGGAAATAGTATAACAAGTGCTTCTTTTTTCACTTTGTAAATTATTTATTTTAAATGTGCATTCTTCTCTGTCACCTTTATGCCTACAAGGCATCAGTAACACTTGCTTAAGTGTGCACACTACACTCTATCTGCTAAGAAAAACTCAGGTTAAAATACGTTTATAATGAGGTAAGTTAAACTTTCCCTTTTAAGATTAATTAAAATCTAACATGTTCAAGGGTGAAATCACTTAATCATATCAGTATTCAAATTAAATACAAAGCAAACATAAATGATGTGCATTTTATACTTAAAACTGTTACAGATGGCATCATTTGACATATGTTGATCCACTACTGGTTGCAATTTGGTTTATTTTTGACTGCTACTGTTTGACAAAGGAGGACCACTCATACATAGCCCTTATTTGTATTTACATAGGGTTATTTCACCTACTATATGTGATTGTTGTAAAAATTAACCAGGAATATTATTAAAGATGGGACTATTATTGCTTGGCATAGCATAAATTAGCCAGGATAGAACAGTTTTGTTACTATGATTCAGTAGATAAAAAATCAATACATTGATGTGGGCAGGAAAGGGTTCCTGGGTTTCTTTCACACAGTGCCCCTCAATCTTCTTTTCATGCAGATCACTACTCAGAACTGCATGAGAAGGACTTTAGATTATAGTGCCCAGGGGTGAGATCCATAGAAGCTCAGTCAGAAGCTCCAGGGATGGAAACTGAGCCTAGAATTTCACAGTAAGATTACCATTTTAAACCATCTTGTAATAATGCTTGACATAGCAAAAGCATCTATGACATACTGTTTCTTGGCCCCACACTTTATCACAACAATTGAGATCTTGGACCACATGTTGGTGTGTCTACTTTCTCATATTAGTGTATGAAATATAACATATTGTCTAAATTCCTTCCAGCTCTAAAATTTTTGTTGCAATAGCATTTTGAAGCCCATAAAGAAATGCAGATCAAAGAAACTATCAAGATAGGAAAACTAAGTAGACAAAAAACACGTTTCATAAAAGACACAGAGCTGAGAGATGCACTAATTTCTGAATCTGTGTCACATGGGCAGCAACTGTATATTTTAAATGCTTCTGTTTGAAACACTATAAGACTCCATGTCAATTTTTTATCCAGTCAGATCATCATTGTATTTTTACTGACACAATTATTTGTTTGCTTTTATTAAAATCTTGGGCAAATGAGAACTAACTCACAAGTTTTTTTTATTTATTTTTTCTCCCTTTATGACTTATTGTTAGTCAATATTTTCCTCATTTTAACTTTCTATGCTTATCTAGATGATGGATATTTTTATTAATTTAACTCTACCTTAATATTTTAAACATTACTGTCGAAGCCCATAAAGGTTTCCTAGTGAGATCTGAGCTTCCTTCACCAGCAGGGCTACATTAGAGGATTGTTTAACTACTAGTGTGGTTACCAGGTGACTGGAAAGGGTCTGCACTTGGCTGTGCTAGGGGGAGGTATTTTGCTCCACTCCTTGGCATTTTTATAAATAGCCCTTTAGAAGAGAAAGAACAGGCTAGTGGATAAAGATCCAGGCCCTCCTGAGGCTATCCTCTGTTTCTGTTTCTCTCCCCTCTATCCTTCTATCTAAATATCTTATCCTTCTATCCTTCTATCTAAATCTCTTATTCCTCACTCCTCCAGAGTACCCTGGGGTAAAATGTGGGAGCTGGTCTCCCAGTTGGCCTCCCACACATTACTAAATTAGTCTTTACCTTTATAATTTCAAAATGCAAAATTAAGCTTTCAGCATCTAAGATTAATGATTTTATTCTTCCTTATACCATATAAGATTTTTAGAACACCAACTCTAAGCATTTAGGTTCTTCATTTCTGAAACAGAAAAGACAACAATCACAGTTGCTTTGTACACTGTCAGTTTATGTTTGACTAGGTATTTGATGGCTGCTGTTACCATCACCCCATGTTATACGTTAGTATACTATCTTGAATTTCACCTGAGTGACGGAGGTATCAGTTGGAAGTAAATACTTTTAATGAAAGCTATTGAAAATATTTACATATGGGGATTTCCTCTAATTTAATCTTGAAGTGTTGCTAAAGAGTGACTGTATACAGGATACCCATTTACCAGAAGAATCTAGACAAAGAAGGATGTTAGGTTTGGGTGCATATGGCAGGTGAGACACAGTACAATAAAGTAGGACTAACAAAACAACAAAAAATTATTAATCAAATCAACAAGAGAGGGGAGGTGCCTGTGAGAGCCAATGGAGAAGCTGGAGTTGTCAAGGGCTTAACTCCTGAGAGGAGAAATTGAAACAGGGATCAAGCTAGTAAGACCAGGCTTTCCCATAGGCTTCTCCTTAGGCTGGCGATTGGCTAGCTTAAGGAAAATACTCTCTAGACTAGAAAAAGAAACCTGATTCTAATATGGACTGGGAAGATATTTTTCATGGCCAGTCACTATGGCTGTGATAGTTTTGGGGCCAAC
Organism: Peromyscus eremicus; assembly: GCF_949786415.1. Taxonomy (NCBI): domain Eukaryota; kingdom Metazoa; phylum Chordata; class Mammalia; order Rodentia; family Cricetidae; genus Peromyscus; species Peromyscus eremicus. The sequence continues at coordinate 111,073,745 of NC_081417.1, read as the reverse complement.
TGGATAAGGAGTAAGCAGTCTGTATTACAATCACATGAAGGGGATGGTTAACTAGGACCAACGTGATGTGTCTCTAATAAATTACATCAGGTCATGGCAGGAATTGGCCAAAGGAACTTAAATACTTGTTTTTGCTCAACTTCTTAAAGAACAAACAAACTGTGATTTTTTTTTTCTCGCTATACATTGGAACTGTTCACCTACAACTTTCTGGAGCCACAGTCATTCATGGAGAGTCAGCTAGAAGAACAATGTTGACTTCCCACAGGATTTTTTCCTTTTAATGGCTGCATTTTAGATCTCAACATTTTCTCTGATTTTAGTCTTCTTGATAATGCATGCAGTTGTCAAGTACTATCACTTGGTTCTCATCTGTTCTTGCAGCTTTGTGTTACTTATTACAGAAAAGTCATCAATTGTTCAGCATTAATTCAAGAAAAGAAAAAGATCATAAATTATTATTATTGTTGTTGTTGTTGTTGTCAAAGTTATTCTTTATTTTCACTCTTCCCCGTGGTAGCTCCCAGTGCAGCAATTCAATTTGCTTTCCTCCAGTATAGTCAGAGCCTGGGGACTTAAAAGAGTTCAGTGGGTGCTCAGCTGATCTGTGAGTATGTGTCTCAAGGAAAGAAATTCTAGAAAAGAAACAAAGGCCAGAAGGCGAGGACAGTAAATACTTCTTGACATGTTCAAGAATACCAGGCATTTTCATGGAGAACTAAACATTTTATTTCTGTAAATTTTCATAGCAATTTTAAGAAGGTGAAATAAATAATATCATATATGTGTGCTGGTGGGAAAGTATAAAAACAATTACAGACAACAGTCTACTATCTTTATGTGGCTTGAGTTTCTCAGTCCCCATTACCCTCCAGGAAATCCACTGAAAATTAGATTAATAAGATAAATTATCATCATCATCACCATCATCATTACTACTATCATAGTATTATTATGCTAGTATACCTAGAAAGAACCAGAACTAATAGTCACACCATGTCTTTGCCATTTATATCATACTATTAATTTTCCACACAGTAATAATAAGAATTCACTCAATGACCACATTATTTCAAATAAAAATACTGACTTACTCATGTGGAAATTATATAAATTATTAAGGGACACGGTGGTATAGAATTATCTTCAAACACACATGTTCCTGATGACTTCCCTGGGGAAAATAATTCATAGCAGGGGAATAAAGAGAGGATGAAGAGACAGCTGTGGGTTTGAGATCATCAGTATGAGAGTTCAAAGGAAGTGACACTTAACAGGGGCTTTGTGAAAGTGGGAGCAGGGGGAGAGCTTTCTGGGTATCATGAGTTACAACCGCCAATGTTTAAAATCAGAGGCAGGCACAGAAGGCACTGAATCCTAAAGAACAACACCGACGGAGAGAAGGAAATGGGTACTTAAGGACCAGCTCAGCAGAAACTACAGTGAAAAGTCACTGGACTTGGTGTGAGTATAGTGGAGGATTGAGTCCAGGGCTAACTTAAGCCATGTGTTTAAACTGTTAGATAATTTCTCTAGAAGTCCTGTAGATTACAGACTGGATGTGGACTTAGACTAGAAAAACTACTGCGGGGGATGACAGCCTCCAGGTATGATAGGTGGTGGCACGAACCAGGCAGGGAGTAATCAGGATGACAAGAAGGGACTTGAGACTCAGTATATTTTCCATAGTAGAACTAAAATGCTAGGGGGCTGAGAGAAATAAAACCCTTCATTTCTTCACTGTAAGAAACAAAGAGGGAAAGACAAGACTGTCTCAATTAAAGCATGTCATGCTGTATCCATGATGGTTTAATTTTTTCAATCGGCTCTACAATATTTTTCCATAGATAATGAAATATCTTCCTGGACTACATCAAAAAAATTTTAGAAACTAGGAAGAACTGAAATTATTTCTCGTATAATCAACAAACACAGGAAAGACTAGGATCCTGATGAGCTGAGAGACTTCATTGATACTTTTCTAAAGGAAAAGGGAAAGGCGAAAAGGTGTTGCCTGTATCATCTCATGGGAGAATTAGAGGTTTAAGTTTGATGCTACAAGCTTATTGGTTTAAAATGGTAGACTTTGTTTTCCAGTTACAGTTCTACAAAACAAGAGTACACAATAAGATCCCTGTATTTACAGTGTGCTAACAGTGTATATGTATGCTATATACTCTATAAGACTCTCTGGGGAATCAGTTTTGAGGGCTCCCTCAGCTTCTAGAGGACCTCTAAGTGCCTAAGTGTGCAGGGTTTGGGACAATCATTATTCTATTCATTATTTCCCTCATTCTCTATAAGCAGTCTCTGGAACTGTGACAGCATAGACTGAATTTCTGATTGGGTTGATGAGAACAAATAAGTGTTACACATGGATATATCTGTGGTGTTTGAAAGGGGAGGCAGCATATCTAAATTAGTCTCCTTAAATATGGGAGCATTAGCCCCCTGCTGAGATATGTCTGGAAGATCTTCCTCTTTATGGTCCTCCTGGGGTGGATCTAAGCAGTATATTACTTGCAGTCCAGATTGCAAAATAATTGACAGGGATTTTTTTCTCCTTTTCCTTGCGCTGTTCGTTTTTTACATTGGCTCTTATATGTTTCCGATTGTTAACATCAATGGATTTTTTTGTTTAGGAAACCACAAGATTAGGCTTTACAATTTCTTGTGTAAACTTACATAGTTGTTGCTCTGAATATTTTGCTCCTTTGGGTCTTAAAATTTTTCAATAATTATATAAAATTCTTTCAGAGAACTGAAAGGCACCCATATTACTTACACTGTCTTTCTTATGGTCATGACCCCCTTGGGTGATTGGCCCGATTTCTTAAACCCCTAATTTCGATTTAAGGAAATATTTCTTACCTTTTCTGATAGTCATGTACCCCATGTTGGGTGCCAGCTGCAGTCTTCCCTTTATAAGTCCCTTTATAGCCTGCATGAGAACAATCTGGGTGAGATAAAAATGAAACTTGCTTCAACTTGATTTTAATAGATGGTTCAAACTTCTTGAGTCTGACACCAGGTCATTTATTTCAGCCATATTTAAGCACAGCACAATTTTGAAAACAATGTTTTCTGATAAAAATTAATTGAGCCCTGTGAACATAACAAAGCTTAAGACACATTTATAATGAAATTCTTTACAAAGTACATCTGGCTTCTTTCACAAAGATGGGTACTGTTGACTCAGAGATAGTACTCAAGATTTAGGGACTAAGGAGATGATTGAGGTAAACATAATGCCTGTAGAAGTCAGGATTGCCTGGTCTAAGATAACATACAAATCACTTACACTATTGTAAAGTACAAATGACATCTCTCATAAGGATGGGCTTTAATGGACTTAAAAGCAATGCTCAAGATTTCGGGGAAAGGGTCTGAGATAAACAAAACATAAATTCAGGGGAATTTGGGTGAAGCCTAGCCCTACAGAAAGCAAAGATTTCACCAGGTTGTAAATTGCATCCATTCCCAGCATTCTTGGAGCAAGACAGGTAAGCATCTCCTTCCTTTGAAGAGACAAGTATGATTGTTTAATTTTTCTGGCTTCTCCAGTGCTTATCTGTGTGCACAAGGACCTCTTGCCGACTAAACCTAAACTTGTAGGTGCTTCCTCAAACTCCATGCTAGAACAGATCCCTCTTTTCAACTTTCCATCACTTCTCTCCTACTCTGATCCTATGCCCCTTCTCCTACACTCTTTTGATTACATTTGGGGATACTTAGATAAATTATGTCTTCTAATTTCAAAATTTTATATTAATCACATCTAAAAATATCTTCTTTGACAAATTAAGTAATGTGCACACATTCTAGGGATATGGACTTAAGTGTTTCAATTTTATTTACTTAGTCTTATTTCATCTACCTGAGATGAATAAACATTGTGCCAATATTTTACTTGTGTTGAGTGGCAGAAACTCAAGAAATAGGGGCATTGAAGAAATAGTATTTGGCTTATATCCCTGAAAATGACAAAATATTATTTTACATTCTGCATCCCCCATATCTCTCCATATCTGAAGAACTGTTAAAAGGGCAAAAGTAGCAATAACCTGGAGAACTCTATTTTATTTAAAGTCAGACCCAAAACCAGTTATCTAGACCATCTCAGTCCCTGCTGCAGAACACAAGAAACATAGAATTGAATGTTAGAATTTACCCTTAAGGTCTAGATGAGAATTTTACCTCCTTCTTTCTCCCTTATCATCATTATCCATCCTTCTAGACAGAACTCAGTAATATAGCCAAAATGGATGTAGTTTTGAGTTCAGTGGGCTTCTGGCTAAAGACACGGTTGAATCAACATTGTCATCTCTGATTCATGGAGTTTGGACACCTCTTTTGCAATGGGGCAGAGGGTGAATTTCTTTTACCTCATGTTATTTTGTCTTACTGGAATAGTAATCATTAAACACATTGTCTTCTCTAGGAAGATGATGCTGGCCATATGGTGTTCAGGTATGGGCTATTAACATGAGAACCAATATTGACAAATTAAAGTTTCCAAAGGAGGGGTAAAGACAATGGGATTTGATAATAAATACATTTTGGAAACAGAGGCTTCAACTATAAATGTGTAAGAGTTAGAGTAGCAATGGCTTTGTTGTACATAATGGAATTAACTTTATTATTTCAGGTATTCAGAAAATAGTTAAATTGCTGACTATTTGCTATGTGTTTTTTAAACTTTACAAAATTAAAAGTGTCCTTTCAAGGAATGTGTCATATTCCCACTTTTATAAAACATGTATCTGAAGAATGAAAATGTAAAGTGACTTTCCTTAGGTCATGCAGCTAATATGTGATACCATTGATATTTGTCTTAGTTGGGGTTTTTATTGTTGTGAAGAGACACCATGACCACAGCAACTCTTATGAAGGAAAACATTTAATTGAGGGTGTTTTGCTTACAGTTTTAGAGGTTCAGGTTCAGTCCATTATCATCATAACAGGGATCATGGTGGAGTACAGGCAGACATGGTGCTAGAGTAGGTGAGAGCCCTATATCTTGCAGGCAACACAAAGTTGACTGAAACTCTGGGTGCTATCCTGACCGTTTGAAACCTCAGAGCCTACCCCCGCAGTGACACACTTCCTCCGACAAGGCCACACCCACTCCAACAAAGCCACATCTCCTAATAGTGTCACTCCTGATGAGATTATGGGGGCCAATTACTTTCAAAGTACTACAATATTGAAAGTTAAGTCTGTCAAAGGCACATTCTCTTGCCACTCTAATGGCTTCTCAGAATTTCCAAGCATGAGAATGTGGTTCCATTAACCCAAGTGATAGAAGCTTTCTGTTAGCACTTGGGGAGGAGGACATTTGTGGTACCTCTGCTTCCTTGTGAAGTCATACAGAGAATCATTTTTCCTGTGGTTGTTTCATTTAAGTTCACTTCTCAGGATAAAGACTTTGTGTTTAGAGGCAAACAAATCCCTCTAGATAAATGAATATACACTGTATTTTCCCGTATCCAGACAAGACTACAGTTTCAACAAAGAAAACTTCATCTACAGCACTCTGGACCTCTTCTTTGCTAGAACAGAGATAACATTCATGACACTCCCTTGGGATCTCCTCTACATGGCTCCCTACCCAGAAGTCCAAGGTGAGCATGTGATTTGTACCTAGACAAGGTACAATGATACTTTTAGAAATTGTGTCTCAAACAGGACAAGAAGATTCCAATGGTGGATTGGGAAATGTTGGAACAGCTATGATGCAATGTGAACTTAAGAATAGACCGGTCCTGAAGATGTTTTGTCAGGACCTTGACTGCTATGGCATAGACATTACAGAGACTGTTCCCCTAAAAAACCTTGAAGTCTAGGTGAAAACAGAGAAGTCAAGTGGCACAGTAGTAGGTCCCAGGTAAGAGTGGCATTACTACATGAGCACCCACTGATGTGATAATTTTAAGTTATGCATTGTCATTTTTTCCTGGATACTGTACAAACTCTTTAGTTTGGTATCTGACATCCTATGATGTCATCCCTCTGACTTCCAGCCTCAGCCTCACCATGCTTCACATGGTCTTACTCCATTACATGTCTTCTCTTTGCATTGCCCTTATTCTTGCCTCAAATTCAAAACGTTTTGTCTTCCCTCAACCAAGAATGCACTGTCTTAATTTCTCCTTCATCTAGAAGAATCATCTCAGGTAATACCCCCTTAAGATGTTTCAGATTCCTCCAGGAATTTTCTGACTGGGAAATTGCTGTCATTGTCTTCCTCCAGAGATGATCTGGAAGGAAGGATGTAGGTCCTTTTGCTGACAGATAAGCACTAGTGGCACCAGTAATGTTAAACACAGTGTTGCCTCTTCAAAGTGAGATATATACAACCTGTTTTCTATCTAGAACATTGAAAGCTGACATGATTTATATCCCAGTAACATTTACCCTATCTGGGTGGCCAAGCTACACACAATCCTCCCTTAGACACTTATTTTATACATGTTTTCTTAATTAATATATAGAAACTGTCTTCATGGAAGGTATCACTTGTACTTTACAGAGAGTTTCCATATAGTCATGTCTTAAGGTTTTTTTTTAAATGCACATGGGATTGAGTTTAAGATCTCCAAGAAACTTTGTCCAAATTACACTGTGCTTAAACATCTCTAAAACAAATTATTTTAGGTCAGAGTCTTAATGTTTGAACCAACACTAGCTACTGAGTCATACTGAACCAAACTACTTTTTTTTTAATCTTCTACAAATCTATACTCTGCTGGCCATGGTCTATGCAGAGATCCACCCCCTCCACTCCCTCCACTGCCACTGCCAATGTCCCAGTATGCCTCTACTGCTATGCCTTTCATATTTTTTTTTGTCTCTCTACTGATTGAGGGAGAGTGGCCCATTCCATTTTTCTTCCTCCTAGTTCTATATTTAGCAGATGAGTGTAGGAATACTTTTCATTTCATGAAACTTTTTATTTTCTAAATTGTGACTAAGAATTCATTAATGCTCCATAAGGCCTATTTAGTAATTTTAGAACATACTTGAGGAAACAACAAGATGAAATATAAAACTTAATGGAGGCTCCTATTTTCTCCTAGAAAAAGTACAGACATTGACAGAGTGATTGACTATGAGAGGCAGGTGAGCTTGGCTGAATGAAAGTTCATGCTCTATACTAATGCTGTCATCCATGATGTATAGAGGATGGGCAACATTACCCCCTTGAGTATTTCCAGGGAAGTGAGAGTTGACACCAAGTTGGCTGAACTCCACTTACTGAATGCAACCTTCAGCCTCAGATACCCAAGTCCACTGTGGATATCAACTACAGAACCTAAGCTTCAAAGGTGATAGGTATTCATGTCCTAAGAAATTATTTAAATGAGGAAGTAGACATCAGATGAAACACTCCATGTATATAAATGGATATTCACAGATATTGTTGGGAGTAGTATTGGAATGGGTTTGGATCAAACATATTTAGGCAAAAAAATAGCTTCATTTTCTTGGAAAATCTCACCATCTTCCTGTATTAATGTGAGCATGTAGGTGGAATAAGCTTTCCATCAGACATTGTCTACTTGGGCAGGTCTCAGGACTAGGGACCTGTCATGCTGAGTTTAGGAAATGCTTCACGATCCTGAAAAGATGGGTTATTAAGATGTAAAATACACTTGAGGCACATGGACCAATACCAGAGTGAAGCTAATGTTTCTAACAGTGTCCTCATAGGCATATTTCCGGCTTTTCCTTATAGCCTCAAAGTATCACAAAGAAAGATAGAACATAGTGAAATCTCAAATATCAGTTTTAAGAATGAGAGGGATGGAAGCAATACTTACAAGGCAATCATGATGTTCTGTAGACTTTTTTTTCTTCCAAAATATCATCCTGATTTCTAGATTGGAAAGTTAAGTCTCAGGGAAACTGAATTTACATAAGAGATCTTTTCTACAAAGTAACAGAACCAATACTGTCCTGAGGATTCATACTGACTCATGATCCATCCACAGGACTTACCATATTTGACATTAAAGAATATCCTTTCCTTTTTACTCATTAAGTCCCTGTTCAACTCCCTGTCTTCACAGACTTTATGCTGATCACACTACTACCCATCTCTCCTGGCCACTAATATTCCCTCTCTATAATGTACAACTGAAACTCCCTCCTTGCTGTCTAATGGCCAGTCTCTGAGGATCTAGGCTGATTATCTAAGACTCTTTAATATAATGTTCTTGGAGGTGCTCTCCAGAATGAGATCCAGAAAAGCTTGTCCACCCATTACTGCACAGCCACCTTCTCCTTAGAATCAGTGGAACAGCCACTATATTTATTGTTCTCTTTGTCATTGAAAATCTCATGGCTGGAAATTGAGTTCTCAATTACCCAGGTGCTGTGTGCATTTTTCCTATTCATTTACTGGATTCCTAGGCACCCATTGAAACTCCTCCCAAAGACTTTTAATATAAACTCTAACTCTTGTCATAAGTATTGAGAAATCTAAATAGCTATGTGCAGCAGAGACTGGAAGTTATGGCCTTGCCAGCAGAATGACCTGGTTACAATAATGGCTCCATTTCCTGTAACTATGTGAGCATATTATGTAATTATTAATAGCTTCAGTTTCTTTACTCAAACCGCTTCATAAGCTCCAAATAGAAATAAAATAAAGTTAGGTTTGCAGGGTATAATACTCAGAATTGAAGCTATTTTTTTATTACTAAAGCCAATATTTATTAATTACCTCCAAACCTTGATTTGAGGTTGGAGGAGACTAAGAACATGGATACCTACTTGGAAGCCATGAGGACTTCCCAGAAGAAAGCACTCTGCCTCTCTGTGAATGAAGGGAAGCTGGAGTGAGGAGCAAGGCAACCCTAGTAGGTCACTATATAAGTATAGGAAAACAGATTAAATAATGCAGTAAGATGGTAGTGAGAAATTAGAAAGGAGGTAATAGAATCCAGAGAGATTTAAAGAATGGCCCAAACTTTACAGTGAAAGAACAGGATGGGGGAAAGGCTCATAACAGGGATCGTACATGTACCTGCTTAGACAGGAATTCTTTCTTATACATCAGTACGTCTTTGACAACTATGGTGTGACTATGTGTTATCTCCTTAACACTCTATGAAAGAGAACAGAGAAGTAGAGGCTATACTACTATGGACCTGACCATTGTGAGCAGTAAGGTTCAATATCTTCCTTTGGATGCTTACAGGACCTACCTTTCCCTAGAAACGTACATCCTAACCTATTCCTATTAAGCAGATGTACTTTGTAACAAAGAGTATTATAAATATGCTGACAAAAATTCCTATAAGGCAATTACAATCTATGACTAAATAGTGCTATATATATAAGGGAAATAATGGATGTATAGTTCAAATGAAAGTAGAGAAGTAGATTGGTGAGGATGAAAAAGTTTAGGACATCAAGAGTTGTGGGTATATGAGGCCAAGAGCCACTCTTCCTATCTATTTGCCTGAGTATGTGTGCCATATTTCAAGCTATGACACTTTGCTGCCTTCTGTGGGGAACCATGACTCTGACCAATTTCACTGGGCTACGCAGGGACCCAAAGATTGGGCCACTTCAGATGCATTAAATCCAGAGCAATTTTTGGACAATGGACAGTTTAAGAAGAGAGAATCTTGCTGAGGCCCAGCCCAGTGTTGGGGTTCAGCCCCAACCTATCAAAGGGTCCCTTGGATAGCAGAGTGAAGAATTGAGAAATGCTAGATGGAAATACATTTGAAAAAAAAAAAAAACAGAGACACAGGATAGCTTCAGAGGGGCCCTGAGTCAATACTCAGCAGCCTTGAGTTTATTTCTAATGGGCTTTTTATACACTAGCAAGGGGAGAGGCAAAAGACCTCCCCTTTCAAAATCAAAGCACAAAGTACAACCAAGTGTACACCCTTCAAAACACCTGGTAACCATGCCCCACAGCAAAGTATCTTATGATTAGGCCTTGAACTATAAGACACCTGGTAACCATGCCTTTGCACCCTATTATGGAGAGCAACATAAACTCTGACTCTGACCTTGAGTCAAACCACAAGTTGGAATCTTTGTGGGCTTCCATAGAATATTTTCTGCCATGCTCAATAGGTGAGTTGTGATGAGCAGGAGAGGGTTCAGAGCTCCAGTTTAGTTTTTCTGCCCTCTTATCCTTACAGTTTTCTGCTTCAGGTGTATTCTCTGCATGTAGCCCTGCTTGTGGCTCCATCCCACTGTTGCTGTGAACAAGGACTACTTTAGACCACCCTTATTTCTCTCTATTTTCCACAACATGAGGAAGAAACCCAAATTCTGCCTCTTCCTCACAAAGGAATCTGGATACCTGACATATTGCCAGAGTATTAAAATGTTCAGTGTTTTTTTAAGGGGATGCTCCCTTGCCTTTTACTTAGAAATAGAGCTGTGTATTAATAAGGACATTGGATGAAGCAAGGGAGAAGGGCTCCCTACTAACACAATGAGCATATGAGAGGACAATTTTAAATGGCACGTGCTGAACTGCATCAGGTTCTGCTCCACGCACACCCCTTTAAAGGTCAACTCTTCTTATAAACTTTAACTATACTCTTAACCATATTTTTAAAACACAGTTAAGACACATGCATGGTAACAACAGGGAAGGTCTTACTGGGCATAAGTCATATCTGATAAAAACAGATGCTATGAAGTCTAGAATAGACTTTATCATGAGAATAATCTCAAATTTGGTATCATAGCAGAGTTGTGGCCACACTATTCCACTGAAACTCTTTCTGCTTGCTGCTTATGACATGAAATGTTGAGACGCTTCCCTGATGTTTGCTGCAATGGTGATGAAAGGGAACTCAGACACTCATACCTTTAAATTTTTATTTACCTTTTAGAGGGAGTGGTTTATACATGGGGGCCTCACATATACCACAATATTAGGTTGAGGTCAAAAGACAGCATGCAAGGGTAAATTATGTCCCTCCATCTTCTGCCTGCCACATATTGAACTTATGTTGTCAATCTTGGTGGAAACATCTTTCCACACTAAGCAATCTTGCTAGCTCTACCAGATGCCTTCAAAATAGGAAGAATACTTTGGAACAAGAGAATATTGGCTTCTGAAATTGCACATATAACAGGGAGTAGAACACTGAAGTCTGGAAACAGAGCAACTTTTATTCAAATACACCATGGGGAAGAAAGTTCTGACTAGTCAGAGCTACAGAGAATAATTTGACTCTGTAGCCCCACAAAATGACTACAGGTTTCTTTTATTATCAGGGGTTACACACAGGGAAGAAAGTACATTTTGAGATTTAAAGTGTCATAGTGCTACAGTGTCTTGGGGGTGCCAACTGGAGTTGAACCTAAGAGATTTACAGTATTTCAGGAATGTTGACTTGAGCCTGAATTAGAGGACATACAATGTTCTGGGAGTCTCCATGTCCCAAGATTTATTCTGGACACCTCTAGGAACTGAAGAAAATCCAGAATTTGTGACTTCTGATTACAGGGTGTTAGTTCAAAATGTTTACACAGTCATGCATTAGTTTGAATTGCCTTTTCCCTGCCTGAGAGAGGGCAAGGAAAAAGGTCGAAGTGGTGATAGTCTGAACACACTCAGAAGTATAGTTTATAAGTATACAATTTTCTCGGGCTCTTCATTAGCTTAGGTTTGTGACTTCTTTAAAATTTCTTACAAGATTACTTCTCAAGATAGATAATAAAGTGGTTGATTCTTTCTTTGTAACTGCAATTTGCAGCCTGTCAACAAAAGGGTTGGCTGAGAAAATATGGTCCTTGCTTGCTCATAATCTATTATCTGTGACAAGTTACTTAGATATGTTGTATGTGAGTTGTCAGGATGGCTCTGTTTTTAATCATATAAGGGAGATAAAAACATGTTTCACCTATAATCCTTCACTTAGTAACAGAATGTAAACTGGGTTACAGATACTTATATTATTCTTCAACTTAATGACTTCATAAGAAAAAAATTATTATTAAGCTTCTCAAATTGTCAGTCTCCAGCTGCATACACACACAAACTGGTCATAAAAAATAAAATAAAACCTTCTGCATAAACTTTCAGTAATCGTTCCAGAAAGTCCTGCTGAAAATAATCAGAGCTGGACTTGTTAAAAGTTAACATTTATTCAAAAACAAGGATATAGGCAAAATCATTGAACATTCTCCTAGGTATACAGTCAATTCTTCCAGCTGGTTGTATATAATTAGGCCCTAATTACATGAGGCTTCAAGGTTTTCTGGAAAGAAACAATGGTATGTGGGCTAAAAATTAAAAATAAGGAGGGGGGTCTACCTATGAAGAAATGGGAATGGTGTTATTTACACTGGGTAAGGGCTTCAGATGCTGTCTAACAGCCCCTTAGAAAATATTTTTTTAAAGCAAATAGTAAATTTTGTTACTGTTGTGTCTCATGTAATTTAAAAATTTTAATCAAAAAGGATTTATATAAAATCTGGGATGGCTGGATATAATCAATATATGTCTAGCTCTTTGGCCTCTTTCCCCTTTATTGTTTACTAAAAAAAAAAAAAAAAAAAAAAAAAAATGTTTCCCCAATCAAGGTCTTGGATATTCAAACCTCTTGCTGAAATGTCAACTTTCTTTCTCTCAGGATCTGTAAGACAATTGTGAGTGTGGGGGCACAAGTGGCCTGTAAAATTTCAAGCAAAAAGTTAACTTAAAACTTGTGACAAAAATATTAATAGTTAAAAAACAATACATAGATGTTCTTAATTTAGTACTGAATGCTAATATGTAACTTAAAATGGACTCATCTTTTTACACTATGGAAGCAATAACAGGTCTCAAGATATTTTGGATTAGAATTTTTTTTTTTTTTTGGTTTTTCGAGACAGGGTTTCTCTGTGTAGCTTTGTGCCTTTCCTGGAACTCACTTGGTAGCCCAGGCTGGCCTCGAACTCACAGAGATCCTCCTGGCTCTGCCTCCCGAGTGCTGGGATTAAAGGCGTGCGCCACCACCACCCGGCTTAGAATGTATTTTTAATATGATGATTGTTATCCTAAAAATATACAATTTGAATAAAAATGACATATGTTTAATAAATAAAATATATTTGATAAGTAAGGTTGATCAATTCCTAATGTCTATTCAGGTTAACAATAACTGACTTAAAGATATAGGTCTAGCCTCTTTGTCTTTGCTAACTTTGTGAAGCCTTAACTATTTGGATAAACTGAGTTATACATGAAAATGTAATATTCTGTAATGTTACAATAGAAAGAATAGGGAAAATAAGGCTATCACACTTTCTGTGGGATATATTTATGACTTTGTAAGGCTCCTAGTACATCTATAAGCTGTGTTTTCTATTTAAAGTTTTATTTTACAGGAAATTTTCAATTAAATCTTCAATTCAAATTTTTTAGGCTAAAATTTAACAGAGATAAAACTATAAAAATCATAATCCTATAAAAGCTACTAACTTTTAAACTATTAAAGATAATTAAGACATGAAACTTAATGGTCAGTCACCTTATAAATGACCAAATTTTTTTAATGTGTTCAAAACTATGCTTATAGTCATGCTAAGTACACATGTAATTCATTTAAAGAAACAAGCTTAGAGGAAGAGACAAATTTATACCTCCCTTTACTTAGTCTTCTACATATGTTTTCAGGATTAATCCTAAAGCAAGTAATTAAAAATAAGTAATGTTACTTTAAAATCAAATATACTTGATAAATTAAATTTGGCTTTCAAGCTCCTCAGAGATCTGACAGATACAACATTTAAAATGTTTAATAAAAAACACTTCCTATGATAACCAAAACTGTCATCTCCTAGAGGGCAGTTCTATAGTCTCTTCCAAGAAAGAAGACAGGGCAAAAATGACTCCATCTGGATTGTGGTAACACTAAACACTAGGCAAAGAACTAGCCCATGCCTCACCAGCTGCAAGGACCCTGCCCAACCTGTGGACAAACAGGATATCAGAAAACTGACTGATCCTCTTTGCCACACCAAGGTAGATCAGTCTCTCAAGTTCCCCATCCAGAGGAAAGTCTCTTGGATCTTCTGGGTGTGGTAACTGAAGGCTAGTGCTGCCCTGTGTGTCAATAGGAGACTTAATGTTGCTGTGTTACTGTCAATGACTAACAACTTCTGACCCCAAGAACACCAGGGAGGAGCCTATGATAATCATGCAGTTAGCAGGTAAGTCTTTGTTATTTTAATTGATACAGAGGCTATTTAGATTATTGTTCCTGTGTAAATAGATTTCTAAATGGTCTTATTAAATAAAAAACATGGAGCCAAATATAGGAGTGAAAGCCTTAAAGAGATCAGGGAAATATGAAAAGCTACCAGCCAACCTTGCCTCACCAACTCTGCAGCTTCCAAATGCGAGTTATTTCCTGTCTACCCACGCACATATTCCTTGCTGTTCTACCAACGTATTTGCTCTCTATCCAGATATATCACTTCTTCTTCCTACACAGCTCTGTCACTTCCTATCTGTCTGTACAGACCTCCAGACTTCCATGGTTGACTAGTGTTGGAATTAAGACGTGTGCCACCATACATGGCTCTGTTTCCAATGTGGCCTTGAACACACTGCCTGCTAAGTGATAGGATTAAGAGTATGTGGTACAGTTGCATGACTGTCCTTTTTCTTCTGATCTCCAGGGAAGCTTTGTTTATTAAAGCACAAATAAAATATCATCACATTCCTGCACAAATTTATCCTTCTCAGATTTCTGATGATGTTGATAACTAATTGTAGCTTTATCATTTCAACAACAAAAACATCTAGCTCCTCTCCCAACAACTGCAGCTGCTACATCAATTTGTTTCATACATAAAGATCAGGCCTTCCTTTTTCTAGAGCTACTAGATCTCCTGCTGAAAGGGCAGATTCATGCAGTTTGCCTTGCTGACAGGCTTTACATTGAAAGAGATAAATTCACAAAAATGATTTAACTTAATTTTTACTATTTCTTTATTTTAAATATTTGCTTTTCAAGGACTTCTCTCAGTAATGGAGTTTATGGAGGTTGTAAGGGTCTAGGAAGATGATTTAGGGTATAAGTTGTAAATGTCTAAGGCTATAAAAGCTTAAGTAAATTATGATGATCTGAGAAAGTGATACAAGGTCTGTAAATGCAAGCTGTAGAAATCCTAAAAATGATTTAAAGTACATATAAAATTTAAAAATTGAGATTTCTTTCCCTTTCACAATTTTGCTATTCAGACTTCAAAAATTTAAAGTTTTAATATTAATCAATGGAATTCTGATAAGCTATTAATCTTGCCCCTGTAAAGCACTGCCTACTATTATCATAGCCAAAGGGTCAAAGTCTTAAATTTTCTTTGGCTGTCTTCTAAATAAGCAACTTAAGTTGCTTCTCATCATCCTGAAAATATCTCTGTCCAATATCCATCCCTCTGGACAGAAGGAAAAACTTTGTATTTTAAGCAAAAATCTTTTTTTTTTTTTTTTTGGTCCCTAAGCTTCTGCAATGACTGAATGGCATGAGTATTCTAGAGCTGTTTATAGGCACTTGTTAACTGCTTTTTCTACAATGAGGATTTCAGCACAGATTACAAAGACAATTTTTATATGATAACTAAACCTTAATTCTATGCCACATGGCAGCTGTAAATGTGTGGGACAGAATTGAAGAAGCAGGAAAGAAAACCGAATCATTCACAAAAGTTATACAGGGCCTCAGAGAATCCATCACAGATTTCTTACAAAGGCTATCTTCAGCAGTAAATAGAATGGTACCAAATTCAGAAGCTAGACAGATAATAATTGAATCTTTGGCTTTTGAGAACTTGAATGCAGCATGCAAAAGAATAATCAGGCCATTAAAGGCAAGATCAGCACTCTTGGAGAATTGGATCAGGGACACAATTAATATTGAGTCTCGTGACCATGATGAGATGTGGATAGGAGAGGTGATTTCAAAAGCTTTGAGGAAAATCAATGTCAGATGTTTTGGTTGTGGTAAACAAGTTCATTTGAAAAGGTAGTGTAAACAGGGCATTCCTAGGAAGAATGTTTATTAAAGGAACAGTTGCAACAGAATGCCCCTCCCTTTTGAATTATACAGAAGGTGTGGTAAGAGTAAATATTGGACCAATGAACGTAGATCAACAAGGCCCAGGCAAGGTGATCCTTTGCCTCTGCCCTTGGGAAATTCCCAGAGGGGCCTCATGCAGGCCCCCAAAGCAAATTCAGTTCAGAGCTTTCCTGTCATCATAGAAGAAACCCCTTCTCAGAGCAATTAAATAACCAAATGTCTGTTGGAATAAAACAGGCTGCTTGGGGTGATAGAACAGCTGAGACAGAGAGAACAGAAAATTCAAAAGAAACCATAAAGCGAATTTTTGTCAAACTTTTATAAATGAACAAAGACCAAAATTAAAAATACAAATAAATGACGTTGTCTTGGAAGGTTTATTAGTCACAGGTGTGGATGTTACAATAATTGCACCAGAATCTTGGCATCCAGACTGGCCTCTTCAGGAGGTAAATGTTCAGCTATTAGGTATTGAAACATTATCTCAAGTGAAACAGAGCACAAGATGGTTCAAATGTATAGGTCCAGAAGGACAGAGAGGAAAATTAAAGCCATATGTGCCTAATATAGCTATGAATTTATGGGGCCATTATCTATTACAACAATGGAATACTCAAATTAACATTCCTCCAACCTCAGAAACAAACCATAAACTAACATGTTTCTGAGAGAAATATTAGGAGGTATTATTCTAAAGAGTGGTCACCAGCTATCCAGATTGTACAAGAACGAAGACAAAACTGCTGATCTTCCAAAGACACTAACAGCTCTACCTTTAAAATGGTTGACAGACAAGCCTATATGGGTTCAGCAATAGCCTTTAACAACAGAAAAACTTCAGGCTTTAGAAGAGCTGTTACAAGAGCAGTTAAATGCTCAGCATATGGAAGAATCAACCAGCCCTTGGATTTCTCCTGTATTTGTTATTTAAAAAAATATGGCAAATGGAGAATGGTAACAGACCTAAGAGCAACTAACAAAGTAATTCAGCCAATGGGCTCTCTACATGGGAAAATCCGAATGTTTTCTCCTTCTGTATTTTCTGTGATTATTTCTCAGGTACTCTGAGTATCCTGTTATGTAATAGGAGAGTCTTGTTGAGCTCAAAATTAAAATTGACCTAAATTTTAAAAGTCCCAAATACTAGCTTTAGGTTTAGATATTTAAAAGTTAATGATCATTGTTAATTAAGGGAATATTGTTTGTTTTTTAGTTTCATGCTTGATCTTAGTCTGACATAAATGCTCATATCTGACAGGAAACAGGGGGCTTATGAGAGTGTATTCTCTATAAAAGGCATTATTTTGTCAAGTATTCCAAGTTTCTAATGCATAATTAGTAATGAATGGGCATCATTTTGACATCTGAACTACAGCTGTATATGTCTGAGGCTTTCTCTGCTATCAGTATGTAGAGACCTATGCTGGAACTACAGGCATGCATAATGCCTCTCCCTAACTAATCAGCTCCACATCACAGCCCCATGTGGAGACACAGGAAAATACCATTATGCTTCTTGTGGAAGTTTGTATTGTCAAATAACTCTTTATACAGTTTCTTTCTAGAACTCTCATTACAATTAAAAACTCATAATGGTCCAGCTTATACTAACAAGCACTTAATTTTTTTCAGTTTATGAAATAGTAATTTTGTATTGGAATCCCTTAGAATCTACAATATGAAGTTACTGTAAAAAAGACAAAAACACTTAACAAATTTAAAAAACAAAACTGTCATATATACACCCACCCCAATCCCCATATATTATTTTACAGATATCAATGCTAACTTTGAAATTTTTCCATTTTAAAGTTTAATGCTTCTTCTGCTGCACAAAATAATTTAGTCCTAAAGGAGACACAGCCTAAAGTATATGTTAAATGGAAAGATCTAGAAATTAATCAATGGAAAGGGCCTTCCTGGTGTGCTTTTTACGTCAAAGTAGGATTATGATCATATCTTTCCAAAGGTTAACGAAGTCCCAGATGATTCCCACTTTGATGCCTCTGACCAGGAAAGCATCCCAAAAACAACCAGAAGAAAGATACATGACAAACCCATCAGGGGGCAATGCCCCTAGAGGAAAAGTAAGGGAATGACTTGGGGAGAACCTCAAGACTAGCTCATCAAGCCAAGTCTGGTGAAACAACAAGAATACAATACCACTGACCCCAAATTGATGCTGTTATATTTATTGACTGTATTGTATGTTAATTCTCAACTTGTAAACACAGAATTCAAATGCCTTTTGCCAGGGGTGGGGCGGATAAAAGGCACACCTGTAATAGGAGACAGTATGATGCTGCTTTGCCACGCTCAGGAAGGTTTTTATCTGTTAGGACCAGTTGTCTGAACAAAAGATGAACAAATATTTAGTCACACTAATGGGGAATATTTTGGTTGGGTTAATCTAAGTGATAAATCCAAACATGCAATAATATGCATTTTAGCACAATTAAGTACTCTTTAAAAAGCTCTGATAGTGGAAACTGTAGTTATGTAGGGAATATCTGATATGTTTCTTACTACAGTTGATATTATTGTACCTAAAATAGTGCTATCTCTTGCCCTGACACCAAAATGGTCTCAGATGGCTGACCAGACCTCAGTTATCTGCACAGCTCTTGGAGGCAACAGGAGCCACAGACCTCAACTCAGACCCTTGATGCTGTAGGTCCAGGGACCCAGACATTGCCCTCGGCAGCAAGTTGGGTCGAGATAACACCATGGCCCTGTGTGGCAGCACAGGTCACTTAGGTGAGCATGGTCCCAGTGGCAGCATGGCCCTCGGACACCAATATGGTCACATGTCATGGCCTAGACTCCAGACATCTATGTGGCCTTGGGTAGCAATATGAGCCACGGACATCAACACAGACTCTGGCTGTGGTAGGCCTACTGACCCAGACATGGCCCCTGGCAGCAGCCCAGGCCTGGATACCACCATGGCCACTCAGATCAGCATGGCCCCAGCTCCAGCATGACTCTCAGACACCAACATGGATCCAGGTTGTGGCCAAGACTCATGGCATTGGCCTGGTCTTCAGAGGTATCAAGGGCCATGGACATAAACACAGATTCTGGCTACAGTAGGACCACAAACCCAGACATGGCCCTTGGCAGCAGCCCAGGCCTGGACAATACCATGGCTCCAGGAGGCAGCAGAGGCCACTCACATCAGCATGACCCCAGCAAATTTCTGGATCTCTTTGGAAAACAGTTTTAAAAAGTCAATCTCGGGTTTTATGCATGATGGGTAGTAGGGTCTTTATAATAATATGCACTGTTTTAGCAATTGTTTACCTCAAACTTGGCCCATCTCGTACCCTGCTTATAAAAGGAAGAGGGGCAATCTCCTAGGACTACTATAGTATCTGGCCACGAAAATTGTACCCTAAATAAAAGTTAACTAGTTTCCTCAGTAGATTCCAAAAGAGCAAGAAAGAGCCCCATGATTAATTACTGCTCCAAAATCCCTCAGGACTTGAGGAATAAATGTCTAGAGAATATTAACTGAGGGGAAAACATGCCATGTATAACTGCTCCGCTTTCAGTTGATTTTAGTTAAGCATGAAACTGATGTTTTTGACAGTCACAACTAAAAATCAGTACTTTAAATTTTGGGTCAGATTTCTACTCAGTTGCTAGCTATTAAGAAATAATTGGCTGACACTGGTACTATAAGATTGATAACCCCAGTTTACTTCATCTCTCTCCTCTCCTTTCTAGGCTGAAAACCCAAAGATATGAGAATCTATGGTATGTACAGGGATACCTGGACCTGGTAACAAAGATCTGTAATCCCAGGTACTCAAGAGACTGTGACAAGAAGAAAGTCAGTCCAGGGTTTTTAATGACTACAAAATGAGCTCAAAGACATCTGGAGTGACTAAGGAAGAATCTGTCACTGAAAAGGCAGGGTGAGGGTCAGATGAAGATTAGTTATAGTTATAGTTGAAGATTAGATAGTTATAGTTAGTCAAAGTTTAGATAGTTATAGTTTTCCTTGGTAAGAATTTCAGAAAAGAAATTCACCAAAGAGTAAGTGTATAAATTTGAAAGACATTATAAGTAGTTCTATTAGTAATATAAGTTATGATAGAAAGTGAATCAGGTACATTTTGGACTTACCAAAATAGGATAGATAATGGAATTATTTTCTCTGAATATGTCAAATTCAATTGAACTAGACATTGTTTAGGTATTTATTGCTTGTATATATTGTATATAGTTATTGTACTTTTTGTATATAGTTTTTCTTATATTAGTTATAACGTTTTTTCTTTTTTCTTTTTATTAAATTAGAAAGGGGGAAATATGGTGATATTTTATTTGTGCTGAAATGTGATTTTATTTGTATGTTAATAAATAAAGTTGCCTAGGGGTGAGAGCTAATAGCAAGCCATAGCATAAGCTGGGCGGTGGTGGTGCACGCCTTTAATCTAGTCACATGGCAGGCAGAGTCTGTGTATTCAAGGACATAGCTAGCTTGGAGACATATGCGTTTAATCTCAATACCAACCATAGAGACCTGGAGGTCTGTATAGACAGGAAGTGATGAGGAGGTCATGTGGTTGGGTTTACAACCAATAATAAGGCAGAACAGAAAGTCAATAAAAAGACAGACACACAGGAAGTAGGTCTCTTTCTCAGGGGAAGAAGGCAGCAGCAGCGTCATAAGAAGGCGGTTTTAGTCTCAGCTCTTAACTACAGCTCTGACCTCTTGGGCTTTTAACTCTGCATTGGGCTCTGAGTTTCTTATTTAATAAAACCATTCAGAATTACATCTATAGTCAGATTCAGGATATAATGATCAATTATTTCTTTGGTTGCACAAGGCCCCAACTTTTAATCCTGATTTAACAAAATACAGAAAACTACAAGTGCACCATGACCTGTGTATTAACAAATAACTGGTTTCATAACATTAATTCCCAGAACACCAGAACAGCAACAGAAGTTTCCAAATTCAATTCTTGCCTCACCTCAGAGACACTTCTTTGCACCTTCCTTGTGGATATAGAAAATGCAGGTCTCAGGCTATCAAGACCCAGGCTGCTGAAAGCCTCCCATTTTCTTTAGTTACTGGCTTTCCAAATAAAACTTTTGGAAAATCCAATTGTTTGTCCTCTACTCTTGGCCTTTTCAAGGAGTGTGCAGGTGAACTTAGGTCACTAGCATGTGATCAATGCTAGCCTAGATTTTCCTGAGCCTCTTTTCATAATTCATTATTTAATGTTAAAAATATTTTATAAATTATTTGAGAAACTCATGCAAGGAGGTTTCATCAAATTTACCCCTTTCCAAACTCCTCCCTGATCCACCCAACCCTTTTTCATAAATACTCAACTTCATGTCTGCTCTTTTCTTTATTATTAGAAAAATTTAAATTCAATTTATGCTGCCCACAAACTTGGATATGATGTCACTCTCTGCAGTATGTTTGAACCAAAACATGATATACCTTTAAAGAAATATCTCTCTCTCTCTCTCTCTCTCTCTCTCTCTCTCTCTCTCTCTCTCTCTCTCTCTCTTTCTCTCTCTCTCTCTCTTTTTCTCTCTCTCCTCTCTCTCTATCTTTCTCACTCTTTCTTTCTCTCCCTCTCTCAGCAGCTAGAAGTTGCCATTAACTCCTCAGCTATTGGTGGGACTTTATGTCCATGTCCCCTTTCCATGCTGGGATTTTGACTGGCTTGTGTTTGTACATGTTTGTGCACGTTGTTACAACAGCTGTAAGTTTATTTGTACAGCTGCCCTGTACTGAATTTCTTGCTCCCTTGCAATCAATCATCCCTTGTACCTGGCTTTTAGCTTTTTTTTACCTCCTCTATCACAATGACCCCTTAACTTTGTAAATAATGGCTCTGATATTGATTTCCCACTTAGAACTGAGCTCTCTGCCATCTCTTATTCTTTATACCTTGCATAGTTTGTTTTAAACATCTTCTACTTTAACGTGAAGTATCTCCAATGAGGTTGAGAGATTTGCTACTCTCTCAATAAGTATGGTGCCAAATCACTAGTTGATTTAATACTACATAATTTAGGAGAGTAAAAGGGGTAGATTCTCTCCTAGAAGTTCAAACCTGTCTAGCCACAGACTCTTCATTGGTTTAAATATTAAGGCAACTCCACTTAGTTAAAAGGGAAGCTTATTTTGTGGGGTAACTTACAAGTAAAGGGATAGGTAACAGGGTCTGGGAAAGGTGAAGCGCAGTCCAGCGGTGTTCTCTGGAGAACTCTGCTCAGTCTATCTCCAGTGTCCTGGGTCCAGGAATCAAGAGAGCTCCCCCATCCAGATCTTGAGTCTTTAGGGGTCCTCTCTGGGCTCCACCTTGTAGGCGTGACAGTTACGGAAGCCTCAAAGGGGGTGGTACTTCCAGGTCAAAGCTGGCATGGCTATCCACTACAACTCTTGGCTCTGATAACAGTAACATCTTGTGGCCTTAAATACAACCAGGAAGTAGTTGATCACTGCCATGACGTTCATGCCACTATTGGGCTACTGAACACCTCTCTCCATACCAGTTGTCATTGTAGCTAACTGGGTTCACAGCTGAGGTGTGATTGTTTTTTACTTTTCTCCTTCAGTAGTATGAATAGCATCTTCCAGAAATATGAAAATGAACCAGTGAGGATGATGCTTTCAGGTAGGTACAGTTCATGTTCTGTGTGTGGTGCCTTCAGTCACAGGATGTAGAAGGCTTTTTTCTTTTGTGCCACCAACCAGCTTCCAAATCATGACACAGAAACTTAATATTAGTTTTGAATGGTCAGCCTCAGCTTAGCTCTTATTTTAATCTGTTTCTTTTTAATCTACATTTTGCCTCAGGGCTTTTTTACTTTCCTTCCTCCTTTATTTCTATCTTTCTTTCTTTCTTTCTTTCTTTCTTTCTTTCTTTCTTTCTTTCTTTCTTTCTTTCTTTCTTTCTTTCTTTCTTTCTGTGTATCTTACTTTCCTGCTTCCTCCAGTGTCTGGCTAGCTGGTTGCTGCCTGGCTTTTTGCCCAGGCAAGTCCCTCTCTTTCTCCCTCATTCTCTTTTTCTTCTTCTTTCTTCTTCTTGTTCTTATTCTTCTCAAGCCTATATTTCTCTTCCTACTCATTCTCTATGCCCACCTGCCAGCCCTTCCTATCCCTCTCTTGCCTAGCTATTGGCCATTCAGCTTTTTATTAGACCAACCAGGTAGCTTAGGTGGGCAAAGTGAAATAGCAACACATCTTTACATAACTAAACAAAAGCAACATAGACAAATGTAACACATCTTTGCCTAGTTAAAGTAATATTCCACAACATTACCACCTTCCTGTCTAAATAAAAAGGAAGGGTTTTAACTTTAACATAGTAAGAATATGTTAAATACACAATAAGAACAGTTTTTAAGTAAGAATTACATTTACAATATCCAGTCCATTTGTATGTGGCAAATTCAGAGAAAATACTCCACTATTAATCCTATCTTAGTGAGTTCGAAGTTTTGTACCTAATTTAGCTGCTATCATAACAAAACGAAACTATAACTATCTAGTCTTCAACTTCATCAATGAACACAGAAGTCAGCTTACAGCCACTGGATGGAAGGATGACCAGAGACAGAAGCTCAATGCCTGGGATCTGAGCATGGAAACTGTAAACCTAGGAGTCTCTATGGTGTCCAAAACAATTCGTTTTAAGGACATAAGCAATGAATTATCTTTTCCAGCGGTGTGTGGCTTATTTCCAGAAATCAATACCAGGCTGATTCACCCAGCAGTGAGGGCAGCAAGAGGACTTGGACCTGGGAAGAGCATAAAAAGTCATAAGGGATTGGGAAGTGCCTGTAAACAGACATTGTAGCCCCACTATAGAGGGCTTACTGTCCCTTGCTCTTGCTCTTTCCAGAGAGGAGCCTACTAAGGTCCAAACCATGATCACCTCTGTGGGTTCCCTGGTGGCCGCTTTCTGGTCAGCACTCAATCCCTGGACTCTGCTGCTGGCTATTGTCACCTTCCTGTTCCTTGCTGACTTCCTCAAAAGCAGGCACCCCAAGAATTACCCACCAGGACCACAGCGCCTGCCCTTTGTGGGCAACTTCTTTCAAATAGATTTCAAGCAGCTGCACTTGGCACTTCAGCAGGTAGGAAGGAGATTAGTGGGCCTGGTTGTATCCTGATCCTAATCCTGAGCTGGAGATCTGGGGACAATGCAGAGGGCCTGGACAGGAGGATTGAACTCTATGACTTGCTAGTTTTGGTTTCTCCCAGTTAACATACTCCATTCTTCTGTCCTCACCTTTCCAGCACACTGAAAAAGGTCTTTAGTTTATAAGCCCGATCCGGCACACCTGCCTGGTACAGTATTTTGTGGGGGTTTATTTGTTTGTTTTTGTTTAGTTTTGTTTGTGTTTTTATCTTGTATATTTGGTCTATTGCTTCTTAAGTTTAAGAATTTATATCAAAACAAATCATTTTAAGTTTACATCTTTTTTTCTTGTTTCTTTATTTGTATGAGGGAGGTGTGTGTGTGTGTGTGTGTGTGTGTGTGTGTGTGTGTGTGTGTGTACCTGTGAGAGTGCAAGTGCACATGTATAGACTGGTACATGTGGAGGTAGGATGTCAACCTTGGATCTCCTTCCTTGGAAAAGGAACCATCCAATCATTTTTTGAGATAAGATCTTTCACGGTGCGGAGGACTTGATGACTAGGCTATACTGGCTGGCCTGTCTCTGCCTACCCAGAGTTGGGATTAGAAACTAGCACCACCATTTCCAATTTGTTACATGGGTCCTGGGACTCAAATACCAGGCCTCATGCTTGTATTTATCCACTAAGTTATCTCCCCAGCCTCAAGTGTACATCCTTCTCTATTTAATGACTGAGTGTCCTCTCCCTAATGGTACACTTTGAATATTTCATTGTTTTCAACATTTACTTGATTGCTAAATGTATTGGAAATACATCTCTGCTGTA
Source organism: Peromyscus eremicus (assembly GCF_949786415.1). Classification (NCBI taxonomy): domain Eukaryota; kingdom Metazoa; phylum Chordata; class Mammalia; order Rodentia; family Cricetidae; genus Peromyscus; species Peromyscus eremicus. The sequence continues at coordinate 111,048,743 of NC_081417.1, read as the reverse complement.
AAATTTCTGTTTCTCAAGGTTTTATCTTCCTTCTCCAGCTCCAATTTCAAATCACTACCCCTTTTTTTCTGCTGCTATTACCATTTCTGATTTTAAGTCTCAGTAACTAACTGGGTTGGGGCCACAGTTATTTTGTAACTCATTGCTTTGTAATGTTGTTAATGGCTTGCTTGATGATGCACAGTGCAAGTCTCCTCTACACTATGACACCATCTCAATGTACTCCTTGTCATTTTATCCATTATACATTCCACAATTGTTACACTAGGGTCCTAAGAGGTCAGCTGGCATGTCCCTTTTTACTCAGTTATATCATAAAGGGTTTTGACCCAATTCTTCTACACTGGTAAAATGCATGAGCAGGAAGCCAGTAAAGATAGAATGTGACATTCATTGTTGTAAGGAGTATTATAATGCTGAATACCAGGCAAGCACAACCACTGACTGAGTAGGTTGTAGAAGTTGGCAACTGTCACTTACCTTAATCTGACATTTTTAGCTGACCCAGACAAATCTTTACTATATATTCTGAATTAGTCAGAAAATTATTATTAAGGACAAAATTACTCATCTAAACATCCATCAAGATAAAATGAGAAATTTCCTTCTATTATGTGCTCCCATCACTGACTTCTCTTAAAAGAAAAGGCATACACATTAGCTGTGTCCTTATGAGCATGACAGAGAAGACTGTGCTACAATGGATGAAGTTAACAGAGGACTCTGGATAAAGAACAAATGAATTACTGAGTCTAGGTTCTAGCTTTAATGAAGGAGTAATATTTAGGAATAAGAACAAATCATTATATCTGCTTTGACAGTGTTCACATAGGCCAGGGCTCTGTGGTCACTGTGGAAAGGTACAAGTTTATTGAAATAAAGATGGAGCTGAACACCATGGATAATGGAAGGAATGAAGTCCTTATGTTTAATAACACTGTGACAGCTGGATATGTCCAAGACAGACAGATGGCAGAGATAGGGTCTACCCAGTGCTGACCCTTGAACACATGTTAACATTGATCATACATTATCATTTGTCACACATTTTCACAAGCTTCGACATTCTGTACCTTCATCAACGTTCTCCTCCATTCTCTCTGTCTCCCTGTTTCTCTCTCTCAAAACCCCCCCTCTTAGTCTGATGGCTGGTCGTCATCATCCAAATTTGAGTAAAGCCTAGAGTCCTATGGACTTATCATGTTAGTCTTCAAATGTTACATAATATCTTGCAAATTCCCTCTGCAGCCAAGACCTTTGCCTCCTTGGCTGCATTAATTTCCCTGCAACTCATTTGCCTTTTTGGACAAATAAGGAAAATGCTCAGAACAGTAAAATCATTATACAGTTGATGAAATTTAATTTGAAAGATACTGTACATTAACTTGGGGAGTGTCCTGTGTGATTTGGAAATTCACTCTGTCCTTGTTCTCCTCCTTACCATGAGTATGTGCCCTTTATACAAAGAGTTCATTCTTTTCTCAAAGTCTCAGGAGGGAGCTGGGAGCTGTGCAGCTACATGTCCGAAACCAGTAAACAGAGTGTCTTTTGCATTGCTAATCTCACTGTTCCTCAAAGAAAAAATTTAAGAGAGGATGTATGAGCTACTCATATAACCCAGAAGTTCATATATTTATCCATGTCCACTATCCATCCTTGGTTGTACTTTTCATACTTAGCTGGGACTGGGGAGAAGATATTCTCTTCTGGCTAAACTGACAGGTTTATTTACTAAGGAGTCCATGCTTCATGTTTTTTGTTTTTGTTTGTTTGTTTTGTTGGGGTTTTTTGTTGTTGTTGTTTGGTTTTTCAAGACAGGGCTTCTCTGTGTAGTTTTGGTGCCTGTCCTGGATCTCACTCTGCAGACCAGGCTGGCCTCAAACTCACAGAGATCTGCCTGGCTCTGCCTCCCGAGTGCTGGGATTAAAGCCATATGCCACCACTGCCTGGACGAGTCCAGGCTTGTTATAGCGTGGATTTACCTGGTCTTTGGCAATTTGGGTGTTCTCTGCTTTACTATAGTCTAAGAGGCTTCAGGTTTGAGATCTTGCTTATTCCTTGACACACTCTCATGGCTTTTTTAGGAGCAAGTGTTACACTCAACTAATTCATATTCATCCATAATTATTGAATTTATATAGGGTTAATTTCATTCTTGAAGTTAACTAAATTGGAGTTTAATGCAATGGAAGGGAGGTCAGAAAATTTCCACAGATCAATTTGTATCTCTTCATTCATGAAGAAATACATAAAACCATCATATGATCCCACTGGCTTTGCAGATGCTTAACATCCTAGATCCTCATACAGAGTCATATTGAACTCTGATATTGAAATATTTTTTCAGTTTGTGAGGAAGTATGGAAACCTATTTAGCCTGGAATTGGGCAGCACTTCAGTGGTGGTTGTATCTGGATTGCCTTTAATCAAGGAAATGTTTACACACTTGGATCAAAACTTTTTAAATCGTCCTATCAGTCCTGTTAGAGAACGTGTTTCTGGTAATAATGGTAAGTTTAATTGTAAGGTATGTGCTTCAATTTTTTATAGCATAAGAAAGGTACCTTTCATTGACAATTGCATAACAAATGTTATCATTAAAGGAAGCCTTTTGCATTTCCTGATGGACAGCATTTAGGAAAAGCCACGTATGTTGCTAGGTTTTGCTTTTATGAGGAATTATTAGTAGAAAAGTAATAAACATGACCATAAGAGTGCTGTCTGAAATGCCTTAAATTTGCAAAGCAAAGCAGTTCTGTTTATGGTTTTGGAATATAAGGTAGAGCTAGATAGTGAGTATCAACAGATAGTATTGAAAATTGTAAGAGTTTAGATTTCTCAAAAATGGAGAATGAGATGAAAGAAGATAAGCTTTCCAACCTCATCTTGAGGATTTATGCTATTTTAATGTTTGATAGTAGAAAATAAACTAGCAAGTACTTATATCATCTTTCAAAACTCATGTATACTTTTGCCTGCATTCTATTCTTCCTCATAAACTAATATTTCCATTTCTTGGCCTCCTTTCTAAATGGTATACTATACTCACACTTATACCTATGTAGATACATACATGCATGTATCATAAGTTAAGATGCACATGGGAGAGAAAATGTGCACGTATTTTTCTTTTGGAGTTTGGTCATCTTGCTTAATTATCCTTTCTAAGTGCATTCATTTTCTGACAATTTCATTTTACTAAAGCTAAAGAATATTCTACTTTATATATTTATCACATGTTCATTCTTCATTTATCTGTTGATAGCCATTTGGGCTTGTCCCCTTTCTTTGCTATCACAAATACAGCAACAATAAAAATAGAGATGAAAATATATCTATTGTAGTTGTGGTGCTTTGAGAATGGACTCCATAGGTTCATATATTTGAATTCATGGTCCTTAGCTGGCTGAACAGCTGGGGAATGTTTAAGAGGTATGGCCTTGTTGGAGGAGTGGTGGTCACTGGGAACAGGCTTTTATTCCTTACTATCTCTCTCTGTCTCATGCTTGTGTCTCAAGATGTGAGCTCTTGCCTACTACTCTAGCACTGTTTCTGCCACAAGAGTCATAGCCTGTAACCCCCTGAAGCTGTGATCTCTGAGTACAATTCTCTCTTTTATAAGTTTCTTTGGATGAAATGTTTTAGTACACCAATAGAAAACTAATTAAGACAGTATAATATGGCATTCCCTGGATATATGCCCAGGAGTAAAATAGGTGGGTTATAAGGTAGAACACATTAGTTATTTGGTTTTGTAGTTTCAAAATTGTGATTTTGTTTTGTTTTGTTTGTGGGAGGGTAAGTGCATAAAAATGTAATTGACTCCCAGCACTTGGGAAGCAGAGACAGGCAGATCTCTGTGAATTCGAGGCCAGCCTGGGCTACAAAGTAAGTTCCAGGAAAGGCTCCAGAGCTACACAGAGAAACCCTGTCTCAAAAAAAAATGTAATTGACCGTGAGTGTAAACCCTAGGGGAAGGTCAACTGCTTAGGAATGGCCAGTCTAATTGTAAGAAGTTCATTGAGTTATATAAAATTGGGACAGGGCAAGTATTTTGAATAGCTACTTAATATATCTGAGTGATGTTTTTATTTCTGAGTTCACTAGAAAAAAAGTGGTATTATTTAATTTTTTTTAAAGTTATTATGATTTGCTATTGAGAAATAGGAAGAAAGTATGTAAGTATTGTCCAGAGTGCTTCTGGAAAGTAGAGGTTCAGGAAAGACAGGTCTAAGCTGCTTATCAAGGGTCATATAGGATAAGGTTGAGAGGTCTTCTAGTTTTCTGATGTCAGCAATGGCCCTTTTACTTGGAAGGAGAGGTCACAATGATATTGAAGACCATTGAAAAGCATTCTAGAAGTAAATAAATGGAAATATGCAGGTATTGCCTATGCCATCCAATGGTGGTCTGCGGAGATACCCACACCCACTCCTGCTCTGTTCCTTTGCATCAAATATTCTTTCTTCTTTGCCTTTGGAATCACTTGTCTAGCTTTAAAGGTCCTCTTTATATAGGCTCTCTTCTAAAATGCAAAGAGCATGTACTTTCACTTATTCAGGAGTGCACTCCTGGTATTTAGCTGAACATAAATCATTACTTACATTTATGTGACTTACAACTAAAGTATGGCTTTGGCATCAGAGACCCTTGAGTTTTGTATTCTTGTTTAGCAACTATCTATGTGTCCCTTCAAAGCTTGAATGTATGCCCTGTTGCTGTGGGATGTTCTGTATGGCAAATGTGTTGCTAATTAGTCAATAAATAAAACACTGATTGGCCATTGGCTAGGCAGGAAGTGTAGGCGGGACAAGGAGGAGAATAAAGCTGGGAAGTGGAAGGCTGAGTCAGAGAGACACTGCCAGCCGCCATGATGAGAAACAGCATGCAAAGATGCCGGTAAGCCACGAGCCATGTGGCAAGGTATAGATTAATAGAAATGGATTAATTTAAGCTGTAAGAACAGTTAGCAAGAAGCCTGCCACGGCCATACAGTTTGTAAGCAATGTAAGTCTCTGTGTTTACTTGGTCGGGTTTGAGCAGCTGTGGGAATGGCAGGTGAGAGAGATTTGCCCTGACTGTGGGACAGGCAGGAAAACTTTAGCTACACCCTGTTCCTTGCTTTTCCTACTTTTCTAGTTTGCTTTCTGTTGCTGTGAAAAACTCCATGACCAAAGGCATTTTGGAGAAGATGGGCTTTATTTCAGCTCAAGTGTTCAGATTATACTTCACTATTGCGACAAGTCAGGGAAGGACCTGAAGCTGGGACTAGAGTGGAAACCATGGAAGAACAACACTTACTGCCTAGCTTACTGGCTAAACCTCAGATAGCTTTCTTACACATCCCAGGCCCGAATACCCACGGATGGCACCACCCATGGTGGCCTAGGGGCTGGACCCTCACATATTTATCATCAATCAAAACAGCCTTTCACAGACATGGGCAAAGGCCAATCTAATTGAAGCAATTCTTCAATTGTGGTTTCCTTTTCTCAAGTGACAAAATCTAATCAGGATATCTGCTAATAAAATGTACCCCAGGTTTTGCTGATAAACCTATGGAGTTTATGTTTTAAATTACATGATATAGAAACTTTTTTCAAATTCCTAATGTTCCAAGCTACCAACAGTATTGACCATTCTGTCCATTGTTGGAGATTTTTGCACAGATGGGTTTTCATGTCTCTAGTGTTTGCCACAAGTTCATATAACAGACACACAGTATTATAATTGTGAATTTCCTTTTTCCAGGATTGATTGTATCTAATGGTCAGACATGGAAGGAACAAAGAAGGTTTGCCCTGATGACACTGAGGAACTTTGGATTGGGAAAGAAGAGCTTAGAGCAGCGCATCCAGGAGGAAGCCGTACACCTTGTAGAGGCCATAAGAGAGGAGGGAGGTGGGCATCTTATGGGCAGGTGCTGGGGGCTGTGACAGCTATTTATTAGTTCCTAATTACTTTGCTGTTCTTCTGACATAATACTTGATGAAAGGAAAGGTTTATTTTGACTCACACTTTTAGGGTATACCCTTCATGGAAAGGAAGTACTGATGCTAGGAGCATAATGCAGTAGGTCATATTGAACCTACAGTCAATTAGTATAGAGAATGCTGATGTTGGTGCTCTTCCTCATCTTTGTTCAATCTGGGACCCTAGGAGATGCTACTGCCCACCTTTGAGGTGGGTCTTTCTGCTTCAGTTAAACTTTCCTGGAAAGTTCCTCACAGATACTCAAAGATATGTTTCTATGGTGATTCTACATCCAGTCAGGTTGACAAGGAAGATGAACCATCATGGCGTTTATGCCAGCCCTTGCAGTGTGCTATGATCAAATAGTGAATGTCTTACCATAACCTTGAGTAGGAGTGCTGCAGAACAGGTCATCAAACACATTATTGAATTTAAAACTTGTTTGTGTATCTGACTTTCCAGGCACTGACTGAATCCTTCATGAATTCTAGCCCCATACACGGTTCTTTGGATACAGCCTCTCATATGCATCTCTGTTATGTATTTCATGTGAAGTTGAATGTCTATAGAAAATAGAAACAAATAACTTTGAAGGACTTATCTCCCCCTCTCCCCACCTCCAGGACAGCCTTTTAATCCTCACTTGAAGTTAAAAAATGCAGTTTCCAATATCATTTGCTCTGTCACCTTTGGAGAGCGCTTTGAATATGAGGATGGCCAGTTTCAGGAGCTGCTGAAGTTACTGGATGAGGCCATATATTTGCAGGCTTCAGTGATGGGCCGAGTAAGTAGAAAGACCACTTTCCCTGACTTGCTTGGGGATCTTGAAACTGCTACTGGAGATAGAGTCTTCAGTTTTTTGTTCTTGTTTTGTTTTGTTTTTTTGCTATTATAAATCTGAAATATAACCTTTTAAGTCTGAATTCAATATAAATCCTTGAAATCAGCCTGTAGAGTTTTGGATTTTGAATAATAGGGAATATTATAATAAGCATTTCTAACTTTCATGAAAAGCAATAACTGTATGCATATATTTGAGGCTATGCACTTTTTAATCTAATGATTATTGTTATTCTCAATGTTCACTAACATTGATATTGTTAACAATTATTGATGAGTATTGACTAAGTCTAGGTCTTTGGAAATTCAGATTGGTGATATCCTGATTCTTTATTGTGTCTTTGTAATTGGATTTTGCTTAATGATGTTGTTTTGATCTACTTTGGCAAACTCCTGTAAAGGTTATAAGTACTATGTGACTGATTTCTTAGACAAATATATCATATGTAAATGAAGGATACTCCTTTCTTCGCCTTTGAATTTTTGCACGTGTGTGCATGTGTGTCTGCAGAGTTGTGTGTACATGTCCTTGTATGTGCATATTTGTGCATGTGTTTGTGCAGGTACACATATGTGCACCTGAGTGCCAAGGATAAATTTCTACTTTGTGTTTAATCCTCAGTCACTCTCCAGCTTATTTTTTCAGCCACAGTTTCACATAGAATCCGCAGCTCACCAAATCCACTAGAATAGTTGGCTAGCAAGCCCGAGGCACCCTCCTGTTGTTCCTTCCCACTGTTAACATTACAGATACACACTGCCACACATGGCATTTTTTGTGGTGTCAGGAATCTGAAACAAGATAAACTAATAATAATAGCAATTATCATCATTATTATTAACTATCAAATAATTATTAATCTACCATCCCTAGAAAGCATCACAACTAATATTCATACCCATATCCTTACCATTTACACCATACTATTAACTTTCTGCATAGTAGTAAAAACAGTTGATTCAATAGCCGCATTATTTCAATAAAAATACAGTTTTACTCATATGGCAATTACATCATAATGAAACACTGTGCTGTAGAATTGCCTGCAAACACAAATGTTTCTGATCATTTTCCTGAGGAAAAAAGTCATGACAGAGGAATAGAGAGAGGGTGACAGACAGCTATCACTTAGAGGAACATCTGGAAGACAGTTCTAAGGAGGTGCCACTTAGCAGAGGCTTCATGAACACAGGAGCAGGGGTTATATGGATTCCAGAGGAGAGATTTCTGGGCATGATGAGCTACAGCTGAAAATGTTTAAAATCAGGTGCAAGCACAGAGGACACTGAGCACATCATAAAGAGTAACAGTGACAGGAAGAAGGGAACAGGTACTCAAGGACCAGCTGAATAGAACCTACAGTGAAAAGTCACTGGACTTGCTGTGAGTATAATGGAAACACAGTGGAGGACTGAGTCAGGCTGAAGTCGTGTGTTTAAATGGTCAGATGACTATTCTGGAAGTCCTATAGGTTACAGGCTGGACATGAGCATAAGACTAGAAAACTACTTCATACAATGGCAGCATCCAGGTAGAAGAGATGGTGGTGTGTACTAGCGAGCAAGCAATCGGGATGGTGAGAAGAGATTTGAGACAGTATATTTTCCTTGGTGGAACCAAAATGCTCACTATGGAACTGAGAGAGAAAACCTATGTCAGAGTAGTCCACAGATTCACTGTGAGAAATGAAGAGGGAAAAACCAGACCATCTTAAAACCTGGAAATTGATGCCACGGTGTCTCTATGATTGTCTTATTTCCCCAATCAGCTCTACAATGGCTTTCCATGGATAATGAAGCATCTTCCTGGACCACATCAAAAAATTTTTAGAAACTGGGAAGAACTGAAATTGTTTGTTTCTCATATAATCAATAAACACAGAAAAGACTGGAATCCTGATGAGTCGAGAGACTTCATTGATGCTTTCCTAAACGAAATGGGAAAGGTGAGAAGATGCTGCCTGTAACATCTTATGGAAGAATTAGAGGTTTAATAGTTTCCAACTGATGCTAAAACAGCCTACTGCAACTTGATGATTTTAAATTGCACATGTGATTTATTCAGTTACAATTCTGCAAAACAAAAACCCATAATAAGGTTATGTTTACAGTGGGCTAAGTGTGGGTATATGCTATCTGCTTTAGAAAACTTTGGGAACTCAATTTTTAGGACTCTCTCTCTGCATCTAGAAGACATCTACATGCCTAAGCTTGTAGGAATTTCCTCAGTGTCCATGCTGGTACTGGTCTTTCTTTCCGTCAGTTCCCTCTGAGTCTGATCCTATTTCTACTTCTTTTAAATCAGTGGTTCTCAACTTCCCAAATTCTGCAGCTGTTTAATACAGTTCTTCATACTGTGGTGACTCCCAACTATAGAATTATTTTTGTTACTACTTGATAACTGTAATTTTGCTACTGTTATAAATCATAATGTACACTATCAAAAGCCTTCTTGGTACCTGCCCTGAGGGGTTTTTTCCCAGAGTCCAGGGTAAGAGGCTTACAAGCAGCAGGAGTCTAATCTGAGGGATATCAAATGAATCTATGCACACTGTGCTCTTTCAGTCCATTTACTTTATTGTTCTAAGTCAGTTCTCATGTTTCTCTCTTGCCTGACTTCTCACATTTTTAACAGGAGACTCCTTGCAATCCTGAGAAAAGTTTCAAAACCCTCAAGGTCATAGCACATTCCTGTAATAGACGATAAGGAGCAGAACCATTACCATAGTAAGGCAAGGTTCCAAGGTCTCAGGACCAGAGGAAAGGGGTGCAGTGCCCAGTGTCACAAACTCTGAGACATAGCTTTTTATCAGCAGACTTGGCAAGTAAAGAATTAGCAGGCTTCTCTTAGGGTATTTTGTGTTTGTAGCCTTGGTAAGACACCTGCAACTCTGGCCTTGTGCATAACTGTAAAGTTTTAAATTTATGATCTATATACAAAGGCCTTTAGTCTAGTTTGATCTTGCTCTGAGGTTAAAAATGATCTAAATGTGTGTAGTCTGTGTTAGACTGAGGAGAGATTACTATTTTCTGTGTTGGTCTGAGGAAAAGGAATAAAGCAGACTTTAAGGGTCTACAGTCTCATAGGACATGGATCTGGCTATGAAGCATATCCTAGTATATTTTCTATATACCAAAATTATACAGCTAAATGAAAAGTGATCTTCCTGATCACCCACAGATATATGTGCTCACAAGACTGAGATGTAATCATGAGATTACATATATTCATTTTATGAAAATGCATGATAATGGGAAGGTACCATAGCTGTTATTTCACAAGAAGTTTACAACAAGAAACAGCCAATTCATTCAAAAGGCAGTAACTCCAACACACCTTGAGTGATGGCTTAGTCCTATACCAGAACCTTTGGTTCTGATAGGTTGACCTTTTGAACACTAGTTGCCACCTGTTTTATATTCCATGCCCTTTTGCTAACAGCAACTCTCAATAGTACATGTCTGTGTTTTCAGATTGTCTTAGATGACCCTCATAAAAAGGACCTTGACCACCAAATGGGTCATGACCCATCAGTTGAGAACCATTATTCCTACCACTCTTGTAGTTACACCAGGACTATTTGACTAAATTATGACTTCTAATTTCAAAATCCTTATATTTATAACATCTGTAAAAGTTTCTTTTGACAAATTAGATAATCAGCACATGTTCTAGAGATATGGGGGTAGGCTTCTTAGTGAATCATTATTTAGTCTACCCGAGATGAGTTAGCACAAGGCTAGAGCTTTATAAGTGTGGTGTGGCATCAACTTGTCTTACAGCATTGAAAATATCAAAATACTGTCTTTACTTTGTGCATCCCCCATCACTTGTCCATATCTGAATAACTATACAAAGGGCCAGAGTAGCAATTAACCTTGAGAATTCCATTTAATTGCAAGTCAGACCTGAAACCAGTTGTCTAGACTATTTCAATCCCCACGTCAGAACATAAGAAACATTGAGCTGAATGCTAGAATTTACCCAGAAGGTTTAGATGGGATTTTTGCCTTCATCTTTCCCCCTTATCACCACCATCCATCCTTCTAGACAGGACTCAGTAATACAGCCAAACTGGATGTAGTTTTTAGTTCAGTGGGCTACTCACTAAAGTACAGCATTGAATCATCATTGTCATCTGTGACTCATGGAATTTGAACACCTCTTCTTTCAGTGAGAAAATGATGAACTTATTTCACCTTCTTTTATTTCTTCTTGTTAGCATAGTAATCAATAAGCACATTGTCTCCTCATAGGACCATATGGGGTTCAGGTATGGGCTATTAACATGAAAAACAATATTGTCAAATTGAAGTTTCAGGAGGAAGGTGGTAAAGATAATGGGATTTGATAAGAAATAATTGATGGAAACAGAGGTTTCAACTATAAAAGTTAATATGGTGATGGATTTGTTTCACAGAGAGGAATTCATTTTATTCTTTCAGATACTTACAAAAATAATGGCATTATTGACTGTTTGCCATGTTTTACTTAATTTTCATGAATTAAAAATGTCCTATCAAGGAATGTGTCTCATTCTCTCTTTATAAAATGCATCTGAAGAATGGAATGTAAAGTGACTTTCTCTATGTCAAACACTTAGATATAATACTGTTGACATTGGAATCTAAGTTTGTCATTCTCTTTTCACTGTAATGGTTTCTCAGAATTTAAAAGCATGTGAATGTGGTAGTCTTACTTTCCATTCATGTGAATGCCAGATGCTTTCTGTGAACACTTGGGTCTAATGATTATCTAAACTACTCTATTATTAATAAAAAGTCAGGAGTCAAATATAGGGTTAATATCTGATTGGTCAGAGAAGTTGCAAAGAAGTGCCCAGTGACTTCCTTTCTCTCTCCTTCCTCAATCCAAAAAAGCCATGCATCTTTCTAAGCCCCTCCCCTCTACTTGCTGTGTCTCTCTATGTGTCCTCAGTCCTCAAAAACTTCTATGGCTAATTTTGGTCAGCTAGTAACTAGCTCTTCTTTCTAATTTAAAGTAAACTTTATTGTCACAGCAGAGTGGCAAGTGCAAACAATTCTCACACAAATTTCCTCCTTTCATCTAAATAAGTTATTGTACCTATGCAGTTCAATTGGAAATTTAATGTAAAGTTCTAGTCCTTGAAAGCTATTTAGGATAATAAAGAAATACAGGTCAGTAAGTAGTCATCTACAACAATCAAACTTATGTTAGATTTGTTTTCAAGATCAATTTTAAATTTTAAATATATAGATGGTCTTCAAACACTTCAGAGACCTACAAAATATGATGTTTAAAATGTTTTAATAACATAAGGCTTTTCATGATTGTGAGACATGTGCTCCTGGAAATACCAATTTACTTCAAAAGAGTATGACAGGCATCAAAACCTTTTCTACATAGGTCTCCATTTTTTCACTCTCTTTGTGTGGTAAAAATGTCCAAACTAAGGTACTATCCTGTCTGCATAAGAATTCCCATGGGAAAATGCACAGAAGGTAGTGTGACCAGGATACAACCAAGCTTTGGACCCAAGTGATCTGTGTGTACATGCTATAAATTATCTTTTACCAAAGAGAATTCCCTTTCAGCCTCAGCTGATAATTTTCTTGGACTACCTAAGTCCTTATCACCTTGTAAGAGTTGAAAAAAATTACCCAGTTCTTGAGGAGTTAATTCAATTGTGGGCCTTAGCCAGTTAATGCCTCCCAGCAATTTTTGAAAATCATTAAAAGTTTGTAATTGATCTCTCCTGATTTGTACTTTATGTGGTTGAATCTTTTTAAAACCTATCTTATATCGTAGGTAATTAAGAAAATCTCCTCTCTGCATTTTTTTCAGGAGTAATTCATAATTCCCAACATGGAAAATTTTTCTTTACTTCTACACACATTTTCTAAAGTATCTGTGTCCTAGTCAATAAGATATCACCCATATAATAGTAAATTATAGATTGAAGAAACTGCTTACAAATTATTTTAATGGCTATTGTACAAAATATTGACGTAAAGTGAGGGCTGTTTAATGTACCTTGTGGAAGAAATTTCCACTGATACCTTTTAACAAGTTGGGAATTATTATGAGTAGGCACTGTGAAGGTAAACTTTTTTCTACCCTGTTCTTGTAAAGGTATAGTAAAAAAGCAGTCTTTTAAATCAATCACTATAATAGATCACCCTTTAGGTAATAAAGAAGACAAGGGAAAGTCAGGCTGTAAAGAGCTCATTGGCTAAATCACTCTATTTATGGCTCTTAAATCTGTTAACATTCTCCATTTTCCAGATTTCTTTTTTTTTCTTTTCATTTTTCTTTATTAAGAAATGTTTTACTCACTCTACATACCATCCATAGATCCCCCTCCTCCCTCTTCCCACCCTCCCAAGCCACCTCACATCCCCACATCCCCACATCCCCACATCCCCACATCCCCTAAATCAAGGTCTCCCATAGAAAGTCAGCAGAGTCCGGGAAAATGAGCCTAGGCAGGTCCAAGCCCCTCCCCATTGTACCAAGGCTGCACAAGACATCACATCAGATTTCATTTTAACAGCAAATAAAGGAGAATTCCAAGAACTGGTCAATTCTTCAATATATTAAGTGTCTAGTTGATCCAGTCACAGCTGTTCTAGTTCCAGTAATAATTCTGATATCAAAGGTCATTGTTACATACACACAGGTTTGTTACTTGACCATTTTAAAGGTAAGGCTGTTGATATCTTTGAAAGACCACCAACTACTGTGTCCTGCTTATGTACAACCTGAGCAGTCTATGGCTGTTCTTGATAATACCATTTAATATTTCTCTCAGAAGCATTCTTTATTTTATGATTTGTTTTTGATATTGGAAGAATGTTAATCTGTGTTCTTCAGTGCTGAAACAAATCACACCCCCACAAATTCACTGTTATGTTAGCCATATATGTTTTTAATTTTTTTTAATTTAATTTTCCTATCTATCCTTCTGGCCCTATACACTCAACACAGCTTGCACTTTGTTTTACCTGAGATAAAGTTCAAATTCCAAGAAGTTGAACATTTACCTCCTGAAGAGGCCAATCTGGATGCCAAAATTTTGGTGAAATCATTATGTCTGCCATACCTTCAATTTCAATGCCATTTGTATGTACTTTTTAGCACTGGCCTCTGATCATTTATAGCAATTTGCTAAAATACTTGTTTTCTAGTCTCTCCTGACCTTTTTGTTGTATCTATAGAAATTATTCTGTTTTTGGTCACATCCAGAGCATTGTAGTTTTTAACAACAGGTATTAATTATTTTAATTGCTCTGTGGATGACTTTCTCCAATGCTGACAGGGAATGATTGAGCCAAATTTAATATTGGGGCCAGCAGGATAGTCCCCCCAGGGCATTTTCTAGTGGCAAAGGGTTACCTTTGCTGTCCCTTGTTTATCTGCATTCATTAGTCTAATGCTGGTCTTTGGCATACTTTCTGCATACTTCAGAAGGCTGTGGCCTTCTGTTGGATTATCTCTAGAAAACACATTGTCTCTAGTAACATCTTCCCTACAATTCCTTTTCATATGACCTTGTTTACACAATTAAAACATCTGAAATTTTGATTTTTCTTAAAATTTCTAGAAATTACTTATTCAATCAGATCAGCATCATGAGCATAGGAACCAATATCAGCCATATTTCTAATCAATTCATCTATTGGTGCCAATCTTGCATTTAAAGACCTAATCACTGTTTTACATTCTGAATTAGCATTTTCAAAAGCCAAATGTTCAATTAATATTTGTCTAACTTTTGGATCTAATATCATTCTAATTTATGGCTGAAGTCAATCTTTGTAAAAAATCAGTGAAGACTTCTTTTGGGCCTTGTATAATTTTAGTAAATGACTCAGTCTTTCCTGATTATTCAGTCCTATCCTCAGCATTCAAAACTGTTTTATAACACAGCACCAAGGTGTGATCATCAAATATAAACTGTCTTTGCAAATTAACATACCAGCCCTCACTGAGAAGCTGGTCTTGGAAAATTTCTATACCTCTCGCCCTACTTCTATGTTCTATGATTCTAGCTTCCTCTTTCCACCATTTTGTCTATTGTAAATGATGGCCAGCTTCCAATATTGCTGTAGCTAAATCTTTCCAGTCTTGTGGGAAAATTTTGTCCCAAGTTGCCCATTAATTTAACATCTGCTTCACATAGGGTGAATGCATACCATATAAAATGACTGCTTCTTTAAAACTCTTCAAATCTAAAACTTCTACAGGATTCCAGTCAACTTCTATATAGCCTTGGGGGTGCCTATCATCTGGTGGTCATTCTTATATGATAAAAGAATAAAATAAGCTTGGTTTTCTAATAATCTTGGTTTGCTCCTCTTCAGTTTCATAATGTACCAAGGCATTAGGTTCTACTCTAAATTCCTCTGTCTGTGCCTGAATATTTTTCTTATTTTCATTAGGAAGTCTTTCTGAGTCTTGTATGTTATCAGTCATATTTTCATTCCCGCGCAATACTTGGGAAGGAGGACATTTGTGATACCTTTGCTTCCGTGTGAAGTCATACATAGGGTCATTTTTTCTGTACTTGTTTCCTTTTAAGTTCACTTACCAGGGTGAAGATCTTGTATGTAGAGGCAAACAAAAGTCTCTGGATATATGAGTACACACTGTCTTTTCTAGTACCCAGACAATACTACCAGTTTCAATGAAGAAAACCTCATTTTCAGCACTCTGGACCTCTTCCTTGCTGGAACAGAGACAACATCCACGACACTGCGCTGGGCTCTGCTCTACATGGCTCTCTACCCAGATGTCCAAGGTGAGCATTTGATTTGACTTGACAAGGTGAAATGATGTTTCTGGAAGCTGTATCTCAGATGGGGCTGGAAGATGGCATTGTGAATTGGGAATATGCAGAATAACTATGAGGGAATGAACACTTAGGAATATACACATCCTGCAAAAATGTTTTAGGACTGTGATGGCCCTGGATACAGCCAGCACAGAGACTGTTCTTTAAAAAGCTTGGAGTCTAGGTGAAAACAGAGCAGTCAAGTAACACAAGTTACTTGGTAAGTTCCAGCTAAAGTAGTGTTATCGAATTAGAATCCACTAATGTACTCCTTTGTCTTTAGCTATGTGTCACCATTTTTCCTTGATACTGTGCAATCTCCCTAGTTTTGTGTCTGACATCTTGTAACACCATCTCCCTGACCTACAGCCTCAATTCCACCCATCTTGCATGTGGTCTTACTCCATTACATTACTCCTCTCTTTTCACTGCCCTTATTCTTACTTCAAATCATCTTCAAGACATATTGTCTTCCACTACCAACAGTAGAATGTACTGTTCTAAGTTCTCCCCAATCCAGAAAAATCTGTCAGGAACTACCTCCTTAAGATGCTTTAGCTTCCTCCAGGAATTTTTTGACTGGGAAATTACTGTTAGTCCTTTCTTCCAGAGATGACCCAGTGTGCTTCTATTGCTACACGTTGTTCATTGTTGAATTCTCTCCACTGGTTTAAAGAGAGTAGTCCATTCTTTCCTTCTTCTTCCTCTTATTTCTAGAAGGTTTTAGCAGGCAAGGTTAGACAACCTTTTCATTTTTGTGCAATAGTTTTTTTTTTCAAATTGTGACTAAAAATTCATTAATGTACTATAGCATTTATTTAGTAATTTTAGAGCAAGGCAGGTCAGTGGTGGGGCACACCTTTAATCCCAGCACTTGGGAGGCAGAGCCAGGCGGATCTCTGTGAGTTCAAGGCCAGCCTGGTCTACAGAATGAGATCCAGAACAGGCACCAAAACTACACAGAGAAACCTTGGCTCAAAACACACACACACAAAAATAAAACAAAAACAAAAACAAAAATAATTTTAGAATAACACTTGATTAAACACTAAGATGAAAACAGGATAGCATAAAACTTAATGGACCTTCCTTTTTTCTTTCAGAAAAAGTACAGACTGAAATTGACAGAGTGATTGGTCATGAGAAGAAGGTGAGCCTTGCTGACCGAGATGCCATGCCTTACACTAATGCTGTCATCCATGAGGTACAGAGGATGGGCAACATCGTCCCATTAAATGTTCCTAGAGAAGTGACAGTTGACACTACATTTGCTGGATTCCACCTGCCAAAGGTAACTATGCACCCCCCAGCCTCAGACACCCCAGTCCATCTTGGACAACTTCAGAACTCAACTTTTAAAGGTGATGGGTATTCATGCCATAAGAAATTATTTCAATGGGGGAGAGAGAGTTCTGACAAAATTCCCCAGTTATCTAATTGGATATTCACACATATTGTTGACAGTGGTGTTGGAAATGGCTTTGATCAAACGTATTTAGGTAAAACATAGCTTCATTTTCCTGGAAAAGTCTTATCACCTTCCTGTGTTAATGTGAGAACCGAACCAGCAACAGTTTACTGTCATACATTGTCCCCTTGAGCAGGTCGTAACAGTAAACTGTTGCTGGTTACGTTAAGTGTAGAAAATTCTTCACAATCCTCAGAAGACAGAATTTTAAGAAACACCGTTTGAGATACATTGACAAACACCATAGTGAGGCTAGCATTTCTAACAGTGTCCCCATGGGCATGTTTCCAGCTTTTACATATAGCCCCGAAGTCACACAAACAAAGCCAGTCCAAACTTATTAATTATAAGAGATGGTGAGAGGAGAACAATAGTTATTAAGCAGTTATAATGTGCTATAGACTCTGATCTCTTTCCAAACGTCTTACTCCTTTTTCAGAGTGACCTTGAATCTCCATTTTCTAGGCTGGAAAGTTGAGGCTCAGGGAAATTGAATTTACATAAGATTTCTCTGCTGCAAGGTAACAAAAGATGGTATCCAGAACCAACCCTGGTCTGAGGATTAATACTGCCCCATGATCCAGTCACAGGACTTGCTATATTTGACATTAAAGTATCTCCCTTCCATTTTCCTCAGTGAGTTCCTGTTCACCTCCCCCTCCCTCATCTTCACAGAATGAATGCTGATACCCTGACGCCCCATCTCTCCTGGCCTTTAGCATCCCCTCTGTGTAACATACAACTGAAGATCCATTCTTACTCTCTACTGTAGTTTCTGAGGATCTAGATTGTCTAAGCCTCTTGAATGTATGGTTCTTGGAGATGCTCTCCAGCTAAAGACCCAGAAGAGCTTGTCCAGCCATCATCCACGGCCACCTTCTCTGCAAAGGCAGAGAAATAGCCACTGTGTTTACTGTTACTTTTGTCACTGAGAAGCTCAAGGCTAGAAGTTGAGGTCTGGATTCCCCAGGTGCTGTGTGCTTTTCTCCTGTTCATTCATTTAACTCCAGGAAGCCAGTGATACTCTTTCCATAAGCTTTTAACATCAACTCTAACACACTCCTGAGTATTGAAGAATCTAAATGGCTATGTCCAACAGAACCTGGAAGCCAAAGCCTTAACAGCAGAAAGGCCTGGTCCCAGTGTTCCAGTGATGACTTCACCTTCTGTCACTATGGTATCATATTACCAAACCGTGAACAGCTTTAGGTTTTTTTTTTTTTTACTCCACCCACTTCATTGGATCCAAATGGGGATAAAATGAGATTACATTTGCATGGTATAATATTCAGCATTTAAGGTATTTTTTATTAATCATACCAATATTCATTAAACACTTGAAACTTTGGTTTGAGTTGAAGGAGATTTAGAAATGAAGTATATACTCCTAAGATGGGAGGACATCCCAGAAGTAAATACTCTGTTTCTCTGCATATGATGACGATATGAAGTGAGAAGCATGAACTGGAAAGAAATTATTCTGAACTTCTGAAGGAAGAGCTTTTGGAGCTGAGGGTTAAATGGCGGTTAAGAGTTAGCTATGTGAGCACAGGAAGAGAAACACACCCAATAACAAGAACAGTGTTGAAACACGGTCTAGTGGAAACCCTACAGGAGTACTACTACAGCAGGAGCCCAGCCAGAAGCAAAAAATGGCTCTGGTGGGACATAACAGGAGTCTTTGCCCTAAGAGTATGAGGAGCCAGCTTCCTAGGAATGAGGAGTGAGTGTGTGGGCAATGGAACCAAGTCACGTGTCAAACTCACTCAGCTTCAGGCTGTGGAGCTGAGTTAAAGCTGATAGGTAGTTGCATGCCTCTAGGAGAACACAGTGGAAGGGGTCACTAAAGTTGAAGTGATAAGCTGAAAAGGTGGTGATAGAATCTAAAAAGATTTAAGGAATGGCCCATCCTTCCTGATGAAAGAACAACATGAAGGAAATGTCTCATGACTAGGGACCGTGCATATACTTGCCTAGACAAGAGTTCCTTCTGTTGCATCCAAGTATCTTTGACAAACTTTGGTGGAACTATGTGTTGTCTCCTTAACACTGGATGAAAGAGAACAGCGAAGCAGTGGCAATGTTCTGTGGACCTAACCATAATGAGCAGCAAGCTCCTTATATCCCCTTGGATGCTTGCAGGACTTTTCCCTAGACAGACATATACAAACTTCTTCCTATTAAGCAGATGTATTTGTAACAAAGAGTAGTCTAAACTTGCTGATAAAATTCCTATGAAAGTATTGTAATCCAAGACTAAAAGGTATTGTGTATAAAAGGTAAATAATGGGTGTATACTTCAAATGACAGTAGAGAAATAGGTTGGTGAGGGTGGAAACTTCGGGATATAAAAAGGAGTCTCAGGCATAGGAGCTTAAGAGACACTTCCCCAGTCCAGCTACCTGGGTATGTGTGTCAAATTTCAAGCTATGAAACTTCTCTGCCTTCTTTAGGGAACCATGATCCTGACCAATTTCACCGGGCTACACAGGGACCCTAAAGAGTGGGCCACTCCAGATATATTGAATCCAGAGCACTTTTTGGAGAATGGACAGTTTAAGAAGAGAGAATCTTTTCTGCCATTCTCAATGGGTGAGTTGTGATGAGTAAAAGACATTTCAGAGCTCCTTTGCCCTCTTCTCTCTGCAGTCCTCTGCTTCAGGTGTATCCTCAGAATGTGGCCCTTCCTGTGGCTCCATCCCACTGTTACTATAAACAGGGACCGCTTAAGACCACCCTTATTTCTCTGGCTCTATTTTTTACATGGGGAAGAGATCCAAATCCTGACTTCTCTTCACAAAGAAATCTGGATACCTGCTATATTTCTAGAATTTTAAAATGTTCAGAGTTATTTTAAGGGGATGCTCTCTTACCTTTTACTCAGAAATACAGCTGTATATTAATAAGGACATTGGATGAAGCTAGGAAGGACTCCCTACTTAACACAATGAGAACAGGAACAACAATTTTAAGTGGCATCTGGAGAATTCAACTCTTCTTATAAGTGCCAACTGCACTTTTGAAACCCAGTCAGCACTTATGCATGATAACAAGATGAAGGATGTCACCTAGCATAAATCCTTCTGATAGAACAGATGCTGTACAGCCTAGCAATTCCTTCCAGTCACTCTGCTGAGAATAGCCTCAGATTTTATATCACAGCCCATAGTTACAGCCACACTCTTCAGCTGAAACTCTGCTTGCTGCTAATGACATGAAATTCTGAGACGCTTCACCTGATGTTTGCGGCAACAGCAATAAGAGGAATCTTCAGACGATGATAACTTTAACATTTTATTTATCTCTTTGGGGGAATGGGTCACACATACCATAACATAAGTTTTAGGTCAAAATACAACCTACAAGAGTAGATTTTTTCCCTCTATCTTATGGTTCTACTGTGTGGAGCTCATGTTGTCAGTCTTGGCACTAAGTGACTTTACCCACTAAGTCATATTGCTATCCCCACCAAGACCTTTAAATTGAAGAACACTTTGGGGCAAGAGAATATTAGATGGGTGATTTGTCTTCAAATCTTATAAGTATCTTTCCTGTAGGTGCCTCCTTTTCCCCAGGTGTAAATAGTTTTTCCTGTTTAGAATTGTGTTGCGTTCTTTAAGTGCAGATCTCGGGGAACAAGTTTGCTTTTTATTGCTGTGAGAAACATGATGATAAGCCACTTGAGAAAGAAAGGGTTTAATTCATTTTACAGATTATAGTCCTTCAGGAAGGGAAGTCAGGAGAGGAACCTGGAGGCAGAATTTGAACATATACCATGGTGGAATACTGTTTACTGGCTTGCTCCCCATAACTTGCTCAACCAGCTTCCTTATATAACCTAGAACTACCTACACAGCTGTGGGACCCCTGCATCAATTGTTCATCAGGAAATTACCCTACAGGCTTGCCTACGGGCAATCTTACGAGTCTATTTGCTCAGTTGAGGTTTCATCTTCCCAGATGACTCGAGCTTGTATCAAGTTGACAAAAAAATGAACTAGGACACATGCCATCTCCTGTAATCTATTCATTCAATAATTATTAGAGAGAAAATGGAATGGTATCTTCTTTCTTACTATAGGCAAACACAAATATTCTAAGAATATGCATTTTTATAACATGAATTAAGCTAAGTTTATACTTCTAGCCAGGTTCTCTATTATAACCAGATTGAAGCTTGCCTCAAAATTTACAGTCCTTTTCACTTTTTAACTGAGTTCATATGTATCAGTTACTACCTCACTGTATAACAAGCAGTCTAAAATAGTACTACTCACAGTTACTGTTCACAGTGTACAGATCTGCTCAGTGGCTCTTCAATGTGTAGGTGGACAGCTAGCTGACTGCAGCGAAAACAACAAATTTTTAATAGACACAGCATTCTTCTCACATTATTTCCCCCCACTCCAGCAAACCAGCTGGTTTTTCATATGGTGATGATAACGTCCCCAGAGAGAGAACATAAGCAGAGAAATCTGGTGGAGTCCAGGGTAAAACTGGCACTGCATTCTGAACTTCCACTTTACACAGTAACTTCCATTGCATTCTGATGGCTTAGACAAGCCACAAGGTCAGTCCCACCTCAAGGGGAGACAAATTATTACAGTCTTTGATTGGAATAGCATCTAAGTCCCAGTACACGTACCCATAATGTGGAACCTAGGGAAGATGGTAACTAGAATTGTTTTGTTATCATCATCTTTTTCTGATATAGAGGAATAAAATTTATTTGCCCATGCATAAAAAAAGACCAGTTAAATTAGCAGAGTGGAAATAGCCAGTGAGTTAGCATCATGCCTGTAGCTATCCGGATTTTCTGTCTTATTCCTACCTTTGGCCCCGCTGCTTTTCCCACACTTGCTCTAGTCTTCCCAGAAGCAGCCTCTATGAAAGCATGAAGTAAAGATATTCTTTTCTCTTGACAGAGATAAGTAGACATGGGATTAAAATTCTTGCATTATCAGGGCAGACTGCAAAATCAGTCTTGAATTTTGCATCCCCCCGCCCCCCAGACAGGGTTTCTCTGTGTAGCTTTGTGCCTTTCCTGGAACTCGCTTTGGAGACCAGGCTGGCCTCGAACTTGCAGAGATCTGTCTGCCTCTGCCTCCCAAGTGCTGGGATTAAAGGCGTGCGCCGCAGCCGCCACCACCACCGCCCGGAGCATTTCGATTTATAGCCTAAAGCAAAGAACAGCTTATGGTAAACCAGACCTCCCCTCCTTATTAAAAGATAAAAACACTGGTTTACAGGAGCTAGACCTGGAAAGAACTTTAAAAACAAACAACAGCAGCCATTTCCTTCATTTTAGTCATGAGGCAGTTTGACTCCTATGTATAGTTTGTGTTGTGAAGATGATCCAAGTACAGTTTTAATTGCATCTTTCTATCACTGACACAATGACTCTGTGGGGGAGGGGGCAGAGAGTAATTTTTGGTTCTTAATATCAAACTTATTTGTTAACTTAGACAAAATCTTTGAAATTGGGTGTTTCTTGTTTCATCCTTTTAAAATCCTGTTTGTTCCTTCTGGCTAATTGTCATGATTGCCCAGTCATGGAGCTTGTGTAGGAAACTTGTTGTGTGTTTGTCAAGTGAAAATGATTTCACTGTGTGAAAATGAGTGAGTTAGTCACAGTCACACGGTGGTCCTTGATGGAGCTTGTTCTTGAGCATGGGTTCTGGGTCAAGTTTTGTCCTGGAAGAGGAATACTTCTAGGAGAATTGTGGGGATTTACAAGAGAGTTGACTGTATACCATTTTTTAAAATTGCCAAACATATTATCGCACATGCTGCTGAGGGTTTCTACTGATGTGATAAAACACCATGACCAAGGCAGCTTGAGGAGGAAATGACCTATTTTGTCTCACAGCTCTCAAGTCACATTCCATCACTGAATGAAGTCAGGGCAGGAACTCATACAGGGCAGTGGCCTGGAGGCAGGAACTGAAGCAGAGGCCTTGGAAGGGTGTTACCATAGGTTTGCGCTTCATGGCTTTCTGCGCCTGCTTTCTTATATAGGATCATCTGCTGTGGGGTAGCACCAC
This sequence comes from Peromyscus eremicus, assembly GCF_949786415.1. Lineage (NCBI taxonomy): Eukaryota > Metazoa > Chordata > Mammalia > Rodentia > Cricetidae > Peromyscus > Peromyscus eremicus. Next base: position 111,025,602 of record NC_081417.1, on the reverse strand, counting down.
CCACAATGAGATAGGTCCTCCCATATCAATCACTAACTTAAAAAATTTACCACGGGCTTGCCCACAGGCCATTCTCAGGGGTATTGAGGTTCTGTCTTCACAAATGATTCTAACTTGTGTCAAGTTGGCATAAAAATAGCTAGCAAATAGTAATAATAATAATAATAACCAGCAAAACTGACCCTTTTTTAACTTGACACAAAACCCCATCACTGTTAAACCATAACCTTTCCTTTCTTCTTCATCCCCAGGATCTCATATTAACATTAAATTAAATTAATATTAACAATATAACATGTTCCAACTTTAAAAGTCCCGCACACAGCCTTTAAATTTTTGAACACTTTGAATTTCAGTCTCATTAAAGTATACAAAGTTGCTTTCAAAATTCAAACCCTCTCTAAAATATCCAAGGGCTCTCTAAAATTCCAACATTTCTCAACTGTGAGCTCCTATGAGACAAAAAATCAAGTTCTGCACTTTTTTATTCCAGGAGGAAAGAATCTGGACACAGTTGCGTTCAAATCAAAGCAAAGTCTAACAGCTCAGTATCAGACTTCTGGGACTCTCTTAATCTAGTCTACATAGGGCTTGCACATAGCATACAGTACACATAATGTGTCTAGTAGTTCAGGCTGGCCTCATTCCACAGCTACTGCTGGCCTTGTGAGGTTGTCCCATTTTCAAAATGTTGGGAGTGTCTGTTGCAATTAGGCTACTCCTTCACCACTAGCCTCTCACTGGATTTCTTAAGGGACTCTGAACTTTCCACAGGGTTCCAAGCCTCAGCTCTCTCCATGACCATTCATGCCTTCAAAGCCAATCAACACGAATGACTCTTACACATGTTTGGCTGCTGGCATAAAATACAGCCTTAGCTCCCTCTGCATCACATTTTCTATGTGCTAACCCTGAGGAAATAATCTGTAGATGTAACCAACTGGAGCGTGCTATGTGGGTGAGGCAGCAACTATAGCATGCTCAAAGCAAGACAGTTAGTTGCTGTGGGATGTTCTGTATGGCAGATGTGTTGCTGATTGGTCAATAAATAAAACACTGATTGGCCATTGGCTAGGCAGAAAGTATAGGTGGGACAAGGAGGAGAATAAAGCTGGGAAGTGGAAGGCTAGAGACACTGCCAGCTGCCATGATAAGAAACAGCATGTGAAGATGCCGGTAAGCCACGAGCCACGTGGCAAGGTATAGATTTATAGAAATGGATTAATTTAAGCTGTAAGAACAGTTAGCAAGAAGCCTGCCACGGCCATACAGTTTGTAAGCAATATAAGTCTCTGTGTTTACTTGGTTGGGTCTGAGCGACTGTGGGACTGGCAGGTGAGAGAGATTTGTCCTGACTGTGGGCCAGGCAGGAAAACTCTAGGTACAGTTAGTGCTGTTATAATTCCTACAGAGAGTGTCATTAAGCAAATCATCAAGGCAGTTTTGCCCTTATTAGAGGAGAAACCAGGCAAGAATACCATCCAAAAATTCCTTAGCAACCTTTGTCATAAATGTCATCAAGACTGGTTTCTTTGCCAACATTGTCTACTGCAAGGAAATACACCATGGAGGAGGCCATTAGCCTGGTTCAAGAACTGAGAAACTTCTCATTAGCCAGTTTAAGTTGAGAAGTTGACAATTAGCTTTCTTGTATCTTAACTTTATGGAGAACATCCAGAAACAAAATTAATGAGGGAAATTCCTTAACATCATGAGTAATGTAAATATTTTCAGTAAAGTGAAATTTAGTGGTGTAACTGGCTGGACTATTCACTAGAACCCTATAGAAGGGCAAGGTCATAGATATGGTCTTCTCCGTATTTAGACTGACATAAGTTTTACTTGACAGATCAAAGCGTAACTTCAACCAGTTGTTCATTACACTAGACTTCTGTATAAAGCATCAGATGCCTAGAATCTTTTCAAGAGGAATCATTGACAGAAGTCAATGCTTTCCTGCCCATGAAGGAGATTCTATTCCTGTTGAGGGCACAACCAGACATGTGTACTTAATTTCTGATCTATAGGAGAAATGCATCCTACAGGTATTGTAAGACATCCCAGGAGCCCCATGGACATCAGTCAGAGATCCCAAATAATTTCCCCAGACCTGTGAGTTTGATAGCAGGGTAGCTTTTTAAAAATCAGAAAACATGGGCAGTTAGGGTGCTTAGGGAAAACAAGGACATTTTACAATTGTGAGAATTTCTCTTTCCAAAAAGTGTCCCATAGTTGGTAAATAATTAGTAATAATAATAATAGTAATAAACAATATTTTTACATTTGACCTTGGCATTCAAGAAGATGGGCCAAATTTTCCTGGCTATGTATAGATATTGCAGTATTGAACTGAGCCAAAGTCATGATGTCTTACATCTGGGTGTCAGTTTTCTTATCAAGGAGAGAATCATTGGTGAGAAATAGTTGTCTAAATAACATCTAATATGTTTGCTTGAGTATAGAGTCTATGTGAGGATGAGTCAAAGGCCTTGATTGACTGTTGCTTGGAAGCATGGAGGAAATTTTTCCTCTGTGTTGACCCTTATATTTTCAAACTAGAAACTGGCTAGTGGAGTCTCCATGGCCTCCCTGAACTGAAACAAACAGATGACTCCTCACCATTCATGACATTTAGTTTTGTTTTTTCTATTAAAAATGTTCTAAGAGACAGAATGCTTGATTTTCAAAGAACACCTCTAATTTCTTTAAACTTTATAAGGTCATAGGGTAGATGACAATCTGCATTCATGATCAAGCAGGATTGAGTTGACAGGGATATCTGCCTTTACCAGTGTCTGACTTTCCACAATAAATTTGCAACAACCGATAGCTGTAAAACCCATGTCTGAAAATGAATGCCAACAACTAGAAACCTTAATAAGTACCTTCCCTCCTATAAAGAGATCAAGTTATGGAGGAGGTTTACTTTCTCTCTGGCAAATGACCATTAGCTCAGAGGAATTCAGAGATTTGACCCTTGATTCCCATAAGCCCTGTTTCTCCTTAGGTTCCACTAACAAGAAGGCTCTGTGAACATAATTGGGTCCAAATTCTTCCACCATCTCCTGAAAGGACAGTATCCCAGGAGATATTGAAGCCATTGCCTCATGGTAGAAAGACATTGGGTTCTGTAATCTGTGTCTCTGCCGATCAAATTTTCCCCAGTGTTTATGGAGGCAACTGAGTGGTGACTTCAGAGAAACTTTAGAGCCAGTTTATCACAACTCCAAAAGACAGTAGGATAAATAATGGAGAATTCTTGGGGTAAGGTTGTTCCTACTCCTACCTGCAATCTCTAGCCTTTCTGTAGAACAATTCCATCCTATATATCAGTGGGGATCAGCTAGTGTAGTTGTCTGGTCCAAGGAGGGGTCAGGCACTTCTATACTCACCCTTGGCTCAGCACCTGCAATGTCCTGATTTCCTCTCTTCAATTCCTTTTATAGCACCACTCTGCAGAAAGGATGGCCATCAATGTCACTGACACCAATCAAGATGGAAGAGGATGGTGGGCATAGGAGAAAAATGACTTTTACTTTAGGCATGTTTTGCTGACACACTTACTTGTTTGTGTTTCATTGTGTGGGTTGAAAAGCATCAGTAATTTAGCAGCTGAACCATGGTCAATTGTATCAGTGATGTTTGTTAACTGAGTTTTGAAAGCTTTTAGACTGAGTCACTCCTGAACTCCCACTTCTACCTTCCTACACACTGCTCTCACCAAGAGCTACCTGCCCATGAAGGCATTTGATTTGCAATTTAGGGCTTCTAGATTGTGTGCAAAACAGATGCCAGACATAAATAAGCAGCTAAATATAAATTTCATGGTCAACTCAGAACTTGAAGCAAGTACCTGAGATATTAGTCCCTGGAGCCACTAATACCAGCTGAGAAAATGACGAGTCTTCTGTTTTGGTCCCACAGGAAAGCGAGCTTGCCCTGGAGAACAACTGGCCATGTCTGAGCTGTTCATTTTCTTCACTGCTCTTTTGCAAAAATTTACCTTCAAGCCGCCAGTCAATGAGAATCTGAGTATGAAGTTCAGAATGGGCCTGACCCTTTCCCCAGTCAGCTACCGCATCTGTGCTGTCCCCAGACTGTGATATCCAAGAAGGAAAGAGAAAGGAGTTCAAGAAGAACTGACATGTGCTCTCAAGCTACTGGGGCCTGCTCACATGGGAGGAACAGGATGAAGGCAACAGAAGAAAGACGGAAAGATGTAGACAAATGAAATTGGATATAATTCCTAGACAACGTTATCTCCATGTCTCTAGGCAAATCACTTATGTGCTCAGTGACACATCTTTTATGTAAAAGTGGCAGAGAGTGATGATTACTTTAATAAGCAAAGTATTTGTGTAAGTCAGAGGAAATGGTGGAATAAAAATTATCTAAATTATAAATAGCATCATAGAAGTTATATCTTCTATTTCTATCATTCACTCATCCCATCATTGGTGTGTAGTTCCTTCTGACCTGTTCAAACAGTTCATCTGGACAAGGAAAAAGAGTGAAAAATAGAACTAGCTCCTGGGAGAGCCACAATGGCTGACCATAAAGTCTTTTTCAATATACTGTGGCTGCCTCATCTTACTCTGTCTGAATGGTCCTCCCAGAAGTCAGCAGGGCAGAGTGATTCCCTAGTCACAAGCAGGTAAAGCAAGTGGTGCTAAAGTAGTTTCTATGGCATACTTATGGTAGAAGGGCCTTGATTATGGTCCAGCACCAGCTTGGTTGTGATCATAGATACCCAAACCATGGAAGCAGGTTTGGGGAGAAAATGGGAAACTTTTCTCTCTACGTAGTACATCCTAGCCTTAGATTTTCCATCACACATTTATGCCCTGCCTTTTCACATAGGACTAGAGTGTGTAGGGTGTGGACATCTCTTACAACTAGCCTGTATGATTTAATGGTTCACATCACAAGTCTGAAACTACAGGGTACTGGCAGAATATTTTACATAAGAGTATTGGAAATGGCATAATATGGCCAGATCCTGGTAGATGTGATCACTAAAAGAGAATAGGCAGTTTCAAAGGCTAAACATATATAAGTCGTTTTGAGTAGATTATATTGGTGGTAGGACTGAACCACACTAAATCTTCTAGGTCATTGGGTAATCTCTAGATGTCTATCATTGATCACCCACCAGGTGGTAAAATTACAAGTTATTGAGGGCTGTCATCATCAAAATCCAACTTATTTTCACTTTAATGGTAACCAGATGAGAGAATGGCACCTTATCCTTGGTTCTAGGCCTGGTTATTGTGGTATGCCTTTACAATCTCAGTCATGCTTATCAATTTATAAGATAAAATACTTCCTACTCCTAATGATAAGGCATTTATCAGCCTGTGCTGTGCAGGTGATACTAGACAGATGGTATTATTATTATATCCACCCAGGTGTTCAGTCATTTTTTATTCTCAAAGTGGAGACAATCTGCTTGTTAAATGGAGAGTTTCTGGGTAAGGCATATTCTGAGAAGCCACTGTTTTCCACAATACAGAGTAATCTAATGCTTCACCCAGCCTGAACTCCACACAATGAATATAGTAAATATAAAAATACTGAGGCCTCACCCTGATCCAAGGGACGCAATGGGACCCAGTACCAAGTATCATGTTATCACAAGGAAACTGAAACTTGGGAAGTATTTGACTATGATTCCTAATGAAAATTCCCACCTAAACCTATATCTCCTTGGTTTTCTAAGTTGATTAGAAGTGGTATGTGTCTCTGTCCCATGCATGAACTGTACAAAGATCGTGTGATGCTATTTCCAACCACCGTTCCTCACTTACTTTAAATGCTCCAGTACCCCTTCTGTAGCTTGCATGTAATAGACTTTCCTATGCTCCCTGTTGTGTGAGCACTGTTCCCATAGCCCCTTGTTGTCTCCCCTGGGAGGAATGCCTGCTCCTGCCCAAGGAATGCTGCATGTAAGATGCTCCCTTCCACCTGACATAGGGCATTCAATGGCATTATGCAAACAGCCCCCATTTGGTGTGAGATTTTCTGCCTCTGAGCACATCTGGTGAGAATGATGAGAATTCTATGTCCCTTCCTTGAGCCCTGAGCTATCTTGGAATAAAAGTCTCAGAGAAGTCCAGTAAAGGAGGACTCTGAAGCAGCAATTGCCTGGGATTCTCTGGTTCTGTTGAACATCAAATTCTACTTCAGTTCTTCCACTACAGTCACCTGCAGGACACAATAACCATCCTCTCTTAATTTTTGCTTGGTACATGGTATTTAAACCATCTGACAGGAAATGAGTGTATTTTATCAAAAATGGAGTGTAAATCCTCTCTCTATCACTCTCTTACAAACACATAAAATATCTTGGGGTAACTCTAACCAAGCAAGTGAAAGACTTATATGACAAAAACTTCAAGTCTTTGAAGAAAGAAATTGGAGAAGATATCAGAAGATGAAAAGATCTCCCAGGCTCATGGATCAGTAGGATTAACATAGTAAAAATAGCCATTCTACCATAAGCACTTTCCAGAGTCAATGCAATCACTATTAAAATTCTTTTTGCACCTTGAAAGGACAATTTTCAACTTCATATGAAAAAACAAAAAACCCAAGATATATAAATAATCCTGATCATTAAAAAAAAACCTGCTGCCATTCTAAAAATTTCAAGTTATACTATAGAACAGTAGTAATAAAAATGCATAGTGTTGGCATTAAAAACAGACACGTTGATCAATGAGATCTAATTGAAGACCCAGATATTAATCTACACACATATGGACACCTGATTTTTTACAAAGAAGCCAGAAATATATACTGGAAAGAAGAAAGCATTTTCAACAAGTGGTGTTGGTCAAACATGATGCCTGCTTATAGAAAAATGCAAATAGATCCATGCTTATCATATCCACAAAACTGAAGTCCAGTTGGATCAAACACCTCAGCATAAAAACAGATACACTGAACCTCATAGAAGAGAAAATGGGGAATACCCTTGAACACATTGACACAGGAGATGAATTTCTGAACAGAACACTGATAGTGTAGGAACTGAGATCAACAACTAATAAATGGGACCTAGCAAAACTGAAAAGTTTTTACAAGGCCAAGGACAATAGGACAAATCAGTAGCCTACAGAATAGGAAAGATTTTTACCAACTCTACATCTGACAGAGGACTAATTTCCAAACTATATAAAGGAAAAAAAAACCCAAATAATCCAATTTAAAAATGGGGTACAGATCTAAACAGAGAATTCTCAATGGAGAAATCTCAAATGACTGATAAACACTTAAATGTTCTACACTCTTATCTATCAGGGAAATGCAAATCAAAACTATTTTGAGATCTCATGTTACACGTCTCAGAATGGCTAAAATCAATAACATCAGTGACAGCTCATGCTGGTGAGGATATGGGCAAGGGGAATGCTCCTCCATTTCAAGTGGGAGTGCAAACTGGTACAGCAACTATGGAAAGCAATATGGTGGGTGGTTCCTCAGAAAGTAGGGAATTGATCTACCTCAAGACCCAGCTATACCACTCTTGCACATATGCCCCAAGGATGATTCATCCTACCACAAGGACACTTGCTCACTTTTATTGTAATTTTACTCAAAATAGCCAGAAACTGGAAACAATCTATATGCCCCTCAACAAAGGAACGGATAAAGAAAATGTGGTAAATTTACAAAATGGAGTATTACTCAGCTGTTAAAAGAATGGCATCATGAACTTTGTAGGCAAATAGACAGAACTAGAAAAAAAAATAATCCTGAGTGAGATAATCCAGACCCACCTGAAAGATAAATATGGTATGTATTCACTTATAAGTGGATATTAGCCATTAAATAAATGATAACTAAGCTATAATCTGTAGACCTAGAGAGGTTAGGTAAAGAGGAGGGGTCTAGGAGGGAATCATGGATCTCCCTGGGAGGGGGAGAACAGATTTTATGATAGATTGGGGAAGATGGGGCCAGAAGCTGGGGAGGGGGTCAGGTGAGGGAACAATTTGTTTGGGGACAGTGTTCAGGAGGAGATGGCTGGAACTGAGGGGCATTTGGTGGGACAGCATACAAATCTAGCACAGTGGAAACTTTCTGGAATCAGTGAAGGTGATCCTAATGGGGACTCCTAGTAATGGGGGATACAGAGTCTCAACTGGCCATCTCTTGTAGCCAAGCAAGGCTTCCAGTGGTAGGATGGGGTTGAATTCAATAGCATTATTAGGCAAGGGGGTTTCATGGAAGTCCATAGACAACCCAGGATGTTCCTAAGTAAGACAAATGGTTGCTCTCTGCAAACTGATAGTAGGACCTCTTTACTAAGGACAACACCCACACAACTCATTGGACATGGAGAAGTCAAGCTGGTGCCTACATGGAGACTTCATCCCTACATTCTAGTCTCTTTGGTGTGGGAAGACACTCTGTAGGCTACCAAAAGAGAAGCATGTACACCAACCCAGCCACACAATCTTTAATCCTATAATTGTACTGCCTACAAAACATGCTAGGGCAATGGTAGCACAGAACTTATGGAAGTAGTGAACCAATGTCTGATTTGACTTAAAGCCCACTCCACAAGAAGGAACCAATACCTGGCACTGCTTGGGTAACCAAGCACCAGAGACTAGATAGCCTCAAGACCTAGAGTAAAACTCAACACTACTGGTCTGAAAAAAAAAATCAATAAAGTGACTACTAATGATATTTTGCTAAACTCATAGATCAGTATCTTATTCATTGTCATTGGAGAAGATTCCTCTGGCAGCAGATGAGAACACATATAAAGACCCACATTAGTGCAGAGAGTCTAAATGAGATGTTTCCATCAAATTCCTTCCCTTGGAGCTCAGAGAATATGTGGAAGAGGAGGCAGAAAAAGTATAAGAGCCAGAGGGGATGGAGAACAAGGAACCAGAGAACAAGGACCTCTGAATCAACTAAGCAGGGCACATATGAGTTCACAGAGACTGAAGCAGCAAGCACAGGACCAACATGGGTCTGCACCAGGTCCCTCTGCATATATATCATAGCTTAATATTTTTATGGGACTACGAGAATGAATAGCTCTTTTTCTCCTGTGGGGTTGCTGTGTTCAACTTTCACATGATAATTTTTATCTTATTCTATTTTATTTTGTCATGTTTGGCTATTATCTCTTAGAAGCCTGTTCTTTTCTAATGAGAGACAGAAAAAGAGTGGATCCAGAGGGGAGGGGATGTGGAGAGAAACTGGGAGAAGTAGAGGAAGAAGAAGAAGCTATAATTAGGATATATTGTATGAGAAAAGAATCTATTTTTAATAAAAAGAAAAAATAAAAACAAGACAGGTTGGAAGAATACAAGCTAAGCTTTACTAAGTCTCTGTTTCTATTCATCTGTCTCCCCTTTTCTTAGATCTTGGAAAGTTAGGAACTTCAATTATCGTTTTTCTTATCAACGAAAAATTTGTAATTAAAATGCATGTCTACATGTTTAGTGCCTATGTATGTCTAGATTGCTTCACAGTTTGAGGATCTCACATACTTGGCACAGGGTGAAAAGTTACATGCTGGAGACCCAATGTGCTCAGAGGTTTCCCTGGAAGAGCCAGGAGAAAACCAGCTGGAGATCATTACGTAAAGTGAAACAGATCAGATGCAGAAAGACAAACACAGCTTGTTTTCTGCAGGACTAACCTAGATTAAACTGTGCATGAGTAGATGGGGGCAGGGCCCGACATGTGAAATGGGACCATGAGAGGGAAGGAACAGATCTTTAAGGGGGTTGGGGAAAGGGTAATGAAAAAACGTGTGGCCAACATGCGGAAGGGGACTAATCTGCGAAGCCCAGGACCTACAACAGTAGTGTAAGGAAGCTGTAGCAGAGAGGGGGGAAACACACACACACACACACACACACACACACACACACACACACACACACACATATGTGAAACTATACACATGAAAGTGCTAAAGCAAATCCATTAATTTATGTACTAACTTCAAAAGTAAATAGGGAGGGAGAAAGAAAACAAACTGATGAAGCAGTGGAAAGGTTGCCTAGCATGCTCAAGGGCGGATTTCAGTCCCTAACACTACATGAAAACAAAACAAGCAAACAAAAAAGAATCAAGACCAGGATGCTCCTTCAATGTGAACTAAGAATCCGTGGATTCTTTTATTCAGCGAGCATACCACTATCAGAGTGAGGTGAGTGCCACTATCTTTCTTATTTCCCAGGAAGGTTGCAGTCGATGATGAAAGTTTGTTTATAAAACAGGAGTTCAGACGCCCACGATGTCCTTTGGGATTCATGCAAATCACAAACCCAGAGTCAGTGGGAAGGACTTCCTGAATGAGCAAGGCTCTTAGCCAGTCCAGAGACGCTCAAGTGCCTCTTCTTGGAGTCTGCTACAGCTTCTCCACAGGAGGGCTCCAAAGCCTGTGGACCTGAACAGGAGCTTGGAGAAGGGGCGTGACCGAGAGCGGCGAGGTGGAGCCAGCGAGGTTGGATCCTTGAGAAAACTCAGAAAAGTGCAAGGGCACTGGGCACAAAGTTCGGCTCAGGTTTGGCTTAGAGAGCTGAGAAGCAGGTTTCAGAGGAGGCTGCCTCTAGGCCAGAGACACAGCAGTGAGCACAGCTGGGTGAGGAGCCCGCCGGGGGAGAGATGGGCGGGGTCCTTTGGGGGACTGGGAGGGCAGAGCCAAGGAGCTGGCTTATTCTGGTAACCACAGGCGGTGACCCTGGAGATCTGCCCCAGCTCAGACCCTCATTTCTCAGGAGAGCCACCTCCAGCCCCAGCCATGCTCGCCGCCGCGGGCTCCCTAGTGGCCGCCATCTGGGCAGCGCTCCATCTCCGGACTCTGCTGCTGGCTGCCGTCGCCTTCCTGTTCCTGGCTGACTACCTCAAAAACCGGCGCCCCAAGAACTACCCGCCCGGGCCAAGGCGCCTGCCCTTCGTGGGCTGCTTGTTCTATTTGGACCTAAAGCAACCCCACATAGCCGTACAGAAGGTAGGAAGGGGCGAAGGTGCCTGGCTGTGTCCTGGGACAGGATCCTGGCACCTGCAATGGGAGGGCGTGGTTGTAGACTGATGCTGGCAGCCTCTAACCCAGAGATAAGATATTCAGATTCCAAAGAGCTGGAGATTTTATTATCTGTCGATGTAAGATTTCCAGTGTGATTTTATGGCCAGAGAACATACTGTGTTTGATTTTAGTTCTTTTAAGTGTGTGAAGTTGGATTGGATGGCATAATAATTTACCTTCATAAATATGCCATGCTAGTTTAAGAAATGGGGCGCCACAGATGTTGTTTAGAGTACCAGTCCAGTTTTTTTTTAATATATGATCTCCTCTTGACCTGTATAAATATCAGTTCTCTTAATTTTTTCTATTGAGCCTAATTTGGTCCTTCTACATCCTTGCCGACTGCTCACCTACTAATATTATCAACTCCAGAGAAAGATGCATTGAAATCTCCAGCTCCACTGGGAGTCTGTCTGTCTGTCATTCCATTCAGTTTGGAAGCTTTCCCCTTGTATTGGAAAGACTATTAAGGGTACATAGGACACATATAAGATTGGCAGCTCTTTCTGGTGAATGACTATCTTCCCATGTAATGTGCCTCTTTATCCACAGTCATTTTCTTTGCTTAGATAGTCAATACTCTGGCCATGTTTGATTATCCCTGTCACTTTCCATTACATGTGAAGACTGTCCATGTCTGATTATATCGCTATTTACGGGTTTAAGCCCATAATTTTTCTTCTTTTTTTTTCCCACCTCTTTTCTTCCATTTCCCCTTCCCTGTGTGTTTCTTGGACACTTTCTGAGTAGATGCCTTTTCACCCATCTTCTCTCTCTTTACACCTATCTTATTGTCCTCCCAGTCACTGCTCTGTGTTATGCAACACTCCCATGCAGCTCCGGAGACTGCTAACACCATTTCCATGGGAAGTGAAGCAACTACAAACAGGGAGGAGCCTTCTCCTGTCTAGGATACACTGCTGAGATGTTGTCCCCACACACTGAGACCCACATCACACACTGACCTGCTCAGTGTCCAGTACAGCTGGAACTCAAAGGCAGAGGAGTCTGTTGTCTTTGGCCCTTACTCATCCTCCATTACTGTCTTTTTTCTGATCTTTTAAGTTCAGTTTCCTTTCTGACCTCAAGCACTTTCTTTCTCCATTCCTTCAGAGGAGGCTGCAGGAATGTGGCAAAGGAGAACTGAGCCCTTTTGTTTGATACCTCTGTTGAAGCTGGATGTGACTCAGAAGGACAAACGGCTAACTCTTGGTCACACAGCAGGAAGAAACTTTGATACTACTTACACACTCTCATTCAACTCTGTTTGCACAAGCTTGCACATTCTACACCATCATGGACATTCTCTTCCCTTCTCTCTGTTTCCCTCTTCACCCAGACTCTCCACCCCTTACACTCGGGCCTGCTTCCCATTCTGTAACTCTAGCTAAACTCCAAGGTCATTTGGATATCTCAAAGTCATTTCGTCCTCCTCAAACATTATGTAATGTCCAGAGATTTTCTCCACCAAGCAACAGCTTTGTCTTCTTGGCTACACTGCTTCTCATACAACTTGTTTGCTGCCTTATTGGGAAGATACAAAATGCTCATTATGGTGAGGAGTTTTACAGTTAATGAAATAAAGCATGAGCAATGCCCTTCCTTTACTCGGTGAGCACTACTATGACCAGGGACTCACCTTACACCTTCATCCTCATCATCATGATTTTGGTGCCTCACATGCTTTGCATATAAACAGCTGGCTAATTTCTCAGAGATGCAGAGGGTGGCTGCAAAGAAAAAATGAAGTGACTTTCACATTTCTACTTTCATTTTTCTTTATAGAACCCAATGGAGGGAGGGATAATTTTTTACCCTTCATACCAAGATTCTAAGTTTCAAAAGACAGAGCAACTTCCCCAAGAGTACAGTTAACCTACATGCTTACATCACTCCAGAGATACTGGGAAATCTCCACTCCCAGTCTCCACCCTTCATTGCGCTATCCATATCTAACAGGGTATGGGGAGGGCACACTCTCCTCGGGCTAAATAGATATTTTAATTTATTAATCATTCATGCTTGCTATAGTAGACTTTAAAGACACATTTGGAGCCTTTGGCAGGTTAGGAAGACAGTACTCTGCCTCCGCTGGCCTCCGAGATGCTTCAGTTTAGAAACGTTGATTTCTTTAAAACACTTAAGACTTCATAACCTAGTCTAGGGACACACTGATGCTCATTCAATTAATATTGACTGAACACATGAGTGAAAATTTTTGAAGAAATTCTTAAAGTAGACAGGAGAAGAAAAAAAATCAGAAACATTCTCATCGCACCAATATGCCTCCCCCCCCCCACACACACACACACAAATACACAGACTTCACTCAGTGTTAGTTGCATTGGTCCACAGGAAACTTCTGTATATAGCAGATGTTGAAGGAATTAGTCTCTGGGTAAATATGGATATTTTTAAAACTACACCAAACATGGACAGACCTTCCTTGGCCTTTTTCCTCTATTCTCTGACTTCATTAAAATTCAGGATGCTTTCAGGACTTTGCTTATTTGTTGCTACACATATCCTCATGCCTTCCTCTAGGGAAATAGGGCAGTTGCACACCTAATTCATATTTGCTGAATTCTTTAGGAATTTTGTAAAGGGAAATTTCTATTCTTAGTGTGTATTGAAATTGAACTTAATATATAAGAAGAGAAAAAATTTCCAAACATTTACACAGAGGAAGATCATTGCCTCCACTAACAGTTTTTGTAGACATCTCAACATGAGTCCCATTGGCTATACACATGCCTGCCATCTCTGGACACACAGACATGGGCTCACTCAACTGTAACTACTGAAATATTTTTCAGTTTGTGAAGAAATATGGGAACATTTTAAGCTTGGAGTTTGCTAATATACCCTCAGTGGTTGTAACTGGCATGCCCTTAATCAAAGAAGTCTTTACTCAATTGGAGCCAAATTTTCTGAATCGTCCTGTCACTTGTCTCCGAAAACATCTCTTTAAAAATAATGGTAAGTTCCTTGAGCAATATATGCTGTGAATTGTAATTCTTGTGATATGTTAAAGGTGCCTGTCTATAACTTGCCAACACTCCCATAAACTAACCCCATCATGAATTGTTATCTTTCAAGGAAGCAGAATGCCACAGCCCCTGAATGGAAGCACCCAGTGGAAGATTTACCATGTCTCTCTTCTAGACTTGGGAGAAACCACATGTCCTGTACACTAACTCTTGATGCTCTGATGGAATGTCCAGGCAGAGATACTGTGCTCTCACTTCTATTTTCCCATTCCAACCCTCTGCCCTAGGAAAATAGATGTGAGTCGGCATCCTCTTGATACTGCTCTTCTTGATTATGACTCCTTGTACTCCATTATTAAATGACATCACCCAGTTGTCTTTAGCCTTCTGGACAATACTATAACAATCTGGTTTGAATACTTTTTATTATCATTTCAAAAGTAACAATTAGGAGGCAAAGACTTATATGAAAAGGATTTCTCTGAAAGTATCCTAATTGACAGAAGCATTCATTGTATATGCCTTGATATTGATGGGTGCTGAGTACATTAGAATATTCTTCCCCCATGCTTCTAGGCTCTCTGTGTGTGCCATACTCATTCTTTCTACCTTCTTGAGTCATTTATTCATTCTTTACTGTGCATCTTGTCTAAAACCTCTTCTATAAAACTTTCTTACCTCGTTAAAAGAGCACGTTTTATCTTATCCATGAGTGCATTCCTGTTATATGCTTAACATGAATTTGTGTGATTTGTGTGATCAATGGACTTTGGAACAGGAAAGACTGAAACTTAAATACACAGTTGCTCTCTACTAACTACATTTCTTTATAAAGTAAACTTTATCCCAGTGTTTCAGTTTTTGCATCAGGTGCAATGGGCCTGGGGATAATGGTTAATAAGTGTATGGAATTTCTGAAAGTGCTAAATCACGTAAAACATAAGGTTTACTAAGTTGTTTGATGTTTTAAGTAACCAGTAAATCTTAGGTCCCTTGCTTTGGGATTGTCACTCTAGACAGCTGCCAAGTGCCTTACTGGCCTGTCTCCGTTCCATTGTACACGTGCCCATACCATTTGTCAGGTAATTTTAGATCAGAATCACAATACTATAATGCTGAATCTCTTCTTTCCAGGGTTGATCTTCTCCAGTGGCCAGACATGGAAGGAACAAAGAAGATTCGCCCTGATGACACTGAGGAACTTTGGATTGGGAAAGAAGAGCTTAGAACAGCGCATCCAGGAGGAATCCCGACACCTTGTGGAGGCCATAAGAGAGGAGAGAGGTGAGCATTTCACAGGGCAGGTGCTGCGGGTTGTGGCCTTGTACAACATATTCTTACTAAATGTCTGTCCTGAGCTTGCCCAAGCCTAGGCACTGAAGCCTGAACAGTGAGCTTATAGCTATGACCCTGCCCTAGAGGGCTGTAACCTAGCGAACAAAATGGGTTATTAAACATTTTTTTTTATTTTAAATTTAAATCCTGGTCATCAATCTGACTTTACAGCCATTGACGGAAACCTTAGATCATGTCAGCCCATGTGTGTGCTGTGGCCAGAGCCCATTATTTCATTCTCTGCATTCTCTAATATTTATATAGGGATAGGGGCAGCTGGAGGATTGTTTTGTTTTATCATTTGTAGTTAATTGTTTATAGACAATAGAAATAGAAATATCTTTAAACAACTCAGCTCTTTCCCCACCTCCAGGACAGCCTTTTGACCCTCACTTCAATATCAATAATGCAGTTTCCAATATCATTTGCTCTGTCACCTTTGGGGAGCGCTTTGAGTACCAGGACAGTCAATTTCAGGAGATGTTGAGGCTACTGGATGAGGCCATATGTTTGGAGTCATCAATGATGTGCCAGGTAAGCACTCAACCTTTTCATATCTTGGGAAGGGTATTAAAATGGGACTAATTCAAACAGACAGGCTCCTCATTTTTGTATTGTAGGGCTTTTGAAGTTAAAATATAGTATCTTAAAGTTGAGTTTAACACGGATGTATTCAAATCTATTGATTTTAGTGTTGTTGATAATATGCAAAACCCTTGCATGAGCATAACCACATTTCTAATACTTAAATGAAGTACCAACATTTGCTGGATGCCCATGCTGGTGGTGGTGACTTACTAGCTCAGCTTACTTGATGTTCTTCTGTGTGTGCTGCTTTTTGTTAAGCTGAGGCTAGGGTTGGCAAAATGTGTGACTATCTGTTAGTAATTCTTTCTCCATGTTTGGATTTTTGAGTTGTTTCCAGACTTGTGATGTTAATAAAGTTGCAGTGGATATTCTGGTACAAGTGTTCATGTGAACCCATTCAGTTCATTTATCTAGAATTTGCATCTGCACCTAAAACATAACTCAAAGTTCAATATTGAGTCCTATTTTTACGTTGCAATCAACACTTGGTACTGTGAATCTTGTGATTCATAAGCAGACATACAGTTTGGTGTTCAAACTTCACCCCCAGTTTGGGAAGCCTATGTCCAAATTTGTGTCCCTCAATCCATAGAGTCTTCCAAATATTTTCCACAGCTTACTGGTGTCTCAGCCATATTCCTAGATGTGAAAGACAGTTTTTTGTTTGTTTGTTTGTTTGTTTGTTTGTTTGTGTTTTGTTTTTTCGAGACAGGGTTTCTCTGTGTAGTTTTGGTGCCTGTCCTGGACCTCGCTCTGTAAACCAGGCTGGCGTCATACTCACAGAGATCTGCCTGGCTCTGCCTCCTGAGTGCTGGGGTTAAAGGCGTGCGCCACCACCACCCGGCAAGGAAGAGAGTTTTAAAGGAAAATTAATTCCTAAGGTTATCTACCTATGTTTCCTAGCAGTCATGTAGCCACCTTGTTATAAACATGTGTGAGGTCGTGTATACATCTATACTTATTTAAATGATGTGTTCTTGATGTACCATTTGTCCTGGCATCAATTACATGTTATTATTAAAATGTTTTAATTGCTTCAGTTAAAAAAGCGCACTTTAATTTTGCAAACTGTAAAATGTAACAGTAGGAAACATAATTAGGATCTACTGCGCATGTATGAATCAGGTCCAAAAAGTGTCAGCATACAACCAGTCACACTTCACTTATACAAGTGTCCCACTACTGCCTCTGACCTGGAGTTACAGAGCAAATGACAGGCATCTCTGTTATAACTGTACTGGTTAGAGCATCTAATGTGCTAAACTTCCCTTCTACAACCATAGGCTTATCTCTGTCCATTGCAGTTCTATAAACTTTATAGTTTTTAAAGTGTTTTTTTAGATTAATTTAGATAACAAAGGGTATCATCAAAATATCTTCATACATGTACCACTATAATTTTTCTTATTGCTTCCTTTCCCCATCCCAGCTAGTTCCCATTTTCCCCAATTATTCTCAGTTCTGCTTTGCTATCACGTGTACTAATTGTACTCTTTTACGTGGATTCTATTTTCAGCCCCGTTAAGTTCTCTTCCACTCTTCTTTTCCTTGTCTCTCCAGATCTCCCTTTTAATTTCCTGACCTGTAAATGCAGGAGTCTTGTTGCCTTGATGTTCCATGTTTCTTGTATTTCTTTTTTTTTTCCCATTTGTCTGTTAACTTTAGTTTACATGTATGATTGTTTTGCCTCCTTGTATGTAAGGGCCCCATATACATGTGGCAGCTGCTATGTAGGTACTGGGAGTCGAACTCCGGTCCTCTGGAAGCACAGGTACACCTATGTTTTCTAGAAATCATGTCTTAACCTCTGAGTTCTTAACCTCTGAGCCACTTCTTCAGCCCCTGTTTCTTGTATGTCTATGTTGCAGTTTTTGCAGCTGTTGGTTTGAACATAATTTCTGGAATTTTTTAATCCATAATACCTCTCTGTGAGAAGAAAACAAACTGTTGTAGCAGCAATAACTTCCTATCTTGCAAAATATAGATTCAATTATAGCTCTTTAATATATCACCAGTGGCTACAGAACTGAAACAATGTCAAAACTACTGAATGTGCTACAAAGTTTCAAAATTATTTATTGTAGTGTTAAAATAATAAATGAATGAGATACCTAAAGGTGACAGGTAAGGGGGGCACAAAAATAAGGTAAAATAATTTAAGGGAGAAGCAGGGAGGAAAAGAATATTATACACAAGAAAAATTAAAATATGGGGGAGATAAAAATAGATTTAACATTAGTTTAAAAAAGTTCAAGAGTCAGTGTAAGAAAAGGAATAAAAAGTTTAAGGTGTAAGTATTATTTTTTAAAAGCCAATAAGATAAATTCAAGATATAAATATAAAGGAGAACATAGAATGCAACTAAATAAATAAAGAAAGGAAAGAAAGTCTATTGCTAAAAATGAGAGGCATAAACATAACTAGATGAATGCATGAAAGAGAGTAACAAAAATAAATGTGGTGAGGAAAATAGCTCAGCACATGAGGGTTCTTGCTGCAAAGTCCGACAATATGTGTTTGATCCTGGGAATTCACAGGGTGGAAGAACAGAGCCATGTTCCTCAGGTTGTCCTCTGACCTCCACACACGTACCATGACACATGAGCATAGGTATACACACACAAAATAAATAAAATAAGCACATAAATAAATGTAAAATTATTTTATTTTAAAATATGGATATCAGCCACCATGGCATATTAAGTTGTATAAGACTAGGCACCTTCTCTCCTATTAAGGCTGGATGAGGCAACCTAGTAGGAGGGAAGGGTCCCCAAAGCAGAGTCAGAGACAGCCTCTGTGCCCACTGTTAGGAGTCCCACTAGAAAACCGAGCTACACAACTCTATCATGTGCAAAGGGCTTAGGTCAGTCCCATGCAAGCTCTCTGGTTGTCGGTTCAGTCTCTGTGAGCCCCTATGAGCCCCTGTGAGGCCAGGTTAGTTGAGTCTGTAGGTTTTCTGTGAGGTAGGACAACTAATTTTATCCTCCCTAAAGTAATGCAAGATCTTCAGCACACTAGTTCTGAGTTGTTTTTACCTTACTATCCTCATGTATTTCAGTTTGTCCTATTTTAACAAGATCATGTACAATTAATTGGTTGATACATTCTCTTTTGGGCATCCCTCTTGTAATTAGAGCCTCTTCTTCAATTCAGTTTAGAGTATTGAAGTCCTTACAAACTTGGAATGCCTATGGAGGGTAGGGGTATGGATGGAGTAAGAGTGAAACGGGGTCAAGAAGGCTTCACTATCCCACTGTAAGAAAGACAAGAAAGGGAAAGACAAGACTGTTTTGAAATGTGGCACCAGGGTGTCTCCATGACTGTCATTTTTTTTTTTCCAATCAGCTCTACAATATCTTTCCAAGGATACTTCATTATCTTCCTGGATCACACCAAACAGTTTTCAGAAACTGGGAAAAACTAAAATTGTTTGTTTCTGATATTATTGACAATCACCGGAAAGACTGGGACCCTGATGAGCCAAGAGACTTCATTGATGCTTTCCTCAAGGAAATGACAAAGGTGGGAAAGATACCTGCTGTGCTGTCTTCTTTCAGAGGAAGCAACAGTTTAATAGTTTCCAATTGATCCTGCAGCATGTTTCCTTGAGCTTATTGGTTTGACACAGCACAGATGTGTTCCCGCCTAGCACTGCATGTTCCCAGTATGCCTGTTTGCCAGGCAAGCTTCATATGGAAATAGTGAGAACTTGTTAATTTGCCTCCTCCACATTCTATTGGGCATAGATACCTTTCTCCATGTCTTCTTCCTTCACCTTCAATACCAAGATTGTAACTTCTATTTCTCCCTGATCACTACGCCCATCTTTATATCTCATCTGATTCTGAACCTTGATCTCTCTGTTATAAGAATAACTGTATAATCTTCCTTTTGGAAATGAATCACATATACAAGGTTTATTATGGAGTATCAAGCAATATGCACAGAGATGAATAGATGGACAGCTCTGTGGATCATTACTTAATACCCTACAGGCAAATTAAATGAAAAGGGTATAGTACTTATTAGGTATATGATAGCATTAATTCAGGATTGTTAGGGTCATTAGAAATAGAGTTCATAGTCTATCTTTTTGTGTTTCTTAGCTTTTACCCATATGTGAATGAGTGGTACCATAAATGAAAGTAGCAATTAAACTTCAGAGTCCAATTTTGTTACAAGTTGGTCTCAGGCCAGTTACTGACTCCATCTCATCCGCCACTGCAAGATATAAGCAATGTGCAGCTGAATGCAAGAGTTTAACATTTAGATGAGGCCTTCTGACACGCCATAAAAACCATTCAATAATATACAAGAGGCTAGACAGCAGTCAGCTGGATCTGTTTGTTACTTTTGTATCACTGTGATAATATCTGGCAAAAACAACACAAGAGAGATTCATTTTCACTCACAGTTTTAGAGAGTTGGGTCCATCATCACCACAGAGAAAGAATGACAGAGCAGCTAAGACCATGGTGTCAAAAACCAATTGTGAAATCTGTTCCATAATGATGCATTAGGGATCAGAAACAAAGGCAAGATCCAGGGCCCTAACATAACCTTAAGAATGCTGCCCTAGTAGTCACTCCTCCAGCTAGTTCCTTCTCCTTCCCCCAATATTATAGAACCTCCAAAAATACTTCAGACAACTAGAAACCATGCATTGAGAAAGTGAGCTTGTAGTAATTCTGAAATTTCATTTCAGATCCAAACCATATCACAAAATATGCAGCCTTGATGTCATTAGGTTTACTGGTACACATCACTGGATTGATGCCATAACTTGAATGTATTAGATTATGGGTTCCTCCTCTGAGTAGGGGAAGAATAGTAATTTTTCGTTTTTCCTTATTTCATTTTCCTTGAATAGTATTGATAAAAGCAATGTGTTTTTTTCTTTAGAGGAAGCAGTGAATAATTATTTGTCATCTATAGGTGTTAGGCCATCAGTATTAAAATCAATCATAACAAATTTATTCTTCCAGAGGAAGCTGGTAAAAATGATGTGTCATTAAAAAAAAAACAAAAAACTAATTGATGGAATCAGGAAGTCTTGACTTGGAAAGATGAATGGTGAGATCAGAGAATCTGAAACCATGGAGAATCACTTGATTCTTTTTGGTATCAACAAAAGCATTTGTTGAATATTAACTGTGTGCCTATGGTATCTCATATGATTGATAATGACATGTTAAGGTGTATTTCTTATTCTCATTTTATAAAACTGAAGAAAAGAAACGTTAAGTGAGTGCCCTGGGTCAAGTAGTGACTTAGTGATATGGCTGATACTAGAAGTCAAAGATGATTTTTATGCCATTTTCTTACCACTGGACAAAAAGTTTCCAAAAATATAATCAGAAGAAAATAGTTGAGATTTTCATCCACCCAAGCACCATAAGATTTTGGTCAGCGTGCAGTACTTAGGACAAGAAAATGCTTCCTGATGAGGTCAAAAGGATTATTACTTTATATGAATCTTTCCAAATAAATACCCTAGGGTCTTGACTCAGACCCTCTGAATAAACAAGCATGCACTGTCTTTTCCAGTACCCAGATAAGACTACAAGTTTCAATGAAGAAAACCTTATCTGCAGCACTCTGGACCTCTTCTTTGCTGGAACAGAGACAACATCCACGACACTGCGCTGGGCTCTGCTCTGTATGGCCCTTTACCCAGAAGTCCAAGGTGAGCATGTGATGAATATACCTGGACAATGTGAAATGGTGATTATGGAATCTGTGTCTCAGATGGGACCAGAAGATGGCATGGTGGGATGGGAAAAGATAGAATGGCTGTGAGGTGATGTGCACTTGGGATGGGGCACACCCTCCATATGTTTTACCAGGATTATGATGGGAACAGGAGTACCAATATTATAGCATCTATGTACTCAAAAAGCATAAAGTCTAGAGCAAAACGAAGAAGTCAAGGGATGTTGTAGTCAATCCCAGGAAAGAGTGGCATTACTCTAGAAGCATCCATAGCTGTCCTCCTTCCTTTTTAGCAATACATTCCTATTTCCCTGAATACTGTGCAAATGCCTTAGTTTGGTTTCTGAAGTCACATGATATGCACCTCTCTGCCCATCCTCAACCCCTACCTACCCTGCATGGTAGCTTTCCTGTGTTACATGTCATTTTGTCACTGTCTTTATTCTTGTCTCTAAGTCATGACATCAAGTGTTCTCTCTACCAAAAAAGTACTGTTCCAATTTCTTCCACATTTAGAAGAAACTTCTAAGGTATCACATCTTTAAGGTGTTTCAAATTTCTCTAAGAATTTACTGACTAGGGAATTGCTGTCATTTTTTTTCCTCCACAGATGAACAATGCTCCTCCATCAATGACTGAGCTTTATACATTGTTTTCATTTCTCCCCACTGCCTGTTGGCCATAACAAAGAATTGTCTGTCTCATAATTTCTTTTCCTCCACATTCTAGAAGAGTTTAGAGGTAGTGGTTGGGACCATTTTTTCATAACCTCAACCTTTTTTTCAAAGTATGGCTAACAGTTTATTCATGGGTTATAAAGTCAATTTAGTACATTTTTTTGCCCTAGGATGAAAACTGAAAAGAGAAAAAGTTCTACCAATGTGGTGAAGTCAGATTTGTCCATAACCTTTATTTCATCTTTGTGTGAGTGACCGTATGTACAAGTATATGTACACATGCATATTTAGGCCACAGAGCAATGTCAGCCCTCCTTCCTCAATCACAGTTCACTTTTTGTTTTCAAGATAAGTTCTCCCATTGGCCTGGAATTCAACATATAGCCACTGAGCTCCAGGGGTCCCCTTGTCTCTTCATCTCCAGCAGCACACAGCAACTACAAGCCTTTGCCATCACACTTGTGTAGAAGTAACCAACCGTCTTATTGTATAAGAAACACAGAGCCAATGTAAAGATAAAAGCCCAAGAGGTCAGAGCTAAAAGCCTTACCCTTCCTGCTTCAGCGATCGTCTTCAGCCATGAGAGCTCTCCAAAAGAGACCTACTTCCTGTCTGTTTGTCTTTATATAGACTTTCTGTTCTGCCTTCTCATTGGTTGTAAACCCAACCACATGACCGGCTCGTCACCGCCTGTCTGTACAGACCCCCAGGTCGTCTATGGTTGGTATTGAGATTAAAGGCGTGTGTCTCCAATGCTGGCTGTATCCTTGACCACACAGAGATCTACCTAGCTCTGCCTACCAAGTGCTGGTATTAAAGGCATGCACCACGAACGCCCAGCTCCGCTGTGGCTTACTATTAGCTCCCCCCCCCCCGGCAACTTTATTTATTAACATACAAATAAAATCACATTTCAATACAAATAAAATATCACCATACACCTGACTTTTTTTTTACATGGATTCTAGGGACCAAACTTAGGTCCTCATGCTTGCAAGCAAGATTTTTATCAACTGAACTATCTCCCCAGCGTAAACTTTCTTTCTTTATTAATGTGAAATATATATTTAATAATGTATCTATCTTTACCTGTATGCTTCTTGAGTCACCATTAAAAATACATTTCTTCATGAAGATTACATTTAAATGTTTTGTTATATTTTAGGAGGTGCAGGAGAGTGCCATGGTACAAATGTGGAGGTCACAGGACAACGTTCAGGACTCAGTTGTCTCCCTCACATGTCAAGCCTACAGTTTTAGCTCAGCTCAGCACGCACTTCTGTCAACCATCTGCTGTCCCAAGACTCCATTTTTTTATTTTTTTAAAATCACCTCACTTAGGATACAGATTTGACTCCTGAAAATGGGACCCCAAAATATCAGGAGATTTAAATAATATAATTACAACCATGTTCATTTCACAACATGCATAGTAGTCAAGGGATGGTAAAAACCAGAGTATCCATAGGACATGAATAAATAAAGTGTGGAATATACCTGAGATCTAAAGAAAATTTAGTCAGATGTAAGAAATCCATTTTAATTTTTTTAAGATTTATTTAATTTTATGTGTATGAGTGTTTTGCCTGTATGTGTATGCTTTACCTGTATGTATATTTGTCTCATACCTACAAAGGTTGGAAGAAAGCTTCAGATCCCCTGGAACTGGAGTTATAGATGGTTGTGAGCCACCACGTGTGTGCTAGGAACTGAGCTGAGGTCTGCAAGTGATCTTAACCACTGAGCTATCTTCCAGCTCCAGAAAAGGAATTCTGATGCTGCACAAATTCAGGACACTATGCTAAATTAAAGAAGATGATCACAAAATTAAAAATGCTGTACTGTCTAACTGAAATAATAGTTGAATTGTACACACAGAAGGGAGAATGCAGGGAGGGGGAAATTGGTATTGTAACATGGACATTGACTTTTTTGTACAATGAAGTTCCAACAATAACACACACAACAGTATGAACATATTAAAGGTTATTGAATTATTCATGCAAAAATGGTAAAAGGAGCTGTGATTGGTGGCCTACACTATCAATCTCAATACTTGACAGATTTGAGACAGTTGTGTTGAAATTTTAAGGTGATCCTGGCCACACAGGGAGAACCCTGCCTCAAAAGTCACCATGGTAATAGTGATAAATTTTATATTATATAAGTTTTATGTGAAATTAATTTTTTTATGTAGAGTAGTAGTAAAGGGCTTAGAGTTCCAAATTTGTTTTAAGTGAAATGTGCAGCTAGCTAATCAAATAAAATTAGTTCAACTTACATCACTCTTGAAAAAGAGGAGCTGTATTGGCAGACAGCTTGCAGAATCAATGTTATCATTCTAACAGTTCCTGTAAATCTCAACACATCCTTAGAACAAGGCAGATTTATTCTCACTAACCAAATGGGAAAACTGAAGCTCAAAGAGTGTAAGCATCTTCACCAGCAATATTGTCCCGCAACACACTGATGGCTATAGCTCATGCTAACATATCTCCTTAAGAAATAAAGAGTTTACAGATGTTCTTCAGTGTGAGCCTTTGTGTCCTATTTGCCAA
Source organism: Peromyscus eremicus (assembly GCF_949786415.1). Taxonomy (NCBI): domain Eukaryota; kingdom Metazoa; phylum Chordata; class Mammalia; order Rodentia; family Cricetidae; genus Peromyscus; species Peromyscus eremicus. Next base: position 111,000,677 of record NC_081417.1, on the reverse strand, counting down.
GCTCACATTCAGCTCTATCCATGTGATTGTATAGAAGACGATTGGCCTTTGTGAAAAGAATTAGTGCCTACCAAAGAGATTCATTTCTCCTTATGGCATGAGGACACAGCAAAGGTTTGGCACTTAAGAGACAGAAAATTGTTGTCTACCAGGCAAGAAAACTGCTAGTGCCTTGATCTCAGAAGTTCCAGGCTCTAGAACTATGGGGGCATACATTTGTGTGATTTGTAACCCACTCAGTGAATGGTGCTTATTTGTAAAACCTCACCAGATACTGCTATGAGCTTACCTGTGGTGATCTGAGATATTCAGCTCAGAATACATGGAAATTCATGATTATGTTGTAAGGTCAAAGAAAGTTATTGAATTGACAGTTTTCTAAAACAGATATTTGAAGGATTGAGAAAATTTTTACTTATTTATAACCAGGATGCTAAGGTGAAATAAAAGCAGGTCAGGTCTCAGACTACAACTTCTGTATTTTTAGAAGAAAGCACTAAAGTTTTAAAATTAATAGAATCTCCTGTTTTCTTTCAGAAAAAGTGCAGGCTGAGATTGACAAAGTGATTGGGCACGGAAGACAGCCAAGCACAGCTGACAGAGAGTCCATGCCTTACACCAATGCTGTCATCCACGAGGTGCAGAGAATAGGCAACATCATCCCTTTTAATGTTCCCAGGGAAGGGGCAGTTAACACCAAGTTGGCTGGATTTGACCTGCCAAAGGTAACCACTCTCTCAGCCTCAGATCCTCCAGTCCATCTTTGACATCATATTGAGATTCTAAACTTTAAAAGTGACATATATTCCTGACCCAAGAAATCATTTCAATGGGAAGAGAAGTATATTTCTGCCAAAACCCTCTATGTGTATTAGTGGATATTTAAATCTGTCATGAAGAGTTGAGAAGGGAAGATTCCCAGATCAGGTGTGCTTAGGCCGAACCTGGCTTTGTTTGCTATGGGACACCTTAGCGTATTGCTGGTCTAGTGTTGGCAGAGAACCTTGGCTGAAGAGGCAGAGAGCAGTCATTGTGTTCTCTGTTCTCTTTATCACTGAACAGTTCATGACTTGAAGTTGAGGTCTGAATTTTCCCAATGCTGTTTGCATATTTTCTGTCCATTCATTCATCTTCAGAAAACCCTACCAAGTCTTTCTATAGACTATAACATCAATTCCCTGGGTACTGAGAAATCTAAAGGTCTGTGTTCAACAGATGTGGGGAAGCATGGCCTTGATAGCAGATAGGCCTGTTTTCAATGTTGACTTCGCTTACTCCTACTGTACAAGCACATTGCCTAATCAATCACAGCTTCAGCTTCTACAAAATGTATTCAGCCAAATTCATAGACTCTATATGGAAATATAATAATATAATACAGAACCTTATACTCGGAATAGACATTATTCTTTATTAATCAAGAGAATGTTCATTAAATACCCACAAAGTTTAAGTCTGGAGTAGGAATACCTGAGTCATGAGAGTCCCTGCTTATAAACCCCGAGGACTGTTGGAAGGAAAACATTCTGGTTCTCTGTGATGCTAACAAGATGGGATGAGAAATAGCAGCTGAAGGAATCGGTGAATGCTTCTGGAGGAAGAGGTATTAGAGCTGAGGATTGAAGGAGAGTTAAGAATTAGCTTTGTGTCAAAATGCAAAGGAATACTCCATCTAAAACAAGCAGCATTACAGCATCGCCTGGTTGAGATTGGAAAGGAAGACAACTATGGTGGGAGCCCAGTCAGAGGGGAACAATGAACAGTGACTCTGATGATACACAGAGTGAATTTAAGGGTATGAGAAACCTGCTTTCCAAGTTTTAATGAGTGGGTGGGCAATGTACCTAAGTCATATGCAAAGCCCACTGGGCTTTCAAACTGTGGAACAGAGTCTAGAAAGCAAAGATGGCAGCCAGCACTAAGGTTGCAGTGGGACCTAGAATGAAGGCAATGGACTTGAGATATTTGGAGAGTGGACCAGCTTTGCTAATGATTGAGCAAAAAGAGTGAAAGGCTTACTTTGGCGATTCTGGGTATTGTGCCATGCATTTGCCTTGACAGGAATACTTTCTGATACATCCCTGGGTCTTTGACTGTAGTAAGATAGGCTATTATCTCTTTGATAATATACAGAAAATAATGGAGAAGAGTAGATGAAGGAGACATCCTATCATACTGCTGCCATGGTCCTAACTGTGATAAACCATGTGCTCATTATCTCCCCATGGATACTTTGAGGTCATCTTCTCAGATATATACTAATAACTTTTAATAAAATTGATACGTTCTTTAAGAAAGCATGGTCTACTTACCTTTGCAAATGGCTGGAATATTTTAGCTGACAGAGAATTGTAGCTAGAGTTTTTCTGCCTGGCCCACAGTCAGAGCAAATCTCTCTCACCTGCCAGTCCCACAGCCACTCAGACCTGACCAAGTAAACACAGAGACTTATATTGCTTACAAACTGTATGGCCATGGCAGGCTTCTTGCTAACTGTTCTTACAGCTTAAATTAATTCATTTCTATAAATCTATACCTTGCCACATGGCTCATGGCTTACCGGCATCTTCACATGCTGTTTGTCATCGTGGCAGCTGGCAGTGTCTCTCTGACTCAGCCTTCCACTTCCCAGCTTTATTCTCCTCCTTGTCCCGCCTATACTTCCTGCCTAGCCAATGGCCAATCAGTGTTTTATTTATTGACTAATTAGCAACACATTTGCCATACAGAACATCCCACAGCAGAGAATGAGTTGGGGAGAGTGGGAAAGTTTAGGATGTCAAGTATCTCAGGCCAGGCATGGGAGCTTGAGAATCATCACCTGTCTATGTGGGATTTTTTTATTAAGACTTTACTTTCTGCTGCCTTTTGTAGGGAATTATGGTCCTGACCAACCTAACTGCACTGCACAGAGACCCCAAAGAGTGGGCCACTCCAGATGAGTTCAACCCAGAGCACTTTTTGGAGAATGGACAGTTTAAGAAGAGAGAGAGTTTTCTGCCATTCTCAATGGGTGAGTTGGGATGAGCAAGACATAGAGCTCCTCCTAGCCTTTCCTTCCTCTCCACCCTGCAACTCTATGCTCTAGTTGGTAATGTCTCTAGATGAACCTGCCCATTGTAACCCCATCTTTTTTATGTTTATTTTTGTTTATTAATTTCTCCATACAATATATTATGATCACAGTGTCTTCTCCCCCCACTACTCCCATATCCTCCCTACCTTCTTACCCACTTTACACCCTTTCTTTCTTTATTTCTCTCTCTCTTTAGAAAACAAATGGGAAAACTCTTTCTCTCTCACAGACACAAACAGAATTGAAAAAAAAAATAAACACAACATACACATACACGAAAACCCATAAAAATTAGAAATCATAATATATAAGCAAGTGACCTATACAAGTCAAAGACCAGAAAGATAAAAATAAAAACAAAGCAAAATGAGACAAAATGTCTACAAAAATACCATTAAGCTCATTTTGTATTAGCCAACTACTGCTTGGCAAGGAACCTACCCTTAAGTGTGGTTAATATAACCAATAAGACTCCATTGAAACAAATTAATTTTTCCTTTGCAAGAGGCTGCCAGTTGCAGATAGCTTTTTGTTTAGGGTGTGCTGGGACCTGGTCTGGCTTGGAACTGTGCAGGCCCTATGCATGCTCTCACAGTCTCTGTAAGTTTATATGTTCCTTCCTTATCAAAATGCACAAACGAGACAATAATTCTAAACAGCAACTTCTTAACTGGGTTATATTCCGCTGTATGCACGATTCCTAGTGAGATCTTCTATTGTTATAGTGTTAATTTCCTAACTATAATCCAGTAAATGGATATATATGGTAGCAATATGAAAGAATTTCCTAACTATAATCCAGTAAATGGATATATATGGTAGCAATATGAAAGACCTCACCTGCCATAACTCACTCATAGAACAGGTAGTATAGGTATAGAAGTGCCTCAGGCTTCCCAATTAAATAATTTCAAATTTTGTATCACAACACAGTTTCAGGCATGCTATTTCCATTAAAAAACAAAACAAAAAAAAAACTTGCCTTGTTTCTTGATTCTAGCATAAATTCTGAAATGTTGGAACTGTGTCCCTCCATATATTCTACAGGATGCTTTACCTAGTGTTTGCTGGAACTGTGAAGACAGGGATTGTCAGACACTCATGACTGAAAAGGAGAAGAGACCTCTGGGTCACGAGAAGATGAGATAGATTGTTTTCTTCATAGCTTAAATGTCTCTTTCCTACAGGTGCTTCACTTCTTCGCTGATATGAAAATATTTTCCCATCTTCATTAGCTTTAGGATAAAAAGATCAACACAAAGTGATTCACTGGTGCCTTGTTATTGGGAATTATTTTACACTCTCTTAGTTGCAGACTTCATTGGCAAACACATTATCTCATGCAATCTACCTATTCATTCACAATTGGAAATAAAATGGATTGGTGTCTTCTTTCTTCCTAAAGACAAACCCAAAATATTCTAAGAATATGTATTAGCACAATTGGGCTTAAGGCTAAGTTATGTACTTCTAGACTAGTTCTCTCTTGCAACTGGATTGTCATTTACCTCCCTAGTTACAGCCCCTTCTTCTATCAAATTCACTTAGTTCATACGTATCAGTTGGTGTCTTGCTGCATAACAAGTGGCCCCAAACTATTAGTTACAGGTGTTACTCACAAGTACACAGGTGAGATAAGTGAGCTTGTATGTGCAAGAGGTGAGCTGGCTGAATGAAGGTCTACCATGACCTCACTTGGAAAAATAGTGTTATTTCTACATTATATATTTATTTCCCTTGGGCAAACCAGCTGTCTGCTTATAAGGTAGTGATAGTATCCCAAAATGGAGGACAGAAACACACAGTCCTGGTGACACCAGTCAGGGAATTGTCACACTATGACACACTGCATTCTGGTAACCTATTCAAGCCACAAGGCCAACTCCAACTCAAGGGGAGGAAAATGATTCCTGTCTTTGATGAAAACAGCACTGAAGTACCAGTACACATAATATGGAACCCATGGAAGAGAGCAATGAGAACTGTATCACTTTTATCATCTCTTTTTAACAGAGGGCAATAAAATTCAATTTCCAGAGGATGCTCTCACAAGTGGTAACACAATGAAAACCAGTTACACTGAGGAGAATGTAGAAACCTAAAATGTCTATTGGATTAGCATTGTGCCAAGGGCTGTCAGTATTTTCAACTTTACTCCTACACAGCTGCTTTCCCCTCTCCTCTCTCTGGATTTTTATGTACAGCCTCCCTGAATGAAGGAAATTCAGACATTGGCTTTTTGTCTCTTCACGAAAATAAGTAGTATTATTACCTGTCTACTACCAGGGCAGATGGCACAGTCATTCTTGAACAGAGCCCCTGCTTATTTATAGATCAAAGCTCTGGCATCTTTATGCTACCAAGAGTCTTTGTTTTTTAATAAAACCAATTATTTTTGGCTAACAGAGCTGGGCTTGGAAAGAACTTTGACAGAAAAGCCTGGGTCATTTCTCTCACTTTAGTGCTGAGGCAATTCATGGTGTTTACTTGTTTGTTTGTTTGCTTTGTGTATGTGTGTGTGATGTGAAGATGGCCTGAGCACAATCTGAACCAGGCATTTGTAGTCAGCTGTCTACCACTATCACTTAGCTGTCTATCACTGTCACCCGGCGCCCAATGTAAAGAGCCTTGAAAGGAGCAAAGGTTTGTTCTGACTCCTGATCTTGTACATGTTCTTTGATTTAGACCAAAGCTTTCAAACTGAGTGTTCCTTGTTTTCACCCGTTTAAAAGCATGTAAATTCCTGCCGACTAATTGTGATGACTGCCCCAACCCAACCATGGAACCTGTGTAAGAAATAAAACTGCTCATAAGTTTGTTAAGAGAGAAAGATTTAGCCCTGTGAAAATGAGTGGATTAGTCACAATCACACAGTGACTGTCCTTGATTGAGCAAGGATTGAGTCAGGAGTAAGGACTTGATCTGACTTTACAGATCAAGTTTTGTTTTGACAGAAGAATTCTAGAAGAATCTTGTGTAGCAGAATCTTAAAAGTTCTTAGTAACAAAATAAAGCCTGAGCCAGGTATTGGGGTGAACTGGAAGATCAGAGAACCAGAACAAGCCACAGCTACCTCACCATGCTGGATCCTCAGCTGATCCTGTTTCCTCAGACTGGAGGTCTCTGAGTCCTCATCTAGAATGGGTCTCAGCTGAACTGCTGCTAGAAGCCTTTTCAGCCAAATGCTTAACCAGGCCAAATGCTTCTAGTTCCTGGTCCTCACGCCTTATATACCTTTCTGCTTTCTACCACCACTCCCTGGAACTAACGGCTGGCTTTCTGGGATTAAAGGCATGTGTCACCATGCCTGGCCGTTTCCAGTGTGGCCTTGAACTCACAGAGATCCAGAGGGATTTCTACCTCTGGAATGCTAGGATTAAAGGTGTGATGCCACCATTTTCTAGCCTTTGTATCTAGTGGCTGTTCTGTCTCTGACCCCAGATAAGTTTACTAGGGTGCACAATATTTTGGGGAACACAATACCACCACAATCTTGTAGACAAATTTCTAAATGGTCTTATTAAATAAAAAACATGGAGCCAAATATAGGGGTAAAAGACTTAGAGAGATCAAGGAAATAGGGAAAGCCACCAGCTAACCTTACCTCACCAACCCTGCAGCTTCCAAATGCAAGTTACCTCCTGTCTACCCATGCACATATGCCTTGCTGTTCAGTCCTCTCATTGGCTATCTTAGCCCAACTACCTCACTTCCTTGTCTGTCTGTCTGTACAGACCTCCAAGTCTCTATGGCTGATATTGGGATTAAAGGTGTGTGTCACCATGCTTGGCTCTGTTTCCTAGTATGACCTTGAACACACAGAGACCCTGCCTGAAAAGTGATTGGATTAAGGGTGTGTGCCACCTGACTTCTTGTTTACTTAAAATGGCTGGCCTCTTCCCCTAATTTCCAGGCAAGCTTTATTAAAATACAAATAAAATATCATCACATTTCAGCACAAATAAAATATCATTATATTTCAGCACAAATAAAATATCACCACAGAATCTTGGGACTTTACAACAGAGTTGTTTCGGTTCCATTTTAGTGAGTTACCAGTCATGTTCCTAGACATACTTAACACTGTGAAGATGAAAGGAGCAGAGATGATGAGCTAAACGCATTGAGGGGGACACACAAACAAAAACTATGACACCGGCACTGTTGTAACACACAGTTTCTAGACAGTTTTGCCTATAGTATCTGCTTTTGTTTCTTCAGCCATCTGTGGAAGATGGAGGGCACAGCAGAACCATGAACTGATGATCAGTTTGGGAATGCTAACTAGTTTCCTGAATAAGACAAAGTAGCTAAAGCAACTTAAAGAGTGAGGATGGTTAATGATTATATAGTAGGTCTAATAACACTGACAGGAAATTTTTACCTACTTATGATTAAAACAAGTTGAGTAAGATAATGGTTTGTAACCAGGTTCAACGGAATCCCCAGGACAACACTGGCATGCATATCATTGTGCCGATAGTTCTGTCTGGACTGTGGAATTGTAAATAGTTTCAATTCTCTTATTTATATTTCCTTTTGTAGTAAATACATAGTACTTAGTTTTGTCCTATTCTGGCTTGTTTTTATTTTATCTTATTTTTTGTTATTACTAGTTTTAGAGAACTATTTCTGTTCTAATGAGAGAAAGAAAGAAGAGGTGCAGATTTGGTAGGTGGGGAAGTGGAGAGGAGCTAGGAGAAGCTGAGGGAGTCAAAACCATAACCAGAATATAATATATCAAAAAGGTCTATTTTCAATTAAAAAAAAAACATCATGGAAGCAAGAAAATAGAAAAAAAAAAAAGGTACTACCAATGCACATAAGAGAAATGATGATAGTGACTATATGATGCACTTCAGGGCAGTGAGTTAGTAGGAGATCCTCCTTCAGGAAAGGGAGCAACAATAGCCTAGAGAGGCATTTGAGTAGCACCAGATAGAGAGTTATGGAGGCCATCTGTTGCTGAGGTTACTCAAGGTGAAGGGAGACAGTGGGCTTAGATGGAAGCTGACTTGTGCTATAAGAAACCTGCTTACATTTTTCTCTTTCCTTTTAAAGATTGAAAAGCATTTGATGATTTTTGTTGTTGTTGTTGTTGTTACACCATTATCTGCTCTATCACTTATATTTGTTAAGTAAGTTTGGAAAGCATGTATGCTGGTCACACAGTCCCACTCAGCTCACGGTTCTACTCCTGTTGTCCTATGCCATGCTCTCCCAGCACTGCCTGATCCCTGAGAGCCTTTGATTTGTGATCCTGGACTTTCACCTCCTGTGTTTTGGGGAGACAAGGCAGATGCTTAGACATAAATGAGCAACTGGACTCCTACCCCAGAATCCACTCAAACTTTGCAAAAGGTAGTTAGTGACACCAGTCCCTGGACATATATATCAGTGGCAGCTGACTAAATTACTTTGTTTTTGTCTTTCAGGAAAGCGAGCTTATCTTGGAGAACAATTGGCCAGGTCTGAGCTGTTCATTTTTATCACTTCTCTTATCCAAAAATTTACCTTCAAGCCTCCAGCCAATGAGAAACTGAGCCTGCAATTCAGGATGTCTGTCACCGTGTCACCTGTGAGTCACCGCATCTGTGCGATTCCTAGGCTGTGATGCTGAAGAAGAAAAAATGTGAAGAAATAGCGTCTGCTTGGAAGACACTAGTGCCTGCTCATATTTGAGGGGATGGAATGAAGGTGACTGGGGAAATGGGTATAATGAGACTAAAGAGATTGAATCCAATTATAGGTTCCTAAGTAGAAAGCCATTTATGGGCTCAATGACACAGATTTTCACCTAAGACTTTCAGAGAAAAATGATTCTTCCAGTAAAGAAAATGCTTTCAGGGATCATGAGAAATGGTGGATTAAATTTTTCTGGAAATTGTAAAAACTATCATAAAAGTTATGCCTTTACTTTCCCCCTCCCATTTCTCCTTTCATTGATATGCATTTGCTTTGAGCCTGTGGGCCTAGTTCATATATAGGGTGCAGAAGGGAGGGTGTCCATCAAGGCTCTCCTGTTGGCTAGGTCTGCAGCTGCGTTACATTGATCTGCCTCTGAGTGAGCCTCTTGAAAGTCAGTGTGGCAGGATAACTCCCAACAGGCGAGCTAAGCAAGTGCTGTAGAATCAGTTTCTATGATTTACATATAGCAGTTGGACGTTGACCTAGGACCCGAGACATGGTAAGGTATGACCATAGAAAAGCAAACCATGAAAGCAGGTTTGGGGAGCAAATAGGAGCCATTTTCTGTAGTAACTTCTTGCCTAGAGTCTTCCATTAGACATTTATCTCTAGGCATTCTCACATAGGACTTGGCTGTGTTCGATGTGAATGTCATTTGCAACTGGCCTTTAAGCTTAAGTGTTTCTTTCGTGTTAGCCAGAATTCACTGGGCCCCTAGAAGAACATTTTTCAGAAGGGCATCATGAATGGTAGAATCCTTTCTGGGTATGATCAATGAAGGCAGTTATAAAGTAGGTCTAATAACACTGACAGGAAATTTTTATCTACTTACGATTAAAACAAGAAAAAGATTGCCGATAAAGTGACTGTCACCCCCAAATCTTTTGGTCCTCAAGAAGCTAGACTCCAGGGATTCTCGAACAACACAACAACAAACCTTGGTATCAAGGAAGCACTTGTCTGTGATAGCCTGAGGTTCCCAAGGACAGAACCAAGGTAGCTACACACTTACTTACCACCTCTCAGTCATTTGTAGCTTATAGCATATGCCATATATTAGCTTAGAGACCATTGCCCTCCAGCACTTTAGCAATTTACAGAAGCAAGGGATTTCCTTAGTCTCATGGTCTGCTGTTGCTGTCAAGATCTAAACCTCAGACTCTGTCATTTTATGCACAGTGTTATTAAAAGAACTTTACCTGAAACCTGTCTTTGAGCTTCTTTGTAAACTCCAAGTTTTATCTAACATTGCTTGGTTTTCTGCCTGTGATTTTAATACACCTATGTGCCCCTTCAGTTTAAATTCACCCCAGTAAATTTATAGAGTGCATACCACCATGCCCATGGGAGGAGTAACTTCACTCCAATAAATTCATAGAACATTTTCTATTCTTGACAATGTCATCATTTTGTGCTCCATGCTGGTGCGCGGCTGGTGTCTCTGTCCATCCTGGTGCACTATCATCTTCCAGCCTCAAAGTGGAGTCAAATCTGCCTGCAAAATGGAGTGTCTCAGAGCAAGGCACAGTCTGATAAACCACTGTTTACATAGTATGGAATCATTCAGAGTATGGCCCAGTCTGACCTTGATACAATTAATATAATAATGATAAAAATACTGGGACCTCATCCTACCCCAACGGATGCAGTGGGTCCTACCAAGTATCATGTAACCACAATGAACCAGAAACTGTGTAAAGTAATTCACTGTGACTCCTAGTGGAAATTTCCACCCGTGAATCTTGTCCCCCTTTTTTCTAACTTCACTGGAAATGGTGTAAATACCATCCAAGAATTGTATTAAAAAATGTGAATGAAACTTCCAACAACCATTCCTCTTTTGTTTTGGAAGCCCTATCCCCTCCTCTCTTCAGTTCTGTCTGGCATCTAGTATACAAGCCATTTGAGAAGAAATAAAGAAATAAGGGAAGTAAGGAAATAAGCCATTAAGGGTTGTGTTCTAGATGTACCTTCTGGGGATGAGCCCCCCACAGTCAGCTGTTCTCTTCATTGTGACTAGCTGTAGATTTCTGTAATGGTCTCTGTGTGCTACAAAAAGAAGCTTCCTTGATGAGGGGTGAGGGCTACACTTACCTGTGGGTCTAAGGATGGGTACTTCTAATGCAGTTTGAAAATATATTGATTTAGGAAAGTTGGAGTCATAGGTTTTCCTCTATCCATACTCTCACCAGCCATGACTATCTGGGTTTACAGTGCCACTGCATTTTCCACTTTGGGGGTTCCAGGTAAGATGTGTTTGTGGATAATGAGAGCTGACACTTAGGAATGACAAGGATATGGAGAAGGGCCAAGGGGGTCCACAGCAGGGAGGAAAGAAGGGTGCTCCACCTGTTCTGCTTAGTCCCCTGGGAATGTGGGCAGAAGGTCTGCTACACACCTGGAGATGAGACCGGGCAGGGGTAGGGAATTGGATTTGGAGGAGCAGTAGGAGACAGGCAGATCTGTAGTTTGTCTACCTGCTTCCCTGGCTAGAGTGGCTTGTGGGTTCTCAGGGAACGTCTGCTGAAGCTGGAGTCTGGGATAAAGCAATGAGTGGTGAGAAGAAAGTAAGGAGGGAAAGATCTGTGTGATCCACTGGAGATGGGGTGGGGGGTGACCACAGCTGGTGGTCTGCATCTGCTGCAGAGCTAGGGATGAGACTGGGGGATTGGATTTAAAGGAGGCAAGCGAGAAGTGATCTACAGTTAGCTTACCTGTTTCCCTAGTCAGAATGGCCTTGGCACTATGTACTTAAAAACAGCTACCCCTGCGAGACCTGCTCTTTTCTGAAGGGAAACAGAGGATAAGTGAATCTAGGGAAGTGGAGGTCGGGGTGCAATCCATGAGATGGTGTAATGCAATCAGGATGTAATATATGAGAGAAGAAAAAATAAATAAACAGCTAAAAGCTAAACTATTTCCAATATAGGCTACTGTTGTTTATCTCATGGTATAAAGATGTCTATTGAAACCAGATAACAGGATGCTTGTACATGGAAGGGATACAAAGGACCATCTGTCTAAAGTCTCTCAGTCATCACTCCAGCATCATAGTTTCAACAATGGGCCCCTCAGCTAAATTCTGTCAGGTGATGCAAATATGAATTTAATAGTGATTTTAATAAAAAGAAACTTTATATACTATATATGTCATAAAGGCTGTCCTACATTTTCTATAAGGTTTACCTGAAAACTTACAAGGCCTAGTGGTTTAACAATATATACAAAGGTCATACTAATTCATTGCATCGCTCATGCATGCCATTTGAATTCAACCCTCTTTTATTAAGCTGACGTTGCACAAGATCTTCTAAACAGAACAATGGCCATCTTCAGAACTCCATCCATGCTTGCTTAAAATAAGTACAGCTAAGCTTGTTACATGTTAATTTTCCTTCAAATGAAGAGGAGATAGACAAGGTCACTGGTGGACCTTTGCCCAAATATCCATCCCCACAGCTGGTTGTATGTGGTTAGGCCCTAGTTATATAAGACCTCATGATTTTCTGGGTGTGGGCTAAAATCTAAAAATGGAGAAAAGGTCTACCTATGTAGCAGTCAAAAATTGTTAATAAATACTGAGTAAAAGCTCTAACACCACCTTTAGAAAATGTCTTACAACAAAAGATGAGTTTATTTGTTGCTGTTATGTCTCATGGTATTTAATTGTTTAATCAAGAGAAATATATGTATAAAAGTTAAAAATGACCCATAAATGTAATTATGGATGTCTAACTCTCTGAAAACTACCTTCCACCTTCTTGGTTCTTATTAAGTTAAAACCCACAACAAAAAAATTGATTGTTAAAAATTCATACACAGATAATCTCTCTCTCTCTCTCTCTCTCTCTCTCTCTCTCTCTCTCTTTCAAGACAGGGTTTCTCTGTGTAGCTTTGTGCCTTTCCTGGAACTCTCTTTGTAGACCAGGCTGGCCTCAAACTCACAGAGATCTGCCTGCCTCTGCCTCCCGAGTGCTGGGATTAAAGGCATGCGTCACCACCCGGCTCATACACAGATAATCTTAATTTGCTACAGCGTGTAATCGGAGTTTTCTCCAGTCCCACTGGGGCCCGCAGCCACTCAGACCCAAGTAAACACACAGAGACTTAAATTACTTATAAACTATATGGCCGTGGCAGGCTTCTTGCTATCCAGTTCTTATATCTTAAATTAACCCATTTTTATTAATCAATAAGTTGCCACATGGCTTGTGGCTTACCGGTACTTTACATCTTACTTCTCATAGCGGCAGTGGCTGGCAGCATCTCCAAACTCAGCCTTCCCCCTCCCCAGCATTCTCCTCTCTGCCTGTCCCGCCTATACTATACTTCCTGCCTGGCTACTGGCCAATCAGAGTTTTATTTACCAGTCAATCAGAGCAACACATTCACAGCATACAGAAAGAAATCCCCAGCAACAGTGTGCCATGGATATTGTATGCTAGCCTCATTACAGAATAAGGATGTGTGTGGAAATAAGACCGCACCCCACCAATCCAGAAGTCTGCTACTCCTGTCTCTGGCTGTGTAAGTCTGACTAGCTCTGGCTATATAGGCCAAACCAGAAAACAAACAAAAACCTCCTTCTTATATGTAGGAAAGATTAATTAACTCCTTATGTCTCTTTCCCAGTGAAGGATCTTAGAGCCAACACACACACACCCTAAATGTCTAAACAACAGAGAGGCAAAAAGCAGTTACTCTGCTCTCCGTGTCTCCCAAACTGGCACATGAGGATTCTGTGAACAGGAGCAGCTTGTACTTAAGTCTACCACCTGACTGATACAGGACCTGCATGCTAATTCAGTTGGTCAGCCCCTTTTCCTTGGCTTTCAGTTCTTCCTCTTAACAAAAGTTAGCTCCACAGTCCACGCCCTAGCCACTCATGCTCTGTGATTAAAGCAGGCTTCCAGATACTCTGTCCTCAAACTGAGAGTTTTAGGGATTTATTAAAAACCATCCAAGCAGCGTTTTTAAGAATTGTGCTAGACAACCCTGTGAAAATGACTCAATAAGATGCTGAATTTAACTGACATTTTACACAGCTTCCAGGCATTTGCTCTTTATACAGGAACCTGATGTAACAAACTGCTGATTACAGTTACCATATGTCAGAGACCAAACATGGACCATGGAAAAGTACTAGCTAAGCCAGAGAACAAGCCCCTACCCTAAACCAAAGATAAGGAACAGGTCAGGCAGGTCAGGTAGCATAGCAACAGAACAATGGGCCCTGACCAGTGACCTTACCACCTAGCAGCCTCACGACTTGCACGACTTGCACATATCCCTTCACCTGCACCTACTGCACGTCGTGTACCCCTTCCCTCCTTCCTGCCCCCTCCCATGCTATATAAGCCTTGCTGAGGAGAATAAAATTTGCAGCTTGATCAGAACACACTGTCTTGCTGTCTTCTCTCGTGTCTCCCCCATCCCTTTCATTCTCTCCCACAGGTGGGTCGCCCCCGTTGACACCCCACTGGCCGGGGCAACCATATTCTTCTACAGAACTCTGGTACATGGTCTACTCTATCCAGTTGTACAATTGTATTTAACCTTATTACACAAATTTAATATTCCTAACAGGATTGTACAGTTATTACCTCCTGACTATTGTTCTGGATCTTTACACTCTTTGAGTTTTATTGTGGCCCTTTAGATGGACCCTCTTCAGAGACCCCTAACTGCTGCTCTTTCTACATTGTCTCTTTTGTCAGCTCCAAGAGAAATCTGCACTCTAACCTCCTAAAGCAGTTTGAGTGACCTCTAAAGGGGGATGCAACTCCATCCTACTTGTGGGGGCACACAGAGGCCCCCTAGTAAGGTCTTACTCAAGGTCAGAAAGTCTGACCTTGCTTTACCCCTCAGGGCTGCATACTAGGATGCTTTGGCCAGGGGTGTGGTTACCAGGTGTTTGGAAGGGTCTACACTTGTTTGTACGTTGTGCTTTGATCTTGAAAGGGGGAGGTATTTTGCCTCTTCCCTTGCTAGTGTACAAAAAGCCCATTAAAAATAAACATGAGGCTGCTTGGTATTGACCCAGGGCCCTCCTGAATCTCTCCTGTGTCTCTGTCTTTTTTCTTCATCTATATTTCTATCTAGTATTTCTCAATTCCTCACTACCCACTTGAAGGGGCCCTTCAATAGGTTGGGCTGAACCCCAACACTAGACCCCAACACCTACTCGTTCCTCTTTTTTCCACTCTGGACATTGTTTTAGGGACTCAGAGCTAAAACAGCTGGGCTGAAGCCTTTGCCACATCAATTAACCCCTCTGTCTTATCAGCTCTTAAAACCCTTAGAGAAATTTCAGGTCAGCTTAACATCCTTTAGGACCAACTTGATTCTTTGGCTGCCAAAGTACTCCACTAGATCTTACTACTACCAAAGATGGGATCTGTGCCCTCCTCGTAGAATGATGCTCCTTCCACACCAACAAATCCTAACTAATTTGAGATGGGGCCCAAAGATATAATGACCAGACAAAACTTCAACCACACACCTCCTTCTATGTATGGACTTTTAGTTTCCTCCCACTTTGGCTCCTCCCCTGATCACTCCTTTCCTCCTTATTATCTTCAGGCTCACATATTTACACTGTCTTTTGAGTGTTTTATCATCTGAACTTTCCCCCATAACCAAATAAAGTCTTCATGTAAGCCCCCAATGGCTGTCACTCTGTAACAGCTATAGGATGCCAACAGGTACAGCAATATGCCAATAGCCAACTGACCAATCAGACCAAGAAAGTCCTGACCTGTACAACAAAGCATAATTACCGTACAAAGTCAAATATGTTTCTTGGCTGTAGTGCTTGTCCAAAATCAAAGAGGACTCTTCCCCTAGGAGACATCTGTGTCTTCCTAGGGAAAGAATGGTGTTTTTATGCCAACTGATCTGGCCTAGCATAGAAAAACACTAAACAACTGTTAGAAAGAATTCAAAACAGAAAAGGAACAGACAATACTTTCTGGAAAGGTATCTGAACTACTTAGAAGGATGTCATGGACTGCCCCCTTGGCAGACTCAATCATTACGATCATACTAATGTTCTTCTTTGGCCTCTGCCCTTTCAGCTGTCTCACCAAGTTCCTCTAATAACACTACAAGCTGTCACTGCCTAGATGATTACTGATCTCTGTATGGCCTAAAACCATCAGCCCCAATCCCACCTGGAGGAGACTTCAACATGCTCCTTCCACTGTTGAGACCATCACCCCTTCCAGCTGGAAAAATTACCCTCCCAAAAATTACAACCACTCCCTCTTCTTCTTTTACCCACCCTAAGTTGGGATATGTTGGGTATGTTAGCCTCAGGTCCTAAGGAATTGTGTTAGGCAGCCTCTCTCCATAAAGACCAGCCTGACCATTTTCCTCCACCTGTAGAAACATTATACCTGGTATCAAAAACAATCCACCCTGTTTCCAGCCAACCCCCCACTATAAAAATAGCTGTAACTTCCTGGTAGCACTCTCTCTCTCTCTCTCTCTCTCTCTCTCTCTCTCTCTCTCCCTCTCCTTGTGTGTGTGCTTGTGTGTGTGTGTGTCCACAGAAAGGTCAAGGCCCCTTGATATTCCAATGAAGCAGTCTCTGCCTGTTGAGATCAAGTTTGTCTGCTTCTCTGCCTTATTTTTCTTACATACAATGCCCTCACAGATTGGAAGAGTGTGTCAGATCCTCTGAAGACTGTAGTTATAGACAGTTGTGAGCTGTCACATGGATTCTGGAACCAAACCCCAGTCCTCTGCAAGAACAACCAGTGCTCTAAATTGCTGAGTCATCTCTTCAACCCCAGGGTCCTAGGTCTTCACTGGGCCTTTTGTGTCATAGGGGGCAGAAGAGAGAGAGAGACAAAGACAGAGAGACAGAGAGAGATCTATAGGCCAGCAGCTGGGCCCTGGGATACAGAATGCAGAGGCTTCAGGGGTGAAAGTGAGTTTGTGATCTAGTTTATCCTGCTCAATCTGCCTGAACAGGCAGTTATCAACATCCATGACAGGCTGAAACTTTGCATCAGTGCAGCAGTTTTGGTGTCCCTCACAGTCTGGTCGGTCACAACCTCATCCATGGCCTGTAAGTAATACCAGAAAACTTTATGGCTGGCAAAGTTGGACTTTGGTGGAATAAAATATGATCACAAATGTACTTGGTCTATTGTTGGTTCCCTATATAGGGTAAACAGATTTTTTGTCCATTTCCTGCTAAGAAAGGTTAGCACAGCAGCTATGCTAAGTGATATTGCAATAAGCATGGGTGTGTAGGCATTTCAATTATATTTTCACTTTGATTTCTTTGGGTGAACACTCGGGAATGATATAGGTATATTATATAAAAGTTTTATTTTCATTTGAGTATCTTCTGTACTGATATCCATAGCTGATGAACTAACTTACATTAGTGCCTTCCAAAAGTGCCAAAAAAGTTCTATAAAGATGGTGGCAGAAATTAAAATATTGTAAAGAGGCCCATGTAACCACCCTTACCCCCATCATTTTCCTCTTCTTGGCTATCAAAGTCTCAGAAGAGTGGTCCATAAAGGAATTGGACTTTCCCATGGAAACTCACTCTGAGAGAAGAAGTCCAAATATTTATGCCGGTCAAAACAGGAACTTTTTTAAAAATTAAGTTTATTCATTTATTTTACATTCTGACCGAAGTTTTCCCTCCCTCTTCTCCTCCCATTCCTTCCCCTACCTCTATTCTACCACTACCCTATCCACTCCTTTTCTGTTTTTGTTCAGAAAGGAGTAGGCCTCCTGTGGGTGTCTACAAAGCATGGCATATCAAGTTGAAGTAGGACTAAGCTTCTCCTCTTGTATTAAGGCTGGACAAGGCAATCCAGTATATGCCAAACTGGTAGGGGCAGGCCCTGCTCTGACTGCTAGGAGTCCCACAAATGGACCACACTACACAGCTGTCACACAAATGTAGAGGACATTAGGTCAGTCCCATGCAGGATATTTGTCAGTCCAGAGTCTATGAGCTTCTGTGATACCAGGTTAATGTTTCTGTGGGTTCCCTTGTGATGACCTGGATGCCCCTGGCTCTTACAATCCTTCCTCCCTCTCTTCAACAGGATTCCCCAAGCTTGGCCCAGTGCTTGGCTGTGGGTCTCAGCATCCGTTTTTATCAGTCACTGGATGATGGCTCTCTGATAACCAATGGGGTAGTCACCAATCTGATTACAGGAGGTGGTCAGTTCAGGCTGCTTATCCACTATTGCTAGGATTCTTAGCTGGGATCAACCTTGTGGATTCGTGGGAGCTTTCCTTGTACCAGGTTTCTACCTGACCCCGAAATGCTCTTCTTTAATAGTGGAATGCATTTATTTTCCTTAGTTTCTGAAGAAAAGTATTTGCAGATGTAGAACCCTGCATTAGTAGATTTCCTTCCTTGTTTGTTGCTTTGAAAACACCATTCCTTTGCTTTGTGGTTTCATGTTCATTGATCTGTTTCTGACAAAAGTTTGATGGACATTCATCTAATTCCCATGTACATCAATGGTCTTCTGTCCTGTGTTTCTATTTTTTCATTCATTACCATTAGCAAACTGGGCTAATGTGTGCATATAGTTCTCTTAGGCTTTATTCTCACTGAGGTCTGTTGAGCTTTTGGATTACTTTAAGGAAATTTTGTAGGTAGTAAGGTGGCTCAACTGGTTAAGGCACTTTCTGCCTAGCCAGATGTTTGGTCTTACATGGTAGAAGGAGATAAAGAATCCCACAAGTAGTCTACTGACCTCCAGAGGCACTCCACGTCACAAGTGCAAGCACACAAAGAATATGTAAGTAGCCTTGCCCTAGGTCCCTGAGTTCAGTCCCCAGAACCACAATAATAATGTTAGTATTAATAATAGTAACCAGGACCAAGGAGCTCCTCCAACAAATGTGAGTTGAGTATCTGTGGGTGCACATTTTTGCCAAGCATAGCTCTATTAAAATGAAGTGGTTTATTGTAAAGAGCTGAAAGCATTGCCTGACATACTGTCGGAGAGCAGATGTGTTAGATATCACTGTGATTAGTTATGTTTCCCAGGGAAGTTGCAGTTACTAGGGGAGCTTACTTACACAATAGGCTCTCAGATACTCATGATGCTCCCTGGGGTTCATGCAAATCACAAGCCCTAGAGCCATAATTGTGTCCCCAGAGGGAAAGACTTTCTCACTGAAAAATCTTAAACTGTCTCTTCACATTCTTATTTATTTATTTATTTATTTATTTATTTATTTATTTATTTATTTATTATCATCATTATTATTACTGGTGTAGTGTTGGCTGTCCTGGAACTACGTATGGCTAACCTTGAACTAACAGAGATCTGCCTTCCTCTGCCTCCTGAGTGCTGAGATTAAAGGCATTTGCCACCACTGTCCCTTTAATTATTTCTTTTTAATTTTAATTAAAATATCATCACATAATTTCTCCCCTTCCCTTTCCTCCCTCCATTCTTGCCAATGTCTCCCCACTTACCCCCTCTCAAATTGATGGCTTTTAAAAAAATTGATTATTATAGTTCCTATATATATAAACACATAAATATATAACTGTAGTCTGCTGGGTCCATTTTGTTTCTTGTCTGTTTTCAAGGCTGGCCACTTAGTATTGAATAACCAGTTAGGGAGCTCCTCTCTGGGGAAGACTAAGTCTCCCTCTCAGTAGCTCTTAGTTGTCTGTTGTTCTTTTTCTAGGGGTGGGGCCCCTTGAGATGTCCTGGTTCCACCTTAGCAGATCCACTGGTTCCTTTTAAAACCATGTTTCCTGTATGTTCTCCTGGGAACCTAGTGCCAGGCACCGAGCTGAACACAGCACTAGCCACTACAGAAACTACTTGCTGGCATTTGGAGCAGAGCACCACAAGGCAGGGTCTGGGAGGGAGGGTGGGGAGGAATGGGTAAAAGCTTGAGGGGCGGGGTGAGCGGGGTGAGTTCTGCACACGTGATCAGAGGTGCTCCTGCTGACTGGTTCCACAGATAGGAAGCTACTTCTAGAAACATTGGCAGGGCAAGGGAGAACGCCAGAGAGCCCAGCTGCAGGGAGGAGACAGGGGGGGAGTGGACAGAAAGGGATGGGGAGGGACTAAAGAAGGGATCGGTTACGTGGGGAGCCTTTGGTAGTTAACACCCGGGACCTGCCCCAGCTCAGACCCTCATTTCTCAGGAGAGCCAGCTCCAGCCCCAGCCATGCTCGCTGCCGCGGTCTCCCTAGTGGCCGCCTTCTGGGCTGCGCTCCATCTCCGGACTCTGCTGCTGGCTGCTGTCACCTTCCTGTTCCTGGCTGACTACCTCAAAAACCGGCGCCCCAAGAACTACCCGCCAGGGCCGAGGGGTCTGCCCTTCGTGGGCTGCATATTCCAGTTGGACTTTGAGAAGCCCCACCTATCAATACAGCCGGTAGGATGGGCGAGGGTGCCTACCTGGGTTCTGACATAATCCTGAGCGAAAGGAACAGAGGGCATTTGGGGACTAGGACAGAAGACCGGGTTCAAAGGCTGGTGATGACAACTTGCTATCCCGAACCCAAAACCTGTGTCCTCGTTTAAGAAACACGCAGTTCCATTTTCAAATAGTTGAAGATTTTCTTACCCTTCTGTGAAGGGCTTTCGTTGTAACTCTAATATTGTCAGAGAACTCACTGTGTATAATTTTAATTAAGTCCAGGTGCATTCAAGACATGATAATATATCTTGATAAATAAGCCTTACCAATTTCAGAAATGCGTGGGAAGGTGATATGTCTGCTTAAAGTGCCTGTAGAGAAAAAAAAAAGTGTGTTTTTCTCTTCATTGGAGTTTTCTACAAGTATTAGTTCTCTCTTACTGATCCCTGTTTGCTCCTTCTACATTGTTGCCGACTGCTCACCTACTGATTTTATCAGCTCCAGAGAAAGATGCACTGAAATCTCCAGCTCCGCTGGGAGTCTGTCTTTCCACTCAGTTCTGGGAGCTCTCCCCCTTGTATTGGAAAGACTATTATGGGTACACAGGACACATGTAAGACTGGCAGCTCTTTCTGGTGAATGATCATCTTCCCATGTAATGTTCCTCTTTATCCAGTCGTTTTCTTTGCTTAGATAGTCAATACTCTGGCCATGTTTGATTATCTCTGTCACTTTCCATTACATGTGAAGACTGTCCATGTCTGATTATTTATCACTGTTTAAGGGTTTAAGCCCATAATTTTTCTTCCTTTTTCCTCATATCTTTTCTTCCATTTTCCCTTCCCTGTGTGTTTCTTGGACACTTTCTGAGTAGATGCCTTTTCATCCATCTTCTCTCTCTTTACACCTATCTTATTGTCCTCTCAGTCACTGCTCTGTGTTGTTCAACACTCCCATGCAGCTCCTGAGAATTTGCTAACACCATTTCCATGTGAAGTGAAGCAGCTACAAACAGGGAGAAACCTTCTCCCTCAGGGATACACTGCTCAGGTGTTGTCCCCACACACTGAGACCCACACCAGACACTTCTGTGTCCAGTGCTGCTGGAACTCAAAGGCAGAGGAGTCTGTTGTCTTTGCCCCTTACTGTCTTTTTTCTGACCTTTCAAGTTCACGGTTACCTTTCTGACCTCAATCACTTTCTCCATTCCTTCAGAGGAGGCTGTGGAAGAAGGAAACTTCTTCATTGTGCCCCTCCTCAAACCTCTTTCCCCTCCATTCCCATACTGTCTTTCCAGATGGCAGGACCCTAGTTTGAAGATCTACTGCACTTAACATTTTTAGATGTTTTCCCACTTCAATCTCACCTTTGTGGCTTCCGCATAAGTGATAGATTATTTTCTCTCTGCTTTCAAGAGATTTTCGGTTTGTACTATCTATACTGATTGTGGTGATTTTGCTTAATTAAGCTTGTGGCTTTATGCTGTTGGTTTCTTCATGGCATGCTTGTATTTTCACAGATTAGAAAGTTTCAACCATTCTTCAAGAGTTTTATCATCTACACTTTGTCTTTCATGTTTTTTGGGAACAACTGTTTACTGAGGCACAACCGTGATGACTTTTTTGCTGGGTCTTCCTGTTTGCCATCTGCTCTCTCTGTGCAGTACAGGGTGGACCTGTTTCTCACATTACTAGACCCCTCTTCTAAAGCACACCCCCTAATTTATAAATAGTTGTGATTACTTTATTATTGGTTCTGTTGATATATTTATTATAACATTGAATCTAAAGTTTGTAGATTTGGAAACAGATACAGAAAATATCATCAATTTTCTCCCAAATCACACACGTGGTAAGAAACAGAATCCAGATTCAAGCAGTTCAGATGCCTCTCAATCCAATGTCTTGAGCCCCAATTTGTCACCTCTCCTACAAAAACCATTCAAATATCTTAACTGAAACCAAGAGGGTTCACTTAATACTTTTGTCTACTTAATACTTTTGGTGGTGAAACTTCTTGTCCTAAATGATACTTGACTAAAAGGAAAGGCCTAAAAGCAGCCTTGCTTTCTATCTAATTTTTCTCCTAGCAGATATTTCTTCTAGGAATCTACCGCTGATCCTGGTCCTCTCAGGCACTTTCTAGCTTTCCCTCATCAAATAATTGATTGCTCTCTGACAACAATAAGGACTCTTTTGACTTGCATGCTGTATAGGATTGTGAACTTCTTGAAGTTGAGGACTTTGAATTCCCTATCACTTGGCCCTGACCTTTGGCTGGCTGTTCTCTAGTAAGACCTTTCTTCTGGAGGGACTGGATAACCCCTATGCTCCTGCACATTCTCATTCTTTGGATCTGTACTGCATGGTATCACAGTATGAGTATTTTGACCTTCACACTGTATATGTTTGCTGATAACCTCACCATTTAATACTTGGTTACAGCACCATTTCCCTTTACATGTTTTTCCTCTTCATCTCAGTTTCTAACAGGATTATAGCAGATGACATCTTAGGCTATGCATTCCACATTTTTCTGCACAGTCAGTGTCTCTCAGAAGACAGCCAATGAAACTGTTACTCTGAAGAGGAATTAATGTACAAAGGAGTGTACACAATTGTGCATAAATGAGTTCATGTGCACTATAGCATTATAGTGAAGAGTGGATATATACTCTGACATTTCAAGGGATACTGTGGTGTTCTATAAAGTCTAAAAACCACTGTTATCAGGCTTTGTTCCTTATGCCCACAGATTTATTTTATGTTTCTTTATTGAATGGAAAATGATTGTCCATCTTAAAAGAAATATATACTATGTTGGTTAGTTTTAGTCAACTTGACAAAACATAGATATTACCTGGGAAAGAGGGAACCTAAGTTGAGCAGTTGTCTCCATCAGATTACCATGTGGGACATTTGTTTATGGTTGTTAATTAATATAGGAGAGTACAGTCCACTGAGATTATGCCATTCCTGAACTTGATGATAGAATATAACTTGTAAAATTAAACACTTTCTTCCCAAATTGCTTTTGGTCAGTGTTTTATCACAGCAACAGAAAGAAAACTAAGACATGTACATATTAAAAGAAACAGATAAGAACACAACTTAGCAAAAGATAGAACTACTTCTCTGCATACCAGGACACTAACAACCACACTTATGCACACATACACTTACCCACTCAGAAGTAATTTCATAACTTGTTCATCTGTGTTTCCATATTTGATCATAATAAAAATAAAGTTATAAGACAAGCAGTGGTGGTGCACACCTTTAATCCCAGCACTCGAGAGGCAAAGGCAGTCGGATCTCTGTGAGTTCGAGGCCAGCCTGGGCTACAGAGTGAGTTCCAGGAAAGGCACCAAAGCTGCACAGACAAACCCTGTCTTGAAAAACCAAAATAATAATAATAATAATATAAAAATAAAGTTATAGTGCTACTGTTCATTGAAATTCTCCATGTTATAGAGTGTGTTCTACTTATAAAAAGAGAAAAAAATGAGTATCACATACAAAAATGCTTAAGATATGCAAAAAAGTTACTAATCCAAAAAAATGTAATAACCATGAAGTTCAAAAGAAAGGGCAGGGGTTCAGTTAGCAAAGTGTTCACTATGCAGCAATGGGAATATGAGTTCAGTTCCCAGAACCTACAAGAGTGTGGTGTGTTAGCCTGCCTTACTAAACTCAGGGACAGGAAGGCAAAGACAGGCAAAGCCCCTAAGTTCATTGGCCAGCCTGCCTAGCCTGCTCAATGCTAATGAAATACACTGACTCAAACAAGCACATAAACAAACAAACAAGGTGAGCAGCTCTTGAAAACAATACCTGAGGTTGACCTCTCTCTCTCTCTCTCTCTCTCTCTCTCTCTCTCTCTCTCTCTCTCTCTCTCTCTCTCTCTCACACACACACACACACACACACACACACACACACACCTGAAAGAAAAATGCTAAACATGCAGTTCTTGTTCTTGTATCAATTAGGAAAACATACAGACACACACACACACTGACACATACACAGATCACTACACAGGGCTGTAAGGATTCAGGTTAACAGACTTGCTCATGTATCACTAGTGCGAGTGGAAATTTGATGCCATTTTTCTTTTCTCCCCTAGATGCCCCTTTCTGTTGCTTCTAAAGAACTTCAATAGAATCATTGTGTCATTTGTCTTCATGGATCATTTATCTCACTAATCCTTAGCTTCTACTTTCTCTTTATTCAAGGCATGCACTCTGCTCCACTTTGTTCTTTAACAATCTACTTGGAGATTTACTTCTGCTATTAAATTTTCTGTCTCCTATTTCTTTTGTTAAATTCTATATCTCTTATTTCAACCCATTGTTGTTTATTTTCCTATTGTTATTTTCAAATTTAACCCCGTTTTACTCCTCTGAGCCACCTTTAAAAAAAAACAGCTCTGTTTTAATTTTTCAAATGACTTACTCAGTATGCAGTGAAAACTATGCTCTACCTGTCTTATGTTATATGCCCAAATGTCTTCTCAGTCATTTAATACCCATAAAACAATTGGCAGACAGAGCTGGCACAGTTGAGAATTGTAAGGGTCAGGACCTGCCCATCTTCACCTGTTTCACAACAAGATAAAACTTATTGATCCACCTGTTTTGAACTAGAAACGTACATGGGCAGAGAGTTGGTAAAGATGGAAAGAACGTTGACCTCAGTACCTAGTCTCAGATGCTGGATCCCTCTCCAGTACAAGTAGAGAATCTATATGGTACACATTGCTACTTAGGATGCACTTAAGCCATATTTTTTTAAGTTGGTCCCAAACCTTCTTTGTTGAGTTTGAAAGTTAGTCAATAAATTTTTATATATGCTGAAGACTCACCTACACATTGGTCAAGATGAAATTAATTTTTTTCCTTGTTTGTACACATCTATTACTGGCATCTCTTAAAGGAAAAGGCATACACTTGTTGGCTGTGCATTAGGATCTAGAGAAGACAGATTGTGCTACAACTTAATAAAGTTAGCAAAGACTCTGGATAAGGAACAAAGGAAGTATGACGTCTAAGGCTCTATCTATAATATTGGTACAAGATCCTGTAATGAGACCAAATCATTACATTTGCTTTGACAGGGTCCGCAAAGGTCCAAGGCTTTGTGATTGATGTGATAGGACACAAGTAAATGAAGGTAAGAGTAGGACAGAGGACCACAGATACCTGGAGTAATTGAACCTTCCATTTGGTACTACTGACAAGATTCAGGATGACAAAAAAGCAGAGTGGGTCAACACGGGGCTGATTTGTAAACACACGGGTGGGAATCTTTGAAAATGATCACACACTCTCATCCACCTTTGCAACATCTTGTGTGTTCTGCATCTTTGTGGGTATTCTCATTCTCTCCAGCTCCTTCTTCTTGCTCTCCAAACTCTGTCCCCTACACCTCATGCCTGGTCCCCACTCCAAGTCCTGTAGAGATCCAAAGGTCATATTTTTCTACAGATGTACCTAACATTTGACAGAGTCCCTCTACCAGGCAGGAGCCTTTTTGTTGGCTACGTGACTTCATTTGCGACTTGTTTCCTCTTTAGAAAGATGATGAAAATTCTAACTATGTTAGAACAGTTATAAAGCATGAAGGAAAGCATAAAGCATACTGAGTACCCACTCAGTGAGTGTGGCCATCTGGGGACTGTTGGGTTCTTGTCCTGGCTATTACCATGCATTTGTATCCCCAGGCCTTTGAACACAGAGCTCATTCATTTCTCAGAGATGCAGTGGGTGGATGGGTGCCTGGAACTAAACAAAGTGTTTCTCATAGTGCCACTCTCATTCTTCCCCACAGAACTCTTTGAAGGGGAAGTAATTTTTTCTCTTTTGTAACTGAGGGTTTGAGATTTGGAAGAGAGTACCTGCCCCAAGAGTCCTGTTAGTGAACCATAGACCCTACATGCTTATATTGCCTGTGGGGTGAAGGGCCCACTCTCCAAGCATTTAAGTTTAGCCCTAATGTTGGGGAAAACTCTGTGAGACAAAGTGGGTCATAAGGAGCTGCCTGCTCTCTGGGCTTTCAGGATCTAAGCTAGTACATTGTAGAAGAGCCTTAGTAAGCCATTCTAAGAAATGAGACAGATTTTTGTCCTTATCTTGAATTACAATTTTTAGCTTTTCATAGTTTACTGGCTTTAGGGAAGCCTTATGGAGGCCTGCCACGAGGCAGGTGATAAATCTATCCCTGGCTAGAGATCTGCCCTGGGTGTTATAATCCCAATGTGGGTCCTGATCAGGAACTACCTCAGCCCCTGGAAGGTGTGCAGGGTTGGTTTGGTGAACCTCATCTGCATGTGTCCTTGCCTGCTCCCAAACTGGCCTGCAATCCTCAGGAAGTAGGTTATTAGCAAGTATCATATATACACCATAAAAGGTGAGACTATAAGATTGGGAAATATATTGGAATTGTTTAATATAAGGAAGGAGAATTAGAGGTATAGCAACTCAGTTTCTTTTCTATCTGAGAGAGTTCTACAAGAGAGAGTGGGACATAAACCTTAACCAGTCCATCCACCCCAGCCACCTCTTGCAAAGGGATAATGGTTGGCAGGTTGAAATGGCTGGGGTCAGACCCTTTAGCATTCCTAGAACAGGTAGTGGGAGGTGTAAAGGTTGTAGCCAGAGTCGGGCCTTTGGGAGCATCCAGTACCAGAGAAGAGGAGGAAGCCAGAGGAGGAGCCTGTAGGGGCAGGTGCCCTGGGAGCAGGAGTAGGAGTGGGAAGTCAGATAGGCAGAGGGTCATTTGCAGGGTCCAGAGTCAGAGATTCTGGAGTCAGAGATTCATCTAGTTCAGGGTGCATAGCTAAGAGCACATGGGCAGGAGAGAAGGAACTGAGAAGAGAAGGTTTAGAGCATAGATAGAAAAAAGCCTGAATATAAGGCAACTCTTTCCATTTGCCTGTTCGCTGGTAGTAGTTAGATAATTCTCATAAAATATCAGGGTCTAAGGTGGCCATTTTTTGTTATTTTCTAAGGCATATTTGGGTCATTTCTTAGTACAGAGGTGGACAAGCTTAGAAGTCTTTAAGTAAGGCATTAAGCTGAGAGGTTTTAGAGCTTCCAGAGGCATCCTAGGGGAGAGGTGGGACTGGTGGGGTTGGAAACCTTATTTCCCATGTCTGCAGCAGAGAGAAAAAAAATTAAAAAATAAAATAAAAAATGTGATCCAAGGCCCAAGCTTCAGGCGTCCCTGAGGCCAAGGATGGATCTGTAAACAAGCACAAACCACCACAACGCTTCGTCAAGCGGGAGCTGGGGGCCAAGGCATGCACATATGGGGATCCCCTGGAGTCCAACAGCATTTACTACTTCACCAAGCAAGAGAAATGTGTCAACCTTACACAGCCTGAGGACGCAGCCTGAAGATGGGGTTCAGACAGTGAGAATTATATCTCAAACTGCAGACATGGGAGATGGCTAGAAATTTTAGCCTGTGATAGGGACTGACTGTAGCCAGTGGAGGTCACGGCTAGGGGTACCCCCAGTCTCAGGGACACCAGAGGGATGCTGGACACTTGATGGTCACTCCCACAGGTATAGGAGACTGTTTATGCTGGTTGGAAGGGAGGGGGGAACTCACCAATTGCAACAGTTAGTGTTGTGTACAGGAATCCAGCGACCAGGCAAATGGAAAGTAGACTGTCCTGGATGGAGCAGAACTTTGGCACAGGTTCCCAGGTGCAGAGCACTAGGAGGGCCTGCTTTGCACGCCACCCAATTTTGGTTTTATGCAGTGTTTTTATCCTGTGAGTAAAAGTCACAAAACATAACAAAGTCCACTATCAAGAGTTTTATTAGGAGGAGAGAAGAACAGGATATGATCAGGCCTGTTGGAAAGACACATGAGAAGGAGGGGGAGGGTACACGGGTTTCACCTTTTAAGGACTACTCCACACATGCACACATGGGCCCATGTGACTACTCTACACATGTGCATAGATTACGTGATCACACTGCACACAAATTACGTGACCATGCAGCGCATGGATTACATAGGACATATGACCTGGAAATGAGTAGGTGGAAATGACTGTCTCACCAGGGCATACACAATTATGGGGGCATGGCTAGAATCCCTATCATACATCACTCAAGATCTTCAGAAATGTCTTCCCTGCTATCTTCAACCCTTTATTGTATTCTTCATATCCAGCAAGGTTTGGGGATGGCACAACTAATCCTGAAATTAGTTGGAGTTTGGTGGAGAGGAAAAAGAAATCAAGAACATTCTGATCATACCATGGTACCTCTTCTATATGCAAATGCAGAGTTCTCTTTGTGTTTATCCCATTAGTCATACATGTACATCTCATGTTTAACATGTATTGATGAGCGTGGGGTTTTATTTTCTGATTAAACAGACAGCTTGATCTACTAGTGTAGCTAGAGTTTTCCTGCCTGGCCCACAGTCAGGACAAATCTCTGTCACCCGCCAGTCCCACAGCTGCTCAGACCCAACCAAGTAAACACAGACTTATATTGCTTACAAACTGTATGGCCGTGGCAGGCTTCTTGCCAACTGTTCTTATAGCTTAAATTAATCCATTTCCATAAATCTATACCTTGCCACATGGCTCGTGGCTTACCAGCATCTTCACATGCTGTTTGTCATCATGGCGGCTGGCAGTGTCTCCCTCAGTCAGCTTCCTGTTCTCTCTTTTTTCCTCTCTGTTAGTCCTGCCTATACTTCCTGCCTAGCCACTGGCCAATCAGTGTTTTATTTATAGACCAATCAGCAACACATTTGCCATACAGAACATCCCACAGCAACTAGGAAGTCCATACAATCTGTACCAACATCAAAGCAATTCACACCCTCCTTGGCCTTTGTCAGGTCAAATGTGTCACATGGTCTCCTTTCATTAAATTTCAGGATGCTCCAGATAAAGATTTTGCTTCTTTGTTGAAACATGTCCTCATGTTTTCTTCTGGCTTGACATGTGGTAGGTGCACAGTCAATTCATACAGACTTATATTAATGAACTTTTATAGAGCAATTTTTTTCAAGATGTGAATTTGAATTTAGTGCAGTGGAGGAAAACACAATTTCAAAAACATTTCCACATACAAAGGTACATCTCCCCACTCACAGAAACCTCTCAACATGAATCCCATTAACTACACACATGCTGGCCATCCCTGGAGACACAGACACAGACACACTTAACTGAAACTATTGCTATATTTTTCAGTTTGTGAAGAAATATGGCAACATTTTTAGCCTGAATCTTGGTGACATTACTTCCGTGATCATAACTGGACTGCCCTTAATCAAAGAAGTCTTTACTCACATGGAACAAAACATTTTGAACCGCCCTGTCACTCTTATCCGAGAGCGTATCTCTAATAACAATGGTAAGTTTATTGAGCAACATGGAGTGTTTATTATAGTGTTTATGATGTGTTAAAGGTACCTGTCTCTAACTTTCCAACACTCCCATAAACCAATCTCATCATGAATTGCCATATTTAAAAGAAGCAGAATGTCACATTTCCTGAATGAAAACACCCATCAGAGGACTTAACAATGTCATCCCTAGTAGACATTGAGAGAAACCACATGTCTTGCAAAAAATGTTGGTGAGGAAAAACCATAGCATCCAACCACAGCCAAACATACTGTGTTCTTTCTTCCCTTTTCCCAGGCAACCCTCTGTCCTAGGAAAATAGGTATAAGTCACCCTCCTCCTTCTGCCACCCTTCTTGTTTATGGCTTCTTCTACTACATTATCAAAGCCATACAACATAGGGATCTACAGCCTTCCTGATAGGATTAGACTAGAATAGTGTGAGTACTCAATATTTTTATTAAATCAAGTTGCATGTTCCAAAATTGAAAGCAGAACTTCAAGTGTACTAACCTATTAAAACATCAGTTTTAGACATTTCCTAATTACTCCTTGAGGCAATCAATCATTAATTGTACATAATTAACTATGTTATCTGTTATAGAAAGCACGGTGCTAATTTTGAATGTTTAATAATGCACATAATAGATTAAAATTTCCATCTTTACATAACATATACTCCATCAATGCTGTGCCAATTAGCTAATTAAAACCACACTGGACCACAATGGTAAGGGTAGAAGGCATTTATCAGTATCAAAGTTCTAAGGGGATTCAGGTAAAAACTTCTGTAAGTAAGGACACTCATTTAATAACATTGAAAAATAGTCAATGGGAACAGAATACCCATGAAATAACAAGAAAGACTGGGGCCTCAAGAAACTGAAAGATGTCCAGTGTGGAAAGCATAGTATGTAAAGGATAATTAAGTGGTATATAAACTGATGACCTTGTCTAGGAAGAGCGAGCCCAGATCTTGGTTTTCATCCTAACAGCAAGAATGATGTTGAGTAGAAAAGATCACACACTGCACATTCGGAGGCTCATTTAGGTTCTCAGTCTGAAATCAGGAGAAAGACAGCATGAAATTATTATTGTAGGTTAGAAAAAGTGGGATTTTGAAAATTCAGTCAAGAAACGACAGTTGATTATCCCAGGATGGTGACACTGAAGACACATGGACTGAAACCACTCAAGAGAGAAACCACATGACATAATAACCTAGAGAGATGGCAAGAGGATGAGGCTCATGGCGGACTGCCAGGGGTGGCTCCTCCAAGAATGGGTGATGCAGAGAGGAACAATGACAGGTGACAAGGTAGTGACAATGGTGCTAGCTTCTATTGGGAGTTTCAGGAATCAATAATAATTTCTGTCCCAGATGTGCTGAGTCTAAAAGCCTTTAACTGGCAAAGCCAAGTAGACGTAGATATGGTACCATATATACACCTTCTGTAACTGTCAGCAGAGGATATGTAAATTGTAGAAATGATAAGATTTCCTAAAATAGAATATGCAGTGAGCAAAGAGTAGACTAGTATTGAAAAACCCCAATGTCTCAAAAGTTAGCAGAAGAAAACAAGCTGGAAAAAGTTGTGGGAAATTTGTGGCAAAGAATTAGGACAAAAATCCAGAATGGCAGGATCCCAGGTGCTACCAGGAAAGGGTTTCAGGAAGGAAGTGTCTGAGTTGCTGAAAGACCAGGCTGGTGATAATGAAAGGGTCACCTGATGATGTGTGGGGACCAGAGAGACCAAGGCTTATGTTTAAAGAGTTGAAGATTTCTCTGGAAGTTAAGGAATTGGCTTGCACATGGCATTGAATGTGCCATGAAATAGGTGATAGAGGCTGGACACACTGGAATGTTCATCTCTTGTTCTTTCTGTGTGGAATATTCATGCTTCTTTTCCTTATTGATTCATTTTTTTCATCTTTTAAAGCTTGTATTGACTAGGAACTCTAACAGAGCTTTTCTTATCTCTTTAATGTATGCGTTTTGTCTTATCCTTTGGTCCATTCCTGTTATTCAACTTAACACAACTAAGTAGATTTTTGTGTTAGCATTGGAGCCAAAGGAGGAATTTGAACACTTGGTTGTCAAACAACTGTTCTCCCTTGAAAAGTTTAATTTATTATGTATTCCTCGTGTCTTTGCAGCAGTGGGAATGGACCTGTTGCTGGTTGGTAATAAACATGCAGAGTTCCTAAGAGGAGTGGATCATGTAATACATAAGAAATATTGGTGTGTGATGTTGCAGATCCCCAAGACATGTTAGCAATCATGCTTCTTGCTTTGGGTTATTCTCTCTAGACAGCTGTCAAGCTCCTTATTGGCCCTTCTCCTTCCATCAAGCAAAACAGGCCCAGCCAATTTCTCAGGTAATTTTAGATCAGAATCACGATGTCATAATGCTGAATCTCTTCTTTCCAGGATTGGTCTTCTCCAGTGGCCAGACATGGAAGGAACAAAGAAGGTTCGCCCTGATGACACTGAGGAACTTTGGATTGGGAAAGAAGAGCTTAGAACAGCGCATGCAGGAGGAATCCCGGCATCTTGTGGAGGCCATAGAAGAGGAGGGAGGTGGGCATTTCACAGGAAGGTGCTGGAGGTTGTGACCCTTTCATTTGTTGAACAGATTCTAATTAAGTGTCTAAGTGCTTGTCCTGGGCCCAGCACTGTGCTGAGTACTGAGGGTTGAGCAGTGAACATGTAGCCATGACTCTGTTCTAGGAGTTCTGCAGCTAAGCACACAAATGGTGAATAGACATACTGCTGTACTTAAGACCTAGTCATCAGTATGACTTCCCATGCATTAACAGAGTCCTTGGAGAATGTCAGTCCTATGTAGTATGCTCTGACCAGAGCCTCTTACATACAACGTTCACTACAATGTGTGTTTTCTGTCATATCAAGTTAATTTAGTATAGGAAATAGAAAAAAATGAATAACCTTGAAGAATTCATGTCTCCCTCTCCTCACCTCCAGGACAGCCTTTCAACCCTCACTTTAATATCAACAATGCAGTTTCCAATATCATTTGCTCTGTTACCTTTGGGGAGCGCTTTGAGTACCATGACAGTCAATTCCAAGAGATGCTGAGGCTACTGGATGAGGCCACATGTTTGGAGACATCAATTGGGTGCCAGGTAAGCACTCTTCTTTGCATATCTTTACAGAGTAAGGCATTTTAAAGCTAATATGTAATATTTTAAATATTGAGTTTGATCCAAATATATTTCAAATTCACCTCTTGATGTTGATGTTTTTGTTAATATAAGAAACAATATATAGAGAAGATTTCTAACATTTATTTGAACTATTTTAATATTTATATTGGTCTATATACATGCATATGGGAATGCTGGTATCTTTTGGAGAAGGGAGATGTTATTGTTGACTTGGACTCTCTTTTTCCCATGCCACTTTCTTTCTGCCTCTGAGTCACCTTCTGAAGGAACTTTCTAGCACATCACCTTGTTTTGAGATTCATCTTTGTACACTGTTTCTTGTTATCTGCAGTCTAGCAGTACACTGGCTGAATGTGTTGTTGTTTTATCCCAAGTTATGTAAAAAAAAAGTTGTTCCTAGGTTTAAGGTGTTATGAATAATAGTTCCATATCAGTGTCCATGTGACAACACTCATTTGTCTTATGTTTGCATCTGGATATCTGTAAGGTAACTAAAGACTCAGAAGTGAGCACTGTCCCCATACCCATCAACGCAATGCTGTCAGTCTAACACTAGAGATTATAAACCTTTGAGGTTCAAAAGTCACCTTCAACTATGCCCCATTTTCCATGTCTACTTTTTATAGCCACTCAAATACTCTCCATGGCTTGTTGGTCTGTCAGCCACACCCATGAATATGGAAGACAGTTGTAGGGTGAAATTATCCACAAGTGCTTGATTTCATCTGACTGGTTTTCCTTCTGCAAGTCCTGCTGCAGTAGTTCCCTCACTACCTCGGGGTGTACACGTTTGAGAAATGTGTGTATGTGTATGTTTGTGTGTTTTTAAAACATTTTTATGACATTTTATTTAGTGTGCATACATGCACATGTATACATTGTTTATGTGTGTGGGTGCACACAAGTCAGAGAATAACTTTCAGGAGTAGGTTCTCTCCTTCCATCATGTGTGTACCAGGAATGTAAAAGAGAGAGAGAGAAAGAGAGAGAGAGAGAGAGAGAGAGAGAGAGAGAGAGAGAGAGAGAGAGAGAGAGAGGACATCTTTTTATTTACAATTGTTATGATTTCTTAATTGTTCCCTTTATGTAATATCATTTCCTACTCTTTGGATTTAAAATCTGTTTTAGCAGATATCAGAAATTGTTTTCCTTTCTTTGATTCTTAATTTGTGGTTATCTTTACCAGTAAGATGTATTTCACAGAGACAACACAAACTTTGATCTAGGTTTTGAATTTGGTCAGCAAGTCTGTGTCTCCTTTTGGTTTGTTAGACCCTTTTACATTTAAGATGATTATTGAACCATGCCAACTAACTACTTGACTAGATTATTTATACCTTAGTTTCTTCCCTATTACTACTAGGGGTTGCTTGTTTCTGTATTAGACACTATGGATTCTTCCCTTGCTCTCATTTGCTCAACCATTCTTCACATGAAATTTACTTTTTCCTGTGTTCTCATAATTGGGAGTCTTTTTCTTCTGTGTATAATATTCCATTAGTCACCTTGGGTATTTCTGGCTTAGTACTCCTGATTTGCCTTGGTTTGCACTTTTCCTGAAATATCCTTGTTTCTTCATCAATTTTAAAAGATAGCAATTCTGGGTATAGGATTCATGGTTGGCAGTTACTAACTTTCAGAGAATAATCTGTGCCAAATCAAGCTTTCTTGGCTTGAGGATTGATGAGCAATTTGATATTCTAATTTTTATGACTTTGCATGTGATGTGATGTAATGTATTTCCTTACAGCTTTTGTATTTTTTGGCATCTTTAGCATATCACAGAGGCACTTTCCTTTGGCCTGTTTATTTAAGGGTCTAAATACCTCTTCCATTTGAAAAATCTATTTCTTTCTCTAGATTTGGGGAAATGTCTACTGTAAATGCATTGAATTGATTCTCTATATACTTATTGTTTATCCCAGATCCTTGGTTTCTTATCTGGGATCCTGGGATCCTGTGGCTACTTAGATTTAGTTTCTGACTATATCTCTGAGTTCTAAGACATTGTGGTCATGCTCATTATTTTACCTAATAGATATTTGAGTGAAGTTTGTCCTCAACATTGTGCTCCATTCCTCATAGTCTTCTGCACAGGTTAGTCTATTGGTGATGGTTTTTACCATGTGTTTTTGACTCACTGAGCTATTAATTTTCAACATTTCCGTGGTTTTTTTTTTATTTTTATTTATTTATTTATTTCTATCAAAACCTTAGTTTCCTAGCTACATGGTGTCTTCCATTTTGCTGACTTTCCCCTTTCTATTGTTGACTTTCTTCAAGGTCCTTTATTGAATTCATTTGCTTGCTTATGTCCTCCAAGTCACAGATCATTTTTACTAGAAAACTTTTGTAACTTTTATGTAGCATTGTATTTGTTTCAGTATCTTTGAGTTCATTAGTTCAGGAGTTTGTAATTTTTAGTGGCATCCATATTTCTTGTGTTTAAGTGCTACACTTTACACTCTCTTGGACATCTCTTCTGGAGTGTGTGGAGATAGCAGTTGTGGATGTTTTAACTTTACCATGCTTTGGGTACATAATGGTTCCAGGGAGAATGAATTTGAAACACAGATGCTAGTCCTTCAAAAGTTCATTTTCTCTTTAAGACCTTCTGTTTCTATGTATCGACTTCTCTATAATGCACCCCAAAATGGATTTATTCTCACATCCCCACATCCATTTTCTCTTCAAGTTCAGGGATGCCCTCACTAAAAACTGAGAAATTAATTAGCATGACTTATAGCTATGAAAACAGGCATAAAGAATGAGATGAGTTGCACTTATTGTCTACATTATTTCTGTGTTTTAACTCTTAGTCGTGGTAGTTTGAAGCCCAGCAGTTCCATTGTTTTCCTTCTAGTAAGCAGAGCCGAGGAAGTCAGGGGAGTTCAGTGAGTACCAGGCTCACTTCTAGGTGTTGGTATCAAGGGGGGAAAATCTTAGAAGAGAGCAAAGAGATGGCAGAGAATGATAATCAAACGTTCTTAGAATGACTGATTACATCAGGTGCTGTGATAGACAACTGCAAAAGTCCATTCATTTTTCACTATGCTCTTCTACATATAAAATGATGCAATATGATGTCTGCAAGCAGGTACAGAGTTGTGCAAACAAATATAGATAGTAGTCCACCAGACTTCTGTGGAATAATTTGTGTGTCTCGTGCCATTCGGTTTTCAGATACAGGCCTCATTAGCATGCTGTGTATTATCAATCTACTTTTCAATAATACTAACATTATTAATATTGTTATTATAACTGCTACAACTTATACGCAGGAGGTAGCAGATATAAAAATCACACCCATGTCTGTCTGATTCTTAATCTTGTTGATTTTGCATTGTGTTATGTTATCTGTTCACTATGAATTTTATTAAAACATCATTAAACATCCACTTTACTTCAGTTAAGATTGCAATCTTACCATATGGGGATTAAATCATGCTGGAGACACCAGGATGTACAGTTACCTGCACAATACATGTTATTGGTAATTTCCCCGAGGGAAAGTAAGTCATGACAGAGAACTTGAAAGGTGAAAAAATACCTGTCATTTAAGAATAATCAGGCAAAAGATCTCCAAGGAGACTTGACCACTGCCTTCACGGAGTGAAAGGCAAGGTTATAACAATTGCAGGGACACTTTTTAGGCAAAATAAATGGCGCCTACTAGGGCCTAACACAGAAACGCCCTCAGTTTGATCTCAAAGGTTGCTGTGGTTGGAGTGTTTAGAGAAACTGGGGCAGTGATGAAGATCTGGGAATTCCCTCTCGGTAGGACTTACACTTAAAAAGCACTGTGTCTGACTCTGAGTCTATGGACAGTCCTTGAATATTGAAAGTCACAGAGTCAAACATGTGATCACATTGATGAATATTCTTTCTGGAAACTGTATGCAAAATAAATTGTAAAGGCATTGATAGTGTAATCAATAAAAATGTTGAATGCTATCCCAACATCCAGAAAGAAATGGTGTTGTGTATCAGGTAACAGGCAGTTGAACTAGTAAGAAGTGGTCTAAAGCTCAGTATACTTTAGGTGAAATGTTTTTCAGGTAAATGAAAGGGAAAACAAGCTGGCCTCACAATTTCACAGTAAGAAACAATGAGAAAGACAAGACTCTATCTTGAAACACTGTAAAGTGGCACCACGACGTCTCCATGACTGTCTTATTTTTCCCAATCAGCTCTACAACATTTTTCCATGGATAATGAAGTATCTTCCTGGATCACACCAAACAGTTTTCAGAAACTGGGAAAAACTGAAATTGTTTGTTTCTGATATTATTGACAATCACCGCAAAGACTGGAACCCAGATGAGCCGAGAGACTTCATTGATGCTTTCCTCAAGGAAATGAAAAAGGTGGGGAAGATGTCACTGCCTCTTCTTAAAGACAACATAGTGGCTTAGTCGTTTTCAAATGTTTATGCAGCAGGCTGCCACACTATTAGTGCTTTAACTTGACACAGGTTTATTCTCTTACAATGCTCATCATCTTTTCTTCCTGTTGGCTGCACAGGGTTCTTTTAAAGACTATGGAGACTATATGACCCTGTCTTTCCAAGTTCCTAGAGCTGATAGCATTTTTGTTTGTTTGTTTGCTTGTTTGTTTGTTTTTCAAGACAAGGTTTCTTTTTGTAGCCCTGGCTGTCTTTGAACTTGCTCTGTAGACCAGGCTGGCCTCGAACTCACAGAGATCCACCTGCCTCTTCCTCCTGAGTTCTGGGATTAAAGACGAGCACCACTATACCTGGCTATGAAGGCATTGATCTTTTGCTGTGGTTTCTTCCTCTATTTGAATGCTCAAACTGTAGCATCTCTTTTCCTCTGATCTATTTGGTTGTGATCCTCAAGCACCTTCTCATAAGGATAGTTCAAGATAATTGTCCCCTTTCAAATTAATCAGTATACTTTGCATGGCAGAGTATATTTTGGATTATCAAGTAGCATATGAAGGTTCCAAAAATGAAGATAGACATCCTTATATATCAATTCTTCACATACCTCATGTGAGTGAAAATTAGTAGTAATATTAACTCAAGAGTGTCATTAGAAATAAAGGGTTCCCTGCCTGTAAATGACAGATACTTCCCTTTCATACCCTTCCTTGCCTTTTACCCTTTATTTACCCTTTATTTATGAAGGAATTATAGACAAAGTAAAAGTAGCAATTAAACGTCAGAGCTCTGTTTCTGATGAGTTGATCTAAGGCCAATTATTCACTCGCTCTCAGCCCCAACTGCAAGACACAGGCAAAGTTCAACTGACGGCTGGAGTTCAACTTCAAGGTCTGCGTGGGGCATCTGCCTTCCCATGATTTCTTATAAACACCATCCAATCATAAACAAGCAGACAGAAAGCAGCTGAATGGATGTATTTGATACTTTTGCATCTTGTGACAACAACAGGCAGAAACAATTTAAGATGTTGAGTGTTTATTTTGTTGCATATTTTCAAGGGGTATTGGTCCAACATAAAAGAGGATGAATGGGAAAAGGATGTGGTGGAGCCTGTTTATGTCATGTTAGATCAGGAAGCTGAAGCTAGCCCAGACCCGGGACTTGGATACAGCCACAGGAATTCCACTTCTAGTGACTTCCTCCACTTGGGCCCCACCTACCAATGTTCCAGAATGTCTTAAAGTATTCCTAGCAACTAGGAACCAAATATTTAAAATTTGAGCCTGTAGGGATCAGTATAGATTCAAATTATAACACTATTGTTAATGCTCTAACCTCAACAGACTCCTGGCAAATACATATCACTGAATCCTTCCCATGAGCTTTGACATATTAGATTATGAATTCCTTTTCTGCCTAGGGGCACAATAGTAAATTTCTTCCCTTGTACTTTCATAATTTATCTTCCTGGCATAGTATCAATAGAAGCAACATTTTATCCCTAGGAAAAAGGGGCAAATTATTCACTATATGGAGTGCAGGTTTGAGACCATCAACATTATGAGCAGTATAAACAATGATGTTTATAGAGAAAGTAAGTAAAGATGGAATTATATCCCAAATAATAGTTGATGGAATCAGCAAGGTTTTATCTATGAAGGATTAATGGGGAGATCAAAGAATCAATAAACACAAAATTGACTTGATTTCTTTTGGAATCAGCAAAAACATTTGTAGAGTATTTGATATATGTCTGTTGTATCTTCTACAGTTGATATGTCATGTTAAAATATGTATGTTGTTCTCTTCATATAAACTGAAGCAGATAAACGTGAACTTCTTATATAATGAGTTAGCAATGTGGCTGATACTGGAAGCCATATGTGTGTGTGTGTTTATCCTG
This sequence comes from Peromyscus eremicus, assembly GCF_949786415.1. Classification (NCBI taxonomy): domain Eukaryota; kingdom Metazoa; phylum Chordata; class Mammalia; order Rodentia; family Cricetidae; genus Peromyscus; species Peromyscus eremicus. The sequence continues at coordinate 110,961,656 of NC_081417.1, read as the reverse complement.
TTCTGTTCCCATCTTGCTAAAAGCTTTTCCAAAAACATAGTCACAAGAAAATTGCTGTCTTGATATTCATCCACCCAAGTACCAGCTGTTTTTGGTCAGCTTCCAGGACATGGAGCAGGAAAATGCTTCCTAAGGAGAGCAACGTAATATCATTTCAAATGAGTCCTTCTGAACTCATTCCCCAGGGTGAAGAAGATCTTATGTGTCAATCTCCTTGCACCAGGGGGACGATATTGCTCATGATACAGCTGCTGGCTGAGGAGGTCAAGGGGAATATCACTTTAAATGACTGCTTCCAAATTTGTTCCCCAGAGTCAGAACCTGTGTGTTGTGATAATCACAAACCATCTGACTGAACAAGTATACACTGTCTTTTCCAGTACCCAGACAAGACTACAAGTTTCAATGAAGAAAATCTCATCTGCAGCACTCTGGACCTCTTTTTTGCTGGAACAGAGACAACATCCACGACACTGCGCTGGGCTCTGCTCTACATGGCCCTCCACCCAGAAGTCCAAGGTGAACATGTGGTAAATGCACCTGGGCAAAGCAGATTTCTGAGAGCTATGCCTTGGATAGGGCCAGAAGATAGCATGGTGGGGTGGGAAAAGGTGCATAGCTGTGAGGCACTGTACGCTGGGGAACAGGCATGTACTCTCCACGTTTTGTCAGGGCTGAGATGGGCCCCAAGGGTGCTTACGTTTACAAAGTGCATCCATTCCTGTCCTTCTTCCATTTCACTAGGCCTTCCCATTTTACCCTGAATTCTGTCCAAACTCTTTGTTCTGGTGTTCTACGCACTGTGATGTCACCTTTCTGCCTTTTCAGCCTGAACTCCATCCACCCTGTATGGTGCCTTTCCTATACCCTGTGTCCTCTCTTGGCCCTGTCCTTATTCTTCTTATTCTTGCCTCTAAGCCATTATATCAAGAGTGTTCTATCACAATTTTTACCCACTCTAGAAGAATCTTCTCAGGTCCTAACTCCACAAATCATCTCGAATTCCTCCACGAATTTGATGACTGGAGAATTACTGTCAATTTCCTCCAGAGGTGACCAGATGTCCCTCCGTGACTGTGCTTGACACATTGTGCCTGTCTCCACTGACTGGCATTCATCAGGGAGAGTAGTCCATCCTATCATTTTTATTCCTTCGGATTCTAGAAAAGTTTAACAATTTGAGGATAGGAACATTTTTCCTATTGTAGAACACTGTTTTTTGTTGTTTGTTTTGTTTTTTCAAATTGTGGGTAACAATTATTCGTGAGGTATAAAATCAACTTAGTAGATACAGGCCAATGGCTTTTGCCTTAAGATGAAATTTGAATAGAGAAAATCGGTGTGCTTCCCATGTGGTAAAAAAAAAATTGTTTATAGAACTATCACCCCCGTGTGTGTGTGTGTGTGTGTGTGTGTGTGTGTGTGTGTGTGTGCGCGCACATGTGGAAGCCATAGCACACTGCAAGTATCATTCCTCAGGAACCATCCACTTTTTGAGACAGCATCTTTCATTCATCTAGAACTACACTCCCTAGCCACTAATCCCCAGAGATCTGTCTGACACTACCTCCTATGGTGCGCTGGGATTAGAAGTACATGGCACCATACCCAGCTTTTTTACATGAAGTATAAGAATCTGACTCTGGTCCTAAATCTTGCATGGCAATCCCTTTACTGACTGAGCTATCCGCCATGCCCAAATAATTTTCTTTATTAATTAAAAATGCATGTATGTACCTCTATTTATGTATATGCATCTTAAGTTTCAATTAAAATACACATGTACCTGAAGAATAATCTTTTTACATTTTAAAGCTATTGAATTAGAATGCAGACTTGACCTGTAGAATAATAGCTTTGAAATATCAATAGATTTACATGAAGAATTACACACATTAATTTTGCAGTATGCATAATAGTCAAGAGATAGGACTGGCTGGACTGTTCACTGGCCACAAATAGATGCACGAGCTAGAGAAGCTCTTCAGCTGGAGGGAACAAAGTTCTGATGGTGCCGAGCAATGGATGAGCTATCAGGACACTGTGCTAAGTTAAATAACCAATCACAAAATCACATGAATGGTCCTATTCAACTCAAATGAGCTATGTTGAATAGTTAAATCTCTATACAAAGATGACTGAATAGAATAGGATAGAGCCAGAAATTGTTTAATGTCACAGAGTTTCAGTTTTGAAAGAACAAAAAATTCTGGCCATTGCTTGTACAACAATAAGAACATACTTAACATTATTGAACTGTACAATTAAAAATGCTAACAAGAGATGTAGCTGGTGGCACCCAACATTAATCAAAATACTTGAGAGCCTGAAGCTGGACTGTCACAAGTTGGAGGTTATTTGGCTGCATATAAAGAACATACCCCTGAAGGTGATATTGTGACAAGTTTTATGTTAAATATAAGTTACCTCCAATTAATTTTTATATAGACAGTATTGCAAGTGTACACATTCACTTCTCTCTCTCTCTCTCTCTCTCTCTCTCTCTCTCTCTCTCTCTCAGTCTCTAAGCAGGACCTTTTAATAGGCTTATTGTTACAAATTCCCCTTAAATTGTTGCTGAGTTGAAACTGAAGTGAAGCTTACCTCTCTGTGAGTGGGCACCATGAGGACTCCTTCCTCTGGAAGGGAAGAGGAAAAGAAAGGAAGCAGACACCTTCTTAACAGGCCTTGCTCCAAAAATGAAACTCATGTTTATTTGCTATTTTTGTTCTTTTTTTTGTTTGTTTGTTTGGTTTTTTCAAGAAAAGGTTTCTCTGTGTAGCCCAGCTTATCCTGGAATTCACTCCGTAATCCAAGATGTCCTCGAACTCAAAGATCTGCCTGCCTCTGCCTTTCTAGTGCTGGAGATAAGGGCATGAGCCACCATGACTGGCTGTCTATTTGTATTTTACTTGGCAGAATTTAGTTATGGTCATTTACTGACAAAGGAATCCAGGAATATCGTTTTTAGCTGGATAACTGTTTAATCTCTATTAGCATATTGGAAGACAGGTAATAACCATTATCATTTGTTCTTATGATTCTCTCTGTTCATATATATTTCAAAACATCCTTAAGATAAGGCACAGTTATTCCCATTAATTAGATATGAAACTGAATTCTAAAGGATTTCGTTAGCAATGTTGTGCAGCAACTTCTTGCTATCAACTGTCCATGCTAATGTATCTCCTTGAGGAATTAGAGTCTACAGATGTGCTGTGGTCTGAATGTTCACGAATTCTCTATGAATCCACTTGTTGCAACTTAATTACTAGCGGTATGGTGTTTGGAGGTGATTAGTCCTATGAAGGGAATTATTGCTTTTAAAAGAGGTAGCAGAGAAGCAGGGAGACAGCTAAGGAGGTAAAGAATATTGCCACCTAGCCATTTGTCATGAGTACAGTTCTCAAAACCCACGTGGTAGAAGAAGACAAAAACTCCCACAGCTGTCCTCTGATTTCCACTCTTGCCATCAGACACCTTCACCTGACAGAAATACACTATTCTAAAGAGCATTATCTTTTTTTTTAAAAGAAGTACTAGAGAGACTGCTTTCTCCCTATGACATGAGGACCTAGTGAAACTTTCTCATCTATGAGATGGAAAATTGTTCCTAGCAGATGAGAAATGTCTTGGTGCCCTGCTCTTCGCATCCCCAGGCTCTAAGACTATGAAGCATGAATGTGAGTTGTTTATAACCTGCTTTGTGAAGGGAACTTACTTGTACCATACTAGGTACTGCTCTGATATTAGCCATGCTGATCATAGCTATTCAGTTCAGGAAAATTAGGATTATGTTGTAGATACAGAGAAAATCACAGAATTGTTTATTTTTATTTTAAATCAATCCTTTGAAGGGGTAAGGAAACTTCTTTACTGCTAGGTCACTAAAATGAAATAAAAGCAGGTAAGAGCTCAAAGACAACTTCTATATTGTTAGAATAAATAATTAAATTTGATTAATAAGATTTCCTGTTTTCTTTCAGAAAAAGTGCAGGCTGAGATTGACAGAGTGATCAGCCAGAAGAGACAGGCAAGCCTGGCCGACCGAGAGTCCATGCCCTATACCAATGCTGTCCTCCATGAGGTGCAGAGGATGGGCAACATTGTCCCCTTGAATGTTCCCAGGGAAGTGGCAATGGACACCAATTTGCATGGATTCCACTTGCCAAAGGTAACTATGCCCTCCCAGCCTCAGATAGCTTAGTCCATTTTTTACATCATCCTAAGAACCTAAACTAAAGGTTGACACATATTCCTATCTTAAGAGATCATTTAAATTGTGCAGAGAGATAGTATACCTGCTAAAATACTAGTTTTCCCCCATGCATCTAAACAGAAATTTACAGATATAATGGGGAAAGAAGACTCCTTGGTCAAATGTGTGTAGGTAAAGCCTTTATTTGCTAAAGGCATCTTAGCATCTTCCTATGCTAATGTGGGCTCACAACAGTCAGCAGTTCTCTGCTAGACGTTGCTTGAGGAAGCAGTTTTCAAGACCAAGGGACTGCACAGGGTTTCCTGAAACTTACACCCTCCATGCCCCAAAATAGTTACAGTCCCTTCTGCTTTTCTTTTCACCATGGATTATCAGAAGTCAAAATTTTCTTGGCTGTGACAAAATACCCAAGATTTCACTTCAGCATGGCAAGAAAGGGTGAAAGAAACAATCAGATCTCATAATGGTGGCCAGGAAACAGAGAGACAGACTACAGGAGGTGTTTTTGCCCCCACTTCCACCTTTTTTGTTTCATACAGATCGTCAGCCTCTAGGATGGTGCTATCCACAGTCAGGGAAGATCGGCTACCATTGGTTCATTATCTCTGTAAATGTCTTCACAGATACTAGCATAAGATAATGCAAACATACTACAGAGTATGTAATGAAAATGATGTGTAATCATGTTCATGGCACACCTCCACTGTTAGCTGTTAGCTGCAGATGTGGATCTAAGATAGCAAGGGGGCAGCCTGCACTAAGATGGTTCTTGGAATTGGAAATGGACATGACAAAATCAAGAGACATTGGAAGAATGGATAAAGTCACTGATAGAGTGGATGAGTCAGTATGAGGTAAAGACACACTCTGGGGAGTCCAGGCACCATGTCAGGGAGCATGGTAGACTGAGCTTGCTTACTCTGCTTCCTTGATATGCTCCTAACCTTGAAGACTGAGTTCAGAGTCCTCCATACTCAGGGATAAGAATGGAAAAGCAGAGATGAAAGACTCATCATTTCCTTTCATAGACCTGCCAAGGTCCTCATTGTAGGAAATGACTGAGTTGGTCTTTATTCCTGCCTGCCTCATTATTCTTCCTTGGATGCTAACATGTCTCTTCCTAGAACTGTACAGACTTCTTCCTGTAGACTTGTGTTCATCATAAAAAGCAACTTAATGAACTGGAAAATCCCCAGAAGGCATTCACAGTCATTGTAAATTTATCTAGATAAAGGAGAGGTACTGAGTAGGGAGAGTTATGCATGAGAGCTCAAGAACTATCTACCTCTCTACCTTGCAGGTCTATTCCATATATCAAGCCTTGACTCTTTGCTGTCATTTCTAGGGTACCATGCTTCTAACCAACCTAACTGCACTACACAGGGACCCCAAAGAGTGGGCCACCCCAGAAACCTTCAATCCAGAGCACTTTTTGGAGAACGGGCAATTTAAGAAGAGAGAGTCCTTTCTGCCATTCTCAATGGGTGAGTTGTGATGAGCAGGAGAGTTCAGAGCTCCACCATAGGCATTCCCTGCTCTCATTTCCCATAGTCCTCTGCTTTAATGAAAACATCTCCAGATGTGACTCCATTTTGCTTTTGGTTGCAATCCTGCATTCCCTGGCCTTGGTGCTGCTTCAGACCCACCCTCATTCTCACCCTCTCCTGCTTTATCTAGGTGTTTCAGATTGTTTCATTGTTTTCCAAGCACTAAGAATAGAGACCTATACTCTGTCCCCTCTTCACTAAGGTGGATATGTGCCACCTTCATAAGATTTTCCAGGGATGCACTCTCACAGGGGAATGGAATTGATTTGAAATGCAATGGTGAGAAGAAATGGGAGAGTGGTTGCCTACTCAAAACAACGGAAACATGAAACAATAATTATAAATAGCATTTACTTAACTGGATTGAGTTCTGTCTTATCCAGGAACTCCTTGAATAGGTAAGTCTTTTGTCTTTTATAGTTCTAAATATATCTAACTATAATCTAGTTAGATATATTTGTGCTCTGCAACTTGATGGTCAGGGAAGGGGATATAGGGCTGACCCTATCACTAGTGTTTTTCAGCCAGCCAGTTATGAATAAACACTTGTAGTCATACAATTGTTGAACCAGTAACAAAATGCCCTAGTGTATTGCAGTTATTGGCTTCTATGCTTTTCACATGTATTTTCAAATAATTCTGCACTTCCTTAGTTCCATAAGTAAGTACTGAGCATATATGTCCATATATATGAGAGCAGGAAAGTAGTGGGATAGAAGATGAAACAGAGCTGCCCCTTGGAGCATGTGTCCCTCTGCAGCCTTTCCAGTTAAAATTAGTCATCACTGCAGAGGTAAGGACACAGATCTAGCCAAGGGTGCTGTTGCTAGAGTTCAGTGTCCACCAGATTTTCTCCCATTGAAGCTTGTGTTTCAAAACACTCTCAGAAGGTGACTAAATGCTCCTCAGAAGCCACACTGAAATGCTGGGCATGATCAAATTTGCTTGATTATCTGAGGCAGTGTTACTTCTCATGACACTGAGGCTCAGGAAGGGAGGAGCCTGAATTTCCCTCATGCTAGTGTGGATTCAGAGCCAGTGTTTTTCGGGGCTTGGCTGCCCTGGGTGTGTCTGGCAGGACTAGTTCTGACTTCTTTGTCTTTCTATCTGGGACCATCTGTCCCTTTGTTTACTGTTCACAACTCACTTTAATAAGAAAGCTGATAAAATATAGGGACTCTGTCCAGTCTTCAGCTACATATTTCACTTATTCAACTATTCTTTTCCTTTGTTGTTTTTTTTATTTTTATTGAAAATAGATTTTTCTCTTATACAATACATCCTGACCACAGTTTCCCCTTCCTCCATTCCTCCCAGCTCCTCTCCATCACCTCTTTCCTCAAGATCTACTCCCCATCCTTTTCTTCTTCAGAAAAGAGCAGGTCTCCAAGAGACAATGGCCACAGAGGACAAAACAAGATACAATATGACAAGGAAAAAGCCCTCATATTGAGGCTGGACAAGGCAACACAATAGGAGGAAAAGAGTCTCAAGAGCAGACAAAAGAGCCAGAGATACATCTACTTCCATTGTTCGGAGTCCCACAAAAACACCAAGCTGTCAGCTATAACATATATATATATATATATATATATATATATATATATATATATATATATATATATATAGAGAGAGAGAGAGAGAGAGAGAGAGAGAGAGAGAGAGAGAGAGAGAGGCCCTGGTACAGACCCCATGCAGGTCCTTTGCTTGCCATTTCATTCTTTGTGAGCCCATATGAGCCCTGCTTAGTTGGTTTCGTGGGCCATGAACTCCTGGTATCCTCCACCCCCTCTGACTCTTAAAATACCCCCTTCTGTGTTTTCCTGGATTCTGAGGGGAAGGACTCAATGGAGACTTCCAAGTTAGACTCTCTTCCTTCATAATGCCTGGCTGGGGTCTCGGCACCAGCTCCTGTCTGCTGCCAGAGGAAGCCTCTCTGATGACAACAGGCAAGGTAGCAGTCTATGAGTATAGCACAATACCATTAGAAAAAAAAAACAATTATTTTTTTGCTAGTCCAGTTTGCTTCTACCCTAGGATTCTTTTAGTTTATGAATCCAATTCATGAAATGGTAAAAGTCTAGAAGTATGACCATTTTTATATTCCAAACAAATGCTTTGTGTGGTATTTCCTGAGACTGGTGAGAGGGATGTGATCAGACCCCCATCCACAGCTTCCCCAGGAAGATGTTCCCAGCCCACTGCTGCCCATGCACATGCCTGTTCTTCATAGTGCAAAGTCCTCTTCCCTTGGGAGTTCATGGCTCATCAGTTTAAACTGTTCTTCCACCTGCATCAGCTGTAAAATAAAAACGACAGCACAGAGAGACTCACTGAGAATTATAATATTTCCTCTTAATTACTGACTTCATTAGCAGGCAAATTATCTCAGACAATCACAACAGCAATGCAATTATTAGTAATTATGGAGGAAAGACATTAGTGTCTACTTTCATCTAATAAGTAAACCTTAAATAAGAAAGGTGTTCTTATTTTAGACCATACACACACAGAAGTGGCAAACAGTACCCATATTTTTACTCCCAGTTGAGTTCTCTCTGAATAACAAGCAAATTTAAGTGGCCTTTCTAGTTATGAACCCTTCAAGTTTAAGATTCACCGAGCCCATAGTCTGTGTATCAGCTAGCATCTTCATTCATAACAAGCACTCCATACTCTACCACATAGTAAGAGCCTGTTGCTACTCACTGGGTTCCAGATTGGTTCAGCAGCTTGGCTCCTCTTGGCTAGACTTCTGGCTGACTGCCAGTCTATGGTGATCCCAGTTGAATGGCAGACATCTTCGCACATTATCTCTAGCCCTCTAGTAAACCAGCTGTCCATTCTCTTTGTGGCAATCGTGTCCCAAGAGGGAGAACAGAAGCACAAAGGCCTGGTGAGGCCCAGTCTTAAACCTTCTGGTGACAAGTCACAATTCAAGGGAAAAGAAGTTACTTCAGTCTGTTTGGAATAGCACAGAGGTCATGGTGCCCATAATGTGGAACCAAGGATAGATGAAGATTATCCCTGTTTTATTGTCATCATCTCAATTTATGATGGAGAAAAATAAAATTCTCCATAAAAATCAGTAAAACTGAACATGATGGGCAACCCTCAAAAACCTGCTCAGGTACCAAAGCAAAGTGAATTTTTTACCACAATTTCAGGTTTGTTTTTTTTTTTTGCCATCCTGCTGCCTTTTTTTTTTTTTTTTTTTTTGCCAATTCTATAAGTTTCAAAGGAAGCCACCTTGGGAAAGTAGAGTGTGTTTGGAAGATTTTTTTCTTCCGTAGGAAAAGATAACTAGTGACAAAGTTATTATCTGTGCCTCATCACTGAAGATGAAAAACTGTACTTACATGAAAGTGTTCTCTTTTATGCCTTCATCTGTGTGAGTCAACAAACTTAACAGTTTCATAATAGGAAAGAGTGGCAGGTTTTCTATTTACAAATGTCATCAGAGAACATAAGGGCAGGGTTTGTGAAGACTATTGGTGATAGCCTGGGTCAACCCTCTTATTTCACTCAATAGGTCATTTTTCTGGTTTTTGGTGAAAGGGGAAGGGTCCAAGCTGCCTTTAGCCCAAACTGTCTGTCAGCTTTCCCTCACTGAAACAATATCTGTGATGAACAACTTCTCAGGAGAAGCTTTGTTTAGTTCATGGTTTCAGAGGTCTCAGTCTGGTCATGTGACCTGTGCCTGAGGTGAGACAGAGCATTTGTTGTAAGTGTGTGGTGAAAGAAGTCACTACCTCATAGGGACCAGGAATCAAGGAAAGGATGCCTCCAGGTTCCAGATATCCTATCAGGGGCATGGCTTAAAGACCTACCTTAGGTACATGTATTTAATTTTCTACCATTTCCCAGTAATACATCAGTTGGCAACCAGACCTCTAACTTGGAGCACCTGATGACAAGTGAAAAAGTGAAAAATTAAGCTACATACATTCAAGTTACATGGCTTAGGTGAATGCTGTAGTATCACTCAAGTTTCCCAGTTGAGTGACTGCAGTCCACAAGGTAGTGTGCGCACGCACACACATACACACACAAAGCACTGATCGTGCAACCTTGAAGAGATGTAACCTTTACTGATTCTATAAGAAATGGCTTAGTAAAAGCTACATATTGTGAACTTCCCCATCTTAAGGGAGTAGGTTTTGTCTTGTCAACCATTGCAGTTTTCTATTCTTCTTCAGTCTTTGAAACCCTCCATCCATAGTAAATCAAGAAATGTCAGACTTCTCTAGCTCACTCAAAGTAGACCACCTTTTGATGCACATTTCATATACCCTACCAAATTACCATCCCCACCCTTAATTAACTCTGAAAATTATAGTATTAAATGCATCCTGGGAAAATTGAAGAGATCCTATCTCAAATGGAATGGTTAAAAGAGAGACAGGGGTGTAGCTCAGTGAAGGTATACTTTCAAGAATGTGCAAAACCCTAGATTCAGAAATTACTAGGAAGAGAGACAGAGACAGAGACAGAGAGACAGAAACAGAGAGAGAGTAAAACTGAACAAGTGAGGTGGGGGAGGCAAGAAAAGAGAAAAGAATAGGAAAGGAAAGGATAGGAAAGCAAAGGAAAGCAAAGAAGGAAATAAATAAAAAAAAAAACACCAGCATCCTCACTGGTCGGCATTGTCAAGGGACAGACTCTGTACACTGTTGTGGAGGAATTTCTAAACAGTCTTATTAAATAAGAAACACAGAGCCAAATACAGAGGTAAAGCCAAAGAGATCAGAGAACTAGCAAAGAGTTCTCACCACTACCTTATTTTACCACCTCATTCCTGTCGCTTCCCCAGAAAGGGCTTCTTCCTGTGTAACCTGTGTTTTTTATTGCCTTTCTGTTCTGCCTTCTCATTGGCTCTAAGCCCAGCCATATGACTTCCTCATTACTGCCTGTCTATACAGACCTCCAGGTCTCTATGGTTGGTACTGGAATTAAAGGTGTGTGTCACCACGCTTGGCTGTGTCCTTGACCACACAGAGACTCTGCCTGCCATGTGATTGGATTAAGGGTGTGGGCTACCACTGCAGGACTTCTCCTTATGGCTCGCTATGTGACCTCACTATGTGATCTCTGATCTCCAGGCAAACTTTATTTATTAACGTACAAATAAAATCACATTTCAGCACAATTAAAATATCCTCACACACTGTATGTGCTAATAGTATAAGTGTTATTTACACAGTCACTCGTAGTGCCAAAATGGCCTTTAACAAGTTGGAGAGTGGGGAAAAAAAGTAGAAATCAATGGCCATTCAAAAAAGCGCTTGTCCAGAACCAGTTTGTACATCACAGTAAACTTGTATTTAGTTAGAACAGCTATTCTGAGGCTTTGGGCTCTGTTTTGGATTTTACACTATTATTCTCTTGTTCTTTACTTTTTCCACTAAAAATGTATATTTAGGAAGAAAGGAAGCTAGTAGCAAGTTACTTAAGGTAGCTGACATGGTAGCTCAGCTGGTAAATTGATTGTCTTATGGCATAATGTCCGGATTTGATCCCTAGAACCTGACAAAAAGCTGTGTATGTCAGCATATTCTTGCAATCCTTGTGCTGGCTGACCAGAGACAAAAAGACCATGGGACTCACTGGCAAGTCAGCATAGCCTGATTAGCAGTGACACTGTCTCAAAAACAAATACGTACATAAGTAAATAAGTGGATGGCACTTGAGGATAAACACCCATAGCTGGCTACTAACTTCTACAAATACGTGCACACAAAGTGTACACACAATGAGCACACATATGCACAAACACGTCTACACAAATATGGGCTTAAAGATGGATAGGAGACTATGTAGAACTCTGCAGTGCTGTTGGGATGCATGGTGAGGATGTTCACTGAGGGAGAGAACAGTGGCATGCTAGGGTTGTCCTGGACCATCAGACACCACTGGTGTGAACCCAGGTCTTCAATAGAGAGACTGACATATAGGTACCGAAATGAATATTGATACCAAATACATATGTCCAATACACACACTTAAATATAAACACCGTGTGTATAACATGAGGTGACCTAGAACAATGGCTTCCAGAGTTGTGAGAATGTCTCCTGCCAGTTCTTACCTTCCACATATCATTAGTCAATGCAATGAACCAGGAAACTTGGGAAAATGACACTTTCCTGGGCTGGCAAAGTGAAAACACAAGTGTGGGACATATTATTGGGCCAAGGTCAGGGAAATGCCACCTTGAGTGTGGCTCCAATGGCCAAATCAGCAAGAAGTTAGACATAACCAGCTGGACACAAAGTCTAAGGTCAGTTCAGTATTTACAGTAGGAAGTTGGGGACACCAGTCCCTCCATGCACTAAAGTCAGCTGAGAAAGTGACTCATCTGTTTTTGTCCTGCAGGAAAGAGAGTTTGCTTGGGAGAACAATTGGCCAGGTCTGAGCTGTTCATTTTCTTCACTGCTCTCATGCAAAAGTTTACCTTCAAGCCACCCGTCAATGAGAAGCTGAGCCTGAAGTTCAGAATGGGCCTGACTGTTTCCCCAGTCCAGTCACCGCATCTGTGCTGTCCCCAGACTGTGATGCTGGAGAAGGAAAAAGAAAAGAGTACAGAGAGAGATGGTGTATGCCTTGACGCTGCTGGACCTTTTTCACATGAGAGGAGAATAATGTCACAGAATGAAGATGATTCAAAAAATATTGAGGAAATTGGACTAAGAAAATTGAATTAAATTTCTGGACTGTTGACCCCTAATTTGGTTGTGGGCAAATCTTTTATGAGCTCAATGGCCTATCTTTTTAATCTAAAGTTGCAAGGAGAATGATGATTCCTCTCATAAAGAGAATGTACTGAAAATGAAATGCTGAATTAAAAATGCTAAGTGCATCACGATTCAAATCTCAAGAGGTGTGCCTTCAATTTGCCTTGTTCCTCCTTTCCTAGACATGCATTTGTTTCTGGCCCATTGAAATGTTAAAAGTAGTGCAAAGAGAGAATAGGGATCAGAGCTGAGTTTCTGGCTACATCCATAGGAAGAGGCCATGAAGACTCTTGCAAATGACAAATGTGTCCCTCACATGTAGCTCTATCTCCAAGTAGTCCTGGAAAGCAGCCATTTGAGTTTCCTCTATTGAGACTTTTTTTTTATTTAGATCTGTACTCCATTTTTAAATTTTTTTTTGACATCACATTTCTAGGGTTCTTTATATACTTTGGATATTAGTCCTCTATCACATGTGGAGTTGGTAAAAATCTATTCCCATCCTGTAGGCTGCAGCTGGTGGTTTCTTATTTGGTAAAATTATATTGCTTTCTTAATACTCACATACACTCATGGTGTTTTTCTAAATGTGGAAGCCAAATGCTAAGAATCACTTCCTCTACTTGGTAAGAATAGATGCCACTGGACTTTGAAATCAAGAATCATGATAATATATTCAATATTTATTATAATTTATCAATAGTATATTATACATCAAATGTCAGTGGTGAATATGAGAAGTTACAGGCCTTACCATTTCGGAGCATATATTCTAGTCTTGATGGGATTGGGAAAAAGCGATTATAAACCCACAAATAAATTGGCATTAGTGTTCCCAACTTGAGGACAGATGCCCAAAACAAAAATTTAAAAACATGTACAGCTCTAAACACCTTTCCTCACCTTCAAAACTTCATGAAGCAAACTTCATGGGAAGGGAATTATTTCAGAAACTTCCCAATGGTGACTTCTCTCTGTTATGTGACAGGTGATGCACCCTTATAAATCTGGCCACTCCCACTCTTCAAACCCCAGACAAATGGCTGATGTGCCTATTTGCATATCAAAGCAGACCTGGCCTCCAGGTACTTCCAGCATCCCTTAGCCCCTACCTGTTACAGGATATGGTTGGCCTACCATACCTAGATGTCCAGCCCAGGGGCTGGGCTGCCCTTCCCTCAGATGCTCTTCCTCATATAATCAAGACATTTAGGTTACTTGACACTTTTACACCTTTGGCCACCTGGCTGCTGCACCTGGTTCCCCTCTTTCCCCTCTCCCCACATGGCCCAGTTTAGTCTGAGCATGTCCACTCTGAACGTTCCCAGATATATGACTATGCTCTCCCACATATCTGTAATAAACTTTCTTCCCACCATACACCTAGGAGCAGTCATGTCCTTTCCTTTTTATTTCTTTTTTTTTTTTTTCATTCACTCACCCCACCCACACACACAATCTTTTACCTCTGAAAAGCTGATGTGTGGTGCACAACTTTAATCCCAGCACTGAAGAGGCCTAGGCAGGTGGATCTCTGAGTTTCAGGACAGCCTGGCTAACATAATAATTCCAGGCCAACCTAGCTACTTAGTGAGACCCTATCTCAAAATAATAAATAAAAATGTGAGGCCACTTGCTGAGATCTTGCAGCCTTTCTGTCCTCACAGCTCTCACAAAGGGCCTAATCAACCCTCCTCCTCTGGTGCCAGTGACCAGAGACATGTAACACAGGCCACATTTTAATTACTTTGCCTCCTCCTGTGGGACCTCCAGCCCCCTCAGAACCTTTAAGAATGGACTTCACTTTGTTAGCTGGTATTGGCTGCTGCTCTCTTCAGAACCTTGCCATGCTGTCAGTGGTGCTGATAGTTTTATAAAAACTCTCATCTGAAGAACAGTTAGTCTCAGGGACTCCCCCAAACCTACTACCTTTCCTCTGGGTCCCTAACATCTAACACACACACACACACACACACACACACACACACACACACACACACACACAAATAATTTTGTTTTAAAATTTTTAGTTTTTTTTTTTTTTTTTTAAGAGAAAAAGAGCATGAAGTTTGGTGGTGGGTAAGATCTTGGAGGGGTTGGGGTAGGGAAAGCATATGATCAAAATTCATTGTCTAGAGTTCTCAAAGAATAAACAAAGGCATTTTAAATGTTTAAAAATTATTTATAAAGGGGAAAGAAGGAAGAAAAGAGGGAGGGAGAGAGAGAGGGAGAGAGAAGGAAGTTCAGTGGCATAATCAGAAGGTTGCCAGCACTGGAGAAAGCTGGTTTACAAACCAGGAGTCCCCCAGGGATGTAAATCACAGTTCCCAGAGCCACACAAATGCTTAGGAGAAACTAATTTCCGAAAGAACAACCACTCTTAGCCAGTCCCCACTTTTTCTTCCAACGTAATATTTTTATTGATTATTTGGGAATTTCACATAATGTACCATAATCACACTCATTCCTCAGTTCTCCCAGGTCCACCCCTCCACCCTTGTGATAGTCACCCTGTTATAAATTTGCATAGTAGGGAACCCCTAGCTGGCCAGGATATCCCACTGTCGAGGGAAAACATGCTGAACAGATAGATGCAGCTGGGGCAACGCGGCAGGGGTGTGGGGGTGGGGGTGGGGGACAGTGCTTGGAAAGTCATTCACACCCAGGCTCTGCATCCACATGGAGAGTTTATAATAGAGAGATGAAGAGAAAGATAGGAAAGAGGGAGACAAGGAGAAAGAGAAAGAAGAGAGAGCAGAGGTATACACACCTCATGGGAATGGAGAGAGAGAGAGAGAGAGAGAGAGAGAGAGAGAGAGAGAGAGAGAGAGAGAGAGAGGAGAGAGAGAGAGAGAAAGAGAGAGAGAGAGAGAGAGAGAGAGAGAGAGAGAGGACAGAAGAGAGAGAGAGAGAGAACAGAAGAGAGAGAGGAAGGGGAGGAGTTTTTCCTTAAAATAAGGCCTTTACATCAGGATGCAGGGCGGGCCCAAGGGGCAGGATTTCAAGGGGTGGGTCAGAATATTAACACCCCCCCCCCTACACACAAAAAAAAACCCCAACAATTCCAATTTGTGTTGCCCATATACTCATGGGAGCATGGTCAAACTCCCAGGACCAACCTCTTAAGGAAAAGTAAGTCCTTCCCCACACCTAGACCTTCAATGGTGAGGAGCTACAATTCAGCATCCTTCTCACAGTTTTTAAGAGTTTTCTTCTATGGCTTCCAGTCTAGGCTGTTACTTTTGGGAGGGGGGTGGGTAGGGGTGGAGTTTGTCACAGAAGCTTTCTATGTCTCTCTCAACTGTGAGTCTGCTGTCATCAGTCATTGACACCACTGCAAAAAAGATTCCTTGCACTTTACTGTCAGCAGGAACATGGATCATGAACATCCACATGGTCCTGATGACCACAGACATCCACATAGCCTCCAGTGTCAGCATGTGCCAGGGACCTCACCATGGTCTCCTGTGGTAATACAGACATCAACACAACCCTCTGTCACATCATGGACCACAAACACTGTCATAGCCCTCAGCAGCTGCATAAGCAATGGACATCAGCATGGCCTCTGGGGCAACATGTGTACCAATATGATGGCAGACAGACCCAAGGACATCAACATGGCCTTCTGCAGGAGCACAAACTACAGTTGTCTGCATGGCCTTCACTAGTAACATGGGCTGTGGATCTCAACATGGCCTCAGGTGGCAGCACAGGCCACTCACATCCACATGGTTTCCTGTGGCAGGTCGACAGATCCAAACATTTAGCCAGCCCTTTTAAACCATGTTTGGTGTGAGTTCTTGGAACACAGTGCCTGGCACCTAGGGGTGGGGGACACAGTGCCAGGCTAGAGGTCTCTCCATTCAAATTACTGAATACCCATTGGATTAACTTTCCTACTCAAGCTCCTTCAGACTTCTAGCTGGAAACAAAGCAAGTTCACTACTGCAGCAGGCAGTGAGACACTTCACCCTAGAGGGTGCTCAGCATTCTTGCTTCCCACCTTACTTTTCATTAGCAGCTACTTCTTCCAGGAGCCTGACCTGCACCTGGTTCTCTCAGGTGTTTGCCGACTTTCCCTTGTTGGGTAATTGATAGACACAAGGGATGATAAGAACTGAATGTTGATCTGCATTGGATTGTGAATTCCTTGAAGCTAAACTTACCAAACTTTCAAACACTGGCATTAATCTTTGGCTGGGTGACGTTTACTATACAGATGGGAAGATCTGAATTCAGTCCCCAGAATCTACATAAAAAAGCCCAGTGTAGTAACCTGGATTTGTAATCTCAAGACTAGGAATGATCAGACTAGTAAATCTCCAGAAATTACGAGCTAGCCAGCATAGTTTCTTGAGCCAATGAGGGACCTTGACTCAAAAATTAAAAAAAAAAAAAAACAACCCAAGTGTATGGCCCCTCAAAAAGATGCCTAGGGTTGAACTTGGGTCTCCATACTCATGCACATACACATGGACACAAATGAACATACACAAAGATGCAAAGAAACATTAAACTTTGAGGCAACAGAGATTATGGCTTTCTTGTGCCCATTAGGAACACACACACAAAGAGAGAGGGAGAGAGAGAGAGAGAGATCACTGCCCAGCATACTAAGAATTTGGGTTAATAAGCCGTTTTACCTACTCCTTATAGAAACTTTAAATACTACATTTCTTTTCTTTTTCTTTCTGGGTGACTCTGTCTTGTTCCTTCTTAAATTTGGGAACTTTGATATAGTGAACTCTTTCTCAAGTTGCTCTTTATTACTCAGTGTCTTGTTTCACTAACTCTTGAAATGAAATTTCTCTTTCTTTTAAACACTCCCTGTGCTCATCCTTCTTTCTTTACACTACTTTTGGAGATTTCATTCCTATATTAATGTCCTGTCCTATTGCTTTCCATAAACATTATGTCTCTTATTTTAATCAATTGTTTTTTATTTTTCTATTATTGGTTCCATTTTATAGTCTGTTTTAGCCTTCTGAACTACCTTATATTTTTAAAAAATTCTTTTATTATTTTATGTACATGAATATCTTGCCTGCATGTACATCTGTGCATTGCATACATTTCTGGTGTCCACAGATGGCAGAAGAAGGCATTGGATCCCCTAGAATGGGAGTTACAGACAGTTGTGAGCAGGTATGTGGGTGCTGGGAATAGAACTCAGATCATCTAGAAGAGCTGCCTTATCACTCAACCATCACCGCAGCCATGGCCTATCTTCCTTTTATCCTCTTTTAAAATTATTTTTCTTATTGACTTAATGATACACAGGTAAAAATATACTTTGTATCATGACATATTCTGAAACATCATCTGGGTCATTTAATCTACATCAAACAACTGCAAACAAAACCTACACATTTGAGAATCCTACAACTAGAGGTCCAGAGGTCAATTGACCTGCTCATCTTTTTATATGATAGGTAGCAATATAAAGCATATTGGTATAATTCTGATAAGTATGTATAGGCAAAGAGATGATAAAAATGGAAAAAGCCACTCCCCTCAGTACTTGGCCTCTGGATTCTTCTCAAGTTCAAGCACAAAATGTGGGTGGTACACATTGTCAGTGAGGTGTCATTTAGCTTAAACCAGATTTTCAGTTGTTTCCAGAGCTTCTTCATTGAGCATTTACAAGAGGAAATTAGAAATTTACTTGACTTTTAGGCATCTGTTACTGATATCTCTTAAAATAAAATGCATTCACTTATTGGTTCTGTGCGTATCACCAAGACAGGACAGACTGTCTGAGGTTAAATGAAGTTATTAAGGACTATGTTGAAAGAACGAAGGAAAAGCTGAGTCTAGGCTCTGTCTTTAATGTGGGTACAAGATTCTCAGATGAGAGCAAATCATGACATCTGATTTGACACTGTTCCCATAGGTTCAAGTCTCAAAGTAGTAGGGTGACAGTACATGTGGTGGGGTACAAGGTACAGTGAGAACCAAAGATATCTGAAGGAATTGAACGCTTCTGTTTGATAACTCTGTTGCTAGACACTAAACAAGATACCACTTGTTGTTAGACAAGACCCAGGTAGAAAGAAGGCAGAGCTCGTTTCTAAATAGTTCTGACTCTTGAGCACACAGGTGCAAGGAACTTTGATATTGATCAAACTGTCATTCAAATCAAACCATGTTGTGTACATTGTGTGTTTCATGGACACTCTCATTCTCTCCCAAACTACCTCCTTGTCCTCATGACTGCTCCCAACACTCTATCTTCTAATAAATTGCAATGTCCTATGTACATCTCAATATTGATATATTTGTCTTCAAACCTTACATGCCTGGCAACTTCTCTTCTCCGGGGGTGAAAGTCTGGTTTGACTAGATCACTTCACATACAACTTCTTACCTTTTCAGAATGAAGAAGAAACTACATTAGAGCAGCTATAAAGAATGGAGTAAATCACAAAGCATGCTTCGGTAGTTTGAATAAAAATGGCTTCCATGGGTCCACAGGGAGTGGTACTATTAGGAAATGTGGACTTGTTTGAGTAGGTGTGCCTTTGTTGGAGGAAATGTGTTATCAGAGGGTGGGCTTTGAGGTCACAGAAGCTCAAATGCAGAAATCCCACCTACCTCTCTAGCTCAATGTCTGCCTACATGCCATCATGCTTCCTTCTGTGATGATAATGGACTAAATCTCTGAGGAGTAAGCCAGTCCCAATTTAAATGTTTTCTTTTATAAGAGTTATCATAGTCATGGTGCCTCTTCACAGCAATAAAACTTTAACGAGGACACATACTAAGCATTCACTCAGTGAGTGTGGCTGCCTGGGACCAGTAGGTTATTGTCCTGGCTCACCATGCATTTGTATCCCTGAGCCTTTGAACACAGAGCTAATTCATTTGTCTGAGATACAGTGGGTGGCTGGGTGCCTGGAACTAATCCAAGTGCTTCTCACCATGAAGTTCTCATTCTTCCCCACAGAATCCTTTGAAGGGAGAATAATTTTTTAGTCTTTCATAACTGAGAGTCTGAGGCTTAAAAGAGCCCACAGTTAGTTAACCATAGAACCTACAGGTTTATACTCCAGATCTTCAGAGATGTAACCACTCAGAGCCTCCACCTTTTATTGCATTCTCTATATATAATACAGTGGCTCTCAATCTGTGGGATGCAACCCCCTTGAGGTCACATATCAGATATCTTACTTTCTGTAAAACACATATCTTCATGATTTAGTCTAGGGAAGCATTGATGCTCACTCAGTTCTTACTGGTGAATGTATGAATGAAAATATAAGAAGAAATATCAAATTCTAAAGTGAATTGGAGTTTGGTGAAATGGAGATGAAGAAAAAAGTACTGAAACATTCCAGTTACACCAAGGTACCTTTTCCACACTCAGGTGCATAGACTCCACTCAGCTTTAGTCTCATTGTTCATACACGTACATCTCATGTCTAGCAGATGCTGTGTAGATGGCATTATCCTCTGGATAAACAGACATTTGATTTTCTAAGAAGTCCATGCAAGCTGTACAAAACATGAACAGACCTTCCTCTGCCCTTGTCAGGTCACATGTGTCTTATTTCTGCCTTCACTGCATAGACTTGAAAGAGAATGCCCAGGATATGATCATAGAGGTCACTATGACTGGACAATGTAGGGAAAAAATAGTTAATTATAAAGATCTGGGGGTTCTATCTCTGTAGAGTTTACAGGTAGAAATCACTATATCTGACTTTGAGTGTAGTGGATGCTTTTGAGGATTGTAAGTCAAGGGGTGAAGACATGTGACCACACTGGTAAATATTTTCTCTATAAATTATTTGCAAAACTATCTGAGAAGTTATGAACAGCAGAATCAGAAAAATGATTGAATAGTATGCCAGCATTCAGATAGGAGAGATGATGGTATAGACCAGGAAGCAAGGAATTGGGCTAGTGGTGAGAAGAGGCCTGTTGCTTCATACATTTTGTGTGGCACAGTTGAAACACATGTGTATGCAATGGGTGAGAGGTAAAAAAGAAACCAAGATGGCCCCAAACTTTCACTAAAAGTAACAGATAGAAGGACAAGATTGTTTAAAAACATGGAAAAATTATTCCATTGTGTCTCCAAGGTTTTCTTATTTTTCTGTATAAGCTCTACAATGTCTTTCCATCACAATTTAAATATCTTTCTGCACCAAATCAAACAGTTTGTAGAAACAGGGAAAAACTGAAATTGTTTGTTTCCCATATGATGGACAGTCACTGAAAAGACTAAAATCCTATTGAGCATTTCATTGATGCTTTCCTTACAGAAAGGACAAAGATGAGGAAGATGCTGCCAGCGACTTTTTAGGAAAAATATGGTGGTTTAGTAGGTTGCGATTGATCCTGCATCACATTGCCATATGTTTAAGGGTATAGCACTGCAATGATTCAATACTAGATGAATCCCTATTCTTACTGGTCAGGTGAGCTTCTTCTGAGGATGAGATCTCATCACCACCATGTTTCAAGTTCTCAGAGAGCAGTGGTACCCTTTGTCATGACTCCTTCCTCCATCTTCAGTATCAAGCTTGTAGCATTTTTTCTCTTTCATCGTCTGTTTCCATCTTTACATCTCCTCTCTCTGGTTCTTATGCTCAAGCCTCCTCTAATAAGGATAATTTAGGCTAATATTCCTCTCTCAAATTAATCATATCTTCAAAGTCAATTTTAGCTTATTAAGGAACACATACAGGTTATAAAAAGAAAACCTTTGCATTTTTGTAGATCAATGATTAACAAATAGTGCAAAAACAAATAACAAATATTATAGAAATGCATAGTTGTAGTACAACAAGAATATCTTTAGATATCACTGCTATTTGGTATGGGGTCCTGCAAATGGCATGTATTGACCCCTTGTTCCTCTGTTGACCTTTACCCTTAGGTGAAGTAACTATACACAAAGAAAATGTAACAATTAAGTTTCAGAGTTCTAGTATTTGATGAGTTAGTCTGAGGCCAGTCACCCTCCCCATCTCAGTTCCCACTACAGGACAGAGGCAGTTTAACTGAATGCTAGACTTTAACTTCAAGGCCTGGGTGGGGCTGTTGTCTTCCACTAAATCTGTATCAAGACTCTCCAGCCACACAAAAGGCCAGAAAGTAGCCTGTTGCATGTAGGTGTTGCCTCTGCATCTTTGTGACAATACTCTGCAGAAACAATTTAAGAGATTGAATATTTATTTTAGTTCACAAATTCAGGAGGTTTTTTTTTTTTTTTTTTTTTTTTTTTTTTTGGTTTTTTGAGACAGGGTTTCTTTGTGTAGTTTTGGTGCCTGTCCTGGATCTCACTCTATAGACCAGGCTGGCCTTGAACTCACAAAGATCTGCCTGGCTCTGTTTCCCGAGTGCTGGGATTAAAGGCATGTGCCATCATGGCCCAACTTTCAGGAGTTTTTAATCCATTATGACAGAGAAGGAACGGCAGCTTAGCTTAGCTCATGGTAGCAGAGGGGTGTGCTGAAGCCTGCACATCATTATGTACCAGGAAGCAGGACCAAAGACAGAATCCAGGGTCTTGGTATAACTTTGAGTATATTTCTGAAGATGGACTCACCAAAAGACTCTACCTCCTAATTCTCCTGAGCCCCCAAATTAGTCCCAGGAAGTAGGAACCAAGCATTAAAAACATGAGACTCTAGGGGATGTTTCAGATTCAGATCGCAATGTTAATTATACTATGATAATCTCAGTAGGTCTCCAGCTAATCTGCATCACTGAATCTGTCATAGAATTTTGACTCACTAGATTCCAGGTTCCTCCTCTGACCAAGTGTACAATGGTACATGCGTTGCTACCTTCTCTCTTATTTCATCTTCCTGGCATAATATCAATAAAATAAACTTTTATCCATTGACGAGGAGGCAAATTATCCACCATATAGACTTCAGGTGTGAAACTACCAACATTAAGACAAATATTAACAAATTAATGCTTCTAGAGAAGGTTAGTAACTGTAATATTACATTCTAAGGAACTACTGAAGATAGGACCTGAGAGGTTTTCACAATGAAAGGTTAATGGGGGGATAGCACAACCACTGAACATGGAGATTACACTTTATCCTTTCTGTGGTGAACAAAAACATTTGTCTAGTATTTGCTATATTCCCATTTAAATTCACATATTTTATCATCATGAAGATGTGTTTTGTATTATTTAGGGTTGTCTAGAGAAATGGAACTGATAGAATACATACACATATATATTATGTATGTATAATATATATGTACATATTTATATATGTATATATATAGATATGAGAGACTTACTGTCTGTGATCCAGCTACTCTACCAACAGAAATTATATATAATATATATATATTATATATATAAATTATATATATAGTATGAATATGTAAGTATATAGTTCTCAGTTGGTTTTCTATTGCTATGAAAAGAAACCATGACCAGAGCAACTCTTATAAATGAAAATATTTAATTGGGTTACCCTACAGTTTCAGAAAGTGTGTCATTATCATCAAAGCAGGACATGGCCACATATAGACAGACATGGTGCTGGAGAAAGAGCTGAGACTTCTACATCTTGATCTGCAGGGAACAAGCAATGAACTGTGACATGGGGCAGTTTCAGAATAGGAGACCACAATGTCTACTCCCACAGTGGCATACTTCAACAAAGCCACACTAGATAGAGCTCAATGTCCATCAGATTTTTCTCACAATGAAGCTTGTGTTTCCTAACACTGTCTGGAGAAGGTGACTAAATGATGCCCAGAAGCCACACTGTGGAATTCTGGACTTCACTGATGGTGTCTGGCTGGAACTGGTTCTGTTCACTTTACCTTTCCCTGTGTTTCTGGGTCACCTTTGTTGACCTTTCACAATTCACTTTAATAGATAAGCTGACAAAATAGAGGACATCTGTCCTGTCTTCCTGTTCATAAAAATTAAAATGATCTGAATTATAGCTCAAAGTCTCAGCTATGTGTTTCATATATTCTTTTATTCCTAGTTACTGAATCAGATCCCAAAAGTAGATCCCAAAAGTCTGGAAATATGACTCTTTATAAGTACTTTATGTGTTGTTTCCTAGGACTTCAGTGAAAGGAATGTTGGTAGATCCCCATGACTTTCATAGGAAGTTGATTCTCTAAGCCAAGTGAAGGATGCATATATGCATTCTATTCATATTGCAAAATCTTTTCCCCATGGAGGCTTTACATATTATCCAATGTAAAATGGTCTCCTATCCATACCAGCTGTAAAACAAAAACAGCAACACACAGAGTCTCACTGATAATTTGCTACTGAGAATTATTTTATTCCTTCTTAATTAAAGGTTCGTTAGGAGACAAATTATCTCAGACAATCATCAAAGCAATGAAGTTGTTATTAATCCAATGGGAAAGGGACCTTAGTGTCTAGTAAGATAAGCAAACTCCACTTAAGAGGAGAGATTTTCCTAATACAAAATCATTACAAAGAACTGGCAGAGTAGATCAGGCTTAAGTTTTCATTCCTATTTTAGTTCTTTCTCTATTACATATGCAAGGCCCTTCTGCTTTAGAATTCCATGAGTCCAGGGCCTATGTATTAGTTAGAATCTTGCTGTATAACAACTATCCAAAACTGTATTATTTCCAAAGGGTATATTATCTTTAGATGTTTCCAGGTCAAATTAGTGGCTTAGCTAATCTTGGTTAACCTGCCATAGATGTTATCCTGGGTTTTCATGTGGTGTTGCTTAAGATCCCAAGAAACAGAGCAGAAGCACCTGGACCTGGTTAGATCCAGATTGGGAACTGTCACCCCATGACTTCTGGTGACATAGGAAAACCACTAGACCAGTTGCAGCTCCATGAGAGGAAAATCCTACAATCTTTGGAATAGATGTCAAATCCCAGTAAAAATAAAAAGAAACCAAGGCAAGAGGACAATCAGATGTTCTGCTTTCAGCATTTCTTTCTGGTGTAGGTGCATGAAATTCAGTTACCTGGAGATGCCCAATGAGGACCAGAAAAGGTAAATCTGAAACCCCCTGAGTTGACAAAGCAGTAGTCTGGATTTTCTACCACAGACATGTCTTTGGCATGTAGCTGCTTTCCTTCAGCATTTCTAGAAATTTCTAAAGACAACATTCCCAGAGCTGTTATCTTAGGCAATTTTTCTTCTTTTGGAAAAGATAACCAGTTGAACCATTATTTGTATATTATCACAGAAGACAGAAATCTAAATAATACATTTTCATGTTCTGATTTAAGCTTTTCTGTATTAGAATCAGCGAATTAATAGATACCTTTCTATTCATTAGTACAATTAATGCTAATTAATATAATTATACTGATATAAGTAATATTATATTAAAGTTCTGTTTTCTTTTTAATTTACAAGTGATATCATAGAACATAAGAGCAGGATTAGTGAAGACCATTGGCAATAGCCTAAGGTTTTTTTTTTTTTTTTAGTGAAAGGGAAAGGGTCCAAGCAGCCCTTAGCCCAGACTGTGTCTGTCAGCTTTCCCTCACTGAAACAATACCTGAGCTGAACAACTTCTCAGGAGGAAGCTTGGTTTGGCACATGTTTTCAGAGGTCTCAGTCTGTGATCAAGTGATCTGTGCCTGAAGTGAGACAGGGCATTTGTTGTAAGTGTGTGGCTGAAGAACGTGGCTACCTCATAGGGACCAGGAAGCAAGAAAAGGATGACTCCAGAATGTAGATATCCCATCAGGGGCACAGTTCAAATGACCTACCTTAGGTAGCACACCTACTTAATAGTCCACCACTTCCCAATAGTGCCACAGTTGGCAACCAAGTCTGTGGGTGAAGTCCTTGACAACACTGAACAAAAACTAAACTACATTAATTCAAATTACATGGCCAAGTTGAAGACGTTACATCATCACATTTCCCAGCTGAGTGACTACCATCTCCAGGAAAGGACTAGATATGAGCGCTGACAGTGCGTCTTTGAAGATATGTACCTTCGCTGATACTATGAGAGACATGTTAGTGAGAGCTACACCTGATGCATTCCCCTGGGTGGAGGGTGGTAACCACAAGGGAATAGGTTTTCCCTTCCTAATTATTCCAAAATGCCAATCTTCCTCAGTCCTTTAAATTCCCTGTCTTAGTTTGCTGTCTATTGCTGTGATAAATACCATGACCAAAAGTAACTTATGGAGGAAAGGAAAGGGTTTATGTAGCTTGCACTTCCTGATCACAGTCCATTACTGAAGGAAACCACAATATGAACTCAAAAAACCTGGAGACAGAAACTGAAGCACAGGCCATGGAAGGGTTAGGCTTATTAGGTTGTTCCCATGGCTTACTCAGCCTGCTCTCTTATGCCACCCAGGACCATGTGCTGAAGGATGGAACTTCCAACAATTAACTGGGTCCCTAGTAGAGATAAGTAAGGAATGAGAGAGGGTGGAAAAAGGAAAAATGGAAGAAGAATTTTTTCTTCTGTCATGAGCTCTGACACCAACATGGAAAGACTCTGACAACAGTATGTGTTAATATTACTACTTTTATTTACACAGTCAAAGGTACATGATAACAAACTGGCCTTTGGCAAGTTAGAAAAGAAGAGAAGTGGGTAACTGGTGGCTTCCCAGTTCAAAAAACCTGAAAGCCTCAAGATAAGAAGGACCGATGATGCAGTCTCTGCCTGAGTACCGAAAAGTCCCCTACAGAGTTGAAGAGAGTTTGAATGTGATGGTCATGAGCAGACACAGCAACACAGTCACAGGGGTTCAGGAAGAGTCAGGCCTGCCAAGTGGCAAGTGCCAGCCTTCTGGATACTCTCAGCCTTGCTCAGGACAGGTCTTTCTTCTCAATGACCCACATGCCAATCATCTCTGAAATGACCTCACAGATAGACCTTGATTTTCTAGGTATCTCAGTCAAAATGGTCACTGACTTGGTTACTGTTCCATTGTTGTGAAAATACCTCATGAGCAGGGCAACTCTTATAAAAGAAAGCATTAAATTGGGATCCTGCTTACAGTTTCAGAGGGTTAGTCCATGATCATTATGGCAAGAAGCAGACAGGCATGTCATTAGAGCTGTATCTGAGAGCAGGCAGAGAGAGACTTAGACAGATAGACAGAGACAGTGAGAGTGATTGGGCTGGCATGACTTTTGAAACCTCAAGAGCTACTTCTAGTAACACATCTACTCCATCAAGTCCATACCTCCTAATTCTTCTGAAAAGAGTTTCACTCCCTGGTGACTAAGCATTCAAACATATGCACTTATGGATGACATTCTCACTCCAACCACCACAGTAATCAAGATGACCCATCACACAGGCCAAGCTTTAAATCACGTGCTCCATGCTGAACAACTAAGTCAGCCTGCTTAGCTGAAAACAAACACCACCACCCTCTCAGCCATGATCAGAGAGAGTGAAGACACTGTTTCACATAACTGCCGAAGGAGGAAAACTTAGCTTCATGACAAGGAGTGGTTCAGTCACAGTTACAAACGGGATTGCAGACAGGTCAGGTTATTGACCCTGAGTCCTAATGTTGCATATCTTTTTTTATTAATAAGTTTTCTACTCACTCTACATACCACCACCATCTCCTCCTTCCTCCCACCCTCCAGCCCTCCCTCCCAAGCCACCCACATCTCCACTCCCCCAAATCAAGGTCTCCCATGGGGAGTCAGCAGAGCCCAGCACACTGAGCCTAGGCTGCTGTGGATATCGTTCTGTATAAATAAAACACTGATTGGCCAGTGGCCAGGCAGGAAGTATAGGCGGGACAAGGAGAGAGGAGAATTCTGGGAAGTGGAAGGCTGAGTCAGAGAGACACTGCTAGCCACCGCCATGACAAGCAGCATGTGAAGATGCCGGTAAGCCATGAGCCATGTGGCAAGGTATAGATTTATAGAAATGGATTAATTTAAGATATAAGAACAATTAGCAAGAAGCCTGCCACGGCCATACAGTTTGTAAGCAATGTAAGTCTCTGTGTTTACTTGGTTGGGACTGAGCGGCTGTGGGACTGGCGGGTGAGACAGATTTGTCCTGACTGTGGGCCAGGACTGGAGAAAACTCTAGCTACACTAGGCAGATCCAAGTCACTCCCTACTGCACCAAGGCTGTGCAAGGTGTCACACCACAGGCACTGGATTCCCAAAAGCCTGCTCATGCACCAGGGATGGATCCTGATCCCCCTGTCTGGGTGACCCCCAAACTGTTTGAGCCAAATAACCATGTTCTGTATCTAAAGGGCCTAGTCCAGTCCCATGGGGACTTCACAGCCACAAGTCTACAGTTCATGGGCTTCCACCAGTGTGGCTGGTCATCTCTGCATGTCTTCCCATCATGATCATGTCAGAATGGCTAAGATAAAAAACACTGAAGACAGCTTATATTGAAGAGGATGTGGAGAAAGGCAAACACTCCTCCACTGTTGGTGGGAATGCAAACGTTGCATGTCTTGGTATGTGGATTCTTACAGGAGAATCTTGGGAATTCAATGGGTTATTAGCCATGCTATTCATGGCAGGCAACAGGAGGAGCATGTGGAGAACATAGATGAATGAGCCACAATGACAAAAAAAACACAGATGTTACATAAGATACTAACACTATCATCATAACACATTTATATTTACTATGCACTTTTTCAGGTCTGTTTTTATTTTATCTCAACAATCTGTATTAGGCAGGTAACAAAGTGGAAACATGCATCTATCATAAATTTCTCAATTTTTTTTTTTTTTGGTTTTTTCGAGACAGGGTTTCTCTGTGTAGCTTTGCACCTTTCCTGGATCTTGCTCTGTAAACTAGGCTGGTCTTGAACTCACAAAGATCCACCTGCCTCTGCCTCCCGAGTGCTGCGATTAAAGGCATGTGTCACCACCTCCCTGCTCAAATTTCTCAATTTCTAATGTCTTTGAAAACCAATGCAGTTTCTTATACATTATCCTGCAAAGAATGATGCATGCTATCCTTATTGCTACTACATCCCCATTGGAAACCTCATTAGGACAGTGGAAAATATGTCCAAATATTAATAATAGTTTTGTCTGAATGCTGATCCAAGCATCTTTGTTAAGGTCTTTATAAATTTCTTTTTCCTGTCTTTTTTTAAAACTTCTTTTCACTCTAAAATGTATTATTTTAGTAGAAAGAAAGCAGTAGTGGCAGAGAGGACAGCTCACTTGGCAAAGTGCTTGCCTTAGATGCAAAGAATATAATTTGATCCCCAGAACTCACATAAAAACTTGGAGCATGGTGGCATGTGCTTATAATCCTAGCACTTGAGATGAACGGTCTTTTGGGACTCAGACCTACATGGCAAGTTCTGAGGCACATAGGGCCCTATATAAATACATTGGTGGGTGTGGCACTTGAGGATCAACACCCAAGGCTATCCAAGTTGATACTTGTTATAGGATTTATGAGCTTATAAAGGTTGCTGAAAGAATAATGTCTATTTCCATTTTTTAAAGTATATGTAAAATGACATGATGTATTAAAATGCAATTTAAGTCATAATTCAAATCACAAGGATGTACCTTTGAGTCTCTCCCTGCCTCCTGTTGTGGACATGGATTTACATCTGGGCTTTTGAAAGGGTTCATTTGAAAATGGTACCAAGAGAGCATAAGAGTTAGAACTGGGCTTCTGGGGAAGCCACAGAAACAGGACTTGAAGGCTGTCTTGTTTAGAAGGCCTGTAGTTGCCTGAACTTACTCTGCCTCTGAGTGGTCATCCTGGAAGTCAGGTGGAAAGGGATGATTCACTTGTCTCACACAGACAAAGAAAATATCATTGAAACAATTTCTGTGATTCATATATTATAGATGGATCTTACCCTCTGGCCCAGGGCCAGGGAACACTTTGTTACCAATAAGCAAACCTTAGAAGCAAGCTTGGGGAGAGAATGGTAAAGATTTTTCTGTTCAGATACATGAGCTAATCCAAGTCCCTTGGGATTGTTAGGAGTTCCTGTCTGTTGGTCCTTGATGTTGTTGATCTGCATGCAAAAAATCATGGCTCTCATCTTAAAGGGAATAAGAAGTAGTTTATTCTGGATCCATTTTGAGGGACCATGGCCCAGGAACACAGGTTTAGATTACCACAAATTCCATGTTCCATCAAAGAAGCAGTTGCATCAGGTTTTATGGTTTTACAAAATAAAAATACCATGTATCAAGGCAAGTCTAAAGTACTTTAGTGGTACATCAGAGAAATGATTACAACAAGATGGGGGAGGTTTCTCTATAGGCTTTAGATGAGTCCTGATGACATTCTTTGCTTTCAATTTGTTGGAAGACAGTGGGTCTGAAAAGTTCATAAATACCAAACCTTTTTATCTATTCATGCCAGGCTGTGGAGCTCCACACAGAAGTTAGCAAGGAATGACTGGATGTTCATGGAGGTTAAAGCTGGTCCCAGATAAGGTAATTAGCCTTGGACCTGCAACATTCCAACCTCTCTCAAAAATACTAAACTTCTAACCAGTCAATTAGTCTTTGCTGACACAGCTTATTTTCAGAAGTTTTTATTCACAGTGATAATACTAGGAAGTTAAAAGACAGATCAAGGGGGTACCACCATCACATTGATGGTGTCTGTCTTGAAATAGATGGTGTCCATGTGATGACATTATACCTCTCCCTTGGTCTCATTTGTCTAATAATTTGGGGGCCTGATTTTCCTGATAAGATTCAGTATATCCTTGTACCACTACTGTACCAATTCACCCCCAATAAATTAACAGGATGGCATTCTTTCTGCAAACAGTAAATCACTCATCAGTCTGCGCTGTTTAGGTAGTGACAGGCAAATGGTGCTATTCATGTGTCCTCTCAAGTCCATAATCCTCCTCCATCTTCAAAATAGAGTCAAAATTTGCTTGTGAAATGAAGTCCCTCTAGGCAACAACAATAACAATAACAACAACAACAAAACCGTTATTTTACAAGGTATAGAGCATGATCAGAACACAATCTAATCACAACATACTAAATGCAATAAATATAAAAAGTTTGGGGCCCTCAGTCTGATGCCAGAAAGCAGTAGGTCCCAGGACCAAGTATCATGTAACTGGAATGAACCTGAACCTTTGGGAAGACATTCACTGTGACTCCTAATGAAAATTTCCACCCATAAAACATGTCTTCTTCTTTTCTAAGTTCATTGGATATACTATAAGGAATAAGTCTCTTTCCCATTCAAGAATTAAACAAACATTTTGTGAATGCAATACATAACCATCATTCCTCACTTCCTTTTGGACACAAGAGAACTCTGCTCTTCTACCTCACCCCTAGTGTATAAAGATGTCTGAAAGTGAATCTTCTCACCACCACCCTCCTAGAAAGTGATTTAGACCAACCATGCTGCAGGAAATATTTAAAATTAGGCAAGACCTTGAATGATTTAGCATATAGAAGACACTGTGTCTGGCTGGATATGGATAGGTTGCTTGTATAAGACAGAGGTCTAGGAAATGACAGGCTTGAGGCAAAGCTGGCCTGGTAGCTCTGAAACAAAGAAGGCTTTCTGAGAGGAGAAGCTGGGTAGTTAGGGAAAGGTGCTCCAGAGGTCTTCTCCTGGTAGCCAAGCTTTGTCCCCTTGAGTTCATTTAATACTGAAAGGAAAACTTATGAACTGAGGACAAAAAGAGAAAGATGAAGAATCTTATTATGGCATGCACAAAGAATCTCACATCTTGGTCACACAATCAAAAACAGTGTAATATCTTTTGGAAATAGTACTGCAGTCACTACTCTCAGACTTTAAGAGCCTTCTTCCAACATTCAGCTTTAATTCTCTATGCACCCCTAAATCTCGGCATTCCAGAAATGCTACAAAGCACATGAAAGAACCATAGGCAGGGAGCAGCACCTTGGTATAACACTGAGTCCATCACCCCATGATGGACACTACCTCCTAATCCTCCTGAACCTCTAAATTAGTCACAGTAACTTGGAACCAAACATACAAAATATGACCCTGTAGGGGATGATTTACATTCATGTCACAACGCTAATTGTACTGCTATAATCTCAGTAGGCCTTTGGGTAATCCACATCACTGCATCTGTCATAGAATATTTGACTCATTGTATTCCAAGTTCCTCCTCTGACCAAGTGTAAAATGGTGCATGCCTTTCTACCTTCTCTCTTATTCATCTTCCTGGCATAATATCAATAGAAGAAACCTTTTTATATCTATAGGAGGAGACCAACTATTTATCATATAAAGTTCAAATGTAAGACCATCAACAATAAGACAAATATTAACAAATTAATGCTTCTATAGAAGGTTGGTAAATGCACTATTACATTCTAAAGAACTGCTGATAGGACTTGAGAGGTTTTCACAATGAAAGATTAATGGGGGAATATCACAACCACTGAACATGGAAATTTCACTTTATCCTTTCTGTGGTGAACAAAATCATTTGTTTAGTATTTGCTATATTCCTATTTAATTTCACATATTTTATCATGAATTAGATATGTTTTGTATTATTTAGTGTTCTCTAGAGAAATGGAAATGATAGAATACACACACGTACACACACACACACACACACACACGTATATGAAAGGCTTACTGCCTGTGATCCTATTAGTCTACCAACAGAAATTAAAAAATATATCTTAGTTTGGTTTCTATTGCTGTGAAGAGACACCATAATCACAGCAATTCTCATAAAGAAAAATGAGATTTAGTCATTATCATCAAGGCAGGACATGGCCACATGCAGACAGACATGGTGCTGGAGAAAGAGCTGAGAGTTCTATATTTTGCTCCACAGGCAACAGGCAATGAACTGTGACATGGGGCATAGTTTGAGCATAGGAGACCACAATGTCTACCCTCACAGTGGCATACTTCCTCCAACAAGGCCATACCTACTCCAACAAAGCCACAGCAGACAGAGCTCAATGTCCATCAGATTTTCTCACAATGAAGCTTGTGTTTCCTAACACTGTCTGCAGAAAGTGACTAAATGATGCCCAGAAGCCACACTGTGGAACTCTGGGCTTAACTGATGGTGTCTGGCTGGAACTGGTTCTGTTCACTTTACCTTTCCCTGTGCTTCTGGGTCACCTTTATTGACCTTTCACAATTCACTTTAATAGGGAAACTGACATAATAGAGGACATCTGTCCTATCTTCCTGTTCACAGAATTAAAATGATCTGAATTATAGCTCAAAATCTCAGCTATGTGTTTCATATATTCTATTTATTCTTAGTTACTGAATCAGATTCTGAAAGTCTGGAAATATGACTATTTTATAAGTGCTTTATGTGTTGTTTCCTAGGACTTCAGTGAAAGGAATGTTGGTAGATCCCTATGTCTTCCAAAGGAAGTTGATCCTCTAGGCCAAGTGAGGAATGCATACATGCATCTCTTCATATTGCAAAATCTTTTTCCCGTGGAGGCTTTGCATACCTTCCAGTCTAAAAGGTTCTCCTATCCATACAAGCTGTAAAACAAAAATAGCAACACACAAGAGTCTCACTGATAATTTGCTACTGAGAATTATTTTGTTCCTTCTTAATTAGAGGTTTGTTAGGAGACAAATTATCTCAGACAATCACCAAGGCAAAGAAGATGTTAGTAATCTTATAGGAAAGGGACCTTAGTGTCTATTTAGTAAGGTAAGCAAACTCAGATTAAGAGGAGATCTTTTAGCTAAGATCAAAAACACTGAAGACAGCTTATACTGGAGAGGATGTGGAACAAGGGGAACTCTCCTCCACTGCTGGTGGGAATACAAGCTTGTATAGCCACTTTGGAAATCAATATGGCACTTTCTTAGAAAATTGGGAATCAGTCTCCCCCAAGATCCAGCTATACCACTCTTGGGCATATAACCAAAGAATGCTCAATCATACCACCAGGGAACTTGCTCAGCTATGTTCATATCAGCATTGTTTGTAATAGCCAGAACCTGGAAACAACCTAGATGTCCTTCAACTGAAGAACGGATAAATAAAATGTAGTACATATACACAATGGAGTACAACTCAGCAGAGAAAATCAATGACATCATGAGGTTCGCAGGCAAATGGATGGATCGAGAAAAAAATCATCCTGAATGAGGTAACCCAGACTCAGAAAGACAAACATAGTATGTACTCACTCATAGCAGGATACTAGATGTAAAGCAAAGGATAACCAGACTGCAACTCACAACTCCAGGGAGGCTACCTAGAAAACAGGACTCTAAGAAAGACACAGGGATCACCCAATGACAGAGAAATGGAATGAGATCTACATGAAAAACCTGGACGTGAGTGGGAGTAATGAAGGACAAAGTTCAAGGGAAAGAGATTTTAAGTGAGCAGGAGATCCCAGCTGGATCAAGAACAGAGAGGGAGAACAAGGAATAAGAGACCATGATAAATGAAGATCACGTGAGAATAGGAAGAGGCAAAGTGCTAGAGAGGTCTCCAGAAATCCACAAAGATACCTCCACAATAGACTACTGGCAATGGTCAAGAGAAAGCCCGAACTGACCTACTCTGGTGATAGGATGGCCTAACACCCTAACTGTCATGCTGGAAATCTCATCCAATGACTGAGGGAACTGGATGCAAAGATCCACGGCCAGTTCCCAGATGGAGCTCCAGGAGTCCAGTTGGTGAGAAAGAGTAATATTTGTGTGAGCGAGAATCATTGAGACCAGGATTGGAAAAAGCACAGGGACAAATAGCCAAACAAACGGAACCACATGAACTATGAACCAATGGCTGAGGGGTCCCCAACTGGATCAGGCCCTCTGGATAAGTGAGACAGTTGATTAGCTTGAACTGTTTTGGAGGCACCCAGACAATGGGACCTGGGACCTGTCCTTAGTGCATGAGCTGGCTGTTTGGAACCTGGGGCTTTTGCAGGGACACTTGGCTCAGTCTGGGAGGAGGGGACTGGACCTGCCTGAACTGAATCTACCAGGTTGAGCTGAATCCCCAGGGGAGTCTTTGTCCTGGAGGAGATGGGAATGGGGGGGGGGGGCTGGGGGAAAGGCGGAAGGGGGCGGCGGCGGCGGCGGCGGCGGCGGCGGGAGGGGGAAGGACAGGGGAATCTGTGGCTGATATGTAAAATTAAATTAAATTATAAAAAAAAAGTAAAAAGAGGAGATCTTTTTCTTATTCAAAACCATGAGCACAAGGAACTGGCAGAGCAGATAAGGCTTAAGTTTTCAGTCCTATTTCAGTTCCTTCTGTATTACATATGCATGGCAACTGACCTCCCCAGTTATAGACCCTTTCACTTTAAAGTTCTCTGAGTCCATGGCCTATGTATTAGTTAGAATCTTTCTGTGTAACAGCTGTCTAAAACTGTATTATTTCCAAAGAGTATATTATCCTCAGCGGTTTCCAGGTTACATAAGTGGCTTAGATAATCTTGGTTAACCTGCCATAGATGTTATCCTGGGCTTTCATATGGTGTTGCTTAATATCCCAAGAAACAGAGCAGAAGCACCTGGACCTGGTTAGATCCAGGCTTGGAACTGTCACCCCGTGACTTCTGGTGACATATGAAAACTACTAGACCAGTTGCAGCTCCATGAGAGGAAAATCCTACAGTCATTAGAATAGCTGTGAAATCCCAGTAAAAATAAAAAGAAACCAAGGCAAGAGGGCAGTCAGATGTTCTGCTTTCAGCATTTCTTTCTAGTAGAGATGCATGAAATTGAGTTACCTGGAGATGCCCAATGAGGACCAGAAGAGGTAAACCTGAAACCCCCCTGAGTTGACAAAGCAGGGTGGTAACCACAAAGGAATAGGTTTTCCCTTCCCAATTATTCCAAAATTCTGATCTTCCTCGGTCATTTAAATTCCCTGTCTTAGTTTGCTGTCCAATGCTGTGATAAAAACCATGACCAAAAATAACTTAGAGAGGAAAGGAAAAGATTTATTTAGCTTGCACTTCATGATCACAGTCCATCACTGAAGGAAATCACAGTAGGAACTCAAGGAACCTGGAGACAGAAACCGAAGCACAAACCATGGAACGTCTAGGCTTATTAGGTTTTCCCATGGATTATTCAACTAGCTTTCCTATGCCATCCAGGACCATGTGCTCAATAGTGGAACTTCCCACAGTATATTGGGTCTTTATTAGAAAGAAATAATGAAAGTGAGAGGGTAGGAAAAGGAAATACAGAATAGAATTCTTATTCTCTATCATGAGCTCTGACACCAACACCTAAATATTCTTCCAAAACTGTGTTTTAATATTACTAGTTTATTTACACAGTCATATGTGTATGATGATAAAATGGCCTTCAGCAAGTTGGAAAGAGAAATGTATAACATGAGGCTTACTCTTCCAAAAAACCTTAAAGCCTTGAGATAAGAAAGACCTATGATGCAGCCTATGTCTGAATCCCTAAAGTCCTCAGAGTTGGAGAGAGCTGGAATGTGGCTGTCATGAGCAGATGCAGCAACACAGATACTGGGGTTCAGGAAGAGTCAGGATTACCATGTGGCAAGTGCTGGCAAGTGCAGTGCTGGATACTATCAGCCATGCTCAGGACAGGTCTTTCCTAACACTTCTATGACCCACATCAGTCATCTCTGGAATTACCTCACAGACAGACCCTGATTTTCTAGGTGTCTCTCAGTCAAAATGGTAACGGTCTTAATCACTGTTCTATTTCTGTGTAACAGCTGTCTAAACTGTATTATTTCCAAAGAGTATATTATCCTCAGCCTGTGTCAACTAAACCTTCAATTACAATGCCATTTATTCATATTTTTAGCTTTGGTCTATGATCATTTATAAAAATTTGCCAAAAAAAAGTTTTGTGATCTCTCCTGAAATTTTTGCTTTATCTACTGAAGTTCTTCTGTCATCCAGAGCAGTATGGTTTTTAAAAACAGGTATTAAGTCTTTTAATTGCTCTGTCGATGAGTTTCCCTGACAGGGAGTGATTGAACCAAATTTGATATTGTGGTCTCTGAGAAGCCTCCAAGACATTTCAAGATGGTAAAAAGGTTACCTTGCCTGTCCCTTGTTTATCTGCATTCATTAGTTCAATGCTGGCCTTCGCCACACCTTCTGCATACCCTTGAAAACTGGGGCCTTTGGTTTGAACTATCTCTAGAAAAAACATTGTTCCTAGGAACACCTTGCCTTCAATTCCTTTTTAGATGACCTTGCTTCCCACAATTAAAATATCTGACATTTTACTTTCTCTTAAAATTTTTTAGAAATCACTTCTATCCAAGTAGCATCATAAGTGTGAGGTGCAATATCAGCTTCATTTTGGATCTATTCATCTATGGGTTCTGATATTGCCTTCAAAGGCCTAATCACCATTTTGCATACTGAATTAACATTTTCAGAAGCCAATATTTAATTAATATTTGTCTAACTTCTGGATCTGATATTCTATTTACAACTGAAGTCGATTTTTCCAAAAATCAGTGAAGGTTTCTTTTGGGCTTTGTACAATTTTATTAAATGACTCAGTCCTCCTTCCTGATTCTTCAACCTTGTACCAAACATTCAAAGCTACTAGATGACATAGAGCCAAGATGTGATCATCAAATGCAAACTGTCTTTGCAAATCAGCATCCTGGCCTTCACCATGAAACTGACCTAAGGAAATATCAATTCCTATGCCCTATTTTGTTGTTCTAGGCCCCTAGCTTCCTCTCCACCATGTTCTCCCTTGTAACTGAGGACCAACTTCCAGTATTGCTGTAGCTTAATCTTTCCAGTCTTGGGGAATAATTCTATATGAGTTGCCCATGAATGTAATATCTTCTTCACTTGGGATGAATGCATACCATATGAAATGACTGGTTGCTTGAATCTCCTCAAATCTAACATTTCTACAGTATTCTAGTTAAGTTCTGCATAGCCTTGTGTGTGCCTATCATCTGGTGGTCATTCTTGTATGTAATTGGATAAACTAATGTTGGTTTCTAGTAACCTTTTGCCATTCCTCTTCAGTTCCATCATACAATAGTGTGGTAGGTTCTGCTCTAAATTCCTCTGTCAGTATATGAATATATTTCTTAGTTTCCTTAATAGGTCTTTCTAAGGCTTTTATCTTATCAGTCTGGTTTTTCATGTTTGTCACAGTTATTAAACTACTGTTTTAAGTATAAAGTATGAATTGCCAAACTAATAATAATAGTAACCAACATTATGTCAATTCCAGCTAAGTTGGTTTTCCCTTCATTTATTTTGTCCATTTTCATGCCATCCATTGTAGAACTATACAGAGCCCTAACTCTCTGCATTGTAATAATATTCCCCATTCTGAACATGAAAAAGATTGATTTTTAAATAAAACCTGATTCCCTGCTTATGAATTTCCAGGTGTCTCACCAGATCTGCTGACTTTATAGTCTGTCTACAGCAGTGACAATGGCAACATCTGAGCTGTGTGGGGGTAGCAAGCTTCAGCAGCAGTGCTCACCTGGCAGGGTGGGGGCAGCAGGGGACCCAGTCAACTGGGCTATCATGGTGACTTAGGCTGCTACTGTGCTGCATAGGACAGGCTGGGGGAACCTGTACCTGTTCACAGGCAGCCATTGGCTGAGCACAGGCTATGGGTTTGCAGTGGTGGCAGCAGCCGCAAAAGCCTGAGAGGGCAAAAGCACAAGTTGAGACAACTGAGCTGGAATGGCAGCATCCCAGGGTATGGACCTACAGAAAGCCTACAACCCATGGCAGGGTGGGGTGGGGGAGCTGCCTGAGAGGCAGATGCTGGGGGACAGGCAGGAGAAATCTGCACAGTGGGAGGCAGGGCACAAAAGCCACCTGAATGATAGCACACACACACACACACACACACACACACACACACACACACACACATACACTTTTCCTTTAAATTTCTTTTTCTTTGTTTCTTTTTTCTTTTTTAAAAAATAAAGCACATGAAGATTCGTGGGTAGGAAGGTGGGTAGTAGGATCAGGGAGGAGTTGGGGCAGGTGAAAGCACATGATCAAAATATATTGCTTCAAATTCTCAAAGAATAAACAAAAACATTTTACACGCTTTAAACAATTTATAAAAATGGCAGAAGTAAGAAAAGAGGGAACTTGGGAGCTCAGTGACAGAAGCCTCTAGCATGTGCTCAGAAGCCAGAAATGCAAGGTATTGCTGTCTATAGTAGTGTTATTTCTCAGGAAGGTTGCCAGCACTGGGAAAAGCTTGTTTCCAAACCAGGAGCACTCTGGGCTGTAAATCTCAATTCCCAGAGACACACAAAGGCTTCAGAGAAACTAATTCTGAAAAACTAACCACGCTTAGCCAGCCCCCCTTTTATCCCTCAACCTAATACCTTTATTGATTATTTGAGAATTTCATGTAATGTTCTGAATCACACTCACTTTTCAGTCCTCCCAGTTCTGCCTCTCACCATATTAACACCCTCAAAACCCAAATAACAACAACAACAAAAAAGTCTCATCTGTAATGCCCATATAGTCACTGAAGCATATTCAAACCTCTAGGGGCCAGCCCCTTAAAGGAAGTTAGTCCTTCCTCACACACACCCCACCCATTCTCGAGATGCCATCAATGTTGGAGAAGTACACTTCAGCATCCTTATCACAATTTTTAAGAATTCTCTTCAATGGCTTCCAGTCTAGGCTGATACTTTGGGGAGAGAGGTTAAGGTAGGCGTTGTCACAGAAGTCTTCTATGTCTCTCTCAAATGTGTGTCTGCCCTCATCAGTCATTGATACCACCGCCAAAGGGGATTCCTTGCACTTTACAGTCAGCAGGAGCACAGATCATGAATACCCACATGGTGTCTGATAATAGCACAGACCACAGATATCCACATGGCCTGCAATATCAGCATATGTCAGGGACCTCAGCAAAGTCTATAGTAGCAGTTTGGTCCAACACAGCCTTCTGTTGCAGCATAGGCCACAAACACCATCATAGCCCTTAGAAGCAGCATAGGCCATGGGCATCAGCATGGCCTCTGGGGCAACATGGCCACTGGTACTAATACAGTCCCGGGGGCAGCCCATCCCAAGGACATCAACGTGGCTTCAGGCAGCAGCACAGATGAGGAACATTCACATGGCCTTCATTGAAAACACACACTAGGGACATCAACAGGGTCTTCTGTAGGATCACAAGCTATAGACATCTGCATGCCCTTCAGTGGCAGTGGGCTATGGATGTTAACATGGCCCAGGTGGCAGCACAGGCTACCCACAACTACATGGAAACCTGTGGCAGCACAAGTATGGGCCCAAACATTTAGCCAGCTTTTTTAAACCATATTTCTTCTAAATTCTGAGAACATGCTGCCTGGAAACTGGGAGTAGAAAACACAGTGCCTGCAGGTGAGCATGACTTGGGGGAAGGGGCAGAGCAGAGCACACTGGAGAAGGGTTTAGGAAGTTGGAGACTGGAGGAGATTGGGTAAGAGTGTGGAGGAACAGGAGGCTCTGTGAACATCTCCAGTGTTATCCAAAGCTGAGGAGCTGGGAAGAGGCAGGGAAGAGCAAATGGGAGGGACCAGTAGGACTGGTCTGAACAAAACAAAGGACAAGGGCTCTGGCAGGACACAGAGAGGACTGGTGTGCAAGGAACTGGGTGGAAATTAGCAGACAGACTGTCAGTACTGTCAGCACCAGGCTGTGACCCAGGAGACAGGCCCCAACTCAGACCCTTGCCATGCTTACGACCATTGTCTCCCTCTTGGACACCATCTGGGCAGTGCTTCATCCCATGACTCTGCTGCTGGCTTCTGTCACCTTCCTGATCCTGGCTGACTACCTCAAAAGTCGACGCCCCAGGAACTACCCTCCAGGGCCCTGGCGCCTGCCCTTTGTAGGCAACTTGTTCCAGTTTGACTTAGATGTTTCACAACTGCATGTGGGGATTCAGCAGGTAAGAAGGGGCTCGGGTGTGTGGTTGTGTCATGACCCAATCCTGAGCTGCAGGAACAGAAATCCTGACCCTGGGAGCAGGAGGACATGTATGTAGTAGACTGGTGCTCCCCATCACTTAACCTAGCCAGTAAAGCTAGTTTCTAATCTGTGGTCTCCTTTAAGAGGCACGATGTTTTAATGCCAAAAAGTTCATTTTCTTATACCTGTATGAAAAATACCCATTTTTATATTATTATGGACTGACAACACACTTTGTATGATTTCAATTCATTTGAGTATGTCAAGGTTGCTGGATGAGGCAAGAGTTCATCTTGATAAATAAGCACTGCTGCTTTAAGAAATGTGTATTCAAGTGCCCCTTAGCTTAATTTGTTAAACACTCATCCAGTAAAAAAAAAAAAAAGGAATTCTCTTAACCATAATTTTCTATAGTATCAGTTCTCTCTTATTGATACTTGCTCAATATTTATGTCTGCAGTAGCCATGTCACGACCAGAAGTAAGTAGTTTACAGTTCTCCTTCTCATTAATTACCTCTTACATTTGTTTCACCCAGTCTTCTACAAATTTTCCTCAAGCTTAATTGAGGAGATATTAATATAGATGATCCATCTGAATCTGAAATCTCAGTTACTTATGTGACATTTTGGATGTGTATGGATCTCTGAACTAACTGCTATCCACTGCAGTAAGAAGCTTGCCTGACCAAAGTTGAGAACAATACAAATTTATGGGTAATAAACACAAATATTTCAAAGTCATTTTGACAGCATGACCTTTTGAAATAACAACTGTAGCTTCAAGCCAATGGCCTATTACTCCAAGTCATGTATTTTTGACCATGTTTACAATACCAGACATGACCTTTCCCTTGTGATACATGATCCAGATCCAATTAGAAAGTTCTTGATTACCCTCCTGACCGCCATGCCGCTATTGCACTCTGAATGAGCACTAAATCTCTGAGCATGCTTTTCAAAGATACTGGAGCATTTTATAAGATACATATAAAATTAGTCAATAAATTTAAAGGCAATACATACTCATTTATTTATTTTTCGTTTTATATTATGCCTCTTTCTTAATAAATGATAGCAACAAACTCCAGGAAAACCAATTGGCTTTTGTGTTTTGTTTTTTCTTTTGCCTCCAAAACTTATTTGTTCATGTATATTATGTATGAGTGCTTTGCATGCATGTATGCTTTCAAGAGGAAGAGGGCATCAGATCCCATTGTACATTGCTGTAAGCCACCATGTGCTTGTTGAGAATTGGACTCAGGACCCCTCAAAGAGCAAAGCAGTTGGAATATTTAACAGATAATCACCTCTAGGTTTTGCATATCAGGTATTGTTTATGTGATCTAATTGCTAGATAAGCTCATATGCCTGTTACCTGAGCTCTGCTCCTCCATTCCTTTGTTCCTATTGCCCCATATAAAATACATTCCCTAATATAGAAACAGCAATGATAATTTTAGTTTTTATTTTGGTATCACTGCTTTTTTATGACAATAAAGTTAAGTGTGCAAAGTAGTAACATTCTATAATTCATATGTTTAAAAATCAAGACCCTTAAAACCTCACTAGTTTTTCCCCAAAGTAAAAACATAGTAAGAACAAGAATCTGGATTCAAGCAGGCTAGAGGTCTCTCCATTCAAATTGTTGAAGGCCCATTGGATTAACTTTCCTACTCAAACTCCTTCAGACTTCTGGCTGGAAACTAAGCAAGTTCACTACTGCAGCAGGCAGTGAGACACTTCACCCTAGAGGGTGCTCAGCAGTCTTGCTTCCCACCTCACTTTTCGTGAGCAGCTACTTCTTCCAGGATCCTGACCTGCACCTGGTTCTGTCAGGTGCTTGCTGACTTTCCCTTGTCAGGTAATTGATAGATACCTGGGGTGATAAGAACTGAATGTTGATCTACATTGGTCTGTTAATTTCTTAAAGCTAAACTTACCAAACTTCCTAGCACCTGACATTGGTCTTTGGCTGGGTGATGTTAACCATGCAGGTAGAAAGATCTCAGTTCAGTCCCTAGAACCTATATAAAAAAGTCCTATGTAGTAGCCTGGATTTGTAATATCAAGACTAGGGATGATCAGACAAGTAAATCTCCCAAGCTCACGGACTAGCCAGCATAGCTTTCTTGGGCCAATGAGAGACCTTGACTCAAAAAACCAAAACCAAACAAAAACATGCAAACAAATCAAAGTGCATGGCCCCTGACAAAGATGCCTGGGATTGAACTCTGGCCTCCATACTCTCTCACACAAGTGAACATACACAAAGATAAAAAGAAACATGTTAAACTTTGAGGCAACAGAAACAATGCAACTCTTGTGCCCATTAGGAACACAGACACACACACACACACACACACACACACACACACACACACCTCAATGACCAATGCTTTAAGAATGCAGACTAATAAACCTTCTTACCTATTCCTTATGGAAAAGTTAATTGCTACAAATTTTTTCATTTTCT
This sequence comes from Peromyscus eremicus, assembly GCF_949786415.1. Classification (NCBI taxonomy): domain Eukaryota; kingdom Metazoa; phylum Chordata; class Mammalia; order Rodentia; family Cricetidae; genus Peromyscus; species Peromyscus eremicus. Next base: position 110,918,830 of record NC_081417.1, on the reverse strand, counting down.
TTCTAACTGATTCTGTTTCCTTGCATCTTAAGTTTAAGAACCCTGATATAGCCAATCAACTGTCTCACCCATTCAGAGGGCCTGATCCAGTTGGTGACCCCTCAGCCATTGGTTCATAGTTCATGTGTTTCCATTCGTTTGGCTATTTGTCCCTGTGCTTTATCAAACCTTGGTCTTAACAATTCTCGCTCATATAAATCCTCCTCATTCTCGCTAATTGGACTCCCAGAGATCCACCCGAGGCCTAGCCATGGATCTCTGCATCCAGATCCCTCAGTAGTTGGATGAGGTTCCTAGCATGACAATTAGGGTGTTTGGTCATCCCATCACCAGAGTAGGTCAGTTCGGGCTGTCTCTCGACCATTGCCAGCAGTCTGTTGTGGGGGTATCTTTGTGGATTTCTGTGGGCCTCTCTAGCATTTTGCTTCTTCCTATTCTCATGTGGTCTTCATTTACCATGGTCTCCTATTCCTTGTTCTCCCTCTCTGTTGTTGATCCAGCTGGGATCTCCCACTCCCCCAAGGTCTTTTTCCCTCGACCCTCGCCCTTCACTACCCCCACTCATGTCCAGGCTGTTTATGTAGATCTCATTCCATTTCTCTGTCATTGGGCGATCCCCATGTCTTTCTTGGGGTCCTGTTTTCTAGGTAGCCTCCCTGGTGATGTGAGTAGCAGTCCAGTCATCCTTGTTCCACATCTAGTATCCTCCTATGAATGAGTACATACCATGTTTGTCTTTCTGAGTCTGGGTTACCTCACTCAGGATGATTTTTTCTAGATCCATCCATTTGTCTGCAAACCTCATGATGTCATTGTTTTTCTCTGCTGAGTAGTATTCCATTGTGTATATGTACCACATTTTGTTTATCCATTCTTCAGTTGAAGGGCATCTAGGTTGTTTCCATGTTCTGGCTATTACAAACAATGCTGATATGAACATAGCTGAACAAGTGCTCTTGTGGTGTGGTTGAGCATTCCTTGGGTATATGCCCAAGAGTGGTATAGCTGGAACTTGGGGGAGATTGATTCCCAATTTTCTAAGAAAGCACCATATTGATTTCCAAAGTGGTTGTACAAGCTTGCATTCCCACCAGCAGTGGAGGAGAGTTCCCCTAGCTCCACATTCTCTTCAGCATAAGGTGTCTTCAGGGTGAGACAGTTGATTGGCTTGATCTATTTGGGAGGCATCTAGGCAGTGGGACCAGGTCCTGTGCTCATTGCATGAGTTGGCTGTTTGAAACCTGGAACCTATGCAGGGTCCCTTGGCTCGGCCTGGGAGGAGGGGACTGGACCAACCTGGACTGAGTCTACCAGGTTGATCTCAGTCCGCGGGGAAGGCTTTGCCCTGGAGGAGGTGGTAATGGGGGTAGGCTAGGGGGAAGGTGAGGGGGGTGGGAGGGGGGAGAACAAGGGAATCCGTGGCTGATATGTAGAACTGAATTGTATTGCAAAATAAAAAATAAATAAATTAATTAATAAATAAATAAATAAATAAATAAAAATAAAAAATAAAACTCTTTAGACTTATTTTGGTGCTAATGAGAGCTTTGTATTTATTAATACAAAATAATAAAATTATTAAAATTTCATATAAATATAAAAATAAATAATAAATGAAATATCAAAAAGCAAAAAAAAATGAACCTTGATATAGTTAACTCTTTCTCAAGTTGCTATTCATTGCTCAGTGTCTTGTGTCACTAATCCTTGGAATGAAATTTCTCTTTTCTTCTAAATATTCCCTCTGCTAAACCTTGTTCTTTTACACTTCATATGGATATTTCACTCCTACTATTAATGTTTTGTCTCTATTGCTTTTCTTAATCATTATATCTCTTATTTAATCCAGCATTCTTCATTTTTCTATCATTAGTTCCATTTTTAAGCCCTTTTCAGCCTTCTGAACTACCTTATTTTAAAATAAGTATCTTGTTATTTAATTTATATAAATGTTTTGCCTGAATCTATGCCTGTGTATTGCATGCATGCCTGTGACAATAGAGGCCAGAGAGGGTGTTGGATCCCCTGATATTGGAGTTGCAGACAGTTTGGGGCAGCCATGTGGGTCCTGGGAATAGAAATCAGATCATCTATAAAAGCTACTCTACCACTCAGCCATCCCTCCAGTCATGGCCTATCTTCATTTTATACCACTCAGCCATCCCTCCAGCCATGGCCTATATTCATTTTATCCTCCTTTTAAATTTTTTTTATTGACTTAATATTACACAGTGAAAAATATGCCCTAATTTATGACATATTCTGAGATATAATATGGGTCATTTAATTACAGACAGAACTGACACATTTGAGAATCATAAGGCTAGAGATCCAACCGTCAATTGACCTCTCATCTTTATATGGTTGGTAACAATATAAAACTTAGTGATATAATTCTGTTGAACTAGAAATATACATAGGCTATGAGATGATGAAAATACAAAAAGTTATTTACCTTAGTCCTTAGTCTCTGGTTCCTTCTCAAGTTCAAGGCAAAACCTGGGTAGTGCACATTGCCAGTGAGGAGTCCTTTAGCTTAAACCAGATTTTCAGTTGTTTCTAGAACTTCTTCATTGGACACTGAAATTAGAGATGTAATTGATGTTTATTCATTCATTGTTGATATCTCTTAAAAATATATCTTTACTTATTGGCTCTGTACTTATGACCAAAACATGGCAGATTGACTGAGTTGAAATGAAGTTATTAAGGACTATGGATAAAGAACAAAGGGAAGACTGAGTCTAGGCTCAATTTTTAATGTTATGTAAGAGATTCTCAGAGAGACCAAATTGTGTAATTTGATTTAGTGCTGTTCCCATTGGTTCAAGTCTCAAAGTGGTAGGGTGACAGTACATGAAATTGTGGATGTGGTAGACCAAAGATACATGAAGAAATTGAAGTCTTCTGTCTGATATCACTGTTGCAGTTAGAAAAGACTCAGCCAAAGAAAAGACAAAGCTGGTGTCTACATAGTTCTGACTCTTGAGCACACAGGTGGAAGGTCCTTTGATATTGATCACACACTGTCATTCAAACCAAACCATGATTTGTACATTGTGCATTTCATGGACACTCACATTCTCTCTGAAACTACCTCTTTGTCCTCATGACTGCTCCCCATACTCTAACTTCCACTAACTCTTAGGCCCTAGGGACATATCAACATTGATGTATTTGTCTTCAAATGTTACATAATGCCTGGCACTTTCTCCATGACAAAGCTGAGTTTGGCTAGATTACTTCACCTACAACTTATTTGCCATTTCAGAACGATAAAGAAAATCCTAACCACAGAGGAACAGTTATAAAGAATGGAGTAAATCATAAGTATAATTTGTGGGTTGAGTAAAATATCTCACATAGATACATAGGGAGTGGCACTATTAGAAGTTGTGGCCTTGCTGGAGTAGGTGTGTCTTTGTTGGAGGATGTGTGTCACTAGGGGATGGTCTTCGTAGTCTCAGAAGCTCAAACCATGTCTAGTGCCTAACAATCACTTCCTGCTGCCTGTGGATCCAGATATAGAACTCCCCGCTACCTCTCCAGCACCATGTCTGCCTGCATAACTTCACATTTACTACCATGATGATAATGGACTAAACCTCTGAACAGTAAGCCAGCCTCAATTAAAAGTTTTGCTTTATAAGGGTTGTTGTGGTCATGGTGTCTCTTCTCAGCAATAAAACCCTAACTAAGACAAATACTTAGCATTCATTCAATGAGTATGACTGTCTGGGAACAGTAGACTCTTATACTGGCTCACGAAGCTCATTTTTTTTTCAGAGTTACAGTGGGTGACCAGGTCCTAGAACTAAACAAATATTTTACACAGTACTTGTCTCCTTCTTCTTCACAGAACCTTTTGAAGGGGAAGTGCTTTTTTATCCTTATAACTGGCAGTCTGAGACTTGAAAGAGAGCACATGCCCCAAGAGCCCATAGTTAGTTAACTATAGAACTGCATGTTTACATCTCTCCAGATCTTCGGAGATATAACCACACTGAGCCTCCATCCTTGAATATATTTTCTGTATGCACTGATACAGTTGTTCTCAACCTGTCGGTTGCAACCTCTTTGAGGTCACACATCCTGCATATCATGTATTTACACTCAATCCACAACAGTAGCAAAAATATAGTTTTAAAGTAGCAATGAAATAATTTTATGTTTGGATGGGTCACAACAACTTGAGGTTAAAAGACCTCATTGTAGCTAGAGTTTTCCTGCCTGACCCACAGTCAGGACAAATCTCTCTCACCTGCCAGTCCCACAGCTGCTCAGACCCAACCAAGTAAACACAGAGACTTATATTGCTTACAAACTGTATGGCCGTGGCAGGCTTCTTGCTAACTGTTCTTACAGCTTAAATTAATCCATTTCTATAAATCTATACCTTGCCACGTGGCTCGTGGCTTACCGGTATCTTCACATGCTGTTTGTCATCATGGTGGCTGGCAGTGTCTCTGATTCAGCCTTCCACTTCCCAGCTTTATTCTCCTCCTTTTCCCACCTATACTTCCTCCTCCTGACTACTGGCCAATCAGTGTTTTATTTACTAACCAATCAGAGCAACACATTTGCCATACAGAACACCCCACAGCACCGCATCATTAGGAAGGTTGAGAACCACTGTACTAACAGTTAGAGAGCATTCTTTTCCCTACACTGATAATGTAAATTTTGTTAAGGCTTTTGATGATTTCTACAACACACTTATACATAGACAGCTAGAACTCTCTGAAAACTGATGCCTTTATTTCTCTGCCTTTACCAGACACTAGGTTAGTGTGGTGGTTTGAAAGAAAATGGCTCCAAAAGGGAGCAGCACTATTGGGAGGTGTGCCCTTGTTAGAGTAGGTATGGTCTTGTTGGAAAGTAGGTCATTATGGAGGCACACTTTGGGGGTTTCATATATGCTCAAGCCATGACCAATAAGACCACTTTCTGTTGCTTGTAAATCCAGATATAAGGACTCTCAGATACTCCAGAACCATGTCGGACTGCACATTACCATGTCACACCATTATAATAATGGACTAAACCTCTGAAAATGTGAAACACCTCAGTTAAATATTTTTCCTTTACAATAGTTGCCATGATCGTGGTGTCTCTTTTCTGCAATAGAAACCCTAATTAAGACAGAAATTGGTACAAGGAACTGAAGTATTGCTATGACAGGCAGACCATGTTTTTGTTTGAAGGAATATGGACTATTAGACTATTGGTTAGAAAATCAGTTGAATGCTTTAAGTGCTGCTTAATGGGTCATACTAGTAGGAGCATGGCAGACAGTGGTGCTAAGTTATTTGAACCGTGGGCGCTGGCTCAAGAGGTTTTACAGGAGAACAATTTTAGTATGTGGCCTAGAAATCTTTTCTGAGATATTTTGGTGAAGAAAGTGGCTGCCTTTTGCTCTTGTTTGAAGAGGTTGTCCAAGGCTAAAGTGAATACTTTTGGATTAATTCTGTTGGCAGAGGAAATCTCAAAATAGCCTAGTATAGACTGACACCTGGTTATTAGTGGTAACGCTAATGAAGATTTATAATGAAAAGCAACAAGCTGAGCAGGATAAATTACAAAATCTGCAATTTAAGGAGAAAAAGAGCACCAGGAAGAAGAATGGAGTTAAATTCTGTGTTAAAGCAGATAAAGAGATTGAGAAATGAAATAAACAATGTGGTGACTTCAGGCCAAGATCCCACCCAACTAAGTTTCCAACTTGCGAAAGGGAATTAAAGAAAAGCTTAGAACTGGGTGTTGTGCTACATGCATTTAATTACAGCACTCCAGAGGTAGAGACTGGCAGATCTCTGAGTTTGAGGCCATCCTGGTCTATAGATAAAGTTCCAGAACAAGCAAGCTTAGGCAGTGAAGGAATCATTGAAAATAGAAAGCTGGAAAGATGTAATTGAATAAGGAGGGTAGGTTACCATCCCAGCAAGCAGCAGAATTGGGCAGCTTTGGCCATATGGTTCTGGCTTTAGAGTCAAGGATAGGAGAAATGGACTATGAATATTGATTCCACATTTAAAGTAAGCCACTGAGGCCAGGCATGTGTCAGGGGTGTCACTCCATGGAGGCCTTTCATAAAGCTGTCCATTTGAAAACTCGATAGCCCTGGAAAACCCAAGATGTTGGAACACCAGAGATATGGATACCTGTCAAGAAGAATTGCTGACAGGGAGTGGAACCAGCCCAAGACAAAGAAGAGTGTTGCAGTCAAAAAAGCTGAAAGGAGTTGAAGATCTGAAGAATACTTTGACATCAGACATGGAGATGCAGAGTTTAGAATTTGCCCAGCAGGTTTTTCATCTGGCTTTGCTCCAATATTTCTTTACTTTTATGCCTTCCCTACATTTTGGAATGGTAGTGTATGTCCTGTGCTGTTACATGATGGAAGTATGTGATCTGCTTTTTGATATTGATCTTACAGGGTATTACAGTTAAGAGATTACATGAATCTCAGAAGAGACTTTAAATTTTAGACTTGTAAATGAGTTTCAGTCTATTATAGACTATGGGGACTTTTGAAATTGGACTGAAAGTATTTTTGCATTATGGTATGGCTTTTAGCCTTTTGGGTTCAGGAAGTGGAATGTGATGGTTTGAAATAGAATGTCCTCCAATGGGAGTGGCACTATTAGAAGGTTTGGCATTGTTAGAGTATGTGTGGTCTGGTTGGAAGAAGTATGTCACTGTGGAGGCAGGCTTTGAAGTCTCACACATGTTGAAGCCATAACCAATGAGACAGAGCATTTCCTGTTGCCTGTGAGTCAAAATGTAAGTACTCTCAGCTACTGCTCCATGTTTGTTTGCACATTACCATGTTGCACCATGGTGATAATGGACTAAACATCTGAAAGTGTAAGCTACCTCATTTAAATGTTTTTCCTTTATAAGGGTTGCTGTGTCCATGGTGTCTCTTCCGAGATATAGAAACCCTAAAATAATTAGAGACCTTGCTTTTTTTAAAAACACTTATATCTTCATGATTTAGTTTAGGGAAACATTGATTCTCACACAATCCTTACTGGTGAATGCAAGAATAAAAGTTTAAGAGGAAACTTCAAATTCTAAAGTGAGTTTGAATTTGGTAGAGTGAATAATATTAGGAGGAAAGTACTGTAACATTCTTCTTACACCAAGATAACTTTTCCACACACAGGTGCATGAACTCCCTTCAGTGTTATTCTCATTTTTACACATGTACATCTCATATCTAGCAGATGCTGAGTAAACAGCATTATCCTCTGGATAAACAGATATTTGATTTTATAAGAAGTCCATGCAAGATGTAAAAAACACGCACCAACCTTCTTCAGCCCTTGACAGGTCACATGTGTCTTATTTTCTGCCATCGGTAGACTTGGGAAGCATCAGAGGAGACATTTCATATTTTTTGTCACTTACGTGCTTATACATTCCTTTAAGAGTATATGATAGATACCCACACAATTCATACTTACATATATAAATGATATTTTAAAGAGTAAACTTCTTTATTGAATTTGAATTTAATTCAGAGACAGAGAAAACCTTTTCACAAACAATTCCACAGACCAAGGTGCATCCCTCTATTCATATTAACATAGAGACCTCTCAACACAGTGTCATTAGGCACATACATGTCTGCCATCCCTTGACACACTGACACAGTCACACTTAACTATGGCTATTGAAATGTTTTTCAGCTTGCGAAGAAGTATGGAAACCTAATTAGCCTGGATTTTGGTAACATCTCCTCAGTGGTCATAACTGGAATGCCCTTAATCAAAGAAGTTTTAACTCACATGGAACAAAACTTTTTGAAACGCCCCATGATGCCTCTCAGAGAACGAGTCTTTAATAACACTGGTAAGTTTGATTGGCAGCACTGTTGACTTTAGTAGGTTATTCAAAATAAAAAAAAAACATGAATTTTGATTGAAAATGGGACACATATTGGTTAGGAGAGGTTCCAGGTAGAGCTGCATGGAGGGAGTGAAAAAAATATATAAATAAGATGTACTGAACATGTATGAAATTTTTAAAAAGAAAGAAGAACAGATAATATTGCTTATAATAAATTATAAGATGTGTGTATGTGATGTTAAAGGTACCTCTATATAGAGTTCCTGTTCTGCCTTCTCATTGGTTGTAAACCCAACCACATGACCGCCTCATTATGGCCTGTCTGTATAGGCCTCCAGGTTTTTTATGATTGGTATTGAAATTAAAGGCATGTGTATCCAATACTGGCTGTATCCCTGAACACACAGAGACTTACCTAGCTCTGCCTACCAAGTGCTAGGATTACAAGCGTACGCCACCACTGCCCTGCTTTCCTATGGCTTGCTAATAGCTCTGACCCCCGGGCAACTTTATTTATTAACATACAAATAACATTTTAATACAAATAAAATATCACCATATACTCATCCTTCTTAACTTCATGAGTCACATTGTCATCTGTTTAAATCTGTGTTTGCTAGAACTTCTTCTATAATGCCTTTGTTGCTTTGTTAGTAATGTGTGCCTTGTCCTATCCATGAGTACATTCCTGGTACTCACTGTGACATAAATGGACATATTTCTACTAATCAATTTGGGGCTTTAGAACCAGTAAAACTTGAACAACACCTGGATGTCCACCTACTTGTTGCCTTTCAAAGATTACTTTAAATTTATTCTCATACCTCAGTGTTGAAATGGACACTTTGCTAGTTGGTGATAAACTTGTTTAGTTTCTATCAGTACAAAGTTGTATAATACATAAGAAGTACTTACTAAACTATGTCCTGTTTCAAGTCACCAGAACATGTTAGTCACTTGCATTGAGATATCTATAGACAGCTATCAATTCACTTATTGGCCTTTTTTTTCCTCTGTACACATGTCTTAATGTAACAGTTTTTCTGGTACTTTTAACCACAATCACAATGCCATAATGCTGAATCTCTTTTTTCCAGGATTGCTCATGTCTAGTGGCCAGACATGGAAGGAGCAAAGAAGGTTCACACTAATGACACTCAAGAACTTTGGATTAGGGAAGAAGAGTTTAGAACAGCGCATACAGGAGGAGGCCCTCCACCTTGCAGATGCCATAGGAAAAGAGGAAGGTGAGTCCTTTACAGGGCAGTGCAGGAGGCTGCATCCCTTTCATTCATTCATTGAACAGATTCTTATTAATTGTCTAAATTCTAGTCTTGGGTCTGCACTGTGCTAGGTAGGCACTGAGGACTGAACAGTGAACATCTAGCCAAGCCCTTGCCCCAGGAGTTCTACAGCTAAGCAAACAAATGGGTCATTAAACAAATTGTTGAACTTAAAGTTTGGTTTTCTATGTGACTTCACAGATTATCGACAAAGTCCTTGAATTGTGCCAGGCCCCCTGTAGAGGGATGTAGCCAGAGATTTTCATATGATGCTCTATTGTGCATATTTTATATCACACGGTGTAGAATCTTTGTAAAAAGAGAAAGAAGAAGAAGTAAGACAGAATGAAGGAAGGAATGAAGGAAGGAAAGAAGGAAGGAAGGAAGGAAGGAAGGAAGGAAGGAAGGAAGGAAGGAAGAAAATCAATATCTTTGAAAGACACATTACCTCTCCATACCTCCAGGACATCCTTTTGACCCTCACCTCAAGATCACCAATGGAGTTTCCAATGTCATTTGCTCTATCACCTTTGGGAAGCGCTTTGAGTATGACGATGGTCAGTTTCAGGAGCTGCTGAGGTTATCAAATGAGGTCATATATTTGGAAGCATCAATGATGTGTGTGGTAAGGTCTCTACCTTTGCATATTTGGAAAGATTTTTGGATTAGTAATCACTCAAAAGCAGGGACTTTTTATTTGGGGGTTTTTGAAATATTATATAATATCTTAACAGTTGAATTTGATACAAGCCAATTTATAATATAAGAACTTAGAATATACAATACATTTCTAACATTTATATGAACTATTTCATTATTAACATTGGTACATATATATGTATGTATGAATTTCCATTTTTAAAAACAAATAGTAATTTTATGCACTATGATTGAGCAGCTTACCCAAATCATCCTTTATTATTATTACTTCAGGACTCCTCTGGTATTTTTATCTTAATTATTTTTGATTTTGTGAATTTGGTAGCCCTGAATTTGATTTGAGTAATATTTAGTTACAATTGTCCTGATTGAGTAACTGTTCTTTATTAATTTATAGTGCCTTTTTAAAAGTCACATTCAACTAGTTTGGATTTGAAATCTACTTTCACAGATAACAGGATATCTGTGAAAAAGATACAGTTAGAACTGTATCTTTTTAATTTTCATTTGCTTGATGGTAGTTTATTTTCTCTATAGTAACTCTCGGTTTCTGGGTGCACTTACCGATAAGGTTTATTTCTTAGAAACAGTACAATGTTAGTCTAGGTCTTTTCATGCAGTCTATTTATTTTCTGTTTGGAGGCATTGACATTTCAGATTATTGTTGAATAGTCCCCACTACTTCACTAATTCCTATAATTTTGACAGTTACTTCTCTGGTTGGTTGAATTAGTGTTAATTTTTTTTTCTTTTCTATCACTGTTGCTGGTTGGCTTGTTAATTGTGTTAATTAAAATAGATTCCTTCATAGTTCAGCCATTTTTTTAGTCTTTCCTGTGTCATCATGATTGACATTACTTTTGTTCCTCTTCTGTGTGTAATGCTTCTTTAGTCACCTTCTCCATTGCTGGCTTAGTAGAGCTGAATTGACTTAGTTTTTACTTTCCTTGAAATATACTTATTTTTCTCTTATTTAAAATTTTAAGATTTATTTTTATTTTATGTGTATCAGAAGTTATTTATTTTATGCATGTGGGAGGTTTGCCTGTGTGTATGTTCGTACCCCACGTGTGCAGTGCCTTGGAGGCCAGGAAAGAGACTTGGATACCCTGAAACGAGTTACAGGATGTTTCCAGCCACAATTTTATTACGGGAATCAAACCTATGTCCTTTGAAACAATAGCCATAGCTGTTAACTGCTGAATCCTCTCTTTACCCCTCATTATCAGTATTAAATAATATTTTTTTCTGGCTCTAGCACTCTATGTGTATAGGATTAGTTTCTTGATTCTATTCCAGAGTTCTTAGACAATGTATTCATGCTCATTATTACTATCTATTGATATTTGAACTCAATATTTCTCAACGTTGTCCTCCATTCCCAATAGTCTTCTGTTTAATTTAGTCTGTTGGTAATGTTTTCCATTGTGTGTTTTTATTTGACTCCTCAAGCTGTTTATATCTTAACATTTTCATTTTCTTCTTCAAAATTTGTTTCTTTGCTGCATGTATCTTCCATGTTACTGACCTATTCAACCATGTTACTGATTTTCTCATTGTTTCTGTTGTCTTTTTTCTTTACTTTCCTGACTTTCCAGTCCATGTCCTGTATAGAATTCATTTGACTATTTGCATGCTCTTTTAGGCCACTGATCATTTCTATAAGAAAACTTTTTAATTCTTCATGTATCACTTACCTTGTTTTTAATACCTTTGAGTTCATTTGTTCAGTGGGTAATGATTTTTAGTGCATCCTCCCAGCTTGTATTTTCATATTTATTGTGTTTCTGTGCTAAGGGTTATGTTCACTTGGACATCTCTTTCAGAATGTGTAGAGGTAACAGTTGTGGATGTTTTAGATTTAGCATACAGGGGCTACACAAAGGCTCCAGAGAGAATGAATCTGAAGAATACTTTGTGGTCCTGTCAAAGTTTATTTTCTCTTTAAGGCCTTCTGTTTCCATGCATCCACCTCTCTATGATATACCCCAAAGTGGAGTTATTCACACTTACCTTCTTCCCACAAGCACTTTCTCCGCAAGTCCAGGAATGCTCTCACTAAAACTGATGCATGGATTAGCATGACTTTTAGGTAATAAAAGGGGCATAAAGAATGAGACAGATTGCACATAATGTCTACACTATTTTATATTCCTTGTTTTAAACTCTTAGTCACAGTAATTCCAAGCCCATCAGCTCTATTGCTTTCCTTCTGGTAAGCAGAGCCTAGGAAATCAGATGAGTTCAGTGAGTATCCAGTCAACTTCTAGGTGTATGTATCAGGGGAAAATCTTAGAAGGGAAACAAAGAGGTGGCAAAGAGTAATAGTCAAAACACTCTTGACATGGCCAATTACATTAGGCACTTTGATAATCACTGCAAAAGTACATGTCCCTTAATTTTCACCATGTCCCTCTACATATAGAATGATGCAGCATGATGTCTGAAACCTGGTACAAAAGTAAACATGAAAATATAGACAATAATCCACCAGACCTCTGTGTAATGCTTTACATTTCATACCATTCAGTGTGCAGAGAGGCACTTCACTAGTAAACAGTATAATATTAACATTATTTAATATTATTAGTAATATTAAATATTGACATACTTTAATGTTATTAATTATTTTAAATATTGACAAACTTTAATGTTATTAATAATACTAGTAATAATAAGTGTTGACCTCTGTTAATATAAATAATATTAATTTTATGAATATTGTTATAATTGTTATCAAACCTGAAGATAGCAGAAGTTATAACCACATAACTGCCTTATTTTAAGTATTACTGATTTTACACTATGCTATACTGTTTACCCCAATATATTGAAACTTTATTCACCATCCAATTTACTTCAGTAAAAATTGCCATCTTACCATATGGAAACTAAATCATGTTGGGGACACCAGCATTCACAGCTTCCTACACAATATTTATTAGTGTAATTTCTCTGAGGGAAAGTAAATCCTAAGAAAGTATTAGAAAGAGGTGACAAGATGTCTATAACTTTCACTATAATCAAGTAGCAAAGCTCCAAGGAAATGGCATTTGAACATTATTTTCATGAAGTGAGAGACAGGGATCATGCTAGTTTCAGAAATATTGTCTAATCACAATCAATACCAACTGCGTAGACCTGAAAGAAAGTGACCTCGATGTGATCATAGCAGTGACCATGGCTGGACAGTGTTGAAACATGGATAGTGATGAAGATTTTGAGGGTTCCAGCTCTGTAATGCTTACTGGTTCAAAGCGATGTGTCCGACTTAGAATGCAGTGGATGGCTTTTGAGGATTTAAGTCAAGGAGTGGAGCCATGTGAAAACTTTGGCAAATAATCTCTTCCAAAACTATTTGCAAAATGATGTGAGAAGGCATGAGCAATGGAATCAAAAAGTTTGTTAACTAATATGCCACCATTCACATAGGAGAGATGATGGTATAGACCAGGGAGCAAGGAGCTGGGCTAGTGATAAGCAGCCTGATGCCTCATACAGTTTGCATGGCACAGTTGAAACTCCTGCATATGCAGTGGTGAGAAGGAAATCAGAAACTAAAACGACACAAAGTTCCACTAAGAGAAGAGAGGGGAGGACAAGACTGTTTAGAAATGTAGAAATGTTACTCCATTGTGTCTCCAAAATTTTCTTATTTTTCTTTGTAAGCTCTACAATGTCTTCCCATCCATAATGAAATATCTTCCTGGATCACATCAAACAGTTTTCAGAAAGTGGGAAAAGCTGAAATTGTTTGTTTCCCAAATGATGGACAGTCACCGGAAAGATTGGAATCCTGAAGAGCCAAGAGACTTCATTGACGCTTTCTTCACAGAAATGGCAAAGGTGAGGAAGATGCTGCCTGGGTCTTCTTAGAAAAAAATGTAGTGATTTTGTAGTTTGCAATTGATCCTGCATCACATTACCATATATTTAAGGGTATAACATTACACTGGTTCAGTATTAGATGAATTCCTATTCCTCTTGGTCAGTTGAGCTTCTTTTGAGGATTATAGCGATCCCATTACCACAATGCTCCAAATTCTCAGATGGCACTGATAATCCTTTTTTATGGCTCCTACCTCCATCTTCAGGATCAAGCATGTATCACATTTCCTTTCTCATTGTCTTTTTCCACCTTATATTTCCTCTCTCTGGCTCTTTTGCTCAAGCCCCCTCTAATAAGGATAATTGAGGCTAATATTCTTCTCTCTAATTAATCACATCTTCAAAGTCAATTTTAGCTTACCAAATAACATACACAGGTTATAAAAAGAAGATGTGGGCGTCTTTGTAGGTCAATTATTAACACACAGTACAACTATAAATTATAAATATATTTTAGAAATACATAGTACCATTACACCAGGAATATCATTAGAAGCAAAATGTCCACTGCTGTTTTGCATGAGTTCCTGAAAATAGCAGATAGTGGCACTGAATGCCCCTCCTTGACCTTACCTACCAGAGTCCAGCTCCAGATGAAAGCAGGGTCTGAAGATGGGTGTATACAAGAGCGACAGCGGTGGAAGCATCAGAACTGGGATACTTCTTAGTTTCATTTTAGGAGAGATAGAGAGGAAACATATAGGAGTCATCCCCAGTGGTACAGGTCACAGCAGAGGATGGAAATAGTCAGCAGGGGAAGGAATTGAGCCAGGCCATGTTGGTTGGGAGAATCTTGAAGCCTGACTGACTAGCAGCCAGGGTACTTTTTTATTTACACAGAATTTAGTAAGCAAAATACATCCATGATGTTCGAAAACATTGATCATACCATTTTGGGTTTTGCACATGTGTTTCACTTCCTTTTGCTCATCTTTTAGTCATCATTACTAAACTTGACAGAACAGAGTTATCATTTCCAGTCATTTTCCCTCAGGTTTTGACATTATTAATATACACTTACCATTCTTACTCATTAACTCCATAACCCAATTTTTAAGAATCTACAGGCATATGACAGCCTGTTCTCAGGCTGGTAGCTTTGGTTGCTTCAAGGACACTAGATTAAAATAAAATCTTCAAGCCACCCTGGGCTTTTTGCCATGTCCCAAGCAGTATATTATTAACTCTTAGTGGTCAGAGTGCCCAGGAAAGAAATCCTCAGGCCAAAGCTGCTGTAGTCATTATTCAAATTTTGGCATAATACAATGTTCATGTTTATAACTTTATAGAATTTGTCTATATGTCTAATCCTGGCTTTCTCTTGTTCTTTGTTAATACATAACCATAGTGGCTCTGCATGTGCTAACTTTTCTAAGAAAGGGAGGTCCTGATGTCTCACACTTTTATTATCTTTTCACTCTATACTTTGCTCATCAATATGTCTCTAATTAGGGCAGAGTTGTATGCCATATAATTGTCTGAGTGTACAGTGGGAAGAGGCTTATAATCTGAATGATGGCCAACTCTTCTAGCCCATCTTGTTTAATTTTACTTTGTTTTGATTAGCTTTTTCATGAATAAGTACAGAGACAGATGTTTCAAGAATGTCTCATAGCCTCATGAAGAGACCTCTGGCTTCTTTATGTGTCATAATCTCCAAGGCATAAGTAAGACCTTCAAGTAGATAAGGATATCTCACTAAAAGTGAGGAGAACAGTATGTTCAGGACTGTTCTGGGGAAGTTTAGAAGCAGCATTCCTGGGAGAAGGAATAAATGATTCATAAGAAATTTTCTATCAATCCAATATCGCCGAACTGTACAAATATAAAAAGTGCCCCAAGGATGCAACAGGTGAAGATGAAAACCAAAGGTGGCATGGCAGCCATCATGCAGCTCAGCTTTGCTGGATCATTGTCAAGCAGCTGTGCTGGCTTTATGATTTCTGCCATTCAATTCAGATATGACAGTACCACTTACCTTTAGGTTAAGTAACTATACACACAAAAAAAGCAGCAATTAAACTTCAGAGTTGTAGTATTTGATGGGTTAGTCTGAGGCCAGTCACCCTCCCCATATCAGTTCCCACTGCAGGGCAGAGGCAGTTTAACTGAACGCTAGACTTTAACTTCAATGCCTGGTTGGGGCTGATGCCTTCCACTAAATCTGTATCAAGACTCTTCAACCACACAAAAGGTCAGAAAGTAGCCTGTTGCATGTAGGTGTTACCACTACATCTTTGTAACAATACTCTGCAGAAACAATTTAAGATACTGAATATTTATTTTGGTTCACAATTTCAGGAGTTTTTAATCCATTATGACAGAGAAGAAATGGCAGAGCAGTTTAGCTCATGGTGGCAGAGGAGTATGCTGGACCCTGCACATCATTATGTACCAGGAAGCAGGACCAAAGACAGAATCCAGGGTCTTGTTATAACTTTGTGTACTTTCCTGAGGATGGACTCTCCAAAGGGCTCTAACTCCTAATTCTCTTGAACCTCCAAATTAGTCCCAGGAAGTAGGAACCAAGCTTTAAAAACACGAGCCTGTAGGGGATGTTTCAGATTCAGATCGTAATGCTAATTATAATGCTTATTACAGTCTTTATAGATCTAATTCTAAGACTGCACCCAGGGTATGCAAAAAAAAAAATCCATGATGTCAGTGAGAACTAAACTTTTCTATCTGAGGGGTATTAAGAAAGAAACACACACGTCCTGATGGTAACTTTCTTTTTTACTTCATCTTGAAAAATCTGTTTTTTTGAAAATCTCTCTGTTTTCACACAGGTACAACTCTCTCCAACAGAAAACTCTAAACAATATATGAGTCACATATTAAGGGTCACATTGCATTTCTTGAGAAAAAAAAAAAAGCAGAGCCATTCTGATAACACATGTGAAATCATACAGTTTCTCTCAGACTTGAAATGTTATGCTGACCATAATCATGGCAATGCTTGGATGTCAGGCAAGTTTCCTTGTGAGCAGGCAGGAGACACATAGTGTTGGAGTGCTCAGCACTTTCTTGAGGTACAGTGACCTTAAAAGTATCCCAGGACCTAAACATAAACAATTAGTTTGCTGAACCTTGATTCGTGTCAAAACTGAGATTCATACAGAACATCATTTGCTCAAATAATTTGCCCAGAGAGTTATATGTATACTGTTATCATCCAGACTTTAGCAAGTGAAGAACTGGCATTAAATTTGCTTTATACCTGATCTTGGTTCAACAACCAGACACCTGGGAATTTGTCCTTCTGTGATTCATTTTCAGGGGCAACTAGCTCTGAGGTCTAAAATTAGCTAAATGTGTAAAAAGCTGTCTTTGTAGCTGAGAATACTGTTATTTTTCTCTGTCAGCCTGAGCTACGAAAAATATCCTGGTATTATTTCTATTCATCAAAATTTTACAGCTTGAGAAGAAATCATCTTCCTGACCATCCACAGATATATGTTAGCCAAGTAGATGGAATTTGTTCAGGAGATAAACACACCAGCAGTGGAAGAAATACACATAGCTGTTTTTAGAGAAGAAATGTAGTGGCACATGAGAAAAATTTCAGACAGAAGCAAAACAGCATCCATAGGCAATGGCCCCACAATCCTTGCTTGATGTGGTTATTTCATCAGAGAGTTATTCATCTGGTGAAGTGACCTTATGAATATCAGTTGTCATCTGCTGTAATATGCCATGGACCATGGCAACTGTTATAGTCTCAATAGGACTCCAGGAATCTGTATTATCACATCTGTCATAGAATCTTTGACTCACTGAATTCCAGGTTCCTTCGCTGACCAAGTGTACAGTGTTATATACCTTTCTACCTTCTCTTTTGTTTCATTTTCCTGGCATAATAGCAATAGAAGCAATGTTTTATCCCTAGAAGATGAGGCAAAATATTCACCATATGGTGAATTCAGGTGTGAGACCATCAAAACTAGGAGAAATATGAACAAATTGATGCCTCCAGAGAAGGTTGGCAAAGATAATTCTACATTCCAAAGAACTATTGTTAAGACTTGAGAGGTTTTCACAATGAAAGACTAATGAGGGAATAGCACAACTATTGAACATGGA
Organism: Peromyscus eremicus; assembly: GCF_949786415.1. Taxonomy (NCBI): domain Eukaryota; kingdom Metazoa; phylum Chordata; class Mammalia; order Rodentia; family Cricetidae; genus Peromyscus; species Peromyscus eremicus. The sequence continues at coordinate 110,901,062 of NC_081417.1, read as the reverse complement.
GATTTCGCTTCATTCTTTCTGTAGCAAACAAAAACATATGTTAAGTATTTGCTATATTCCCATATCATTTTCTATGATTAAGATATGTGTTGTTTTACTTAGGGTTCTATAGAGAAACAGAGCTGATAGAATACACACACACACACACACACACACACACACACACACACACACACATATGTTGGTAGATAGACATTGTTGGACTAGCTAGATAACAGCCTGCAAGTCATTCATATATATTGTATATATAATATATAGCTAATGTATTCTAATATATTAGAATATATATAAAGGCTATATTTAACAGGGAGAGTTGAGGTGTCTTTGACCCTTTTGACTGCTCTTCATACCCTTTTCTTTCTACTTGGCTGCCTTGTTCAGCCTTGATATGAGGTCTTGGGCCTAATGTTTTTATAACTTATTAGGCCATGTTTGGTTCATAGACCTGGGAGGCCAGCTCTTTTATGAATGGAAAACAAGAAGTGGATCTGGGAGAGAGAAGAGTTGGAGGTACCTGGGAGAAGTGGAGGGATGGAAACTGCAGTCAGGATGTGATGTGTGAGAGGAGAATAGATAGATAGATAGATAGATAGATAGATAGATAGATAGATAGATAGATAGATAGATAGGTGATAGATAGACAAATGATAGATAGATAGATAGATAAATGATAGATGATAGATAGATAGATAGATAGATAGATAGATAGATAGATAGATAAACAAGAAGCAAATTCTCTAACTAAAGCAATACACACTTTCTCTTCTAGTACCCAGACAAGACAACTACAAGTTTCAATGAAGAAAACCTCATCTGCAGCACTCTGGACCTCTTCTTTGCTGGAACAGAGACAACATCCGCGACACTGCGCTGGGCTCTGCTCTATGTGTCTGTACACCAAGAAATACAAGGTGACCATATGCTGAATGAACCTGGACAAAGAAGAAGGGTGCTCCTGAAAGTTGTTGTTTAGATGGGGCTAGAAGCTTGAATGATAGATTGGAAGACATGGAAGAGTTATGAGGCAAAGTTTTTTGGTGTATTGGGGAAAGAGCATGGCCTTCACCTGTGCTGTCAGAATTGAGATAAGTCATTGGTGCAAATTTTATATTCTGTGCTTTGCAGCATCTTCAGTTCTAGGGAAATACAGAGAATTCAGCTGTCACTGTGATAGATTCCATCAGAGAGTGACACTGTTGCATCTAAATCTACTCAGTCCCTCCTTCCTTTCCAGCAGTGCCTTCCTGTTTGCCCTGGACACCATCCATATGCCTTTGTCAGATACCTGGCATCCTGTTGATGTTACTTCTGTCTGTCCAGACTCTATCACATACACTCTGCATGGTGCCTCCCTACATTTTATTTTCTCCATTGGCATTGTCCTTATTCTTACCTCTAAGTATGGTATTGGGATTTCCTTCTACCAAGCATGCACTATCCCAATATCTTGAGCTTTCAGAAGAATTTCTCAGATATTATACATTAAGATGTTTTATATTATAGTAAGAACCGACTGCCTGGTAATTGCAGCCATGAGCTCCCTTGAGAAATGCCAAAAGATGCCTGATCACCTAGCTTTACACATTGTTTAATACCACACAGGGACTTTCAGCCCTTCAGAATCATTGGAACATCCCATCATTTTTATTGCTCCAGATTACAGAATAATTGATTTATCAGGTGGGAGTTAACAATATTTTTCATAACCAGGTGGTGGTGACCCACACCTTTATCCCATCACTCGGGAGGCAGAGTCAGGTGGCTCTCTGTGAGTTTGAGGACAGCCTGGGCTACAGAGTACGTTGCAGAAAAGGTTCCAAACTACACAGAGAAACCCTGTATCAAAAAACCAAAAAAAAGAACAATATTTTTTATGTTATGGGACATTTTTTAATTGTGGTAAGAATACATGAATGAAGAATAAAGTCACTGTAGCACGTTTAATCAACTATTTTGCCCTAAGATGAAACTAAGAATAGTGATCACTATGTGTCCCACATAGTAAAAATAAGTTGGTCATTTCTTGGGCTCCATCCAATTTTTGAGATAGGGTCATTCACTGGCCTGGAACTCACCAAGAAGACCAGACTGTCTGGCCTATGAGCTATAGGAATCTGCCTGTCTCTGCCTCCCAGTATACTAGAATTGGAAGTGCATGTAACCATAATGGGATTTTTTACATGAATTCTAGGGATCAAATTCAGATCCTTGTGTTTGCATAGATTTCTTCATAACCAACCTCTTTTCTTTCTTGATGCAAAATGTATGTTATTGTTTCTATATTTATTCATATATGTGCTACCCACATTTCACTGCTGTGATAAAATACTATAACTAAAGCTAACTTATGTATAGGAGAGTTTATTTTGACTGACAGAGTCTATAACTACACATGAAGGATGGCAGTGGGAAGCAGGAGCAGGAAGCTGAGACATCACATCTAAACTGCAAACACAAAGCTAAGACAAAACTGGAAGTAGGGCAAGGGTAGAGACCCTAAAAGCCCACCCATCCCCAGTGACACACTTCCTGCAGTAAGGCTCTATTTCCTTAGGGTACCTGGCTTCTCAAGCAGCCCCACCACCTAGGACTAAGTGTTTAAGTTCTACAGCTTATAAAGTACATTTCTCATTTTCTCCTCTCCATTTGGCCTTTGGTCCCTATAGACCCATGGTGATATTATGATGCAAAATTCATTTAGTCCAACTTTAAAAGTCTCCATTGTCTTTAACAATATCAATACTCTTCTAAAGTCCAAAGCCTCTTCTAAGACTCAAGGCAATCCCTAACTGTGACCTACTGTAAAACCAAAACACAGATATATATAATTCCAGCATGCAGTAGCAGAGAATATACATTTCCATTCATAAATGGAGATATACTGAGAAAATACTGAAACACAGCAAGAATGAAACCCTTTGCTGGTGTCTCATGGGTCTGGCATCTCAAATACCTTGTGGGTTCTACTGAATCCCAGCCTTGAATTTCAAAATGTCATGCAATGGACTTTCATGTTCTTCTAATGAGGACTCTACTGTTAGTTTAACCTTTCCTCCATAGCTGTCTGAAATGCCATAAAAAGAATCAAGTCCTTCATTCTTGCATCCCCCATAACTCCAAAGCATGATGATGAACTGACAAGTTCAGCTGCCAGGTTGTGATGGCCCTTGGCCTTTTGGATCACATTTGCATTAGCTTTTGTTTTCCAGAAGCAGGAGAGTTACCTCCTTGGAACTTTTCTTTTTGCAAGTTGAAAGCTTATCTAAAGTCTTACTTTCAGGGAAAGCTTCCCATTGTTTCAGTGAACAGCAATAGGCCTCTCCTTAATGGCAATAATTTCTTTAACAATGACAGCCTATTGTCCATCAGAGGTTTGGGGGACAGCATTAAGCTTTTAGTACTCCTTTTCTTTCCAAGCTCTATATTTTTAATTTCATTCTGCACAACTTTCTCTTTTTAATAATAGACCTAAGAATAACCAATTATAACCATATCACAGATTCAATTAAAATATTTGTGCCAAAGAAATTACTCCATTACTTTTTATCATAGCCTCAGGCAAGTTCTTAGGTCAAGAGCAGAAGAGGCAACCAAATTCTCCATCACAGTATCACATGAGTGATTAGCAACTCAGTTGCAAATCAAGTTATTATTTCCTTCTGAAACCTCATTATCTAGGCCTACACTACTGTCTTTCAGGCTCTTATTAGAATGACCCATTAATCTCTGCTTATAGCAGTGAATCACTTCTCTATTCCAATGTATGAAGTCTTCCACATTTCTCTAAAAATAAATAATATAAAGCCTAATATATTAAGTATCTTCATAGCAGTAACCCCATTTCTTTGTATCAATTTCTGTATTAGTTATTCTTCTATAACTAGATAAAATTCCATGACCAAAAGCAGCTTATTGAAGGAAGAGCTTGTTTTGGTTTGTAGTTCCAAGAAGAGACTCCATTAATGTGGGGAAGCCATGGTGCAGATGGCCAGAGGAGAAAACTAAAAATTCACATCTCAATTAGACATAAGAAGCAGAGAGAAACCCAGAAATAAGGCAAGGCTATGAACTTTCAAAGCTGACACAAGTAACATACTTCTTCCATGAAGGCTACATCTCCTAAAGGTTCCATAACCTCCAAAGACAGTGCCAAGGACCTGCACCAAGTGTTCAGATACCTGACCCTCTGGGAAACATTTTTTTATTCAAAATTCCACAACATGATTCTTGGATTGCAATTTAAAATGCATGTCCACCTGACTAAGTTTTAAAAACTTTGAGTGTTATTGAGGATCAGATTTGATTTCTGTAGCAGAGGCTCCAGAATATGACTAGACATACATGACAGATTTTGCACTCATGTTTATTTTACAATATTCACAGAAGTCAAGATGCAGGACCAATCAGAGAATTGATGGACCATGAATAGATAAAGTATGGCATACATGAGCTAAAGAGTATATTCTGTCATCAAGAAAAGAAGTTTTTTTTTTTTTTTGTTTGTTTGTTTTTTTTTTTGTTTTTTTTTTTTGTTTTTCGAGACAGGGTTTCTCTGTGTAGCTTTGCGCCTTTCCTGGAACTCGCTTTGGAGACCAGGCTGGCCTCGAACTCACAGAGATCCGCCTGCCTCTGCCTCCCAAGTGCTGGGACTAAAGGCGTGCGCCACCACCGCCCGGCGAAAAGAAGTTTTAATAACTACTCTAGCACAGATAAGCTTTCAGGACAAGATACTAAGTTAAATGACCAACTGCAAAATTATAGAAACTGTCCTACCCAATGCAAATGATTTATCTAGAATAACACATTTCTTAGACACAAAAAGTTGAATGAGGGATGGGAACTTGAGTGTATTTATAAACATTAAGTTTCACTTTCAGATGAAAATTTCTTGACAATTACATTCAAAATAATATGTTAATATTATACCACAGAACTAGATCACAAGGCTTCAGAAAGAGTTAGGTCTTGATTTGCAACCAATTGCCAGCTAGTCATGTGATACTTTGACCAATAATCTGGTGGCCTTCTGCTCATCCCCTAAGAACTTGCCTGAGGCTATGATTAAAAGTAATGGAGTAATTTCTTTGGCACAAAATTTCAATTGAGTCTGTGGTATGGACTGAATAGTTATTGGTTTATACACTTAAAAATTGCTATGAAGATCCCAAGATTGGTGGAACACACAATTAATCATAATACTTGTGAATATAAAGCAAAAATAATACAAGTTTGAGGTTATCTGGCTACAGTGGAAGACCTGACCACAAAAACAAAGCATGGCTTTCATGATAATTTTGATTATATACATATGCCCATTTAAGTATTTATGGGCTGTAATACATGGATATACATTTATTTCCCACACAGAAGAAACATTTAAACTATACCTTGTAATGGGCTTATTATACCAAATCCTTTAAACTTGTTGCTGTGTTAAACTGGGAGTGAAGATCAACATTCTCTAGGGTGGTTCTAATGAGAACAGTCTTTGTATCCACAGGAAAGGAAGAGAGAAAGGAGACAGGGAGCCATCTTTTCAGACCTTGTCCCAGGATAAAACGTCATGCCTATTTGCATTTTCTTGGCCAGAACATAGTCACATGCTCACATTTACGACAAATGAATCTAGGAAATCAAGTTTTTAAATGTTTAGCTGAGCATCAGTGGAATCTCTATTAATATAGAAAGTGGGTAAACTACATGGGGAAGAGTGAGCAGTTTCAATTATTTGTTTGGTTTATATCAGTCTATGTAATTATCAAAACATCATTAAAATGAAGACTGCTTATTCTTAGTAGTTGATGAGGAAACTGAGCCTGGAAGAATGAAAGTGGCTTCAGCAGCAAATAATGTCCACAAACAGCTTGCTCTGTGCCTTTTACTCTGAGACATCTCCTTAAGAAATCACAGCCAACAGACATTCAGTAGGTTGAAAAATTGTGTCATTCTTATAAACTCATTTCTTGAAATATAATTACCAATTTTGTGGTATTAGGAGGTGATAAGCCTTGAATGGTAGTGCATATAAAAAAGAGATACAGGAGAAGCCAGTGAAATTGTTCAGCTGGTAAATGGAATTCCTGCAAACCTGAACACCTGAGTTCAGTGCCAGCATCCAGAAGGCACAAGAATTGACTCCTACAAGCTGTCCTATAGACTTCACTCTTGGACTAATAGAAAAATATAAGTTTTTAAATTTTTACTTTTAAAAGCAGGAACCAAAAAAGATCCCTTCCCCTTATGACACTAGGACACAGTAAAGCTTTGTCAACTATGAGACAAGATTAATCTTATCAGACAAGAAATCTCTTGATTCCTTGATTGTAGATTTCCCAGACTTCCAAAATCAGAAAACTAAAATTTTGTATTTTATAAACCACTAGGTGAAGGGAACTTATTTGAGAAGCCCGATTTGGTAGTACTGTGCCTTTAACCATGCTGATCATAGCTAATCAGTTCAGGGTAGGAGGAAAGCTATGCTATTTTGTAAGAATAAGGAAATTACACAGTAGACAGTTTTTCAAAGCAGTCCTTTGAGAAACTGAGGAACATGGTGTTCCTTTATAAGAAGAAAACTGGATGAAATTAAGAGGATAACGTCTTAGAGACAACTTTTCTGACTTCATAAAAGACACTAAACTTTTAAACTAACAGAGCCCCTGTTTTCTGACAGAAAAAGTACACGCTGAGATTGACAGAGTGATTGGTCATGGGAGACAGCCAGGCACAGCTGACCGAGAGTCCATGCCCTACACCAATGCTGTCATCCATGAGGTGCAGAGGATGGGCAACATCATCCCCCTGAATGCTCCCAGGGAAGTAACAGCTGATAGCACACTTGCTGGATTCCACCTGCCCAAGGTAACTTTGTACTCTCAGATTCCAGGGTTCCAGTCCATCCTTGGCATCTTCTGAGGAATCTAAACATAAAAAGTAACATGTATTTCTGCCCCAAGAAAACATTTAAACTGAGAGAGAGAGAGAGAGAGAGAGAGAGAGAGAGAGAGAGAGAGAGAGAGAGAGAGAGAGAGAGAGAGATTGTTCCCAGAACAAAAGAAAAAATAGCTTTCCTACAATGTTTCTAAGTAATGTTTATGTGTGTAGAGCGGAGTAGAGAAAGGAAAATTCCTTGGTGAAATCTGCTTTGATTTCAGCAAATAAAGTAAAAGTTGACTTTATTAGCTGGAGGACATCCTAGCATCTTCTGATGTTAATGTGGCCTCAGAGGAGTAAGTAATTCTTTGCCATATCTGTGCTCATAGGTGATTTCCAGCTCTTATTTATTATCCATAGTTGAGATCTTTCTATCTCACAAAGAAAACCAGTCCAAAGTGAAATATTAATTATAAGAAACGAGATAAAAGTAGATTATTCCTAAGCAATCATGTGCTAAGGACACTTATGATGTGGAAATGTCTCAATTCCCTTTTCATAATAATTGATTCTCACTTTATACATTAGAATGTTGAGACTTTGGGAATTAAATTCACTTAAGATCTCTTTACTATAATATACAGCCTGACAAGAGTTGGGATCCAGAACAATTCTGGTTATTTGTACTGCCAAGGACTTGCTACATTAGACATCAAAAGTTCTCTCTTACACTTTTCTTCATGGATCCCTCTAACATTCTCTCTGATCACAGACAAAATGCACAACCCACTACTACTACTCAGGATTTTTGTAGAGAGCTTTCCTGGTCACATCATACTCCCTCTGCTCAAGGAACAATCCTTTCCATTCTTTCTGTTTACTGTACACTGAACAAAGGCTAGACATTTCTTGGTAGTGAGAAAATAAATTTCTGAGGCTTCAGTTCAGCATGACAGCAAGTGGGAGGCTCAGCAAATCAGTCCTCATGATGGTGGCCAGGAAAAAATAGAAACCATGTAGCAGGCTAACTACCCATAAGATTTATTCCATCCAGTTCTTCAACATGGACTATGGTACCACATAGTCAGAGAAAGTCTACTGCCATTAGTTAATGATCTCTAGAAATGTCCTCACAGCTTTTATCTGTGGTGTTCTTTTGTAATCACCTAGACAATTATCAAATACAGGAGGCCAAGATCAAGAATAAATATCAGAGGTAGCCTCTGTGGATCTGTAGTATTTTGTATTAGATTCTCAGAACATATTGTTCTCCAGGAAAGTCTTTGGAGATGGGAAAAGAACAGTCTACTCTGGAAACACAGATACAACCCATTCATTTAACCCCAGGCCCCAGGCACAGGCCTTCATATCACAAGTCTCTAAAAAAATGATTGACAATATCAACTGCAACAGCAGCTCTAGACACTGATGATCTAACCAGATAATACCCAAGGGAGGCAGTGGCTTTGACCTCATAGGGACCTAGTTCCAGAAGTAGCTGCATCTCTGCCTACTGTGTGACTCTAAGAAAATTGTTAATCTCTCATAGCATTAATTTCTATAGCTGTACAATGCAGTGGAAGCCCAGAACAGGTCATATAGAAAAAGGGTCAAACTTGAAGAGTTTCCCATTCCATATAGCAGTTATACACTTCATTGCTTACACAGTTGAAGATTTTCGGTCCTTAAAACATCCTGAACAAAATAAGCATGCATGTGCTAGATTATAAGTAATGAGAATGCACAGGGGAAAACCCCTGGGTTCTTTCTACAGGCAGATAGACTGGAGTGAGGAGCAGAGTATGGGAGGCAACAACAGAGGTTCTAAAGAAAAAGATGCTAGCCCTGAGAATGAAAAGTGCTTGACTTCACTTAGACAATATTTGAGGAGGACGATTGCTCATGACAAAGGAAACAATGATTACAGGGAACTGGAAGGAATGTAAAACTGTCACATTTGAAAAAATAAATACCAGCCCATGGCAGAACAGGCAATGAGGGAAACTCATCCTAGAGAATTAAATAATACCTCTTAATACTAAGACTGATGGAAGCATACTGCAGAGTAGTAATGAAAATGATGAGAGGTGTGAGTATGGTGTGGTTAAGTTGTATTCATGGCATAGTTGGCATTGTCAACTGTGGAGGAGGAGACATGGATCAAAGAGAACACTAAGGTGGCAGTGAGAAGTAGTAATTGACATGACAAAATCAAAAGAGATTGATAGAATGGATCAGATCACTGGTGGGGAGGATGAGCCAGTGAGCCTTTAGCCACACTCTGGGGAGTCCAGGGACCCTGCCAGGGAGCCTATTGGACTGGGCTTGCTTACTCTGCTTCTTTGATGTGTTCCTAACCATGCTGAGGGACTGAGTTCACAGGTCTCCATATTGAGGGTTACAATTAGAAAAGCAAAGATTGAAGAGCCATCATTTCTTTTGCAGACTTTCCATGGTCCTCACTGTAGGAAGGAGCTGGGTTGATGGTTGTTTGCCACATTTCCAGTTATGTTCCCAGGATTGGTCACTTGTTGTTTCCCTAGGCAAATGCTGACCTCTTTCCACAGACTTGTGTTTTGTAATAAAGAGCAGACTAATAACACTGTAATATCCTAAGGACACACAATCCATAATTGATCTAGACTAAGGATAGGATTTTTAGAGGAGCTGAGGGTGTAAAGAGTAATGGGAGATTGGGAACCCCCATCCCTTGTCTGGGTCTGTTCCACACATCAAGTCTTGACTCTTTGTTATCTTCTTTAGGGGACCATGATCCTGACCAATTTGACTGCTCTGCACAGGGACCCCAAAGAGTGGGCCACTCCAGACACCTTCAATCCAGAGCACTTTTTGGAGAATGGACAGTTTAAGAAGAGAGAATCTTTTCTGCCATTCTCAATAGGTGAGTGGTAATGGGGAAGAAACAGGTCAGAATCCAACCTCATCCCTTCCCTCCTCTTCTCCCTATAGACTCCCACTCTAATTTGAACATCTCCATATGGCCTCAATCGATGCATCTCCAAGGTGATTGTTTTGGAGCCCAGTGTTCTCTGGACCTGGCACTCTTCAGACCACCCCTACCTCTCAAGCTCTCCTTGCCTGTGATGGAAATTGTGGTGCCATCAGGGCTTCATGTCTCATCACATTTAAAATATCCTCATATCCACACCAGCTATCTAATAAAAACAGGAACACACAGAAACTCACTGGTGTTTTGCTACTGAGGATTGTATTGCTCCCTCTTAATTAAAGGGTTCATTAGCAGACAAATTACCTGACATCACAAAGGTAATATATTTGCTAGTAATCAAATAGGAACAGGGTATTAATGTCTATTTAATGTGATAAGCAAACTCCAATTAAGAGGAGAGCTTCTTCTTATTCAAGACCATTTGCCCAAAGAACTGGCAGAGCAGATCAGGCTTAAGTTTTCAGTCCTATTTTAGTTCTTTCTCTATTCCATATGCATGGCAACTGGCCTCCCCAGTTATAGACCCTTCTGCTTTAGGATTCCCTGAGTTCAAGGCCTATTTATTAGTTAGAATCTTGCTGAATAACAACTATCCCAAACTGAATTATTTCCAAAGAGTATATTATCCTCAGAGGTTTCCAGGTCAGATCACTGGCTTAGCTAATCTTGGTTAACCTGCCATACCTGGTATCCTGGGTTTTCATATGGTATTGCTTAAGATCCCAAGAAACAGAGCAGTAGAACAAAGGCCTGGTAAGATGCAGGCTGGGACTGTCACCCCATAACTTCTGGTGACCTATAAAATCATTAAACCATTCCAGTTCAAGGGGAGGAAAGTCCTACAGAGTTTGGAATAGTTGTGAAGTCCCAGTGAATATAACAAGAAACCAAGGCAAGAGAACAGTTGGATGTTCTGCTTTCAGCATTTCACCTCTTTCTGGTGGAGTTGCATGAAATTCAGTTACCTGGAGATGCCCAACGAGGACCAGAAGAGGTAAACCTGAAAAAACCCCTGGGTTGACAAAGCACCAGTCTGGATTTTCTACCACAGTCCTATCTTTGGCATGTAGCTGCTTAACTACAGCATTTCTAGAACTTCCTAAAGACAACATCTCTGGGGCTGTTATATTATGCAGTTTCTCTTCTCTTGGAAAAGATAACCAAGATATACAATTGTTATTTATATGTTATCATAGAATATATAAAACTAATTTATAATTTCACATGTTCTCCTAATTTATGTCCACCCCTTTTAGGTCAACAAATTGACAGCTTGATATATATTAATATAATTAGTATTAATTACTATTAATATATTGAAACAAATATTATATAATGTTAAATTAGAGAGTTTTTTAAAATTTGCAACTGGTGCCTGGTTACTGAAGACCTTTGGTTATAGCCTAGGTTGACCCTCATATTTCACACAATAGGTCATTTTTTGCTTTTTTTTTTTAAGGGAAAGAGTCAAAGTAACCTTTAGACCAGGCTATGTTTGTTAGCTTTCCCTCACTGAAACAATATCTGAATGAACAACTTCTTAGGAGGAAGATGCGTTTGTTAGTTAGCAATACGTGGCTGAAGAACACAGCCATCTCATGGTGGAGAAGAAGCAAGGGAAAGATACTATGAGATTGCAGATATCCCATCAGGGCATGGCGCAAATGTTAGACACACACCTACTTAATTTTCCAACACTTCCTAGTAGTGCCACAGTTGTCAACCAAGCCTGTAGATGAAGTCCTGGTTAACAATGAAAATAACTAAACTACATACATTCAAGTTTCAAAGCCTGGGTGAATGTTGTCATATCATTCAAGTCTCCCAGATGAGTGTCTATAGTCTCTAAAAAGAGACCAGATATGAGCTCTGACAGTGCATCCTTGAATGCATTCTTAACTGATATTATGAGAAATCTGTACTCCCCAGGGTGAATTATGGGGGACGATAGGAAAGTTTTATCTTAAGAATTTGTCTAGAATTCCAGTCTTCTTCAGTCATTGAAGTTCTCTGTCTTAGTTTGCTGTCTGTTTCTGTGATAAAAACCATGACCAAATGTAACTTAAGGAAGAAATAATTTATTAAGCTTATACTTCCTGATCATAGTCTGAAGAATACTAAGAGAGGAACCTGGAGATAGAAAGTGAAGAACAAGATGTGAAGGGGATAGGCTTATGGGCTTGTTTCTATGACTTAATCAGCCTGCTTTGTAATCTCACTCATGACCATGTGCTTGAGGGTGGAACTTCCCACAGTAAACTGGGCCCTTAGGAGAAAGAAATAACTAAAGAGAGAGGGTGTTTATAAGCTGTAAGAGTTCCTTGGTAGAATTTTTGGGGGCACTCATGTATACTATCATGTCATCTGCAAATAGGGAAAGCTTGACTTCTTCCTTTCCAATTTGTATTCCCTTAATCTCCTTATGTTATCTTATTCTCTGGCTAGAACTTCAAGTACTATATTGAATAAGTATGGGGAGAGTGGACAGCCTTGCCTCGTTCCTGACTTTAGTGGAATTGTTTTGAGTTTCTCTCCATTTAATTTGATGTTGGCTGTTGGCTTGCTGTAAATTGCCTTTATTATGTTTAGATATATTCCCTGTATTCCTGATCTCTCCAGGACCTTTATCATGAAGGGGTGTTGAATTTTGTCAAATGCCTTTTCAGCATCTAGTGAGATGATCATGTGGGTTTTTTTTTCTTTCAGTTTGTTTATATGGTGTATTACATTGATGGACTTTCATATGTTGAACCACCCTTGCATCCCTGGGATGAAGCCTACTTGATCATGGTGGATAATTATTTTGATGTGTTCTTGGAGTCTGTTTGCCAGTATTTTATTGAGTATTTTTGCAACAATGTTCATGAGGAAGATTGGTCTGTAGTTCTCTTTCTTTGTTGTATCTTTGTTTGGCTTGGGAATCAGGGTAATTGTAGCCTCATAGAAGGAGTTTGGTAATGATCTTTCTGTTTCTATTGTGTGGAACAATTGGTATTAACTCTTCTTTGAAGATCTGGTGGAATTCTGTGCTGAAACCATCTGGTCCTGGGCTTTTTTTGGTTGGGAGATCTTTAATGACTGATTCTATTTCCTTAGGGGTTATTGGACTATTTAAATAGTTTAATCTGGTCTTGATTTAACTTAAGTATGTGGTACCTAAGCAGAAAATTATCCATTTCTTTTAGATTTTCCAGTTTTGTGGAGTAGAGGTTTTTGAAGTATGACCGAATGATTTTCTGGATTTCCTCAGTGTTAGTTGTTATGTCTCCCTTTTCATTTCTGATTTTGTTAATTTGGATGCTCTCTCTCTGTCTTTTGGTTAGTTTGGATAAGGGCTTGTCTATCTTGTTGATTTTCTTAAAGAACCAACTCTTTGTTTCATTAATTTTTTGTATTGTTCTTTGTTTCTATTTTATTGATTTCAGCTCTCAATTTGATTATTTCCTGCCGTCTGTTCCTCCTGGGTGACTTTGCTTCTTCTTGTTCTAGAGCTTTCAGGTGTGCTGTTAAGTCACTAGTGTGAGATTTCTCCAATTTCTTCATGTGGGCATTTAGTGCTATGAATTTCCTTCTTAGCACTGCTTTCATAGTGTCCCATAAGTTTGGGTATGTGGTATTTTCATTTTCATTGGTCTCTAGGAAGTCTTTAATTTCTTTCTTTATTTCTTCCTTAACCCATTGGTGATTCAGTTGAACATTATTCAGTTTCCATGAGATTGTAGGCTTTTTGCAGTTTTTGTTGTTGAAATCTAGCTTTAAATCATGGTGGTCTGATAAAATGCAGGAGGTTATTCCAGTTGTTTTGTATCTGTTGAGATTTGCTTTGTGGCCAAGTATGTGGTCGATTTTAGAGAAGGTTCAATGGGGTGCTGAGAAGAAGGTATATTCTTTTATGTTAGGATGGAATGTTCTGTTGATATCGATTAAGTCCACTTGAGTCATAACATCAGTTAAGTCCTTTATTTCTCTGTTTAGTTTCAATTTGGCAGATTTGTCCAATGGTGAAAGTGGGGTGTTGAAGTCTCCCACTATTAATGTGTGGGTTTTTATATGTGATTTCAGCTTTAGCAATGTTTCTTTTACATATGTGGGTGTCCTTGTGTTTGGGGCATAAATGTTCAGAATTGAAACTTCATCTTAGTGGATCTTTCCTATGATGAGTATGCAATGTAGGCGTGACCATTACTGTTACCAAAGCCTCAATGGGGGTTGGAACTTCCAGGTCACAGCTGGAATGGCTGCCCACTACATCGGGGTCTTGGAGAATGGCCAGAAATTAGGGCAAAGTTGGGCAGGTCTTCCCTGGGAATCGCTGGTGCCCAGGAATGGGACCTAGGGGCAGGCTTCCCTGGGTATGACCCCAGACACTCACCACTGGTGCAGATGGGAGCTCTGGGCCAGATGGGAGCTGGGGGCTGGTCTCCAATTCTCAGGAAGGGGGGGTTTCAGGCAGATGGGTGTGGAGGCAGGGGGTGTCTCTGGTCCAGATGGGAGCTCCAGGCTGGGCCGATGGGAGCTGGGGGCTCTGGTCCAGAACTTAATGAGTTGTTAGCCATGTTATTCATGACAGACAACAGGAGGTGCATGAGGAGAACAGAAATAAAGGAAATAACACAGATGTTACATAACATAATGATATCATCATCATAACACATTTATGTTTCCTATGCACCTTTTCAGGTCTGCTTTTATTTTATTTCCTCAACAAACTGTGTTAGGCAGGTAACAAAGTGGAAATACACATACATCAGATAATTCTACAGTGTTTAATGTCTTTGAAGTCCAATGCAGTTTTTTAAACATTAGCCTGCAGAGAATGAGGCATACTATCATTCCTGCTACCATGTCCTTGTTAGAAACACCAAGAAGACATTAGAAAATATGTCCAAATTTTAATCATAGTTTTGCCTGAATGCTGTTCTAGCCATTTTGTTATAGTCTTTATACATTTCTTTTTCCTGATGTTTTTAAAACTTTGTTGAGTCAAATATGCATTATTTTCAAAAAAGCACTTAGTGGCAGAGGAGACATCTCACTTTGTAAAGCACTTGCCTTGGAAGTATATAAAATAATGTGATCACCAGAAGTCACATAAAATTTTGGAGCATGGTGTCATGTGCTTATAATCCTAGCAGTTGAATGCAGTGTCTCTTGAGACTCAGTAGCCAGATCTACTTGGCAAGTTGCAAGACAGTTAAGAACCTATTTAAAATAGATGAGGGTTATAGCATTTGAGGATGAACACCCATGGTTGTCCTCTGTCATCCATACACATATGCAAACAAGTGTACACATGATGAGCAGACATATGAATGAACACATCCACAGAAACATGGTTTAGGGACTAGAAATCTGCAGTACTGTTGGAATGCATGGTGAGGATGTTCACATGATGAACACTGGCATGCTAGGGATGTTCTAGATCATCAACAATCACCCATGTCAACACAGATATCCAACAGAGTGACTGAGGAGTTGACAGGTACAGAAATGGATGTAGACACAAATACATGTGTCTATACACACACTTAGATAAATACACCTTGTGCATGTGTTTATGGTGTGAGATGACCCAGAGCAATGGCTTCCAGAGTTGTGAGAACGTCTCTTGCCAAGGTCTTATTTTCTACATATCATTATTCAATAAATAGAACCAGGATACCTGGGATGATGGCAATTTCTTGGGTTGGCAAAATTAAAACACAAATCTGAGATATATAGCTATGCCAAAGATCAGGAAATAACAGCTGGTATTGGGTTCTAATGGCCAAATCAGGAAGATGTTAGACATAATCCATTGGACACATAGTTCAGGATCAGCTTGGCCTTTACAATAGGAAGTTGGGGACACCTGTACCTTGATGCCCCAAAGTCAGCTGAGGAAGTGACTCATCTTCTGCTTTTGTCCTGCAGGAAAGAGAGCTTGCCTGGGAGAACAATTGGCCAGGTATGAGCTATTCATTTTCTTCACTGCTCTCATGCAAAAATTTACCTTCAAGCCCCCAGTCAATGAGAAGCTGAGCCTGAAGTTCAGAATGAGCCTCACCCTTTCCCCAGTCAGCTACCGCATCTGTGCTATCCCTAGACTGTGAGGCTGCAGAAGGAAAAAGAAAAGAGTACAGGTAGAAATGGTGTATGCTGTGAAGCTTCTGGACCTTGCTCACATGAGAGGAGAACAATGTCAGAGAATGAAGGTGATTCAAGCAATATTCAAGGAATTGGACTAAAAAAGTGAATCAAATTACTGGACTGTTGATCCTTAATTTGGTGGTGGGCAAATCATTTATGAGTTCAATGGCATGTCTTATTATCTAAAAGTGGCAAGGAGAATGATGACTCCTCCCTTAAAGAGAATTCACTGAAAATGAATTAATGAATTAAAAATGCTAAGTGCATCATAATTCACATCTCCTTCCTCCTTTCCTAGACATGCATTTGTTTCTGGCCCATTGAAATGTTGGTTTAAAGTGGTGCAAAGAGAGAATAAGGATCAGAGCTGAGTTTCTGGCTACATCCATAGGAAGAGGCCATGAAGACTCTTCTAAATGACAGATGTGTCCCTCATCTGTAGCTCTATCTCCAAGTAGTCCTGGAAACCAGCAGAGCAGGAATATTTCCCTAGGCACAGGCAGGCAAAGTAAGTGGTGTCAGATCAGTTTCCTTTTGTAAGTGGTAGTTTGACAATGACCTTGAATCTCAGGGTAGGTAATTCCTGATCACACATAAGCAAACCTGGAATCAGGCTTGGAAGGCATATGATTATTGAAGGGCTCTAGTAGACCCTATTATGGCAAACATGACTTAGGCGGGACGTACTCTTCCTTCATTCCCTCTGCCTTGCTAAACTGTTAGATTAAACTCTTAAAGCTAGTCACCAAGATCTGTTATGTTATATGGCTACTTTCTCCCCCTGAGGCTGACCAACAAGGTCCAACTCTAAAAGTATTGAAGTCCAACAATCAAAAGCCCCCTTTTGACCTCCCTAATTATCATGCCCAAACAAAACAAAACAACTCATCCTAAAACTGGGTTTCCCACTTTCTGTTTATGAATTCCCATTTGACTATGGGCCATGTCTGTCTCCTTTCTATCCTAAGCCAGTCCTTTGTCATTCTGAGGCAAATATCTTTCCTCCCTTCCACTTGTTGCTTTCCTCTTGTCCATGTTCCCCTTTCTCTTGTCTTTGTCTCTTATTCCATGCCTGTAGATGAATTTCTAAACAGTCTTATTAAATGAAAAACACAGAAATAATATAGGAATGAAAGCCTTAGAGATCAGGGAAATAGTGAGAGCCACCAGCTAACCTTAACTCACCACACCACCATAGCGTCCCAAGAGAGCTACTTCCTGTCTACCCATGTTTTTATTGCCTTGCTGTTCTGCCCTCTCATTGACTCTTAGCCCAACTACCTCATTTCCTTGTCCCTGCCTGTCTGTACAGACCTCCAGGTCTCTATGGTTGATACTGGGATTAAAGGCACGTGTTACCATGCTTGGCTGTTCCCTAGTGTGTCCTTAGACACACAGAAACCCTGCCTGCCATGTGATCAGATTAAGGGTGGGTGCTACCACTGCCTGACTTCTGTGTTTACATAAAAATGGCTGGTCTTTTTCCCCTTGATCTCCAAGCATGCTTTATTTATTAACATACAAATAAAATATCACCACATTTCAGGCACAAATAAAATATCACCACACATGCCCTTTGTTCCTTAGAAGCAAATGAATCTCTTTTGTTCTGAGAAGTTGGTCTTGGAGTGCCTTGTGCTGATTTCCAGGAACTTTCAGAAATAATTTTCTGTCTCCAAGTACCTGAGCCAGGCTAAATCCCCTGGAACAATTAGAAGTCATGTGTCTGTTGGTTTATGACAAAAAAAAAAAAAAAAAAAAAAAAAAAAAAAAAAAAAAAAAAAACAGAGGATCAAATGACAGTCCTGGAGGAAACCCTCTTAAGAGACATCCAAGCTGTGTATCAGGAAGCAGTTGGGTGGTTATTCCTCCCCCCCACAGGATTTCTCTGTGTAGCCCTGGCTATCTTGGAACTCACTGTATAGACCAGGCTGGCCATGACCTCAGAGATAATCCTTCCTCTGCCTTCCAAGTTCTGGGATTAAATGAATGAGCCATCAACACAACCTGACTTTGAAGCAGTTTTATTATATGCATACAAGAAGGCCCAGAGGAAGTTAGTCCATAAATACTGACCTCCCCCCCCAACATCACAAGTGTTGTAGGATATTTGATCACACTGTGAAACCTGAGACTGTTATTTACTGGAATAACCTGTGTCAAGTTGTAGTGTGGCTCAGGCTTAGCACATACCTTTAATCTAAGAGCTTTTTGAATATTGTAACTAGATTAAATAAAAACAGCATTCCATAGGTCAAGAAGCAGAGCAAGCAACCTGTTGACAGGAGGTAATTAGAGAGAATAAGAGTGAGTCAGGAAGATGAATAGAGAGATGCACAGGAAGTAGTAGGGAGGGACATTAGTTTGGTAGTCTTTTGGTTTGAGATGGTTTAGGAGAAAGTACATGGTCTGGGAAAATGGCAGAGGAGGAAGCAGCTGTATGCTTTCTCTGCCTCTCTGAGCTAACAAGTTTTCACTCCAGCATCTGACTCCCAATTCTTTATTGATAAAATAGAACTATAGTGACTTAGATAAAAAAAAAAAAATATGGCACTCTAACAGGTGGCATGACCACACAGACAGAGAAATCATGAAATCATCAAATCTGTGAAAACATTTGGGAAGTCCTCAAGGAGAGACTTAAGTAATATTTTTTAAAAAACTCTTTCCCTCATTAATGATAAGAAATATTATAATACAGAACATTAGGACCCTACATAATGCTAATTTAGATGGCTTGAAAGTAGAAGCAGAAAACGAAAAGATAAATGACTTTACTGAGTAATCATAACATTGATTACAATTACTATCAGTCTGTTAATTCATATTTTCTCCTTAATAGCCATAGTGGATTTTTTTGTACGGATATGAAAAGTGGGTTGGTCAGACACACTCCTTAGAAAGACTTATAAATGAAAATAAGAAGAAAATCAGAAACAGAAATTTAGACAAGAACCTACCATACCACCTCATGATAGAACTGAAGAGGGGTCCAAGGTTGTTAGAAAACCAATCACTATTTACCCATTTACTATACAAGAACTACCAGCAAGGATAAGCACACCCAGCATTATTCAGAAGTGAAATGGAATCCTATAGAAATATTACATTTGAAGAGTTTAAGGAATTGGTTCTTTCATATGGTATGCATTCACTCTATGTGAAGCAGGTATTTAATTCATGTGTGACTCACAACAGAATTACCCCAAAGACTGGAAAGATTTGTCAACAGTAATATTGGAAGCTGGTCCTCATTACAATGGCAGAGATGGTTGAAAGACAAAGCTAGGCCAGGTGGCAATGGCACACACCTTTAATCCCAGCACTCAGGAGGCAGAGCCAGGTGAATCTCTGTGAGTTTGAGACCAGCCTGGTCTACAGAGCAAGATCCAGGACAAGAAACCCTGTCTCGAAAAAAAAAAAAAAACAGGAAGGAAGAAAGAAAGATGAAGCTAGAGCCATAGAATAACAAAATTGAGCTAGAAGTATTTATATTTCCCAAGAGCAGTTCCTAGGTGAAGGTCAATATGCTGAATTATAAAGGGAACTTGAAGTTGATGATCATACCATGATGTTATGTCATTTAGCATCGTTAAATGCTTGGGACGAGGCTGATAACAGGAGTCTGAGTCACTTAATAAAATTATATAAGGGCCAAAAGAAGGCTTCACTGATTTTTATACAAAGATTGACTTCAGCTATTCATAGAATAATATCAGATCCAGAAGTCAGACAAATATTAATTGAATCTTTGGCTTTTTAAAATGCTAATTGAGAATGCAAATTAATAGGCAATTAAAGTCAACATCAACACCAATAGATGAATGGATCAGAAATATGATTGATATTGGATGTATCATTTGTGATGCTACTCTGAAAGGAGAACTGATTTCTAAAACTTATAAGAAAAATCAAAATGTCAGATGTTTTAATTGAGGGAAGCAAGGTCATTTGAAAAGGGATTTTATCAAGGCATTCCTATAAACAATGGTTTTTCTAGAGATATTCTCAGCAGAATGCTTCAGCCTTCTGCAGTGTGCAGAAGGTGTGGCAAAGGCTGTCATTGGCCTAGTAAATTCAAATCAACAATGGACAGGCAAGGTAACCCTTTGCCATCAGGAAAAACCCTAGGGGCCTCCTAAAGGCCCTGATATCAAATTTGATTAAATTATTCCCTGTCAGCATTAGAGAAACTCATTCACAGAGCAATTAAAAGACTTAAGGCCTGTTTTAAAAACCATACTTCTGTGGATGATAGAACAGTTTCAGTAGATAAAACAAAAAAAAAAATTCAGAAGAGACCAGAAAATAAGTATTTTGTCAATCAGTTATAAATGATCAGACACCAAAGCTAAATATGCAAATAAATGGCATTGAAATTGAAGATTTATTACACACCCCTGTGTGTATATGTAATAGTAAATTCACCAAAATCTTGGCATCCAGAATTAATCTCTTCAGGAGGTAAATATTCACCTTTTAATGATTAGAATTTTATCAGGTAAAAGAAAGTACAAGATGGATCAAGTGTATAGGGCAGAAAAACAGATAGGAAATATAGATAGCCCATCTTTCTTTCTTTCTTTCTTCCTTCCTAACATAGCCATGAATTTATGGGGACACAATTTGTTTCAGCAAAGGAAAACACAGATTAAAATTTCTCTAATCTCAGAAACAAACCATAAAATACAGAATGCTTTATAAAAAACTACTAAAAGGTATTATTAATAACCTTCACAGACTATTTAGGCTGTACAACAGCTGTACAAGACAACAGCTGTTGGTCTTTCAAAGGTACCAACTACCCTACTTTTAAAATGGTTAACTAACACAACTGTGTGGGTAGAACAATGGCTTTGACATCAGAAAAATTACAGCCACTAGAACAGCTGATACAGGACTAGCTTAATGCTCAACATATTGAAGAATTGACCTGTCCTTGGAATTCTCCTATTTTTGTCATTAAAAAGAAATCTAGAAAAGTGAGAATGTTAACAGATTTAAGAGCCATAAATGAGGTAATTCAGCCATAGGCTATTTACAGCCTGGAATTCCCTTGCCTTCTTTATAACCTAAGTGATGGTCTATTATAGTGATTGATTTAAAAGTCTGCTCTTTTACTATACCTTTATAAGAACAGGATTATGAAAAATTTGTCTTCACAATATCTACTCATAATAATGTTCAACTTGTTAAAAGGTATCACTGGAAATTTATTCCAAATTCTAAACAGTCTTATCTTTCTTATGTCAATATTTTTTTCACTATAGTCATTAGAAATAATTTGTAAACATTTCCTCAATATAAAATATATCATTATATGGATATCTTACTGGCTAATTCAAATGCAGATATGATAGAAAAAGTGTTTGGTGAAGTAAAGAAAATTTTGCCTTGCTATGGATTACATATTGCTCCTTAAAAAATTTAAGATGAGATTCTATAAATTATCTAGGCTGCAAGATATGTTTACAGAAAATCAACCAAAGAAAGTCCAAATCAGGAGAGATCATTTACAAACACTTAGTGATTTTCAAATTTTGCTGGGAGATATTAACTGGCTATATCTCACAACTGGTTTAACACTCAAGAGCTAAGTAATTTATTTCAAACCTACAAGGTGAAAAGGACTTGAATAGTTCAAGAAAATTATCAGCTAAGGCTGAGAGAGAATTGGATCTGGTAGAAAATAAATTAAAGGATGCAGATGTCGATCACATGGAAACAGAGCTTGATTAATTTTACTTACTTTACCTTCTACTACTCCTCCTACAGGAATTCTTATGCAGAGAGAAAATAACACCTTATAATGGATATTTTTACCATAAAAACAGAGTAAAAAAATTAAAGTCCAGTGTAGAAGTTTTCTGAATGGACTCTTAAAGGAATAATAAGACTTTGTCAATTCACAGGAATAGACCTAGAAGAAATTTTGATATCTTTTACCAATGCTGAAAATGCCTCTTTATGGACAGAAAATGAACACACTGGTAAGGAGCTTCCAGTAGTTTTGGGGGAGCAATTAATAAATATTCCAAAAGCAAGAGACTTCAGTTTATGAAAAGACTAATTGGATTCTTCCTCATATACTAAAAGGGACACCAATTTCTGGAGCCTCTACATCCTATACTGATGCTAAAAAATCAGGAAAGGTAGGATATAAGTCAAGAAAAATAATAAATTGGCTCAAAGCCCTATGACTCCATTCAAAAATCAGAGCTGTATGCCATTTTTATGGTATAATTAGATTTTCATGAATCTCTTAATATGATTACTGACTCTCAGTATGCAGAAAGTGTTGTTTTGTATATTGAAACCACTGAACTTATTCCAGATATTTCAGAATTAGCTTTGTTATTTATTCAACTACAACAAGTAACCAGAAATAGAAATCATCCTTTGTATATAACACATAGCAGAACCCATAATGGTCTACCAGCCCCTTTAGTACAGGTAATGATGAAATTGATGATCTATTAGTAGTACATATGATAAATGCCTCAGAATTCTGTAAGCAATACTATTTTCATTGTAAAGGTTTGAAGAAAGATTTTTTTCTATCTCTTGGCAAAAAGCCAAGAAAATGTCCTACTTGTCTTTTGTATAACCAAACTCCATTGTCTGCAGGAAGTAACCCAAAAGGTATATAAATAAATGAAATTTGGCAAATGGGTGTGTTTCATTTTGCAGAGTTTGGAAAATTAAAGTATATGCAACATACCATAGATACATATTCAGGATTTCAATGTGAAACTACTTTAAGTTTTGGAAAGGCTGATTCTGTAATAACACATATATTAGAAGTTATGGCTACTATGGAGATACATGTACAAATTAAGACTGAGAATGCTACAGCATATGTCACTAGTAAAATGATACAGACTTTTTTGCACATTACAAGGTATGGCATATTACAGGTAAACCACACAATCCTACAGGACAAGCAGTTATAGAAAAATCTCCTCTTTCAAAGATGTGCTTAATAAACAAAAAGGGTAATAAAGACTCCTAGAGATAGATTACACAATGCTTTATTAGATTAGATTGAAACAGGAGAGACATCCTAAAAAAGGAGAGGTGATAGTTCATCAAATTGCTTGGTCATTAGTTCAAACTAACTTATAAAGATTAGCAAATGCCTTTCATTTAATTAGACATGAAAAATTAAAAATAAAATAATATTTTTGAATAATAATTTACCAAAGGCACACTTGGCTTTCTGGCATGAAATGAAAAGTAGGTTTCCTTAAACCACATGTCTAATTCTATGTTAGAATGTTAGAGTATAGATTGCCACATAGCACACACCATCATCAACATCAGCTTTTTAGTTTTCTTAAATAAAAGGGCCATTTTGTTGTTTGGTATAAAAAACATAGTTAAGGTATTTAAAATGTTTTAAGTAAAGTCAAAGGTTTACTACAGTTCAAACTTGTTTTCTAAATTTGTAGAGTTGGAGTGATTTGCAGCTAATATAAAATATTTGAGCACGGTGGTGATAGCCCATACGTTTAATCCCAGGAGAGTCAGACAGATCTCTGTAAATTAGTTGTTTTCTAAATTCTAGAGGTACAGTGAATAAACTGATGGTGGGACAGGCCTTAAATCCCACCACCCAGGGACAAAACTCAGATACAGCTCCTAATTGTTATGTTTGCACACTAGAGAAATCACATATCATATCTACAGACTTTTTTTTTTAATAAAAATCCTCTACAGGGTTACTAAAAAGGCAGCTAATTTCCAATGAGGAGAGGAACAAAGAGCAGCTTTTTGGACTGCCAGCAAGCTCTTTTCTGTACATGCAATCCTGATCAATATTGAACCAGACAATACCCATATTATGGATATCATATTTGTTGGTAAATTGGCCACTGGGGACTCCTTATAAAACAAAAAGGAGTCCACCGACATTTGCCTGTTGGCTTCTATTGCAAATGCTTTTCATATACAGAGAATGAATATCTTCCTTTTGAGAAACAAATCTGGATATTTTCCAAGGCATGAAGAACTTTATACTCAGTCATTTCAAACCACACTGTGGTAAAAAGGGAATCCTTAGTATAAAGTATTGAATCTATTAAAAGGCAGAGTCCTTCACAGGCTTAGCTATGGAAGAAAAGATAGTATAGTGGAATAGGTACTTATTTGAAATCTTTGTGACTAGGATGTGGTAGCAAAGGGGTCTGTGCCTTCCTACACTGAAGAGATAGCTCACTTTCCTATAATCCCCATCCCTAAACCGTTCATACCTCCCTCAAAAGAGTTACCTATTGGACTGTGGGGACCAAACATTTCACTAATGCAAGGTTTACTGATGGTTCATCAACCACTGATGGAAAGAAAATTAATGGAAAGGAACAGCTTACAGACCAGGGGATGGAATGGCCAATACTGAGGAAGGAACCACAAAACCAGTGTAGCATGAGTGGCTATAAAACAAATAGCATAGCAAACAAAAAATCTCTATCCTCTCCAATTCATGGTGCATCTGTTCACCAAAATGTAAAATCACTAACTAGCAGATAAATGACAAAGATATGTGGCCATGGGAGGCGTGAATGGAAATGGCAAAACAAAACAAAACTTAGCAAAAACATCAAATTTTATTTAGCTCATATAGGCAAGACATACAAAACATCTAAAAATAATGAAATGGTGGACAAATTGGCATCATTTTTAATTAAGACTAGAATATTAAAACTTCTCAGGGAACAAATGCAGAATAAATCACCAAGAACGTTAGATTACACCTTTGAAAAACTTAAAAGTTTCCCCATAACACTAAAAAATAAGGGGAAATGGAGAACCAAATTAAACCAGGACAGCCCTATGTGAATAACTATTATAAGGAATCCATAGCCAGTTTGTGGTTCACAACTTTAATCTCAGTACTTGGGAGGCACACACCTTTAATGACAATACTTAGGAGGCAGAGGCAGGCACATAAGAATTACAATGAGTTAAATTTATAAGCCACTTGCAAAAGGCAGGCTGAAATTCAAAGTGAATGTCCTTCACGTTCTAAAAATAAATATACTTAGACCTTGAATTTATTTATAAAGAGAAAGGGGAAAAAAAAAGAAAAAAAAAACAAGAGAAAGGGGAATATAGGTACATTTATCCAAACATACTAAGATATATTTAGTTTCAAAATTTCAGAATAATTTTAATTGAAAGATAATTCTTGCCAAAATCATTTTGCCCCAGGAAAGTTATAACCTGCCAAGAAAAGAACCCTCACACCCCTAGAACTAAGATGGGACATTTGCTTTAATCTCTCTAGGATAATAAAAGCATTCAATTAAGGGATCCCAAGACCTGACAAGTGAAACATCTGAAAAGAAAAAAAAAGGGGGGGGGGACAAATTATCAAGAGAAAATGTCCCAAGAAAAAAGTAAACAGGCCAAGTGGTACCTCCCACCTCCAACTGACATCTCAGAAATCTTATCATATGAGACCGAAACAAACATTTTACAAAAATTTGAACTAAAAATACTTAATCATAAGATTGCCAAGTACAACCAAGCTGGACATTGTAGAAAGCTTGGAAGATCTTCATTGCTGTAAATAGTTTTACTGTGTTAGAGTTAGAACCTTTCCTTTTTTTAATTCAAAAAGGGTGAAATGTTATAGGATATTTGATCACACTGTGAACCTGAGATTGAGTTATTTGCTGGAAAAACCCGTTTGTAGTTGTGGTGTGATTCAGCCCTCCACACACCTTTAATCCAAGAGCTTTCCACTTATTATAAACAGGATTAAATATAAGCAAATTTCCACAGGTCAAGAGGTGGAGCAAGCAACTAGGAGACAGGAAATAACCAGAGAAAGTAAGAGGGAGTCAGGAAGATGGATAGAGATAGCACAGGAAGTAGCAGAGAGGGACATTCAGTTTGGCAGTCTTTTTGGTTTGAGATGGCATAGGAGAATGTGCTCCTTCTGGAATATCAGCTGAGAAGGAAGCAGCTGGGTGCTTTCTCTGCCTCTCTGAGCCAGCGGGTTTTCATCCCAGCATCTGATTCCTGAGTTTTATTGATAGAACAATAGAGACTTAGTTTAAAACAATACACAAGATTGAATGTTTTATACAGCTTTGCTTCCCTTCTCCTGTATATTGCTATATACACTGTGATTGGATATTTTAAACTACTAGACACTGACAGCTGTAATGAGAGAGAAAAAAGAAGGCAGGGAGCTTCAAGAGAGACACATAGTCAGTCTTCATTCATAACAGTACATGTCAGCTTGCACCAACATCTGGGCTGGACACTGACCAGCCCAAATGGCTATTTCTTGTTTGGCCTTCTTTCAGTTCTAGGGCCATCTCAAGACTCCCATTATCACAACAGGTCAACGAGGCTATCACCTCGTTGCCTACCTCTTTATGGTGTCTAGGTACTGGAGTTATATCCTTTCCTTCATCTGGTGTGTCCAATAAGTTTGGGGATCTTGTTACCTTGATAAGATTGTAATATGTCCATATGCCCTTACACTCCCAGATCACTCTCAGAAATGTATAGCCAGGCATTCTTTCTACAACCAGCAATGTTATTCATTGGGCTGTGCTTCTTCCATCATACTGGAAAAATGGTACCATAAATGTGTCTACCCAGGTATACAATCATCCTCAAAACTGAGTCAAAATCTGCTTGTGAAAGCAATCTCTGAAGGTAAAGTGCATTCTGAAAAACCACTGTTTTACATGATATGGAATAACTTAGAGAGGCTCAACTTGACCTGAACACTGTAGATGTAATTCTAAATGGTCTTATTAAATATGAAACACAGAGCCAAATAAAGAGTTAAAATCCCAGAGATCAACCAGTAGCTAAGTGCTAAGACCACCTTATTTTATCACTAATTTATGTCCTTCCTCCTGAGAGAGACCTCCTTCCTGTGTCCTGTCTTTTTATTGCCTTTCTGTTCTGCCTTGTCATTGATTCTAAACCCAACCATATTATTCCTAATATGCCAGTCTCATGAAGTTTATGGGAAGCCGTAAGAAACTAAGTCTACTCAGCTCAGATTTAGAGGGTACTAATAGGCCACAGACAACGTACACAGGTTGATGAACCAATAAATCTCTTGGAGTCACTTACAAGAGCATGTATGATTCAAGGGCAGCATTCACCATAAAGTTCCCTGCTGATTCTCAGGCAGCTGAACAAATGAACAGTCTCCTCGCCATCCCACCACATAGCAACTGTCTACCACCTATGTAACCTCTGAAGGGGGCTCTACCAACTTCATGAACCTTTCCTATCTCTCTATGAGGCAATGTCAATCGTGTCCATGCATCAAAGATATCAAACAAGTGACCACAGCTGCTCTGTTTTGGCAATGCAGTGGCCTTGTCATCCTGTAGGGAAATGCTAAAGAGCTTCACAACCTCACTCCAAACACCTGAGGTTAATTCTTTTTTTTTTTTTTTTTTTTTGTGATCCTAGGGAGAACTCCTCAGATTTATAATCATTTTTTTTCAACACAATACAATTTGTAATCATTTCATACATTGGTTTTTGATATTCCTTCTTACCGCTCAAATGATAACAGTAACTTGCCATTTAATTAGTGCACAATTGCGTGATTCACTATGGTAGTTCTGCTCAGTCAAGTTGTCAAATTTGCTTTTTATCACATAAAATGCTTTTATTTTGCTGCCAGTCCTGCTCCTACTACAGGGCACCTGGGGTTCTGCCCCCTTCAGGCCATATTAATCTTTCACTAGTTGCCCTGTTGAGATGACCTTGTAGTGCAGATAGCCTTGCATGCCTGGGCTCACATCCTTCAAACAGAATGGAGGGCAGTGTAGTGCATTCTGGAGAGAGACACATCAGCCACCACTACCACACTTGCAGATTTAAATCTGTTTTACAATAAAGCTTGCCATTTTGAAGAGTCTACACAATATGTGGAACCATTTTACCTAATGAAGGAGATTCATGTCCCTGTTGATCAAAAAAGATGAGAGGGGAACCTGGAGAGATAGCTCAACCTGGAAAGATGCTCAGAAGGTTAGAGCATCTGTTCTTGGTGACAACCCTGATTAGGTGGGTATTCACCTCAACCTCTGACACCCTAGAATCCCTCTACCCAAAGATCTGGAATGTTCTGGTGGAAGATCCACCTCAACTCCCCTCCCCTATCTCTTTCCCTAAATCCACACCTCCAAAGCCTGCCAAGCACAGCTTGTTCTGGTGGAAGATCTACCTCAACCCTCCTCCCCTGTCTCTTTCCCCAAACTTGCCCCTTCAAATCCTGCCAAACACAGCTGTAGCTAGAATTTTCCTGCCTGGCCCACAGTCAGGACAAATCTCTGTCACCTGCCAGTCCCACTGCCGCTCAGACCCAACCAAGTAAACAGAGACTTATATTGCTTATAAACTGTATGGCTGTGGCAGGCTTCTTGCTAACTGTTCTTATATCTTAAATTAATCCATTTCTATAAATCTACACCTTGCCACGTGGCTCGTGGCTTACCGGCATCTTCACATGCTGCTTGTCATGGCTGCAGCTGGCAGTGTCTCTCTGACTCAGCCTTCCACTTCCCAGAATTCTCCTCTCTCCTTGTCCCGCCTATACTTCCTGCCTGGCCACTGGCCAATCAGTGTTTTATTTATACAGAACGATATCCACAGCACACAGCTCCTCCCCAAAACTGCCCCTTCAAAGCCCACCAAACACAACTCCTCCCCCAGAGAAGCTAAGACCACTCCCACAGGGTATATAAGTTGAATCCCAGAAAACAGACACGTAGTTCTTCTGGTCTCTCCTCCCTTTCTCCTGTCTGAGGGGCCAGGGAACACCCAGGAACAATTTACCAATGAAATGGGTCTTTCACTAATTTGGGTTAATTTGGATTGCTGCATTGGCAGAGAGGCATTCAGGGTGCAATCAAACCCGGGTTCAATTCCCAAGACCCACATGGAAGCTCACAACTATTCATAACTCTAGTTTCAGCAAACCCATTACCCTCTTCTGAAATCAGAGTGCACCATGCATGCATGTGGTACACAGACATACATGCCAACAAAACACTCATATACATAAAGTAAATATATCTAAAAATATTTTTAGAGAGAGAGACAGACAGAGAGAGAGAGAGACAGAGACAGAGACAGAGAGACAGAGAGATGTAAAGGATGTGAGATGGTCCCCACCGTCAAAAAAATTCAAAGCAAAAAATGTAGCTAAAGCGGTACATGGGTCTCATTTATGAGCAATTAGAGAACACATGATTGTACTCAAGTGCATCCTATATTAACTCATCCTAGGAGGTTGTAGCAGTCATTGGATAAAGGGGTCAATAGGTAGAAAATCACAAAAAGGAAATGGGAGCCCTGATTTAACCACCCTTAAGAGTGTTGTTGAAGGCAAGATGATCAGAGAAGTATAAGGTTCAGGAATGAGATCTTGTATCAAAGAGGATCTTTCAATCTCAGTAATTTCCACATACAAGAAGATGATCCCTTCTTTCATCCCATTAAGTTTGGGTATGTGGCAGTATCCAAAAATATGGTAACTCGGCTAATGGTTTCTCTTTGCCCTTTTTTTTTTATTGAAAATAGATTCTTTTCTCATTCAATATATTTTGATATGTTTCCACCAGCATCTACTCTCAGTTTCTCCCATCTCCTGTGCCATCTGTATTCACTCCCTTTCTGTCTCTCCTGCTTCTAAGAGATACCATTCAAACATAACAAAATAAAATATATCATAAAACCAAAACCTCCACATTGAGGGTGGGTAAAGCAAACCAACATAAGAAAAAAAGTCCCAAGAGTAGGAACAAGAATCAGAGACCTATTCCTTCACAGACTCAGGGGTCCCATTAAAATACTAAACTAAAAGATGTATATGCAGAGAACCTGGTGAAGTCTCAAGCAGACCATGTGATTGCTGCTTCAGTTTCTGTGAGTTCTTACAAGCTTGGCTCAGTTGATTTAGAGTGCCTTCTTCTGGTGTCTTCCATCCCCTCTCTCACCCCACTTAATCTGCCTCCTCATCCATGGGGTTCTCTGAGCTCTGAGGGGAGGTGTTTGAAATGGAGACATCTCATTTAGATCTGAGTCTTCCAGTGTTTCTCTCTGTGTGTAATGTCTATCTGTTGAAGAATATTATTTTAAGATATGTTACATTTGTTTATGCTGTGGAACATTTGTTTAATGATGCAAAGATATGTTGCCTTCTTTTATGAGCATTTGTATTATTCTGTGAATCTGTGTTACTTTGCCTGCCTAAAATACCTGTTGGTCTAATAGAGACCTGAATGGCCAATAGTGAAGCAGGAGAAAGGATAGGTGGGGCTGGCAGGCAGAGAAGAATAAATAGAAGTAGAAATCTAGAAAGGAAGAAGGAGCCAGAGAATGTCCCAAGGGGCCAGCCAGACTGCCACACAGCCAGCCAGGGAGTCAAAATAAAAGTAAGAAAAGGAGCCAGGCGGTGGTGGCGCATGCCTTTAATCCCAGCAGTCGGGAGGCAGAGCCAGGCGGATCTCTGTGAGTCTGTGAGTTCGAGGCCAGCCTGGGCTACCAAGTGAGTTCCAGGAAAGGCACAAAGCTACACAGAGAAACCCTGTCTCGAAAAATCAAAAAAAAAAAAAAAAAAGTAAGAAAAGGAAACAGTCCAGAGACAAAAGGTAGATGGGATAATTGAAGTTAAGAAAATCTGGCAAGAAAGAAGCCAAGGTAAGGCCTGGCATTTATAGTTAAAAATAAACCTCCATGTGTGATTTATTTGGGAGCTGGGTTGTGGGCCCCTCTAAAGAGCAAAAACAACCAACAACATCTGACTGTAGGTCTCTATATTTATTCCCATGTGCTACAGAAGGAAGCTTCTCTGATGATGACTGAATAAGGCATGAATCTCTGAGATCTATGATTATAGTAGAATATCATTAAGAGTCATTTTATTGTTACCTTTTTTAAGTCCAGTATTGCTTGATTTTATCCTAAGTGTCTGGGCTCTCTAGATTCTGGTTCTTGGTTAGACAGTTAGGGTGAGGTATGAGTTCCATCTCACGGAGTGGGCTTAAGTCAAATCAAACATCAGTTGGTTATTCCCCCAAGGTTTATGCCATCATTGCCCTAGCATATTCTGAAGTCAAGATAGCTTTGTAGATCAAAGGTTTTGTGGTTGGGTTTGGTTTGTGTTTCCTTTTCTCTTTTGGTAGCTTGCAGAGTACTTTTCCCTGTAATTGGCACGGCACTAGAACACGGGAGTGAATGTTCTACATAGGCACCAGCTCTACCTCTCCATATTCAATGAGTTGTATGAGTGTTGTCTTCAGTAATATGGCCTTTGTGTCAGTTTGTGGAGAGAAACCTATTCTCTTGACAATAGCCTAAGTTGCTAGGGATTTCCATGGGACACTTGAGCCAACAGCTCAATTGTATGAAACTCAGTCTTGGCACTGGAACCTTCCTTTGCTAATAAGAGATGGCCAGTAGAGGTTGTGTCTCCTTTTATTTGAAAAATTCAGTAGGATATCCTTTCTATGTTACAGGAAGTTTCCACTGCACTAGGTTTCTATAACTCCACTCCAATGGCCTTCAGTTGTAGCTGTCTCTCTGCCCATTTCCTCCATCCATGTCATCTTCCCTCCCTCTTGTCAACTGATCCTCTCATTCTTGTTCTTCCACCCACCTTTGATGCAATCCATCCATTAAATCTGTTCTATTTTCTCCTCCCACGAAGATTCATGTACTCCCCCCAGTCCCTTCCTCTATACCTAACCTCTCTGGGTCTATGAACTGTACATTGATTATCATTTTTAATGGCTAATAACCAGATATAAGTGGATGCATACTGTCTTTATTGTTCTAGGTTTGGATTACATCACTCAGCATGATTTTTTTTTAGTTCCATCCACTTGCCTGCAAATTTCATCAGTCTACATTTTTAATGAGGTAATAATTCATTGTGTATATGTACCTCATTTCCTTTATCCAATCTTCGGTTGAGGGTTATCTAGGTTGTTTCCTACATAATATCTGGCTATTGTGAATAGAGCAGCAATGTACATAATTGAGCCAGTGTCCTTGTGACAGGATGAAATATCCTTTGGGTAGATAAGCAAGAGTAGTGTAGCAGGCTCTGGAGGTAGATCAACCCCTGTTTTTCTGAGGAACCACTGTACTAATGTCCACAGTGAATGTACACATTTGCACTCCCACCAGCAATGGTGAAGTATTTCTATTGTTCCACATCCTTGCTAGCATGAGCTGTCATTTGTATTATTGAGCTTAGCTATTCTGACAGATACAAGAGGAAATCTCAAAACAGTTCTGATTTGAATTTCCCTGATGGCTAACAATGCTGAAAATTTCTTTAGGACTTTCTCAGCCATTTGAATTTCTGCTTTTGAGACTTCTCTGTTTAGATATTTACTCCATTTTGTAAAATTGGGTTATTTGGTTTTTTTTTTTTTTTTTGGTTTTTCGAGACAGGGTTTCTCTGTGTAGCTTTGCGCCTTTCCTGGAACTCACTTGGTAGCCCAGGCTGGCCTTGAACTTAAGTACTTTGAATATTAGCCCTCTATCAGACAGGAGTGGGTAAAAATCTCTTCCCTTTCTGTAGGCTGCAACTGGTAGTTTCTTATTTGGTAAAGTTATATTGGTTTTCTAACACCCATGTGTACTCATGTGGAAGCCAAATAATAGGACCCATTTCCTCTTCTTGGTAAGGGTGGATGCATCTGCATTTTGAAACCAAGAATAGTGATATTATATTCAATTTTATTACTATTTGTCAATAAGATATTATATATCAGATATCAGTTGTGAATGTGAGAAGTTGCAAAGCCTTCCAATTTCAGAGTATATATTTGAATCTTGATGGAATTGGGCAAAGGGATTACAAACACTCAAATAAATTGGCATTATTGCTATGAACTTGAGAACAAATGCCCAAAGAAGATTTTAAAAACACATCCAGCTTTAAACACCTTTCCTCACCTTCATAACATGCCCAGCACTGTTCATGGGGAGGGATCATTTCAGAAAGTTCCCAGTGGTGACTTTTCTCTGTTATGTCACAGGTGCTGCAGCCTCACAAATCTGGTCACCCACACCCCACCCCACACACAATCTCTCTCCTCTGAAAAGGTTGCCAGCACTGGGGAAAGCTTGTTTACAAACCAGGAGTCCACTAGGATGTAAATCACAGTTCCCAGAGCCACACAAAGGCTTCAGAGAAACAAATTTCTGAAAAAACAACCATTCTTAGTCAGCCCTTTTAAGAAGGTAAGAGGAGTCATCAGAGCCTGGTACATTCAGTAGGGGCAGCTCCAAGCACCTCCTCCTGCCTCAAGGCTGTGCGAGGTATCCCACTAAATGTAGTGGGCTCCAAAAAGCCAGCTCATGCAGCAGGGATGGATCCTAATCCTACTGCCAAGTTTCCTTA
This sequence comes from Peromyscus eremicus, assembly GCF_949786415.1. Lineage (NCBI taxonomy): Eukaryota > Metazoa > Chordata > Mammalia > Rodentia > Cricetidae > Peromyscus > Peromyscus eremicus. The sequence goes on along the minus strand of NC_081417.1, from coordinate 110,867,682 downwards.
AACAGATCAAGCTACACAACTGTCTCGCTTATGCAGAGGGCCTAGCAGTCCCGTTGAGGCACCACAGGTATTGGTTTAAAGTTCATGAGTTCCCACTAGTTTGGTTTGGTTATCTATGTAGGTTTCCCCATCATGATCTTGACACCTCTTGCTCATAGAATCCCTCTTCTCTCTTCAACTAGACTCCTGGAGCTCAGCCTGTTGTTTGGCTATGGATCTCTGAATCTGCTTTCATCAGTAACTGGAGAAAGGTTCTATGATGATAGTTAGGTATTCACCAATCTGACTACTGGGGTAAGCCAGTTCAGGTACCCTCTCCACTATTGTTAGTAGTCTATGGTGGGGTCATCTTTGTGGGTTCCTGGGAACTTCCATAGCACCTGGTTTCTCCCTATCCCTATGAAGTCTCCCTCTATCATGGTATCTCTTTCATATTCTCCCACTTCATCCTAGTTCCAGCTCAACCAAACATCCCATTCCCTTATGTTCTCATCCCCCATCCCCTACCCTCCATTTCACCCCCCCCCCTCCATTCCCAGTTTACTCATGAAGATCTCATCTATTTCCCCTTCCAAAGGCAATCCATGCTTCCCTCAATGGGTCCTCCTTTTTAGCTAGCTTCTCTGGAGCTGTGGGCTGAAGTCTGGTTATCCTTTGCTTTACAACTAGTATCCACTTATGAGTGAGTATGTACCATATTTGTCCTTCTGAATCTGGTTACCTCAAGGACACAGGATGATATTTTTTAGTTCCATTCATTTGCCTGCAAATTTCATGATGACATTGTTTTTTTTTTACTGCTGAGTAGTACTTCATTGTGTATATGTACCACATTTCCTTAATCCATTCTTCCATTGAGGAGCATGTAGGTTGTTTCCAGGTTCTCGCTATTAGGAATAATGCTGCTATAAACATAGTTGAGCATGTGTCCTTGTGGTATGACTGAGCATTCCCTGGGTATATGCTCAAGATTGGTATAACTGGGTCTTGAGGAAGATTGATTCTCAATTTTCTGAGAAACTTTCATACTGATTTCCAAAATGGCTATACAAGTTTGCACTCCCACCAACAATGGAGGAGTGTTTCCCTTGCTCCACATCCTCTCCAACATAAGCGGTTATCAGTGTTTTTGATCTTAGCCATTCTAACAGGTGTTAAGATGGTATCTCAGAGTTGTTTTGATTTGCGTTTCCCTGATGACTAAGGATGTTGAGAAATTCCTTAAATGTCTTTCAGCCATTTGAGATTCTTCTGTAGAGAATTCTCTGTTTAGCTCTATAGCCCATTTTTTAATTGTATTGTTTGCTATTTTGATGTCTAGTTTCTTGAATTCTTTATATATTTTGGAGATCAGCCCTCTGTCAGATGTGGGGTTGGTGAAGATCTTTTCCCATTCTGTAGGCTGTCATTTTGTCTTATCATATAATTTGCCTTACAGAAGCTTCTTAGTTTCAGGAGGTCTGATTTATTAATTGTTGCTCTCAGTGTCTGTGCTACTGGTGTTAAATTTAGGAAGCAGTCTCCTGTGTTAATGCATTCAAGACTACTTCCTACTTTCTCTTCTATCAGGTTCAGTGTAACTGGATTTATGTTGAAGTCTTTGATGCACTTGAACTTGAGTTTTGTGCATGGTGATAGATATGGATCTATTTGCAGCCTTCTACATGTTGACATCCAGTTATGCCAGCACCATTTGTTGAAAATGCTTTCTTTTTCCATTGTACGGTTTTGGCTTCTTTGTCAAAAATCAAGTGTTCATAGGTGTATGGGTTAATGTCAGGATCTTCAGTTTTATTCCATTGGTCCAAGTGTTTGTTTTTATGCCTGTTTTTATTACTGTTTTTATTACTATAGCTCCATAGCAGAGCTCGAGGTCAGGGATGGTGATGCCTCTGAGGTGGCTTTATTGTACAGAATTGTTTTAGCTATCCTGGGTTTTTTGTTTTTCCATATGAAGCTGAGTATTTTTCTTTCGAGATCTGTGAAGAATTGTGTTGGGATTTTGATGGGGATAACATTGAATCTGTAGGTTGCTTTTGGTAAGATTGCCATTTTTACTATGTTAATCCTACCTATCCATGAGCATGGGAGATTTTTTTTAATTTTCTGATATCTTCTTCAGATTCTCTTTTCAGAGACTTAAAGTTCTTTTCATATAGGTCTTTCACTTGCTTAGTTAGCATTACCCCATGGTATTCAATGTAATTTCTGGCTATTATAAATGGTAATTTTTCTCTGATTTCTTTCTCAGCCCATTTATCATTTATATATAGGAGATCTACTGATTTTTCTGAGTTAATTTTCTATCCTGTCATACTACTGAAGATGGTTATCAGCTGTAGGAATTCCCTGGTAGAATTTTTGGGTAACTTATGTATACTATCATATTGTCTGCAAATACCAAAAGTTTGACTTCCTCCTTTCTAATTTGTAGCCCCTTGATCTCTTTTTGTTTTCTTATTGCTCTAGCTGGGACTTTGAGTACTATATTGAATAGCATGGGAAGAGTGGACAGCTTTGTCTTGTTCCTGATTTTAGTGGAATCGCTTTGTGTTTTTCTCCATTTAATTTGATGTTGGCTGTTGACTTGCTGTAAATTGCCTTTATTATGTTTATGTATGTTCCTTTTATTATTGATCTCTCCAAGCCCTTTATCATGAAGGGTGTTGGATTTTGTGGAAGGCTTTTTCAGCATCTAATGAGATGATCATGTGGTTTTTTTTTTCAGTTTGTGTATATGGTGTATTACATTGACAGATTTTCATATGTTGAACCATCCTGGCATCTCTGGGATGAAGCCTACTTGATTATGGTGGATAAGTTTTTTTGATATGTTTTTAAATTTGGTTTGCCAGTATTTTATTGAGTATTTTTGCATCAATGTTCTTGATGGAGATTGGTCTGTAATTCTCCTTCTTTGTTGCATCTTTGTGTGATTTGGGTATCAGGATAATTGTAGCCTCTGTTTCTATTGTGTGGAACAATTTGAGGAGTATTAGTAGTAGCTCTTCGTTGAACATCTGGTAGAATTCTACACTGAAACCATCTGGTCCTGCGCTTTTTTTGGTTGGGAGATTTTAATGACTGATTCTATTTCCTTTGGGGTTATAGGTTGATTTAAATTTTTTTATCGGGTCTTGATTTAATTTTGGTTATGTGGTACCTATCAAGAAAATTGTCCATTTCTTTTAAATTTTCCAATTTTGTGGAGTACAGGTTTTTGAAGTATGACCTGATCATTCTCTGTATTTCTCATTGTCTGTTGTTATGTCTCCCTTTTCGTTTCTGATTTTGTTAATTTGGATGTTCTTTGTTTGCCTTTTAGTTAGTTTGGATAAGGTTTGTCTATCTTATTGATTTTCTCAAAGAACCAACTCTTTGTTTTATTGATTCTTTGTATTGTTCTCTTTGTTTCTATTTTACTGATTTCAGCTCTCAATTTGATTATTTCCAGGCATTTATTTATCCTGAGTGAGTTTGCTTCTTTTTGTTCTAGAGTTTTTAGATGTGCTGTTAATTCACTAGTGTGAGATTTTTCCAATTTCTTTATGTGGGCATTTAGTGCTATGAATTTTCCTCTTAGCACTGCTTTCATAATGTCCCATGAATTTGGGTATATTGTACATTCATTTTCATTGAATTCTAGGAAGTCTTTAATTTCTTTCTCTATTTGTTCCTTGACCGATTGGTAATTCAGTTAAGCATTATTCAGTTTCCATGTGAGTATAGGCTTCCTGTAAATTTTGTTGTTGTTGGAATCTAATTTTAAGCCATGATAATCCAATAAAATACAGGAGGTTATTCCATTTTTTTTTTTGTATTGTTAAGATTCACTTTGTGACCAAGTATGTGGTCAATTTTAGAGAGGGTTCCATGGGGAGCTGAGAAGAAGATATTTTTTTTTTGCTAGGGTGGAAAGTTCTGTAGATATTTATTAACTCCATTTGAGTCATAGCATCTGTTAGATTTCTTATTTCTCTGTTAATTTCTGTCTGCCAGACCTGTCCATTGGTGAGAGTAGGGTGTTATAGTCTTCCACTATTAATGTGTGGAGTTTGATGTATGATTTAAGATTTAGTAATGTTTCTTTTACATATGTGGGTGCCCTTGTATTTGTGGCATAAATGTTCAGAATTAAGACTTCGTCTTGGTGGATTCTTCCTGTGATGAATATGTAATATCCTTCCCAATCTCTTTTGACTGATTTCATTTTGAAGTCTATTTTGTTAGATATTAGGATAACTACACCAGGTTGCTTCTTAAGTCCATTTGATTGAAAAGTCTTTTCCCAGCCTTTTAATCTGGGGTAGTGTCTGTGTTTGAATTGAGTTATGTTTCTTGTATGCAGCAGAAGAATGGATCCTGTTTTCATATCCATTCTGTTAGCCTATATCTTTTTATAGGCAAATTGAGTCCATTGATTTTAAGAGATATTAATGACCAGTGATTGTTAATTCCTGTTATCTTTTGGTAGTAGTGTGTGTGTGTGTTTCCCTTCTTTGGAATTTGCTGATGTAGGGTTATCTATTGCCTGTGTTTTCAAGGGTGCATCTAACTTTCTTAGGTTGGAATTTTCTTTCCAGTGCTTTCTCTAGGGCTGGATTTGTGCATAGGTATTGTTTGAATGTGGTTTTGTCTAGGAATGTCTTGTTCACTCTTTGCCAGCTTTTAAAAACCACATTCCATGTAAATTCTGAGAACATTTTGCCTGGCACCTGGGAGTAAAAAACACAGTGCCTGTACGTGGGCATGACTTGGAAGGGCAGAGCAGAGCACACTAGAGCAGGGCTTAGGAAGGAGGAGGCTGGAGGAGATTGAGTAAGCGTGTGGAGGAACAGGAGGCTCTGTGAGCATCTCCAGTGTTATCCAAAGCTGAGGAGCTGGGGAGAGGCAGGGCAGAGAGATGGGGAGGGACTGGTAGAACTGGTCTGAACAAAACAAAGGACAAGGGCTCTGGTAGGACACAGAGAGGATTGTTCCTCAAGGAACGGAGTGGTAATTAGCGGACAGACTGCCAGTACTGTCAGCACCAGGCTGTGACCCAGGAGACAGGCCCAACTCAGACCCTTGCCATGCTTACCACCACTGTCTCCCTCATGGATACCAGCTGGGCAATGCCCCATCCCATGACTCTGCTACTGGCTTCTGTCACCTTCCTGATCCTGGCTTACTACATCAAAAGCCGACACCCCAAGAACTACCCTCCAGGGCCCTGGCGCCTGCCCTTTGTGGGCAACTTGTTCCAGTTTGACTTAGATGTTTCACAGCTGCATGTGGGCATTCAGCAGGTAAGAAGGGTCTCGGGTGTGTGGCTGTGTCATGACCCAATCCTGAGCTGCAGGAACAGGAATCCTGACCCTGGGGAAGAAGGACGTGTATGTAAACTGATGTTCCCCATCACCTAACCCAGCCAGTAAAGCTAGTTTTTAAGCTATAGTCTCCTTTAAGAAGCATGATTTTTTAATGCCAAAAAGTTCATTTTCTTATTTTTGTATGAAAGATATCCATTGTTATCTCATTATGGTCTGACAATATATTATGTATGATTTCAATGCATTTGAATATGTCAAGGTTACTGGATGAGGCAAGAGTTCATCTTGATAAATAAGCACTGCTGCTTTAAGAAATGTGTACTAAGGTGCCCCTCATCTTAGTTTGTTAAACACTCATCCAGGAAAAACAAAAAACAAAAAGGAATTCTCTTGACCATAATTTTCTATAGTATCAGTTCTCTCTTATTGATACTTGCTCAGTATTTATGTCTGCAGTAGCCATGTCATGACCAGAAGTAAGTAGTTCACAGTTCTCCTTCTCATTAATTACCTCTTACATTTGTTCCACCCAGTCTTCTGGAATTTTTCCTCAAGCTTAAATGAGGAGATATTAATATAGATGATCCATCCAATCTGAAATCACACTTACTTATGTGACATTTTGGCTGTGTATGGATCTCTGAACTAACTGCTATTCACTGCAGTAAGAAGCTTGCCTGACCAAAGTTGAGAACAATACAAATTTATGGGTAATAAACACAAATATTTCAAAGTCATTTTGACAGCATGACCTTCTAAAATAACAACTGTAGCTTCATGCCTATGGCCTATTACTCCAAGTCATGTGTTTTTGACCATGTTTACAATACCAGACATGACCTTTCCCTTGTGATACATGATCCAGATCCAATTAGAAAGTTCTTGGTTGCCCCCGTGACTATCATGCCATTACTGTACTCTAAATCAGCACTAAATCTCTGAACATGCTTTTCAAAGATATTGGAGCATTTCATAGGATATGTATAAAATTAGTCAATAAATTTCAAGGCAATGCAAAAATACCTATTACATACTCATTTACTTATTTTTCTCTTAATATTATGCCTCTTCCTTAATAAATGAGAGCAACAAACTCCAGGAAAACCAACTGGGTTTTGTGTTTTGTTTTTTCTTTTGCTCCCAAGATTTATTTGTTCATGTATATTATGTATGAGTACTTTGTCTGCATGTATGCTTTCAAGAGGAAGAGGGCATCAGATCCCATTGTACATTGCTGTAAGCCACCATGTGCTTGTTGAGAATTGAACTCAGGACCCCTCAAAGAGCAAAGCAGTTGGAGTATTTAACAGATAATCACCTCTAGGTTTTGCATATCAGATATTGTTTATGTGATCTAATTGCTAGATAAGCTCATATGCCTACTATCTGAGCTCTGCTCTTCCATTCCTTTCTTCCCATTGCCCCATATAAAATACATTCCCTAATATAGAAACAGCAATGATAATTTTAGTTTTCATTTTTGTATCATTGCTTTTTTATGACAATAATTTAAGTGTGCAAAGTAGTAACACTCTATAATTCACATGTTTAAAAATCAAGACACTTGAAACCTCACTAGTTTTTCCCCAAAGTAAAAACATAGTAAGAACAAGAATCTGGATTCAAGCAGGCTAGAGGTCTCTCCACTCAAATTGTTGAAGACCCATTGGATTAACTTTCCTACTAAAACTCCTTCAGGCTTCTGGCTGGAAACTAACCAAGTTCACTACTGTAGCAGACAGTGAGACACTTCACTCTAGAGGGTGCTCAGCAGCCCTGCTTCTCACCGCAATTTTCTTCCCTTTTTTTTAGGGGGGGGTGAGTCAGGGCTTCTCTGTGTAGCTTTGCGCCTTTCCTGGAACTCACTCTGTAGCCCAGACTGGCCTCAAACTCACAGAGATCAGCCTGCCTCTGCCTCCCTAGTGCTGGGATTAAAGGCGTGCACCACCACTGTCTGGCTCCCACCTCACCTTTCATGAGCAGCTACTTCTTCCAGGAGCCAGACCAGCACCTGGTTCTCTCAGGTGCTTGCCAACTTTCTCTTGTCTCGTAATTAATTGGTAGACACCATGATGATAAGAACCATGTTGATCTGCATTGCATTGTGAATTTCTTGAAGCTAAACTTACTAAACTTCTTAGCACTTGGCATTGATCTTTAGCTGGATGATGTTTACCATACAGGTGGAAAGATCTGAGTTCAGTCCTCAGAACCTACATAAAAAAGCCCAGTGTAATAACCTGGATTTGTAATTTCAAGAATAGGGAGGATCAAGACAAGTAAATCTCCAGGATGCATGAGCTAGCCAGCCTAGCTTTTTAAGACAAATGAGAGACCCTGACTCAAAAAAAAAAAACAAAAACAAACAACAAACAAACAAAAAGCTAAAGTGTATGGCCACTCAGAAAGATGCCTGGGATTGAACTCTGGCCTCCATATTGATGCACACAAAAGAACATACACAAAGATAAAAAGAAACTTGTTAAACTTTGAGGTGACAGAAACAATGAAATTCTTGTGCCTATTAGGAACACACACACACACACACACACACACACACACACACACACCCCTCAATGACCAACGTTTTAAGAACGCAGGCTAATAAACCTTCTTACCTACTCTTTTTATTTTGTTTTTTGTTTGTTTGTTTGTTTTTGTTTTTCAAGACAGGGTTTCTCTGTGTCCCTTTGTGCCTTTCCTGGAACTCAATCTGTAGCTCAGGCTGGCTTTAAACTCATAGAGATCTGCCTGGCTCTGCTTCTCGAGTGCTGAGATTAAAGGCATATGCCACCACGCCTGGCTTGTGCCACCTCCGCCTGGCTCTTACGTACTCTTTATGGGGATGATAATTGCTATAAATTTTCTTCATTTTCTTTCTGGGTGACTCTGTTTTGTTGTATCCTAAGTTTAAGAACCTTGATATAGTGAACTCTTTCTCAAGTTGCTGTTCATTGCTCAGTGTCTTGTCTCACTAATCCTTGGAATTAAATTTCTCTTTTACTTTAAACATTCCCTCTGCTAACCCTTGTTCTTTTACACTACATTTGGATACTTCACTCCTACTATTAATGTCCTGTGTTTATTTCTTTTCTTAATCATGATATCTCTTATTTTAATCCATCATTCTTCACTTTTCCAGCTTTAGTTCCACTTTAAGCCTATTTTAGCCTTCTGGACTACCTTATTTTAAAATAGTAACTTTGTTATTTAATGTATATAAATGCTTTCCCTGGATAAATACCTGTTCATTACATGCATGCCTGGTGCCCAAGAGGCCAGAGAGGGGGTTGGATCCCCTGGTATGGGAGTTACAGACAGTTTGGAGCAGCCATGTGGGTCCTGGGAATAGAAATCAGATCATCTATAAAAGCTACTTCACCACTCAGCCATCCCTCCAGCCATGACCTATCGTCATTTTATCCTCTTTTTAAACTATTTTTTATTGACTTAATGTTACACAGTAAAAAAACATGCCCTGACTTATGATATATTCTGAGACATAATACAGGTCATTTAGCTGCACATAGAACTGACACATTTGAGAATCATATGGCTAGAGATCCAAAGATCAATTGACCTGCTCATCTTTATATGGTAGGTAACAATATAAAACTTAGTGATATAATTCTGTTGAACTAGAAATATACATAGGCTAAGAGATGATAAAAATGCAAAAAGTCATTTACCTTTGTCTTTAGTCTCTGGTTCCTTCTCAAGTTCAAGGACAAAATCTGGGTAGTACACATTGCCAATGAGGAGTCCTTTAGCTTAAACCAGATTTTTAGTTGTTTCCAGAACTTCTTCATTGGACATTCACCAAATTGAGATGAGAAATGCACTTGATTTTTATACATCCATTGCTGATATCTCTTAAAACATATCTTTGATTATTGGCTCTGTGACCAAGACACGGCTGATTGACTGAGGTGAAATGAAGTTATTAAGGACTATGGATAAAGAACAAAGGGGAGACTGAGTCTGGGCTCAATCTTTAATGTGAGTACAAGGTTCTCAGATGAGACCAAATTGCATAATCTGAGTTAGCACTGTTCCCATGGGTTCAAGTCTCAAAGTGGTACGGTGACAGCACATGAAGTTGTGGTTGTGGTAGAAGACCAAAGATATGTGAAAAAATTCAACTCTTCTGTTTGATAACACTGTTGCAGTTAGACAATCCCAGCTACAGAAAAGACAGAGCTGATGTCTACATAGTTTTGACTCTTGAGCACACAGGTAGAAGGTAGAAGGACCTTTGATATTGATCACACACTGTCATTCAAACCAAACCATTTTTACATTGTGAATTTCATGACACTCTCATTCTTTCTGAAACTACCTCTTTGTCCTCATGACTGCTCCCCATACTCTAACTTACACTAAACTCTAAGGCTCAAAGGACATATCAATACTGATGTATTTGTCTTCAAATGTTATATAATGCCTGGCAACTTCTCCATGCCAAAGCTGGTGTTTGGCTAGATAACTTCACCTGCAACTTATTTTCCATTTCACAATGATAAAGAAAACCATAACTACAGCAGAGCATTTATAAAGAATGGAGTAAATCACAAAGCATAATTTGTGGTTTAAATAAAAATAGCTCACATCGGTTCATAGGGAGTGGCACTATTAGGAGGAATGGCCTTGTTGGAGTAGGTGTTTCTTTGTTGGAGGAAGTATGTCACTAGGGGATGGTCTTTGAAGTCTCAGAAGCTCAGACCACGTCTGGTGGCTAACATTCACTTCCTGCTGCCTATGGATCCAGATGTAGAACTCCCAGATACCTTTCCAGGACTATGTCTGCCTGCATGCCATCATGCTTCCTACCATGATGATTATGGACTAATCTTCTGAACAGTAAGCCAACCCCAATTAAACGTCTTCCTTTATAAAAGTTATTGTGGTCATGGTGTCTTATCACAGCAATAAAACCCTAAGTAAGACACATACTTAGCATTCATTCAATGATTATGACTGTCTGGGACCAGAAGGCTCTTATACTGGCTCACCATGCAGATTTATCCCTGAGCCTTTGAACACAAGCTCATTCATGTCTCAGAGATACCATGGGTGACTGAATCCTGGAACTAAACAAAGTGTTTTACACAGTGTTGGTCTCCTTCTTCTAAACAGAATCTTTTTACTGGGAAAAACTATTTTACTCTTGTAACTGGGGAGCTGAGATTTGAAAGAGAGTACTTTCTCCAAGAGCCCACAGTTGGTTAACTATAGAACCTACTTGTTTATATCTCTCCAGATCTTCAGAGACATTACCACTTTGAGCCTCCATCCTTTAATGTATTTTCTGTAGCTACTAATACAGTGATTTTCAACCTGTGGTTGCAATCTCTTCAGGGTCACATAGCAGACACCCTGCATATCATATATTTACATTTCAATCCACAACAGTAGCATAAGTACAGTTTTAAAGTAGCAATGAAATAATTTTATGGTTGCAGGGCTCACAAAAACTTGAGTTTAAAAGAACACATCATTTGAAAGGCTGAGAACCTCTGTACTAATAGTTAAACAGAGAGCATCCTCTTACGTATTCTGATATTATAAGTTTTGTTAAGACATTTGATGCTTTCTACAACAAACTTAAACATAGACAGTTCAAACTCTCTGAGTACTGATACCCTTATTTCTCTTCCTTTACTAGACACTAGGTTAGGGTGGTAGTTTGAAAGAAAGTGGCTCCAAAAGGGGGTGGCACTATTAGGAGATGTGGCCTTGTTGGAGTAGGTGTGGTCTTGTTGAAGGAAGTGGGTCATTATGGAGGCAGGCTTTGAGGTTTCATATATGCTCAAGCCATGACCAATGAGACCACTTCCTGTAGACTGCAAGTCAAGATGTTAGGACTCTCAGCTCTTCCAGAACTATGTCTGACTGTGCATTACCATATCACACAATGATAATAATGAACTAAATATTATTATTATCACCTCCAAAAGTATGAACCACCCCAGTTAAACGTTTTTCTTTACAAGAGTTGCCATGGTCATAGTGTTTCTTCACAGCAATAGAAACCCTAATTAAGACACAAGTTGGTACAGGGAAGTGAAGAATTGCTATGATAGGCATGACCATGCCTTTATTTGAAGGAATATGGACTTTGGGGCTGTGGATTAGAAAATCAGTTGAATGTTTTAAGTGCTGATTAATGGGCCATACCATTAGGAGCATGGAAGACAGTGGTGCTAAGAGTTATTTGAACTGTGGGGGCTGGCTCAAGAGGTTTTACAGGAGAACAATTTTAGTATGTGCCCTAGAGATCTTTCTTGAGATATTTTGGCGAAGAAAGTGGCTGCCTTTAGCTCTTGTCAGAAGACGCTATCTTAGGCTAAAGTGAAGACTTTTGGATTAATTCTGTTGGCAGAGGAAATCTCAAGACAGCTTAGTATAGACTGACACCTGGTTATTAGTGGTAACTCTAATGAAGATTTATAATGAAAAGGAACAAGCTGAGCAGTGTAAATTTCAAAATCTGCTATTTATGGAGAAAAAGAGCACCAGGAAGTAGAATGGAGTTAAATTCTGTGTTAAAGGAGGTAAACACATTGAGAAATGAAATAAATGATATGGTAACCTCAGGCCAAGATCCCACCCAATTAAGTTTCCAACTTGTGAAAGGGGATTAAAGAAAAGCTTAGAACTGGGTTTTGTGCTACATTCCTTCAATTACAGCACTCCAGAGGTAGAGGCTGTCAGACCTCTGAATTTGAGGCCATCCTTGTCTATAGATCAAGTTCCAGAACAACCAAGCTTAGGCAGTGAAGGGAAGCATTGAAAATAGAAAGCTGGTAACGATGTGATTGAATGAGGAGGGCATGTTATCGCCCCAGCAAGCAGCAGAATTGGGCAGCTTTGGCCATGTTGTTCTGGCTTTAGAGTCAAGAATAGGAGAAAGGGACTTTACTTCCACATGTAAGGAAAGCCACTGAGGCCAGGCATGTGTCAGGGGTGTCCCTCAATGGAGGCCTAGAGAGGCCATTTCATAAATCTGTTTATTTGAAATCTGGGTGGCCATTTCTTAAAGCAATTCATTTGAAATCTAAGTAGACTTGGAGGCCCCAAGCTATTGGAGACACCAGAGATGTGGGATATCTGCCAAGGGGAATTGGTGACAGGGAGTGGAACCAGCCCAAGACAAAAAAGAGTGTTGCAGTCAAAAAAGCTGAAAGGAGTTGGAGATCTGAAGAGTACTTTGGTATCAGACGTGAAGATGCAGAGTTTGGAATTTGCCCAGCAGGTTTTTCATCTGGCTTTGGTCCAATATTTCTTCACTATCCTCTCTTCCCTACATTTTGGAATGGTAGTGTATGTCCTATGTCATTATATGTTAAAAGCATGTGATCTGCTTTTTTATATTGATCTTACAGGGTATTAGTGTTAAGAGATTACATGAATCTCAGAAGAGACTTTAAATTTTAGACTTGTCAATAAGTTTCAGTCTATTATAGACTATGGGGACTTTTGAAGTTGGACTGAAAATATTTTTGCATTATGGTGTGGCTTTTAGCCTTTCGGGTTCAGGAAGTGGAAAGTGATGGTTTGAAAGAAAATGACCTCCAAAGGGAGTGGCACTATGAGAAGGTGTGGCTTTGTTAGAGTATGTGTGGTCTGGTTGGAAGAAGTATGTCACTGTGGAGGGAGGTTTTGAAGTCTCACACATGTTCAAGCCATGACCAATGAGACAGAGCATTTTCTGTTGCCTGTGAGTCAAAATGTAAGTACTCTCAGCTACTGCTCCATGTTTGTTTGCACACTACCATGTTGCACCATGGTGATAATGGACTAAACATCTGAAAGTGTAAGCCACGTCATTTAAATGTTTTTCCTTTATAAGGGTTGCTGTGGTCATGGTCTCTTCAGAGGTATAGAAACCCTAAAATAATTAGAGACCTTGCTTTCTTTAAAACACTTATATCTTCATGATTTAGTCAAGGGAAACACTGATTCTCACTCAATTCTTATTGGTGAATGCATGAATATAAGTTTAAGAAGAAACTTAAAATTGTAAAGTGAATAAGAATTTGATGGAGTGAATATGAGGAGGAAAGTGCTGTAACATTCTTCTTACACTAAGGTACCTTTTCCACACACAGGTGCATGAACTCCCTTCAGTGTTAGTTCTCATTATTACACGTACACATCTCATATCTAACAGATACTGAGTAAATAGCATTATCCTCTGGATAAACAGATATTTGATTTTCTAAGAAGTCCATGCAAGCTGTAAAAAACATCCACAGATGTTTCAGCCCTTGTCAAGTCACATGTGTGTTATTCTCTGCCTTCAGTGGACTTAGGAGGCATCAGGAGAGACATTGCACATTTTTTTTGACACTTACATGCTTATACCTTCCTTTAAGAGTACATGATAGATGCCCACTTAATTCATACTGATATATATATGATATTTAAAAAGTAAATTCCATTTTTATTAAATTTGAATTTAGTTCTGAGGTGGAGAAAACCTTTCCAGAAAATCTTCCATAGTCCAAGGTGCATCCCTCCATTCACATTAACATAGAGACCAGACCTCTCAACACAAGTTCCATTAGGCACACATATGTCTACTATCCCTTGACACTCTTAATTATGGTTATTGAAATGTTTTTCAGTTTGTGAAGAAGTATGGAAACCTAATTAGCCTGGATTTTGGTAACATCCCCTCGGTGGTCATAACTGGAATGCCCTTAATCAAAGAAGTTTTCTCTCAAATGGAACAAAACTTTTTGAAGCGCCCCATTACACCTCTCAGGGAACACATCTTTAATAACAATGGTAAGTTTGATTGGCAGTACTCTTTTTTTTTTAATTTTTATTTTGCAATACAATTCAGTTCTACATATCAGCCACAGATTCCCTTGTTCTCCCCCCTCCCGCCCCCTCACCTTCCCCCTAACCCGTCCCCCCATTCCCATCTCCTCCAGGGCAAAGCCTTCCCCACAGACTGAGATCAACCTGGTAGACTCAGTCCAGGTAGGTCCAGTCCCCTCCTCCCAGGCCGAGCCAAGGGACCCTGCATAGGCCCCAGGTTTCAAACAGTCGACTCATGCAATGAGCACAGGACCTGGTCCCACTGCCTGAATGCCTCCCAAACAGATCAGGCCAATCAACTGTCTCACCCACTCAGAGGGCGTGATCCAGTTGGTGACCCCTCAGCCATTGGTTCATATTTCATGTGTTTCTGTTCGTTTGGCTATTTGTCTCTGTGCTTTATCCAACCTTGGTCTCAACAATTCTCGCTCATATAAACCCTCCTCATTCTCGCTAATTGGACTCCCAGAGATCCACCCGGGGCCTAGTCATGGATCTCTGCATCCAGATCCCTCAGTAGTTGGATAAGGTTTCTAGCACGACAATTAGGGTGTTTGGGATTGGCAGTACTCTTGACTTTAGTAGGTTATTCAAAATGAAAAAAAAAAAATGAGTTTTAATTGAAAATGGGACAAGTATTAGTTAGGAAAGGTTCCAGGTAGAGCTGTATGGAAAGAGTGGAAAAAAATATATGAACAAGATGTATTTTCCCTGTATAAAATTTTTAAAAAAGGAAGAAGTACAGATAATAGTGCTTATAGTAAATTATAAGGGGTGTGTGTGTGTGTGTGTGTGTGTGTGTGTGTGTGTGTGTGTGATGTTAAAGATACCTCTTTGTCTGTAATTTTACAGCATTCTTATGAACAAAATACTTCACAAAATATTATCTTTAAATTAGCTACCTGCTCAGTTTCCTAGATCAAAGCAAATTGCAGTCTCTCCTTTTAAGAAAGACAGAAAACCACATATCCTGCTGACTATATCTAGATGCATGGATAAGAAGTAGTAGCAGCTTCTTCCACAGCAAGGCAGACTATGTCTTCACTTCCTTTTTCCCACTCAACTCTCTGCCCTAGGAAAATGGATGTGAGTCAGCTTTCTCCTTGGCTGCTCTTCTTTCTTATGGCTCCTTAAACTACATAATTAAAAGCATGCCACATAGGTTTCTCAAGCATTCCATACAGTGTGAGAATAGACTAGCATGAGTATACAATGTGGTCATTTAATAAACTTATGTTTGAAAGTTGAAAACAGACTTCAATTGTATAAACCTATACAAATTTTTGCCATTTCCTAATTATACCTTGAAACAATCAACCACTATATAGTACATCATTGACTATATTATCTGCTATGAGAAGCACAATCAGTGGCATACATGATTAATTGTGACCAGAATAGATAAAAAAAAATCATTTTTGTTGTGTGACACATACTTCATCTAATAAGAAAGTCTGAGTCATGCTACAATAATAAAGCATTTACCAAAGATATCCAAGTTGGCTTAGGATTCAGGAGAAGTTTTTGAAATAATGGTATTTATTTACTAGTATGAAAAAATATTCAGTAGGGATAGAATTTCTTTGAAGGAACTAAAGAGCAGGGATCTGAAAGAACTGCAAGGTATCGAGTGTGGCAAGTATAATATCTGAAGGACATGTTTAAGTGAACATTAAACTGTTGAGTCTGGCAAGAAAGAGTCCATTCTTGGTTTTCATCATAACAGCAAGAGAAATTCTTAAGTGGTTTTGGTTGGGAGGAAAAGACCAAATACGACACATTTTGAGACACACTTAGGATGCCAGGTAGAGAATAGAAGAACGATAGCAAGAATATTATCACTATAAGTTATACAAGGAGTCTGAACACTCAAGATGACAAAATGACAGTAGGTTAGACTGGGATGGTGCTGTTCAGGCTCATGGACTGAAGTCACTCAAGAGAGAAACCATCATGACATATGACTGAGAGGCCAGGAAAATGGGGTTCTCAGGAGACTGCAGGAGCTGTGAGTGATGCAAAGATGACAATGACAGAAGACAGGGTGATTAGTGATATTGACTTCCATTTGGGAGTTTCAGGAATCTAATAATGACTTCTGTCATACATGTGGTGAATGTAAGTGCTGTAACTGGCAATGTTTATAATCAGGAGTGTGATTCAGGAGTATGTGCCTTCTGGGACAAACTACGTTTTGACTATCAGAAGGGGTTATTTAAATTATAGGAGTTCATTAGATTTCCTGAAACAAAGTTTGGTGTGGAAGGGAGGTTTTAGACCTAGTCTTAAAACACTCCAATGTTTCAAGATTTAATAGAAAAAAGTAAAATAACAAAAATTATAGAAAATTTCTAGCAAAGTATTAGGAAGAAAATCTACAACTCAAGGATCCGGAATGGAAAGGAGAGTTTCAGGAAATAAATGACTGAATTGAAGAAATAATACATGAGATAGAGGCCAAGACCTGTGTTTAAAGTGTGGACCATTGTTCTGAAATATAAGACATGGACAGGAGAATGGCACTGTATGTACCTTGAGACAAAATTGATGCTGAGAACACCAGCATGTTTCTCTTTTCCTCCACCTCTCTGTGCATATGTATGTGTGATGTGAGGAATACTCATCCTTCTTAACTTCATGAGTCACTTTGTCATCTTTCAAAATCTGTGTTTGCTAGAACTTCTTCTATAATGCCTATGTTGCCTTGTTAGTAATGTGTCCCTTGTCCTATCTATGAGTGCATTCCTAGCACTCATTGTAACATAAGTAGACATAGTTCGACTAATCAATTTGGGGCTTTAGAACCAGGGAAACTTGAACAACACCTGGATGTCCACCTACTTGTTGTCTGTCAAAGATTACTTTTTTTTTTATTTATTGTAATTTAATTCTGCCTACGTGTGTCCCTGAAGGCCAGAAGAGGGCACCAGATCTCATTACAAGTGGTTGTGAGCCACTATGTGGTTGCTGGAAATTGAACTCAGGACCTCTGGAAGAGCAGTCAGTGATCTTAACCACTGAGCCATCTCTCCAGCCCTCAAAGATTACTTTAAATTTATTATCATACCTCAGTGTCTTACCAATTGAAATGGACATTTTGCTAGTTGGTGATAAACTTGTAGAGTTTCTATCAGTACAAAGTTGTATAATACATAAGAAATACTATACTATGTACTGTTTCAGGTCACCAAACATGTTAGTCACTCACATTGAGATTATCTATAGATAGCTATCAATTCACTTTATGGCCTCTGTACACATGTCTTAATAAAACAGTTTTTCTGGTAGTTTTCAGTCAGAATCACAATATTATAATGCTGAATCTCTTCTTTCCAGGGTTGGTCTTCTCCAGTGGCCAGATATGGAAGGAGCAAAGAAGGTTCGCACTAATGACATTCAAGAACTTTGGATTGGGGAAGAAGAGCTTAGAACAGCGCATACAGGAGGAGGCCCTCCACCTTGCAGATGTCATAGGAGAGGAGAAAGGTGAGCTTTTGTAGCTGCAGTTTTCCTGTGTCCACCCAGCTCCTGCAGCCACTCAGACCCAAGTAAAAACACAGAGACATATTACTTATAAACTGTATGGCTGTGGCAGACTTCTTGCTATCTAGTTCTTATATCTTAAACTAACCCATTTTTATAAATCTATACCTTGCCACGAGGCTCGTGGCTCACCAGTAACTTTACATCTTACTTCTCATGGTGGCAGCAGCTGGCAGAGTCTCCTCTCAGCCTTCTATTTCCCAGAATTCTCCTCTCTGCTTATCCCGCCTATACTACACTTCCTGCCTGGCTACTGGCCAATCAGCATTTTATGTATCAACCAAATCAGAGCAACATACATTCACAACATACAAAAAGACATCCCCAGTAAACCCTTTACAGAATAGTGTAGGAGGCTGCGGCCCTTTCATTCATTGAATAGATTGTTATTAATTGTCTAAATCCTAGTCTTTGGTCTTCACTGTGCTAGGCACTAAGGACTGAACAGTGAACATCTAGCCATGCCCTTGCCCCAGGAGTTTGACAACTAAGCAAACAAATGGGTCATTAAACAAATTGTTGAACTTAAAGCTTCATTCTGTATGTGACTTCACAGATATTAACAAAGACCTTGAATCGTGCCAGGCCCACTATAGAGGGCTGTAGCCAGAGCTTTACATATGATACTCTATTATTCATATTTTATGTCCCACAGTGTAGAACCTTTGTAAAAACATAAAGAAGATAAAGAAAGAAAGAAAGAAAGAAAGAAAGAAAGAAAGAAAGAAAGAAAGAAAGAAAGAAAGGAGGGAGGAAGGGATGGGGGAGGGAGAAAGGGAATAAGGAAGGAAGGAAGAAAGAAAGAAAGAAAGAAAGAAAGAAAGAAAGAAAGAAAGAAAGAAAGAAAGAAAAAGGAAACAAACCAGTATCTTTGAAAGACACATGACCTCTCCATACCTCCAGGACAGCCTTTTGACCCTAACTTCAAGATCACCAATGGAGTTTCCAATATCATTTGCTCTATCACCTTTGGGAAGCGCTTTGAGTATGATGATGGTCAGTTTCAGGAGCTGCTGAAGTTAATAAATGAGGTCATATGTTTGGAAGCATCAATGATGTGTGTGGTAAGGTCTCTACCTTTGCATATTTGGAAAGAATATTGGATTTGGACTGATTCAAAAACAGATAGACTTTTCTTTTTATTTGGGGGACTTTTTAAGCTGTTATATAATGTCTTAACAGTTAAATTCGATATAAACCAATTGATAATATAAGAACTTAGCATATACAAAACATTTCAAACATTTATATGAACTATTTTATTATTGACATTGATACATATACATGTATGTATTAATATTTTTCTTTTTTAAAAACAAATAGTAATGTTATGTACTATGATTGAGCAACTTACCCAAATCATCCTTTATTATTATTACTTCAGGACTCCTCTGGTAGTTTATCTTAATTATATTTGATTTTTGTGAATTTTGCAGCCCTGAATTTGATTTGAGTAATATTTAGTTACAATTGTTCTGGTTGATTAACTGTTCTTTATTAATTTATATTGCCTTTTTAAAAGTCATATTCAACTAGTTGCGCTTTGAAATCTACTTTCACAGATACCAGGATACTTAAAACTCTATGTTTTTAACTTTCTTTTGCTCAGTGGTTGTTTGTTTGTTTTTTCTTGTAACTCTCAGTCTATGGGTGCCCTTACCAACAAGGTCTATATCTTAGAAAGAGTACAATGTTAGTCTAGGTTTTTTTCATGCAGTCTTTTTTTTTTTTTTTTTTTGCTGTGTTGGAGGCATTGACATTTCAACTTGAATAATCCCCACTGCCTAAAATAATTCCTATAATTTTGACAGTTATTTCTCTGGTCGGTTGAATTAGTGTTTATTTTTTGTTTGCTTTTCTATCACTGTTGCCCAGTTGGCTTGTTAATTATGTTAATTAAAATAATTTCCTTCATAGTTCAGCCATTTTTTAGTCTTTCCTGTGTCCTCATGATTGACATTACTTTTGTTCCTCTTCTGTGTGTAATTCTTCTTTAATCACCTTCTCCATTGCTGGCTTAGTAGAGCTAAATTGCCTTAGTTTTACTTTCCTTGAAATATATTTATTTTTCCCTCGTTTAATTTTTTTTTATCCATATACACATCTCTATATTTATATATTAGATACAGACACAGGGAGATGGGGAGGGCGCCAGCTGTCCATGGGCCCCATCTCCACTTCCAATAACCCCCCCACTTCCAATAACCCCCCCACAATTACATGTGGCAGCTTTGAGAGGAAAAGGGTTTGGCCTGGTGTGGCTCCCATGAGACTTAGGAATGTTCCTTTGGGGAAAATAGGGTGGGATCCCAACAAGATGAGTAGGCAGAGCTTAGCCTGAGTCCCTACTCAGTGTCCTCCACCCCTCTGTAGCATGGGTCCTAGGGCAGTCATAGCCCTTCCATTCTAGGATGGTCTGCCAGAGCCAGGGCTAGCAGTGGTAGATAAAGGCAGAGCAGCAGAGATCAGCTCTGGAACCACCTCACCACTCAGGCCTCGGGGAGATGAGGCAGGAGATTTGAGTGAGAGGAGCCTGCCTGAAGCAGAAGACCCCAGCAAAGTGGAAGAAAGTGGCAAGGTCTACCCTTGGTCCAGCCTGGGCTTCCGGGGTCCAGGTTGAGCAAAGTTCATTTTCTAACAATCTGCAGAGAAGGAGCAGGTAGGAGCAGGACTAGGTCCTGGGGTACAGGGATGCCTGTTCTTGTTAAGGGGCCTCTGGTGCCCCTGGCTGGAAGCGGGCTGTCTCTTGGAAGATCAGTTCCTTCAGCCGCTCCTTAGGGAGATCATTCAGCTCCATGTCAAAGGTGAAGGGCTCCTCAGCCACTGGCTCATCTGTCAGGTCATAGTACTGTGCCAGGTACGGGTGACCCCAGTGCTTCCTCCACTGTAATGTGCTTGTTGGGGTTGAAGGTTAACATCCAGTCCAGCAGGTCTAGTGCTTTGGAGTCAGATTTGGAAAAAAGCTTGGCCCATGCCACCTTTGTTTTAGAGGGCAGAGACTGCAGGTAGTTTCAGGCCTTCATGTTGATGATACAATTAAGGTCCTCCTGGGCTGGGGAGCTCAAGATACCTAGAATGTGGTTGAGCTGGTCCAAGTAGTGCTTGTCGGGAAGATGGGCTGGTGGGAGAGCATCTCAGCCAGAGTGCAGCCCATAGACCAGATGTCGATGGATTTGGGGTAGCCCTTGGAGTTAAGCATGATCTCTAGGGCTTGGTACTAGCGTGTGGCCACATATTCTGTCAGAAAACCAGTGTGGTCATGCTCAGGGTCAGCAATACGGGCTAGGCCAAAGTCATACATCTTAAGGTCTCAGATGGTATTGATAAGCAGGTTGGAGGGCTTCAGATCCCAGTGGATTACATTGGCTGTGTGTATGTACTTGAGGCCAATATCATTTAAATTTTTAAGATTTATTTTTATTTTATGTGTATGGGAAGTTATTTACCTTATGCATGTGGGAGGTTGGCCTGTGTGTATGTTTGTACCCCATGTATGCAGTGCCTTGGAGGCCAGAAAAGAGCCTTGAATCCTCTAAAACTGGAGTTATAGGAGACTGTAATCCACAATTTTGGTACTGGGTATCAAAGCCAGGTCCTTTGAAGCAGTAGCAAGAGCTGGTAATTGCTGAGTCCTCTCTTTAGCCACTCATTATCAGTGATAAATGATATGTGTTTCTGGCTATAGCACACTAAGTGTATAGCATAAGTTTCTTGATTGTATCCCAGAATTCTTAGACATTGTAGTCGTGCTCATTATTTTTTTTTATTGATATTTGAACACAATGTTTCTCAACATTGTCCTCCATTCTCAATAGTCTTCTGTTTAATTTAGTCTGTTGGTAATGTTTTCCATTGTGTGTTTTTATTTGACTCCTCAAGCTGTTCATATCTTAACATTTTCATTTTCTTCTTCAAAATTTGTTTCTTTGATGCATGTGTCTTCCATGTTACTGATCTTTTCAACCATGTTACTGATTTTCTCATTGTTTCTGTTGTCTTTTTTCTTTGCCTTCCTGTCTTTCCTGTCAAGGTCCTGTATAGAATTCAATTGCCTATTTGCATGCTCTTTTAGGCCACTGATCATTTCTATAAGAAAACCTTTGAACTCTTCATGTATCACTTACTTTGTTTTTAATACCTTTGAGTTCATTTGTTCAGGGGGTAATGATTTTTAGTGGCATCCTCCCAGCTTGTATTTTCATATTTATTGTGTTTCTGTGCTAAGGGTATGTTCACTTGGACATCTCTTTCAGAATGTGTAGAGGTAACAGTTGTGGATGTTTTAGATTTAGCATACAGGGGCTACACAATGGCTCCAGAGAGAATGAATCTGAAGAATACTTTGTGGTCCTGTCAAAGTTCATTTTCTCTTTAAGACATTCTGTTTCCATGCATCCACCTCTCTATGATATACCCCAAAGTGGAGTTATTCTTACTTATCTTATTCCCACAAGCACTTTCTGCTCAAGTCCAGGATGCTCTCACTAAAACTGATGAATGGATTAGCATGACTTTTAGATAAGAAAAGGGGCATAAAGAATGAAATCGGTTACACTTACTATCTACACTATTTTATGTTCCTTGTTTAATTCTTAGTCATGGTAATTCCAAGCCCATCAGCTCCATTGCTTTCCTTCTGGTAAGCAGAGCCTAGGAAGTCAGATGAGTTCAGTGAGTATCCAGTCAAATTCTAGGTGTATGTATCAGGGGAAAATCTTAGAAGGGAAACAAAGAGATGGCAAAGAGTAATAGTCAAAACACTCTTGACATGGCAAATTACATTAGGCACTTTGATAATCACTGCAAAAGTACATGTCCCTTAATTTTCACCATGTCCCTCTACATATAGAATGATGCAGCATGATGTCTGAAACCTGGTACAAAAGTAAACATGAAAATATAGACAATAATCCACCAGACCTCTGTGTAATGCTTTACATTTCATACCGTTCAGTGTGCAGAGAGGCACTCTACTAGTAAACAGTCCATTATTAACATTACTTAATATTATTAGTAATATTAAATATTGACATACTTTAATGTTATTAATTATTTTAAATATTGACAAACTTTAATGTTATTAATAATACTAGTAATAAGTGTTGATCTCTGTTAATATAAATAATATTAATTTTATGAGTATTGTTATAATTATTATCAAACCTGAAGATAGCAGAAGTTATAACCACACAACTGCCTTATTTTAAGTATTACTGATTTTACACTATGCTATACAGTTTACCCCAATATATTGAAACTTTATTCACCATCCAATTTACTTCAGTAAAAATTGCCATCTTACCATATGAAAATTAAATCATGTTGGGGACACCAGCATTCACAGCTTCCTACACAATATTTATTAGTGTAATTTCTCTGAGGGAAAGTAAATCCTAAGAAAGTATTAGAAAGAGGTGACAAGATGTCTATAACTTTCACTATAATCAAGTAGCAAAGCTCCAAGGAAATGGCATTTGAACATTATTTTCATGAAGTGAGAAACAGAGATCATGCTAGTTTCAGAAATATTGTCTAATCACAATCAATACCATCTGCATAGACCTGAAAGAAAGTGACCTCGATGTGATCATAGCAGTGACCATGGCTGGACAGTGTTGAAACATGGATAGTGATGAAGATTTTGAGGGTTCCAGCTCTGTAATGCTTACTGGTTCAAAGCGATGTGTCCAACCAACTTAGAATGCAGTGGATGGCTTTTGAGGATTTAAGTCAAGGAGTGGAACAATGTGATCACTTTGGCAAATAATCTCTCCTGAAACTATTTGCAAAATGATCTGAGAAAGCATGAGCAATGGAATCAAAAAGTTTGTTAACTAATATGCCACCATTCACATAGGAGAGATGATGGTATAGACCAGGGAGCAAGAAGCTGGTGTAGATGTAACCAACCGTCTTATTAAATAAGAAACACAGAGCCGATTCAGAGAAGAAAGCCAAGAGGTCAGAACTAAGAGCCTTACCCTTCCTGCTTCAGCTATCCTGCTTCAGCCAAGAGAGCTCTCCGAAAAAGAGGCCTACTTCCTGTGTGTACGTCTTTAAATACTCTAGATGTTCTGCCTTCTCATTGGTTGTAAACTAAACACGTGACTGCCTTGTCATTGCCTGTATGTACCGCCCTCCAGGTCCTTAAAGGCGTGCGCCACCACCGCCACGCACTTGCTATGGCTCTATAACTCTGACCCCCAGGCAACTTTATTTATTAACATACAATTAAAATCACATTTCAGTACAAGTAAAATACCACCACATTTCCCCTTTTCTATTTTAATAAAAAGAAAAAAAAAGAAAAAGGTTATAACTAACAAAAGAAAAACTATATACAAAAGTACAATAACTATATACAATATATACAAATAATGAATGTCTAAACAATGTCTAGTCCATTTGTATTTGACAAATTCAGAGATGATAATCTCATTATCCTATTTTGTTAAGTCCAAAATGTATCTAATTCACTTTCTATCCTAATTAATCTTCAACTAACTAACCTTCAACTATAACTAACTAATCTTCAACTCCCTCAGAGACCCAAGAAGGAAATAATATTAGCTAACAAAAATAAAAACAGAAAGTGCATGCAAGCAACTTCCAAAAAATTTGTGAGTTGACAGAAACAGCCAACTGCCTGGACAGTCACCTGAGGTTTCTCCGCAATGCTGGGGCATCATCTTCAGCCTATATAGGCTTAGCATATCTGACAGACTCATTTGTGAAGTAGGATGTACACAAGGTCAACAGTTCAACCTCACATTGGGTGAGAGCAGTCCATGCACCAGAAACACCTGAATTCCACTAATGTCATGTCATGATTCAGGATTTTAAATTCTGGAAAATGTTGATGGTTTTTTAGTTCAGCTCTCCATTCTTCTTGGCTGTGTACATATGGCTTCATCTCAGCATCCCGTTCTTCTCCACATCTCTCTATCAAATGCCAGTCTACTATTGAGAGGCGTGAGCTTAGTTACTCTTCAAGAGTAACTGTTTCAGCTGCTGTTCCACAGCACATCAGAAGCCATCGGCCCACTGCCTGTTCAGCTGCCTTCGAAGAAAAGGGCACTGTACCTTTTCCGAGTTGCGAAGGCCACGTCAGGGATGGTGCCATATTGTCCTGGCCTCAGAAGATGCCTTTTGATAAAGCCATAACCACGCTTGTTTAGGCAAGAATCAGTAGTCCTTTGTTTCATGTCCTGTCTGTCCATTTTGTCATCAGTTGATTCGAGGATACTTTGTTGTCCAGTGGCTAACTTTTGCCACAATGAAAGCTAACTCCATACGCAGTTTCTTCAATGCCCATATTTTCTCTGAAGTAGATTGGTACTGCCAGGAGCCGACATGTCTCATAGTCATAACAAAAAAGAAAAATTTTCTAAGTTATTAAAACATTTTAAATGCCATATTCTGTAGATCTCTGAAGGGTTTGAAGATGACCTATCTAAAATATATCTGCTCAATTTTTAAAACATATCTAATATGACTACAAGTTCTATTGTAATGTCTAACTACTAACTATCATTTCTTTATATCCTAATGGTAATAATAACATTCAAGGATCAGAAAATTGCATTGTTAAATGAACGATATAAGTACAACTAGAAATATACATATAGCATTTTCTAACAATATCAATTTCAATATATATAATTTGTATACAATATAAAACAATCCAATCCAATGTAAAGTATTTAAAACTAGTAATTGTCTTTTTCTTCTTCTTTCTTTCTCTCTCTCTTTTTTAAATAAGAACCTTAAATCTAATCTGCTTAGTCTTTTTCCTAACCCTTGACAACAACTTGTAACCAACCCCCCTAAACAATGAAAATTATCCCAGACCCAAAACCCATTAAAAAGACCAAAAAACCACCCACCCCACACCCCCTCTTTGGGAATGTGGGCGTCGTATTCTTAAAATTGCTTCCTGCTGGGTATGGGCGAAGTTATCTTTATCCTGAAAGAAAAATTTTAGGTTAATTGTCAAATTCTAAGAAAGGTAACTATATCCTTCATTATCCATTCTGTGTATAATGCCAAAGTTCAGGGTTTATCTCAAGTCCTTATTCAAGTAGTCTTTGAGACTGGATCATCTCAGCTAGTCATCTCAAAATTGCTCTGAGCACCTTGTAGTTCAAAGCTGATCTGTAGATGATGTTTGTCAGCTTAGTGATGTTATTATTGTCCACGTGGAATTGTTGTTGTTGTGGGGCCCCAACTTCTTCCTGGAGACTTCAGTTGATGTTAGGCCTGGCCGTGAATTCCTGCAGAAAACTGATAAGAGACTCGAACACAAAGACATATATATGCAGCTAATTGAAGCCTTTTTTTTTTAGAATTAATCAGTACTCTATATGACCATTCATATCTTAGCGAAGTTTAAAATGTATATATATATATATATATATATATATATATATATATATATATATTTATATATATTAATCTTGTAAGTTTTGATATAAAATTTATACTTTAAGAAAAGTTTAAAGAATCAGAATAGAATCAAAGAGTTGAGATTAGTAATAGAATAGTCCCTTAATTAATTTGGCTTTTCTCCTGTCTCATAGCAGAAGATGGCTCTTTTATTCTGGCATGATACAGGGAGTTTGCATTTTCCTTTTAACAACATGCTTGAGTTTAAAGAAGGAGAGAGCCATTCTCCAACTCCAAAGTCAGCTTTAAATTTTAATTGGACTGGGACTATTAGAAGACCAATAGTGTTAAATCTTTAGAGAAAAGCAGAAACAAACATTTAGGAAGACATAAAATTTTTTAGATAATATATACCCTTACGCCATTTCACTCTGCTTCCTGGGATAGATGATTTGTCCCTTTTCTTCAGTTGTCTTATTTGTCCAGTGTTCTTCAGATTCCTTAACCTTCATTCTCCTAAAAGACAAAAACAAAAACCTTTCCCCAAGACTAATTTTGGGAATGTTCCTTTTTGGCAAGTTATTATCTGATTAAATGAAAAGACATGTGTTACTGGTATAAGTTAGTTTAAATTGGATGTTCATGTTGGTTGATGAGCTATCACCTCCTCTAATTAAGAGGTTTCTCTTGTTCAAATCGAACCTTTATCAATTTTGATGGTACCCACAACTTATCTTCTCCTGTAGAAACAAAAGCAAAACCTCGTCCCCAATGTAACACATACCCTGGTTTCCATTCTGAGGTCAGCACATCCTTAAAATATATAGGCTGATTTAATTCTATAGTTTTTTCTATTATCCAATGTCTCTCTGCAGCTGTTGTTCCTTTCTCATTGGCATTAAGAAAATTCAAAGTTAATAGAGCATTATGCAGTCTATTTCTGGGGGTTTTTGTTGCCCCTTTCTGTTTATTTAGCATATCCTTTAGAGTTCTGTTTGATCTTTCTATAACTGCTTGACCTGTAGGATTATGTGGTATGCCTGTAATATGCTTTATATTGTAATAAGCAAAAAACTGTTTCATTTTAACAGAGACATATGATGGAGCATTGTCAGTTTTGATTTGTGCAGGTATACCCATGATGGCCATAACTTCTAGCAAATGAGTGATTACAGAATCAGCTTTTTCAGAACTCAAAGCAGTTGCCCACTGAAATCCTGAATAAGTATCGATAGTGTGGTGTACATATTTCAGTTTTCCAAATTCTGCAAAGTGAAACACGTCCATCTGCCAGATTTCATTCCTTTGAGTACCCTTTGGGTTACATCCTGCTGGTAATGGCATTTGATTGTAGAAGGAACAAGTAGGACATTTCTTTACTATTTCTTTGGCTTGCTGCCAGGTTATGGAAAAATCCTTTTTTAAACCTTTACTATTGACATGATGTTTTTTATGACATTCTGAGGCCTCCAGCACATTTCCTATTAATAACTTATCAATCTCATCATTGCCTTGTGCTAGAGGGCCTGGCAGACCAGTATGGGATCGAATGTGAGTTATATATAAAGGATGACTCCTTTTCCTGATTGTATCTTGTAATTGAATAAATAATGAAGTTAATTCTGAAGCATCAGGGATAAATTCTGCAGTCTCAATATGTAATACTACTCTTTCAGCATACTGAGAGTCAGTTACTATGTTGAGAGGTTCTGAAAAATCCATTAATACCAACAGAATAGCATATAATTCTGATTTTTGAACTGAATTATAAGGACTTTGAACCACTTTACTTAAATTTTCTGATTTGTAACCTGCCTTTCCTTGTTTGTTGGCATCTGTATAAAGTGTACGAACTCCAGATATGGGCTTTACCCGTACAATTCGAGGCAAGATCCAATCAGCTCTCTTTATAAGATCAATTCTATCGCTTTTGGGATATTTGCTGTTAATTTCTCCCAAAAAATTACTGCAAGCTCTTTGCCAAGGTTCACTTTCTGTCCATAATTTTTCAACGTCCTCCTTAGTTAAAGGTACGACAATTTCTGCTGGGTCTATTCCTGCTAATTGACGAAGTCTCAATTTTCCTTTCCAAATCAAGTCAGAAATTTTTTCCACATAAGTTTTTAATTTTTTGTTTGGTTTATTTGGTAAAAATATCCATTCTAATATAATATCTTCCCTCTGCATTAATATTCCTGTAGGAGAATGCCTAGAAGGTAAAATAACCAAAATACAATCCAGCTTTGGATCAATACGATCGATATGCCCTTCATGTACTTTCTTTTCTACCAAGGCCAATTCTTTCTCAGCTTCAGGTGATAACTCTCTTGGACTATTTAGGTCCTTGTCACCTTCTAAGGTTTTGAACAAATTATGCAGTTCATCATTTTTTACCCCAACAATAGTTCGTAGATGAGAAATATTTCCAAATAATCTTTGAAAGTCATTAAGAGTCTGTAGTCTATCTCTCCTAATTTGCACCTTTTGGGGTCTAATTTTTTGTAGCTCTATTTTATATCCTAAATAATTAATAGAATCTCCTCTTTGTATCTTTTCAGGAGCAATTTGTAATCCCCAGCAAGGCAAAATTTTCTTTACGTCTTCAAACATTCTTTCTAAAGTATCTGCATTTGAGTCAGCTAGTAAAATATCATCCATATAATGATAAATTATAGATTTAGGAAATTTTTTACGTATCACTTCCAATGGCTGTTGTACAAAATATTGGCACAGAGTTGGGATATTCAACATTCCCTGTGGGAGGACCCTCCATTGAAATCTTTTAACCGGTTGAGAATTATTATAAGTAGGCACTGTGAAAGCAAATCTTTCTCTGTCTTTTTCTTGTAATGGTATTGAAAAGAAACAGTCTTTTAAATCAATAACTATGAGAGGCCATCCTTTTGGTAACAGAGTAGGCAGAGGAATTCCAGATTGTAGAGAGCCCATTGGCTGAATTACTTTGTTAATTGCTCTAAGGTCTGTTACCATTCTCCATTTACCAGATTTCTTTTTAATAACAAATACAGGAGAATTCCAAGGGCTGGTTGATTCCTCAATATGCTGAGCATTTAACTGTTCTTCTACCAGCTCTTCTAAAGCCTGGAGTTTCTCTGTTGTTAAAGGCCATTGCTGGACCCATACAGGCTTGTCTGTTAACCATTTTAAAGGTAGAGCTGTTGGTGTCTTTGGAAGATCATCAGTTGTTGTGCCCTGTTCTTGTATAATATGGATGGCTGGTGACCACTCAGAATAATGCCTTCTAATATTTCTCTCAGAAACATGTGCTAATTTATGATTTGTTTCTGAGATTGGAGGGATGTTAATCTGAGTATTCCATTGTTGCAACAAGTCTCGACCCCACAAGTTCATAGCTATGTTAGCTACATATGGTTTCAATTTTCCTCTCTGTCCTTCTGGACCTATACACTCGAGCCATCTTGCACTCTGTTTCACCTGAGATAATGTCCCAATTCCTAACAGTTGAACATTTACCTCCTGAAGAGGCCAAGTTGGATGCCAAAATTCTGGTGCAATTATGGTAATGTCCGCACCTGTGTCTACCAGACCAGACAACAAAACACCATTTATTTTTATCGATAATTTTGGTCTTTGTTCATTAATAAAAGTTTGCCAAAAAATTTTCTTTATATTTGCTCCTGAATTTTCTATTCTGTCTGTTTCATCATCCTGACCAGCATGACTTATTCCAATAGGTATTTGGTTATTTAATTGCTCTGGGTAGGGGTTTCCTCTACGACTGCAGGAAAGGTTTGAACTGGATTTGCTATTGAGGCCTGCATGAGGCCCCTCTGGGAGTTTCCCGAAGACTGAGGCAAAGGATTACCCTGTCTGTCCCTTGTTGATCTACATTCGTTGGTCCAGTGTTTTCCCTTACCAGAAGGAAGGGGCTTTCTGTTGCCATTGTTCCTTGAAGAAACATTGTTTCTAGGAATGACCTGTTTACAGTCCCTTTTCAAATGTCCTTGCTTTCCACATCCAAAACATCTAACATTCCTCAAACCTTTTGAAATTGCTTCTCCTACCCACGTATCATCATGCTCATGAGCTTCAACATTAACCGTATCTAATCCAATCTTCCAAAGGTGCAGATCTTGCCTTTAACGGCCTGATTATTGTTTTGCATGCTGCATTCGCATTCTCAAAGGCCAAAGATTCAATTATTATCTTACTAGCTTCTGAATCCGGGACCATTCTCTTTACTGCTGAAGCCAGTCTTTGTAAAAAATCTGTGAAAGATTCTTTTGGGCCTTGTACAACCTTTGTAAATGACTCAGTTTTTTTTCCTGGTTCCTCAACTCTGTCCCATGCATTCAAGGCTGCTGTTCGACATAAAATTAGGGTTTGGACATCATATAAACATTGTGTTTGTGCTGAAGCATATTGACCTTCTCCAATAAGCTGATCCTGGCAGACTTGTATTCCTTTATCCCTCCACTGCTTTTCTATGTTTTTAGCTTCGTCCTTGAACCAAGTTAGCCACTGAAGCCTTTGACTGGGTTCAAGAACAGCTTGTGCCAGCTCCCGCCAGTCCTGTGGTACAATCCTATTATATGTTGACCAAGAGTTTAACATTTGCTTTACATATGGGGAATGCATACCATAAGATACTATTGCCTCCTTAAACCTTCGTAAATCTATCATTTCAATTGGAGCCCAAATATTTTGTGTAGTCATTTGATCAGGCAACTGCTGTATGGTTACTGGACAAACTAAGGGTGACTGTGTGAAAACAGGCTTTCTTTCTGTAACCCTATGATCCAATCTTGAAGCAGCTTCACTGTTAGTTTCTTCTGTCTGAGTTTTTACAGGTTTAATAGGTTTTTCTAAAGCTGTCATCCTGGCACTTAAATTGACTATCTTTTTAAATAGTAAAATGAGGATAAACATAGTAATAAAATGCATAATTCGATCAACAGTAATCTTCTCATATAGCTGTTCCATTGTCAGACTGTCTAAAATTGCAAACAAATTTTCTTCCAATGTACACAGAAAACCCATTTTTTTTTTAATGTGGAAAAAAATTTTTTTCTTTTAAATAGTTTCCTTTAAAATATCTGATATGTTAAGTGACTTACCAAGTCCTTGTAGAACAGTACCAATCCGAGGGAATTTCAAACAGCCACCTAGTGTCCGAGGTGTGAGTCCAGAGAGAGAGAGAGAGAGAGAGAGAGAGAGAGAGAGAGAGAGAGAGAGAGAGAGAGAGAGCACGTGTTCCCGCTTGAGCCTAGTCAAGCCTTGGCTCTGGCTACCTTAAGCTCCAACCACGTGCGTTGGTTTTATAGGCAGGGTCCCTGTTAGGCAGGGCAGGCCTGAGTTGTTTGTAGCACTGGCTTTAAGCAAGTAGCTCAAGGTTAGTCCGGCCTGAGGCCAAGCCGACCTGGGCCCCGGGGTAGGGAGCCGGCCGCCCTGGCGGGAAACCAGACCTGCCGGCCGCCCTGGCGGGAACCCGGACCTGCCGCCAAGCCAAGTTAAGCGGTTTTAATGGATTCTTGTCACGTTGGGCGCCAAATGTAGATGTAACCAACCGTCTTATTAAATAAGAAACACAGAGCCGATTCAGAGAAGAAAGCCAAGAGGTCAGAACTAAGAGCCTTACCCTTCCTGCTTCAGCTATCCTGCTTCAGCCAAGAGAGCTCTCCGAAAAAGAGGCCTACTTCCTGTGTGTACGTCTTTAAATACTCTAGATGTTCTGCCTTCTCATTGGTTGTAAACTAAACACGTGACTGCCTTGTCATTGCCTGTATGTACCGCCCTCCAGGTCCTTAAAGGCGTGCGCCACCACCGCCACGCACTTGCTATGGCTCTATAACTCTGACCCCCAGGCAACTTTATTTATTAACATACAATTAAAATCACATTTCAGTACAAGTAAAATACCACCACAAGCTGAGCTAGTGATAAGCAGCCTGTTGCCTCATACAGTTTGCATGGCACAGTTGAAACTCCTGCATGTGCAGTGGTGAGAAGGAAATCAGAAACTAAGACAACCTCAAAGTTCCACTAAGAGAAGAGAGGGGAGGACAAGACTGTTTAGGAATGTGGAAATGTTACTTCATTGTGTCTCCAAGATTTTCTTATTTTTCTTTATAAGCTCTACAATGTTTTCCCATCCATAATGAAATATCTTCCTGGATCACATCAAACAGTTTTCAGAAAGTGGGAAAAGCTGAAATTGTTTGTTTCCCAAATGATGGACAGTCACCGGAAAGATTGGAATCCTGAAGAGCCAAGAGACTTCATTGACGCTTTCTTCACAGAAATGGCAAAGGTGAGGAAGATGCTGCCTGGGTCTTCTTAGGAAAAAAATATAATGATTTAGTAGTTTCCAATGGATTCTGCATTGCCATACATTTAAGAGTACAACATTGCACTGATTCCATACTAGATGAATTTCTATTCTTACTGGTCAGGTGAGTTTCTTTTTAGGATTATAGAAATCCCCTCACTACAATGCTCCAAGTTCTCAGAGGGCACTGATATTATTTGTTATGGCTCCTTTGTCCATCTTCAGTATCAAGCTTGTAGCATCTTTCCTCTCATCATCTGTTTCCATCTTTACATCTTCTCTCTCTGGTTCTTATCTTTAAGCCCCCTCTAATAAGGATAATTCAGGCTAATACTCCTCTCTCTAATTAATCACTTCTTTAAAGTCAATTTTAGCTTATCAAGTAACATGTATAGGTTATGAAAATAAGATCTGGCCATTTTTGTAGGTCAATGATTAACACACAGTACAACTATAAAGTATAAATATATTTTAGAAATACATTATAGCATTTCACCAGGAATATCATTAGAAGTAAAGGGTCCACTGCTGTTTGGCATGATATCCTGAAAATGGCAGGTACTGACACTGAATGCCCCTCCTTGTTCTTACTCTTAGATGAAGTAACTATACACAAAGAATAAGTAGCAATTGAATTTCAGAGTTCTAGTATTTGATGAGTTAGTCTGAGGCCAGTCACACTCCCCATCTCAGTTCCCACTGCAGGGCAGAGGCAGTTTAACTGAATGCTAGACTTTAACTTCAAGGCCTGGGTGGGGCTGTTGCCTTTCACTAAATCTATATCAAGACTCTCCAACAACACAAAAGACCAGAAAGTAGCCTGTTGCATGTAGGTGTTACCTCTGCATCTTTGTGACAATACTCTGCAGAAACAATTAAGATACTGAATATTTATGTTGATTCACAATTTCAGGAGTTTTTAATCCATTGTAAGAGGAGGAATGGCAGAGCATTTTAGCTCATGCTGGCAGAGGGGTATGCTGGAGCCTGCACATCATTATGTACTGGGAAGTAGAAACAAAGGCAGAGTCCAGGGCCTTGGTATAACTTTGACTATATTTCCGAGGATGGACTCTCCAAAGGGCTCTACCTCCTAATTCTCCTGAACCACCAAATTAGTCCCAGCAAGTAGGAACCAAGCATTAAAAACATGAGCTTGTAAGGGATGTTTCAGATTATTATCATAATGCTAATTATTATAAAATAATAAAATACTGTTTATTGCAGTCTTTAGAGATCCAACTCTAAGACTTCACCCAGGGTATACAAAAAAAAAAAAAAAAAGAAAAATCCATGATGTGAGTGAGAGCTAAACTTTTCTATCTGAGGGGTATTAGGAAAGAAACACACACGTCCTGATGATAACTTTTTTTTAATTCATCTTGAAAAATCTCTCTCTTTGAAAGTATCTGTTATCACACAGCTACATCTCTCTCCAGCAGAAAACTCTAGACGATATATAAGTTACATATTAAGGGTCACATTGCATTTCTTGAGAAAGAAAAAAGAAGCAGAACCATTCTGATAACACATGGGAAATCCTATGATTTCTCACTGACTTAGAATGTTATACTGACTATAACCATGGCAAGGTTTGGCTGTGAAGTAAGCTCCCTGGTGAGCAGGCAGGAGACACAAAGTACTTGAGTGCTCCACATTTTGAAGGACAGTGACCTTAAAAGTGTCCCAGGACCTAAACATAAACAGTTAGTTGGCAGAACCTTGAGTCTTGTATCATAAAGCTGAGATTTAGGAGTTCATGCAGAGAGTCAGTTGCTGAGAGAATGTGCGTAGGGAGTTATGTCTATAATGTTATCAGCCAGACTTTTGAAAGTGAAAAAATGGCACTGCAGTTACATTATGCCTGGCCCTGGTTCAACAACCAAAAACCTGGGAATCTATTCTTCTGTTATTCATTTGCAGGGACAACTAGTCTATTTTGAATTTGCTCTAAAATCTAAAATTAGCTAAATTTGTAAAAAGCTGTCTTCATAGCTGAGAATACTGTTATTTTCCTATGTCAGCCTGAGCTATGAAAAATATCCTAATATTATTTCTACTTATCAAAATTATAAAGCTGGAGAAGAAATTATCTTCCTGACCATTCACAGATATATGTATGCCCAGTAGATGGAATATATACAGCAGATAAACACACAGGTAGTGGAGGAAATATGCATAGCTGTTTTTTAGGGAAGAAATGTAGTGGCATATGAGAAAATTACCGACAGAAGCAGAACAGCACCCGTAGGCATGGGACCTGTGTGCTTTGCCTAATGAGGTTCTTCCATCAGAGAGTTATTCAACTGGTGGATTGACATTATATATATTAGTTGTCATCTACTGTAATATGCCATGGACCATGACAACTGTAATAATCTCAGTAGGCTTTCAGCTAGTCTGCAATATCACATCTGTCATAGAATCTTTGACTCACTGGATTCCAGTTTCCTCCTTGACCAAGTGTACAATGGTACATGCTTTTCTATCTTCTCTTTTATTTCATCTTCCTGGCATAGTATCTAGAGAAGCAATGTTTTATCCCTAGAGAAGAGGCAAAATATCCACCATATGGAATTCAGGTATGAGACCATCAACACTAGGAGAAATATTAACAAATTTATGCTTCCGGAGAAGGTTGGCAAAAATAATAATGCATTCAAAGAACTACTGATAGGACCCAAGATGTTTTTACAATGAAAGATTAGTGGGGAAATAACACAAACACTGAACATGGAGATTTCACTTTATTCTTTCTGTAGCAAACAAAAACGTATGTTAGGTATTTGCTATATTCCCATATCATTTCCTATGATTAAGATCTGTGTTGTTTGACTTGGGGTTCTATAGAGAAACAGAGCTGATAGAAGATTATATATATATAATATATATATATGTTTTGTAGAAAGCCATTGTTGGACTAGCTGGATAACAGCCTGCATGCCATTCTACTATATAAATAAACATATATATTATATATTTATATATAATATATGTGTATATTTTGTATTATATATCTAATTATTCTAATATATATATAATATGACTATATTTAACAGGAAGAATATATGTGTCTTTGACTTTTTTGACTGCTCTTAATACCCTTTTCCTCCTACTGGGCTGCCTTGTTCAGCCTTGACATGAGGGTTTGTACCTAGTCTTTTTGTAACTTGTTAGGCCATGTTTGGTTCATTGACCAGGGAGACAAGCTCTTTTCTGAATAGAAACCAAGAAGTGGATCTGGGAGAGAGAAGAATGGGAGGTATATCAGAGAAGTGGAGAGAAGGAAACTGCAGTCAGAATATAATGTGTGATAAGAGCATAAATAAATAAGCAAATCCTTTAACTAAAACAATACACACTATCTTTTCTAGCACCCAGACAAAACGACTACAAGTTTCAATGAAGAAAACCTTATCTGCAGCACTCTGGACCTCTTAGTTGCTGGAACAGAGACAACGTCTGTGACACTGCTCTGGGCTCTGCTCTACATGTCTATACACCAAGAAGTGCAAGGTGACCATATGCTGAATGCACCTGGACAAGGAAGAATGGTGCTTCTGAAAGTTGTTGCTTAGACGGGGCTAGAAGCTTGAATGATAGATTGGAAGACATAGAGCAGCTATGAGGCAAGGTGTTTTGATGTATTTGGAAAAGAGTGTGGCCTTCAGATGTACTGTCAGAATTGAGATAAGTCATTGGTGCAAATTTTATATTCTGTGCTTTGCAGCATCTTCAGTTCTAGGGAAATACAGAGAATTCAGCTGTCACTGTGATAGATTCCATCCGACAATGACACTGTAGCATCTAAATCTACTCAGTCCCTCCTTCCTTTGCAGCAGTGCCTTCCTGTTTGCCCTGGACACCATCCATATGCCTTTGTCAGATACCTGGCATTCTGTTGATGCCACTTCTGTCTGTCCAGACTATATCACATACACACACTGCATGGTGCCTCCCTACATTTCATTTTCTCCACTGGCATTGTCCTTATGCTTACCTCTAAGTATGGTATTGGGATTTCCCTCTACCAAGCATATACTATCCAAATATCTTGAGCTTTCAGAAAAATCTTCTCAGATATTATGCTTAAGATATTTTATATTCTGCTAAGAATTGACTGTCTGGCAAATTTCTTCCATGGTCTCCCTTGAGAAATGCCACAAGATGCCCTATCACTGGGATTTGCACATTGTTTATGACCCTCACAGAGACTTTCACCCCTTCAGAAATATTGGACCATCCCATCATTTTTATTCCTCCAGATTATAGAAGAATTGGCTTAGCAAGTGGGATTAAGAATTTTCATGCAACAGAACATTTTTTAAATCATGGTAAGAATATATGAGTGAAACATAAAGTCACTGTACCACATTAAAGTCAACTATTTTGCTCCAAGATGAAACTAAGAATAGTGATCACTATGTGTCCCAAATAGTAAAAATAAATTGGTCATTTCTTGGGCTCCATCCAATTTTTGAGACAGGGTCTTTCACTGAACTGGAACCCACCAAGTAGACTAGATGGTCTGGCCAGTAAGGCATAGAAATCTGCCTGTCTCTGCGTCTCAGCACACTAGAATGGGATGCATGCAACCATAACAGGATTTTTACATTAATTCTAGGGATCAAACTCAGGTCCTTAAGGTTGCATTACTATCAATTTACTGAATGAGCTTCCTTCACAACTAACCTCTTTTCTTTCTTGTTGCAAATTGTATATATTATTGTTTCTATATTTATTTATATGTATGCTACCCAAATTTCTACTACTGTGATAAAATACTATAACTAAAACTGACTTATATATAGGAGAGTTTATTTTGACTGACAGAATCTATAACTACACATGAAGGATGGCAGTGGGAAGCAGGAGCAGGAAGCTGAGAAATCACATCTAAACTGCAAACACAAAGCAAAATAAAACTGGAAGTAGGTCAAGGATAGAAACCCTAAAAGCCCATCCCTAGTGACATACTTCCTCCAGTAAGGCTCTATTTCCTAAAGATACCCTGGCTTCTCAAGCAGCCCCACCACCTAGGACTAAGTGTTTAAATTCTACAGCCTATAAAGTACATTTCTCATTTACTCCTCTTCATTTGGGCTTTGGTCCCTATAGCCTTATGGCTATGTTATGATGCAAAATTCATTTAGTCTAACATTAAAAGTCCCCATAGTCTTTAACAGTCTCAATACTGTTCAAAAGTCCAAAGCCTCTTCTAAGACTCAAGGTAATCTCTTAATTGTAACCCTCTATAAAACCAAAACACAGATTTGTATCATTCCAGAATACAGTGGCAGAGAATATACATTTCCATTCATGAAGGAAAGAATGGAGATACAGTGAGGAAATACTGAAAGCAAGAGTGAAACCCAACAGCTTAAATATAAAATTCTGTAAGTCCATGGCTAATATCTGGAAATTTAGTTTCATGGGACTAAGATGGCTCCTGATAGGAGAGCCAAAAGGGTGTTTGTCTGCAACATAAATCTCTCTCTATGACTGGTTACACTCCCTGTATGAAGGCTCCTTTGCTGGTGTATCATGAGTCTGGCATCTCAAACACCTTGTAGGTTCTACTGTATCCCAGCCTTCACATTCAAAATTTCATGCAATGGCCTTTCGTAGCCTTCTAATGACGACTCTACTGTTAGTTATTACCTTTCCTCAGTAGCTGTCTGAAATGCCATAAAAAGAATCATCAAGTTCTTCATTCTTGTATCTACCATAACTCCAAAGCATGATGGTGAACTGACAAGTACAGCTGCCAGGTTATGATGAACCTCTGGCTTTTTGGATCACATTTGCATTAGCTTTTGTTTTCCAGAAACAGGAGACTTGCCTCCTTGTGACTTTTCTTTTTGCAAATTGGAAGCTTATCTAACGTCTTACTTTCAGGGAAAGTTTCCAATTGTTTCACTGAACAGCAATAGGCCTCTCCCCTTAATGGCAGTAATTTCTTTAACAATGACAGCCTGTTGTTCACCAGAGGTTTTGGGGGGAGGCAATATTAAGTGTTTAGTACTCCTTTTCTTTCCAAGCCATTTATTTTTAATTTCATTCTGCACAATTTCCTCTTTTTAATCATAGCATAGACCCAAGAATAAAGAGTGATAACCATACCAAAGACTCAATTGAAATTTTTATGCCAAAAAATTACTCTAATTGGAAGAGCAATGAAAGAGATACCATGATAGAGGGAGACATCATGGAGATAAGGAGAAACTTGATTCTAGGGAAGTTCCCAGGAATCCTCAATGATGACCCTAGCTTAGACTACTAGCAACAATGGAAAGGGTGCCTGAACAGGGTTATACCCATAATCAGATTGGTGAATACCCTAATTGTCATCATAGAGCCTTTCTCCAGCAACTGATGGAAGCTGAGGCAGAGATCCACAGCCAAGCAACAGGCCAAGCTCCAGGAGTCCAGTGGAAGAGAGAGAAGAAGGATTCTTTGAGCATGATCATCCACATCATAATGAGGAAACCTACAGAGACAATCAAACCAAGCTAGTGAGAACTTAGGAAATTTAGACCAACACCTGTGGAGCCTCCATGGGACTGGACTAGGACCTCTGCATAGTGAGACAGTTGCATAGTTTGATCTTCTTAAAGGGTCCCCTGGAGTAGGATCAGAATCTATCTCTGGTGCATGAACAGGCTTTTGGGAGTCCACTACCTATGATGGGGCACCTTGCACAGCCATGAGGCAAGGGGAGTTGCTTTGACCTTCCTCTACTAAATGTTCCTTCCCATTGAAGGCTTTATCTTCTTGTAGGAGAGAAGTGGGATGGGTTGGGAGAAGGAAGTTGGAGGGGCAGGAAGAGTAAAGAAGGGGATTAGTATATAAAATGAATAAAAAAATTTCTTAATTAAAAAAAAAGAAATTACTCCATTACTTTTTATCATAGTCTCAGGCAAGTTCTTAGGGCAAGAACAGAATAGGCCATCAGATTCTTGGTCAATTTATCACATGAGTGATTTGCAACTCAGTTGCAAATCAAGATCTTACTTCCTTCTGAAACCTCATGATCCAGGCCTACACTACTGTCTTTCAGGCTCCTATTAGAATGACCCATTAATCTCTGCTTATAGCAGTGAATCACTTCTCTATTCCAATGTTGTGAAGTCTTCCACATTTCTTTAAAATAAATAATATAAAGCCTAACATGTTAAGTATCTTTATAGTAGTAACCCCATTTCTTTGTATCAATCTCTGTATTAGTTATTCTTTTATGACTAGATAAAATTCCATGACCAAAAGCAATTTCTTGAAGGAAGAGCTTGTTTTGGTTTGTAGTTCCAAGAAGAGACTCCATTAATGTGGGGAAGCCATGGTGCAGATGGCAAGAGAACACTGAAAATTCACATCTCAACTGCACACAGGAAGCAGAGAGAAAACTGAAAATGGGGCAAGGTTATGAACTTTCAAAGCTGATGCAAGTGACAAACTTCTTCCAGCAAGGCTATATCTCCTAAAGGTTCCATAACCTCCACAGACAGTGCCAAGGACTTGCACCAAGTGTTCAGATACCAGAACCTATGGGAAACATTTTATTATTCAAAATTCCACAACATGGTTCTTGGGTTGCAATTTAAAATGCATGTCCACCTGACTATTTAAGTTTTTAAAAAGTTTGAGTGCTTTTGAGGATCAAATTTGACTTCTGTAGCAGATGCTCCAGAATATCACTAGACTTACATGACAGATATTACACTCATTTTCTATTGCAATATTCACAGGAGTCAAGATGTAGGACCAATCAGAAAATTGATGGACCATGAATAGATAAAGCATCGCATACAGGAGCTAGAGAGCATATTCTGTCATGAAGAAAAGTTTTGATAACTACCCTAGCATAAATGAGCTTTCAGGACAAGATACTAAATTAAGTAAACAATTGCAAAATTACAGAAACTGTTCTATCCAATGCAAATGATTTATCTAGAATAATAAATTTCTTAGACACAAAAAGTTGAATGAGGGATGGGAACTTGAGTGCGTTTATAAACATTAGGTCTCAGTTTCAGATGAAAATTCCTTGACAATTATATCCACAATAATATGTTAATATTATACTATAGGCCTATATCACGAGGCTTCAGAAGTAAGTGAGGTTTTGATTTTCAACTGAGTTGTTGGCCGCTATTTGATACTTTGACCAAGAATCTGGTGGCCTTTGCTCTTGCTGTAAGAACTTGCCTGAGGCTATGATTAAAAGTAATAGAGTAATTTCTTTGGCACAAAAATTTCAATTGAGTCTTTGGTATGGACTTAATAGTTATTGGTTTATACACTTAAAAATTGCTATGAAGGTCCATAATTGGTGGAACACACAATTATAATACTTGAGAGTCTAAAGCAGGAGAAATAGAAGCTTGAGGTTGTCTGGCCATAAGGGAAGACCCTACCGCAAACACAAAACATGGCTATCATGATAATTTTTGTTATATGCATATGCCCATTTAAGTATTTGTGGACTATAGTACACTGATAGGCATTTATTTCTCTCACAGAAGAAATGTGAAACTACACCTGTAACGGGCTTATTATTCTAACTCCTTTAACTTGTCACAAAGTTAAACTGGGAGAGAGGATCAACATTTTCTAAAGTGGCTCCCATGAGGACAGCATTTGTATCCACAGGAAAGGAAGAGGGGAAAGAAGCAAGGAGCCATCTTTTCAGACCTTGTCCCAGGATAAAGTTTCATGTCTATTTTCATTTTCCTGGCCAGAACATAGTCACATGCTCACATTTACTACAAAGAAATCTAGGAAATTAAGATTTTAAGTTTTTAGCTTGGCATCAGTGGAATCTCTATTAATAAAAAAACGGGTAAACTACATGGAGGAGAGTGAGCAGTTTCAATTGCTTAAAACAAGGCGTGTTTATTCTTAATAGTTAGATGAGGAAACTGAGCCTGGAAGAATGAAAGTGACGTCAGCAGCAAATAATGTTCACGAAAAGCTTGCTCTTTGCCTTCTACTCTGAGACATCTCCTTAAGAAATCACAGCCAACAGATATTCTGTAGTTTGAAAGGTTGTGTCCTCCTTATAAACTTATTTCTTGAAATATAATTACCAAATGAGTGGCATTAGGAGATACAGGACAAGTCAGTGAGATGGTTCATTGGTAAAAGGACTTCTTGCCAACCTGACAACCTGAGTTCAATGCCAGCATCCAGAGGGCACAAGAAGAGAATTGACTCCTACAAGCTATCTTATAGACTCCACTCTTGGACTAATAGAAAACTAGAAGTTTTTAAATTTTTATTTTTAGAAGCAGGAACCATAATGGATCCCTTCCCCTTATGACACTAGAGAACAGTAAAGCTTTGCCAACTATGAGACAAGATTAAGCGATGAAATCTCCTGATGCCTTGATTGTAGGTTTCCCAGGCTGCCAAACTCAGAAAACTAAACTTTTGGATTTTTTTGTTTTGTTTTGTTTTTTCTCTCTCTTCTTTTATTCATTTTCAGATCCCTCTCTCATCCCTCCACCTGATCCCCCTACCCCCAATCCCACCCCTTATCACCTCCTCCAACAGAGTAAGTTTTCCCATGGGGGGACAGGTAAGACTGGTACATTCAGTTAAGGAAAGACCAAGCCCCTCTCCACATTTTCAGTGGTGAGCAAAGTGTCTGACCATTGACCATACATAATGGGATCCAGAAAGCAGACTCATGCACCAGGGATAGATCCTGATCACACTGCCATTTCCACAGCTCCAGAGAAGCTAGGAAACATGAAGGACCCTAAGAGAGATGTACGGATCACCTTGGGAAGGGAAAAGAGAGGAGATCCAGATGAGTAAACTGGGGATAACATGGGGGTGGGACAATAGAGAGTAGGGGATGGGGGATGAGAACATGAGGGAATGGGATGGTAGAGCTGAAGGAGGAATAAATTGGGAAAACAATGAAAGAGATATCTTGATAGAGGGAGACATTAAGGGGTAAAGGACAAACCTGGTGTTAGGGAAATTCCCAAGAATACACAAGGATTACCCCAGATTAGACTACCAAAGTATGTTTTTTATAAACCACTTGGTGAAGGGAACTTATTTGAGAAGCCCAATTTGGTAGTACTATGTGATTAGCCATGCTGATCACAGCTAATCAGTTCAGGGTAGGTAGAAAGCTGTGTTATTTTGTAAGAACAAGGAAAATTATAGTTGACAGTTTTTCAAAGCAGTCCTTTGAAGAGTTGAGGAACATGGTGTTCCTTTATAAAAAGAACACTGGATGAAATGTAAGAAGATAACTTCCTGGAGATAACTTTTCTGTCTTCAGAAAAGACACTAAACTTTCAAACTAACAGAGCCCGTGTTTTCTGGCAGAAAAAGTGCAGGCTGAGATTGACAGAGTGATTGGCCATGGGAGGCAGCCAGGCACAGCTGACCGAGAGTCCATGCCCTACACCAATGCTGTCATCCATGAGGTGCAGAGGATGGGCAACATCAACCCCTTGAATGTTCCCAGGGAAGTAACAGCAGATAGCACACTGGCTGGATTCCACCTGCCCAAGGTAACTTTGCACTCTCAGATTCCAATGCTCCAGTCCATCCTAGGCATTATCTGAGGAATCTAATCATAAAAAGTAACATGTATTTCTGCCCCAAGAAATCATTTAAATTGAGAGGGAAAGACAGTTTTCCCAGAAAAAAAAAAAAGAGCTTTCTTGCAATGTGTCTAAGTGATGTTTATGTGTATAAAGAGGAGTAGAGAAAGAAAAATACCTTGATGGAATCTGCTATGATATCAGCAAACAAAGTAAAAGTTGGCTTTATTAGCTGAAGGACATCCTAGCATCTTCTGACATTAATTTGGCCTCACAGGAGTCAGTAGTTCTTTGCCATATCTGTGCTCATAGGTGATTTCCAGGTCTTGCTTACTCTCCACAGTTGAGGTCTTTCTATCTCACAAAGAAAACCAGTCTAAAGTGAAACATTAATTATAAGGAAGGAAGAAGTAAACGAGGGTGTTTGTCAAGCAATTATGTGCTGAGGATGCTTATGATGTCAAAATGTCCTAACTCTCTTTTCATAACTACAGATCCCCACTTCATATATTAGGAAGTAGAGACTCAGAATTTACTTTACCTAAGAACTCTCCACTACAAATTACAGCTTCAGAAGAGTTGGGATCCAGAACTATTCTGGTTATGTATATGGCCAAGGACTTGCTACATTAGAAATCGAAAGATCTCTCTTATACTTTTCCTCATGGATCCCACTTGCATTCCCTCTGATCACAGAGGAAATGCACAACCCAGCTTAGGATCTACTCAGGATTCCTGCAGAGTGTACTCCTGATCAGTTCACACTCCTTCTGTTCAAGGCACAATCCTGTCCATTCTTTCTGTTCACTCTATACTGAACAAAAGCCAGACATTTCTTGGCACTGAGAAAATAAATTCCTGAGGCTTCAGTTCAGCATGGCAGCAAGGAGGTGACTCATGCAATCAGTCCTCATGATGATGGCCAGGAAAATAAAGAAAGCCTGGAGGAGGTTAATTCTCCACCTGATTTATTCCATCCAGTTCTTCAGCATGGACAAAGATGCTACATAGTCAGGGAAAGTCTACTGCCATTAGTTAATAATCTCTAGAAATGTCCTCACAGCTATTATCAGTGGTATTCTTTTGTAATCACCTCAACAATTATGAAATACAGGAGTCCAGAATCAGGGTTGAATACCAGAAGTAGCCTCTGTGGATAAGTAATACTTTGTATTAGATACTCAGGACATGTTGTTCTCCAAGAAAGTCTTCAGAGCTGGGACAAGAACAATCTACTTGGAAACACAGATATAATCCATTCATATAATCCCAGAGCCCAGACACAGGCCTTTGTATCACATCTTCAAAAAATGATTGACAATGTCAACTGCAACAGCAGCTCTAGACACTGATGATCTAACCGGATAATACCCAAGGGAGGCAGTGCCTTTGACCTCACAGGGACCTAGTTCAAGAAGTGTCCTCATCTCTGCCTACTGTGTGACTCTAAGAAAATTGTTAATCTCTCATAGCATTAATTTCTATAGCTGTACAATGCAATGGAAGCCCAGAACAGGTCGTGTGCAGTCCTCATAAGAAAAGAGGTCAAACATGCAGAGCTTCCCATTCCACATAGCAGTTATACATTTG
Organism: Peromyscus eremicus; assembly: GCF_949786415.1. Lineage (NCBI taxonomy): Eukaryota > Metazoa > Chordata > Mammalia > Rodentia > Cricetidae > Peromyscus > Peromyscus eremicus. The sequence goes on along the minus strand of NC_081417.1, from coordinate 110,823,148 downwards.
ATTGCTTACACAGCTGAAGATTTTCTGTCCTTAAAACATCCTGAAAAAGATAAGCATGTCTGTGCCAGTTTATAAATAATGAGAATACACAGGGGAAAACCCCTGGGTTCTTTCTATAGGTAGATAGGCTGGAGTGGGGGAACAGAGTATGGGAGGCAACAAAAGAAGTTCTAAAGAAAAAGATGCTAGTGCTGAGAATAAAAAGTGTTTGACTTCACTTAGACAATATTTGAGAAGGACGATTGCTCATGACAAAGGAAATACAGGGAATTGGAATGAATGGAATAAATTGTCATATTTGAAAAAATAAATACCAGCCCATGGCAGAACAGGCAATGAGGGAAACTCATCCTAGAGAATTTAATAATACTCTTAATACTAAGACTGATGGAAACACACTGCAGAGTAGTAATGAAAATGAGGAGAGGTGAGAGTATGGTGTTGTTAAGTTGCAATCACGGCATAGTTGGCATTGTCAACTGTGGAGGAGGAGATATGGATCAAAGAGAGAACTAAGGTGAAAAGTAGTAATTGACCTTACAAAATCAAAAAGAGATTGATAGAATAGATCAGTTCACTGATGGGTATTGGTGGAATTATTAAGGCAACTCCACATAGCTAAAATGAGGTTTATTTTGTGCGTAACTTACAAATAAAGGGATAGGTTACAGGGTCCAGGAAAGGTGCAGGGCAGTCCAGCGGTGTTCTCTGGAGAACTCTGCTTGATCTATCTCCAGCATCCAAGATCCCAGGAACCAAGAGAGACAGCACATCAGGATATCAGGTCTTAAGGGCTCCTCTCTCAGCCCCACCTAGTAGGCATGACAGTTACCAGAAGCCTCGATGGAGGTAATACTTCCAGGGCAAAGCTGGAACAGCTACCTACTACAGATGGGTAGGATGAGTCAGTGAGCCTTTAGATGCACTCTGGGAAGTCCAAGCACCATGCCAGGGAGCCTGATGGACTGGGCTTGCTTACTATGCTTCCTTGATGTGTTCCTAACCATGCTGAGGGACAGGGTTCACAGGCCTCCACACTGAGGTTTAAGAATAGAAAAGCAATGATGGAAGACTCATCATTTCTTTTGCAGACCTTCCATGGCCCTCACTGTAGGAAGGAGCTGGGTTGATGGTTGTTCACCCCATGTCCAACCATCTTCCCAGGGATGGTCACATGTTGCCTCTCTAGGCAGATGTTTGTCTCTTTCCACAGACCTGAATTTTATAATAAAGAGCAGACTAATAGCACTGTAATATCCTAAGGACACAACCCATTATTGATCTTTACTGAGGACAGGATTTTTCGAGGAGCTGAGGGTGTAAAGAGTAATGGGAGCTTGGGAACTCCCATCCCTTGTCTGGGTCTGTTCCATACGTCAAGCATTGACTCTTTGCTGTCTTCCTTAGGGGACCATGGTCCTGACCAATTTGACTGCTCTGCACAGGGACCCCAAAGAGTGGGCCACTCCAGACACCTTCAATCCAGAGCACTTTTTGGAGAATGGACAGTTTAAGAAGAGAGAATCTTTTCTGCCATTCTCAATGGGTGAGTGGTAATGGGGCTGAAAGAGGTCAGAATTCTAATTCATCCTTTCCCTCCTCTTCTCACTAGTATCCCCACTCTAACTTGATTATCTCCATATGGCCTCACTCAGTACATCCCCAACGTGATTGTTTTTGGAGCCCAATGTTCTCTGGACCTGGCACCGTTTCAGACCACTCCTACCTCACAAGTTCTCCTTGCCTCTGATGGAAATTGTGGTGCCATAAGGGCTTCATGTCTCATCACATTTAAAATGTTCTCATATCCACACAGCTGTAAAATAAAAGCAGGAACACACAGAAACTCACTGGTGTTTTGCTACTGAGGATTGTATTGCTCGCTCTTAATTAGAGGGTTTATTAGTACACAAATTATCTCAAACAATCACAAAATTGATGTAGTTGTTAGTAATCCAGTAGCAACAAGGCATTAATGTCTATTTAATGTGATAAGCAAACTCCAATTAAGAGGAGAGCTTCTTCTTATTCAAGACCATTTGCCCAAAGAATTGGCAGAGCAGATCAGGCTTAAGTTTTCAGTCCTAATTCAGTTCTTTCTCTATTACATATGCATGGCAACTGACCTTCTCAGTTATAGACCCTTCCACCTTAGGATTCCCTGAGTCCATGGCCTGTGTATTAGTTAGAATCTTGCTGTGTAACAACTATCCAAAACTGTATTATTTCCAAAGAGTATATTATCCTCAGAGGTTTCCAGGTAAGATCAGTGGCTTACCTAATCTTGATTAACTTGCCATACACATTGTTCTGGTCGTTCAAATGGTGTTGCTAAATATCCCAAGAGACAGAGCAGGAGCACACAACTGTGGTAAAATCCAGGCTGAAAACTGTCAGCCTATGACTCTGATGACCTATAAAAATCATTAAACCATTCCAGTTCGAGGAGAAGAAATTCCTACGGACTTTGGAATAGTTGTGAAGTCCCAGTGAGTATAACAAGAAACCAAGGCAAGAGAGCAGTTGGGTGTTTTGCTTTCAGCATTTCTTTATGGTAGAGGTGCATGAAATTCAGTTACCTGGAGATGCCCAATGAGGACAAGAAGAGGCAAACCTGCATAACCCCCTGGGTTGAAAAAGCAGCAGTCTGTATTTTCTATCAGCTCAGCTCAGGAGAGATCTTTCTTCTCACTTCAGTGACCCACATGCCAATCATCTCTGAAATGACCTCACAGACAGACCTTGATTTTCTAGTCATCTCTCAGTCAAGATGGTCACTGACTTGGTTACTGTTCTTTGTTGTGAAGACACTTCATGAGCAAGGCGACTCTTATAAAATAAAACATTTAATTGGTAGCTTGCTTACACTTTCAGAGGATTAGTCCATGATCCTTATGGCAAGAAGCAGACAGGCATGGCACTGGAGCAATATCTTGGAGTTTTACGTTTTGGTCTATAGGCAGAAAGACAGAGAAACAGACATTAACAGATAGAGAGAGATGCACAGTGAGAGTAACAGAGAGAGAGAGAGAGAGAGAGAGAGAGAGAGAGAGAGAGAGATTGAGCATAGTGTGGTTATTGAAATCTCAAACCTCCTTCTAGTGACATACCTCCTTCAACAAGGCAACACCTCCTAATTCTCAAAAGAATTTCACTGCCTTGTGAATAAGCATTCAAATTTATGACCCTATGGGGGACATTTTCAATCCAACCATTACAGTAATCAAGATTACTCATCTTATAGGCCAAGCTTTTAATCATATGCTCCACATTGAAAAACTAATTCACACACCTTGCACAGAGGGAGAGACTGATTCACATAACTACTGTCTTATTAGGGTTTCTATTGCTGTGAAGAGACACCATGATCAAACCAACTATTATAAGGCAAAACATTTAATTGTGGTTGATCACCTACATTTCAGGGGTTTAGTCCATTGTTGCTATGGTGGGAAGCAAGGCAGCATGCAGACAGACATGGTGATTGAGAAGGAGATGAGGGTTCTTACATCTTGACCTACAGCTAACCTGAAGTGGTCTGTGGAGCCACAGGTTTTCCTGTGTCCTGCCAGATCCTGAGGACCCCCAGCCATGTACAAAATAATCACTCAGAGGCTTATATTAATTACAAACTGTATTGCCTCTGTTAGGTTTCCTGCTAGCTAGCTAGCTCTTTCATCTTAGATTAAGCCATTCCTATTAATCTATATGTTGCCACATGGCCATGGCATTACCAGTCTGCTGGCATCCTGTTGCTCATTTTGTGTTGGGCACAGGTCTCTCTTGACTCTGTACTTCTCCCTGCATCTCTGCTTGAATTTCTTGCCTGGCTGTAAGTTTTCTGGCCACAGGCCAAAACAACTTTATTTTTTATCTAATGGGAGCCACACATATTCACAGCATATAGAAAGACATCCTACAGCAGGTCTGAGATACTGGGGATAGCTTGACATACATGAAACCTCTAAGTCCACCTCTACAGCAACACACTTTCTCCAGTAGGGCCATACTACCTACTACAACAAAACCACACTTCTCAGTAGTGCAATTCTCTATGAGCTTATGGAAGCCAATTGTATTCAAACTAACACAATTACCATATTAGGAAGGCTGTGGTTCATGGCAAGGAGTGGTTTAATCACAGTAACAGATGGGATTGCAGACAGGTCAGGTCATTAGCCCTGAATCCTAACTCTGCATATAATGGTGTATAGATTCTTACAGAAGAATCTTGGAAACTTAAAGAGTTGTTAGCCATGTTATAAATAACAGACAACAGGAAGAGCATGAGGAGAACAGAAATGAGTGAAACAACATGGTGAAAAACAGATGTTACATAACACAATGACATCATCATCATCATCATCATCATCATCATAACACATTTATGTTTACTATGCACCTTTTCAGGTCTGCTTTCATTTTATTTCCTCAACAAACTGTGTTAGGCAGGTAACAAAGTGGAAAGAGGCATACATCAGAAAATTCTGCAGTGTTTAATGTCTTTGAAGTCCAATGCAGCTACCTAAACATTAGCCTGCAGAGAAGGAAGCATATTATCTTTCCTGCTACCATGTCCTTGTTAGATGTACCAAGAAGACATTGGAAAATATGTCCAAATATTAATTTACTTTTGTCTAAATACTGTTCTAAGCATTTTGTTATAGTCTTTATAAATTTATTTTTCTTGATGTTTTTAAAACTTTGTTCAGTCAAAAATGTATTTTTTTTAAGAAAAAGCACTTAATGACAGAGGAGACATCTAACTTCATAAAACACTTACTTTGGGAAGTATGTAAATAACATGATTCCCAGAAGTCACATAAAATTTTGGAGCATGGTGTCATGTGCTTATAATCCTAGCAGTTGAATGCAGTGTCTCTTGAGACTCAGTTACCAGAACTACTTGGCAAGTTGCAAGGCAGTTAAAAACCTATTTAAAGTAGATGAGGGTCATAGCATTTGAGGATGAACACCCATGGTTGTCCTCTGGCATCCATATACATTTGCAAACAAGTGTACACATGATGAGCAGACATATGAATGAACACATCAACAGAAACATGGTTTAGGGACTGGAAATCTGCAGTACTGTTGGAATGCATGGTGAGGATGTTCACATGGTGAGGAAGAGAACAGTGGCATGCTAGGAATGTCCTAGATCATCAACAATCATCCATGTCAACACAGATATCCCATAGAGAGACTGAGGAGTTGACAGGTACAGAAATGGATGTAGACACGAATACATGTGTCTATACACATACTTAGATAAATACACCTTGTGTATATGTTTATGGTGTGAGATGTCCCAGAGCAATGGCTTCCAGATTTGTGAGAATGTCTCTTGCCAAGGTCTTATTTTCTACATATCATTGTTCAAAAAATAGAACCAGGATACCTGGAATGATGGCAATTTCTTGGGTTGGCAAAATGAAAACACAAATCTGAGATATATAGCTACACCAAAGATCAGGAAATAACAGCTTGTATTGGGTTCTAATGGCCAAATCAGGAAGATGTTAGACATAATCCACTGGATACATAGTTCAGGATCAGCTTGGCATTTACAGTATGAAGTTGGGGACACCTGTACCTTGATGTCCCAAAGTCAAGTGAAAAAGTGACTCATCTTCTGCTTTTGTCCTGCAGGAAAGAGAGCTTGCCTGGGAGAACAATTGGCCAGGTCTGAGCTGTTCATTTTCTTCACTGCTCTCATTCAAAAGTTTACCTTCAAGCCTCCAGTCAATGAGAAGCTGAGCCTGAAGTTCAGAATGGGCCTGACCATTTCCCCAGTCAGCTACCGCATCTGTGCTGTCCCTAGACTGTGATGCTGGAGAAGGAAAAAGAAAAGAGTACAGGGAAGAATGGTGTATGCCCTGAAGCTTTTGGTCCTTGCCCATATGAGAGGAGAACAATGTCAGAGAATAAAGGTGATTCAAGAAATATTGAAGGAATTGGACTAAAAATATGAATCAAATCACTGGACTGTTGACCCCTAATTTGGTGGTGGGCAAATCATTTATGAGCTCAAGGCATATCTTTTTATCTAACAGTTGCAAGGAGAATGATGATTCCTTCCATAATGAGAATGCACTGAAAATGAATTGCTGAATTAAAAATGCTAAGTGCATCATAATTCACATCTCAAGATGTATTCCTTCAGTTTGTCTCCTTCCTCCTTTCCTAGACATGCATTTGTTTCTGGCCAATTGAAATGTTGTTTAAAGTGGTGCAAAGAGAGAATAAGGATCAGAGCTCAGTTTCTGGCTACATCCTTAGGAAGAGGCCATGAAGACTCTTGCAATTTACAGATGTGTCTCTAACATGTAGCTCTATCTCCAAGTAGTCCTGGAAACCAGCAGAGCAGGAATATTTCCCTAGGCACAGGCAGGCAAAGCAAGTGGTGTCAGATCAGTTTCCTTTTATAAGTAGTAGTTTGACCATGACCTTGAATCTCAGGATAGGTAATACCTGATCACACATAAGCAAACCTGTAATTAGGCTTGGAAGGCATATGGTAATTGAAGGGCTCTAGTAGACACTATTATGGCAAACATGACTCATAAGACTAGAATATTAAAATTTTTCCAGGAATAATTTCAGAATAAATCAACAAGAATGTTGGATTACACATTTGAAAAACTTGAAAGTTTCCTCTAACACTAAAAAGTAAGGGGAAATGGAGAACCAAATTAAACCAGGACAGTCCCATATGAATAACTACTATAAGGAATCTGTAGTCAGGTTGTGGTTCATAACTTTAATATCAGTACTTGGGAGGCACACACTTTTAATGACAATACTTAGGAGGCAGAGGCAGGCATATAAGAATTACAATGAATGCCGGGCGGTGGTGGCGCACGCCTTTAATCCCAGCACTCGGGAGGCAGAGCCAGGCAGATCTCTGTGAGTTCGAGGCCAGCCTGGGCTACCAAGTGAGTTCCAGGAAAGGCGCAAAGCTACACAGAGAAACCCTGTCTTGAAAAACCAAAAAAAAAAAAAAGAAAAAAAAAAAGAATTACAATGATTTAAATTTATAAGCCACTTGCAAAAGGCAGGCTGAAATTCAAAGTGAATGTCCTTCATGTCTAAAAATAAATATACTTAAACCTTGAATTTACAAATAAAATGAAAGGGGAATATGGGTACATTTATCCACACATACTGAGATATATTTAGTTTCAAACTTTCAAAATAATTTTAATTGAAAGATAATTCTTTTATTTGTTTTGTGTTTGTTTGTTTGTTTGTTTGTTTGTTTGTTTGTTTTTCAAGACAGGGTTTCTCTGTGTTGCTTTGTGCCTTTCCTGGAACTCACTCTGTAGCCCAGGCTGGCCTCGAACTCACGGAGATCTGCCTGGGTCTGCCTCCCGAGTCCTGGTATTAAAGGCATGTGCCACTACCGCCCAGCAAAAGATAATTCTTGCCAAAATCATTTTGCCCCAGGAAATTTATAACCTGCCAAAAAAGGAACACTCATCCCCACAGATTTGGATGGGACATTTGCTTTTATCTTTCCAGCATAATAAAAGCATTCAACTAAGGGATCCAGAGACCACTTGACAAGAGACACATCTGAAAAGAAAAAAAGGCGTGGGGGTGGGGGGAAATTATCAAGAGAACATGTCCTAAGAAAAAAAGAATATTGGCCAAGTGGTACCTCCCACCTCCAACTGACCTCCCAGAAATCTTGTCATACGAGACTGACCAAAATTTGAAGTAAAAAAAAACTTAATCATAAGACTGCCAAGGACAACCAAGCAGGACTTTGTGGAAAGCTTGGAAGAAATAGCTTCATTGTTGTAAATAGTTTTACTGTGTTAGAGTTGAAAACTTTTATATACAGTGGGAAAATGTTTTAGGATATTTGATCACACTGTGAACCTGAGATTGAGTTATTTGCTGGAAAAACCTGTTTGTAGTTGTGGTATGGTTCAGCCCTCCACACACCTTTAATCCAAGAGCTTTCCACTTATTATAAACAGGATTAAATAAAAGCAAATTTCCACAGGTCAAGAAGTGGAGCAAGCAACTAGGAGACAGGAAATAACCAGAGAAAGTAAGAGGGAGTCAGGAAGATGGATAGAGATAGCACAGGAAGTAGCAAAGAGGGACATTCAGTTTGGCAGTCTTTTTGGTTTGAGATGGCATAGGAGAATGTGCTCCTTCTGGAATATCAGCTGAGAAGGAAGCAGCTGGGTGCTTTCTCTGCCTCTCTGAGCCAGCGGGTTTTCATCCCAGCATCTGATTCCTGAGTTTTATTGATAGAACAATAGAGACTTGGTTTAAAAACAATACACAAGATTGAATGTTTTATACAGCTTTGCTTCCCTTCTCCTGTATATTGCTATATACACTGTGATTGGATATTTTAAAGTACAAGACATTGACAGCTGTAATGAGAGAGAAAAAAGAAGGCAGGGAGCTGCAAGAGAGACACATAGTCAGTCTTCATTCATGACAGTACATGTCAGCTTGCACCAACATCTGGGCTGGACATTGACTAGCCCACATGGCTATTTCTTGTTTGGCCTTCTTTCAGTTCTAGGGCCATCACAAGTCAAAGAGGACTATCACCCTCTTTATGGTGTCCAGGTACTGGAGTTACATCCTTTCCTTAATCTGGTGTGTTCAATAAGTTTGGGGTTTTTGTTTCCTTGATAAGATTGTAATATGTCCATATGCCCTTACAGTCCCAGATCACTCTCAAAAATGAATAGCCTTGCATTCTTTCTACAACCAGCAATGTTATTCATCAGTCTGTGCTTCTTCCATCATACTAGAGAAATGGTACCATAAATGTGTCCACCCAGGTACACAATCATCCTCAAAACTGAGTCAAAATCTGCTTGTGAAAAGCAATCTCTCAAGGCAAAGTGCATTCTGACAAACTACTGTTTTACATGGCATGGAGTAACTTAGAGAGGCTCAACCTGATCTGAACACACAAAACAGTAATTTTTTTAACAAGACATAAAATACTGATATCTCACTCTTAGTCCTGAAGCCATGAGGTCTCAGGGGCAAATACAATGTTACCATAAAGAATTAGAAACTTCGGGAGTGGTTAACTGTGACACATAATGGAAATTTCTACCAATAAAGCATGTCTCTCTTTTTTCCTTAAAGTTCCCTGGAAATCCAATAAAAGGTAAGGCTCCTTCCCCTTGAAGAATTATACTTTGTTCACGAAATTTGTAAGGAAAATTTTTTATTTACTTTTGCTGATTTATTGTCTATTCCCTCTTCCTTTCTTCCTGGCATCTATACAAAAAGGCATATGATGATAAAGCAGGTTGTTTTCCAAGTGGAATCTCAGGATGTGAATCTTCTATCTTTCTCCTCTGAAGAACCATAGACACAGGTATGGTGCAGCAAAAATTATAAATAAATAAGGAGCTTTTACGTCTTAGAACAGAGACAGAGAAGGGCACATACAATGCCCTCAGTCTGAAAAAAAAATGTATCTGGTTGGATAGCTGGACTACAAGCACCATTGTGCAGTTCAGGATATGACAGAACTGAGGGGAGGTCTAGCCTGGTAACCTAAGTATCTAAGATTGCTTCCTCTGATAGGAAACATCTTAGTCACAACAGAAAACTCAAGAGCTCTACTTCTAGAGTCAACCCTTTGTCCTCTTGAGTTCACCTAATTCTGATTATCCAAATTTTTTGTGGAAAACCATGGGAAAAGTTGAGGAATGTTAGGAGAGAGCACCCAGGGATATCCGCATGGATTTTGTGATTTCATGAAGATGTTTAAATCTGTAATCTTCTATTTCCTTCCACTAAAGTAGAGGTGTGAGAGAAGAAATCTCACCATCTGATGGAATGAATAAGATTCAGAAGTGTGAAGTGTTGTACAGGACTCAATAACAAATGAAACAAAGGTGATTTATTCCTACTATGCCAGTCTCATAAGAAGCTATATCTGTGCAGCTCAGATTCAGAGGGTACCAATAGGCCACAGATAATGTACACAGGTTGATGAACCAATAAATTTCTTGGAGTCACTTATAAGCGCATGTATGATTCAAGGGCAGCTTTCACCAAAAAGTTCCCTGCTGATTCTCAGGCAGCTGAACAAATGAACAGTCTCTTCCCCATCCCACCACACAGCAACTGTCTACCACCTATGTAACCTCTGAAGGGGGCTCTACCAACTTCATGAACCTTTCCTATCTCTCTATGAGGCAATGTCAATCGTGTCCATGCATCAAAGATATCAAACAGGTGACCACAGCTGCTCTGTTTTGGCAATGCAGTGGCCTTGTCATCCTGGAGGGAAATGCTAAAGAGCTTCACAACCTCACTCCAAACACCTGGGGTTAATTCTTTTTTTTTTTTTTTTTTGTGATCCTAGGGAGAGCTCCTCAGATTTGTAATCATTTTATTACAATACAATACAATTTGTAATCATTTCATATATTGGTTCTTGATATACCTTCTTACCATTCAATTGATCATGGTAACTTATAATTTAATTAGTGCACAATTGTGTGATTCCCTATGGTAATTCTGCTCAGCCCAGTTGTCAAATTGGCTGTTTTTCAGGTGTAACCCACATAAAATGCTTTTATTTTGCTGCCAGTCCTGCTCCTACTACAGGGCACCTGGGGTTCTGCCCCCTTCAGGCCATATTAATCTTTCACTAGTTGCCCTGTTGAGATGACCTTGTAGTGCAGATAGCCTTGCATGCCTGGGCTCACATCCTTCAAACAGAATGGAGGACAGTGTAGTGCATTCTGGAGAGAGACACATCAGCCACCACTACCACACTTGCAGATTTAAGTCTGTTTTACAATAAAGCTTGCCATTCTGAAGAGTCTACACAGTACGTGGAACTATTTTACCTAATGAAGGAGATTCATGTCCCTGTTGATCAAAAAAGATGGGAGGAGAACCTGGAGAGATAGCTCAACCTGGAAAGATGCTCAGCTGGTTAGAGCATCTGTTCTTGGTGACAACCCTGTTTGGGTGGTTGCTCACCTCAATCCGTGGGACCCTGGTGTAGCTTAAGTTTTCCTGCCTGGCCCAAAGTCAGGATATATCTCTTTCACCTGCCAGTCCCACAGCCTCTCAGACCCGACCAAGTAAACACAGAGACTTATGTTGCTTTCAAACTGTATGGCCGTGGCAGGCTTCTTGCTAACTGTTCTTATAGCTTAAATTAATCCATTTCCTTTAATCTATACCTTGCCACATGGCTCGTGGCTTACCGGCATCTTCACAAGCTGTTTCTCATCATGGCGGCTGGCAGTGTCTCTCTGACTCAGCCTTCCACTTCCCAGCTTTATTCTCCTCCTTGCCCCGCCTATACTTCCTGCCTAGCCAACGGCCAATCAGTGTTTTATTGATTAATTAGCAACACATTTGCCATACATCCCACAGCACTTTGTGTTCGAGTCTCTTATCAGTTTTTTGCAGGAAATCACGGTCAGGCCTAACATCAACTGAAGTCTCCAGGAAGAAGATGGGGCCCCACAACAACAACAATTCCACGTGGACAATAATAACATTACTAAGCTGACAAACATCATCTACAGATCAGCTTTGAACTACAAAGTGCTCAGAGCAATTTTGAGAGCGCTAGCTGAGATGATCCAGTCTCAAAGACTACTTGAATAAGGATTTGAGATAAACCCTGAACTTTGGCATTATACACAGACTGGATAACGAAGGATATAGTTACCTTTCCTAGAATTTGACAATTAACCTAAAATTTTTCTTTCAGGATAAAGATAACTTCGCCCATACCCAGCAGGAAGCAATTTCAAGAATACGACGCCCACATTCCTAAAGAGGTGGTGTGGGGTGGTTGGTTTTTTTGGTCTTTTAGGTCTTTTAATGGGTTTTGGGTCTGGGATAATTTTCATTGATTAGGGGGGTTGGTTACAAGTTGTTGTAAAGGGTGAGGAAAAGGGCTAAGCAAAGGAGATTAGATTTAAGGTTCTTATTAAAAAAAAAAGAGAGAGAAAGAAAGAAAAATGTAAATACTTTACATTAGATTGGATTGTTTTATATTGTATACAAATTATATATATTGAAATTGATATTATTAGAAAATGCTATATGTATATTTCTAATTGTACCGTTCATTTAACAATGTAATGCAATTTTCTAATCCTTGAATGTTGTTATTACCAACTATTAGGACATAAAGAAATGAAAGTTAGTAGTTAGACATTATAATAGAACTTGTAGTTATATTAGGTATGTTTTCAAGATTGAGTAGATATATTTTAGATAGACAGGTTATCTTCAAACCCTTCAGAGATCTACAGAATATGGCATTTAAAATGTTTTAATAACTTAGAAAATTTTTCTTTTTTGTTATGACTATGAGGCATGTCGGCTCCTGACAGTACCAATCTACTTCAGAGAAAATATGGGCATTGAAAAAACTGTAATTGGAGTTAACTTTCATTGTAGCAAAAGTTAGCCACTGGACAACAAAGTATCCTCGAATCAACTGCTGACGAACAGGACAGACAAGACACGAAACAAAGGACTACTGATTCTTGTCAAAACAAGTGTGGTTATGGCTTTATCAAAAGGCATCTTCTGAGGCCAGGACAATATGGCACCATCCCTGAAGTGGCCTTCGTAATCCGGGAAAGGTACAGTGCCCTTTTCTTCGAAGGCAGCTGAACAGGCAGTGGGCCGATGGCTTCTGATGTGCAATGGGGAGGTAGCTGAAACAGTTATTCTTGAAGAGTAATTAAGCTCACACCTCTCAACAGAAGAATGGCATTTAATAGAGGGATGTGGAGAAGAACGGGATGATGAAATGAAGCCACATACACACATAGCCAAGAAGAATGGACAGCTGAATTAAAAAAACATCAACAATTTCCAGAATTTAAAATCCTGAATCATGACATGAAATTAGTGGAATTCAGGTATTTCTGGTATAGAGACTGCTCTCACCCAATGTGAGGTTGAACTGTTGACCTTGTGTACATTCTACTTCACAAATGAGTCTGTCAGATACACTAAGCCTATAGGCTGAAGATGATGCCCCAACACTGCGGAGAAACCTCAGATGATTGTCCAGGCAGCTGGCTGTTTCTGTCAACTCACAAGTTTTTGGAATTTGCTTGCATATACTTCCTGTTTTTATTTTTTTTGTTAGCTAATACTATTTCCTTCTTGGGTCTCTGAGGGAGTTGAAGATTAGTTAGTTATAGTTGACGATTAATTAGGATAGAAAGTGAATTAGATACAATAGAATAGATAATGGAATTATTTTCTCTGAATTTGTCAAATACAAATGAACTAGACATTGTTTAGGTATTTATTACTTGTATATATTGTATATAGTTATTGTACTTTTGTATATAGTTTTTCTTATGTTAGTTATAAGCTTTTTCTTTTTTCCTTTTTATTAAAATAGAAAAGGGGAAATATGGTGATATTTTATTTGTATTAAAATGTTATTTGTATGTTAATAAATAAAGTTGCCCGGGGGTCAGAGCTATTAGCAAGCCATAGGAAAGCAGGGCAGTGGTGGTGTATACTTGTAATCCCAGCACTTGGTATGCAGAGCTGGGTAAGTCTCTGTGTGTTCAGGGATACAGCCATTATTGGACACACATGCCTTTAATCTCAATACCAAGCAAGGAAAACCTGGAGGCCTATACAGACAGGCCATGACGAGGCGGTCATGTGGTTGGGTTTATAACCAATGAGAAGGCAGAACAGGAACACTATATAAAGACATTAACACAGGGGTAGTGAGTTCGGAGAGGTAGGACCACTGCAGGAGGAAGGGTAAGGTTTTAGCTCTTAGCTCTGACCTCTTGGCTTTCTTCTTTGCATTGGTTCTGTGTCTCTTATTTAATAAGAAGGTTGGTTGCATCTACACCCTGGCATCCCTATACCAAAAGATCTCCAATGTTCTGGTGGAAGATCCACCTCAACTCCCCTCCCCTATCTCTTTTCCTAAACTCACCCCTCCAAAGCCGGCCAAGCACAGCTTTTCTGGTGGAAGATCTACCTCAAGTACCCTCACTCATCTCTTTCTCCAAACTGCCCCTTGAAAGCCTGCCAAACACAGCTCCTTCCCAAACCTGAGCTTTCAAAGCCTACCAAACATAGCTCCTCTCCCAGAGAAGCTCAAGACCACTCCCACAGGATATATAAGCTGCATCCCAGAAAAGAGACACTTGGTTCTTCTGGTCTCTCCTAACTATCTCCTGTCTGAGGGGGCAAGGGTACACCCAGGAACGTTTTATCCGTTAAACTGGGCCTTTTCCTGATTTGGTTTCATTTGGATTACTGTGTCTGCAGAGAGACCTTTAGGGTGCAAAGACTTATCTAACCCAGGTTCAATTCCCAAGACCCACATGGAAGCTCACAACTGTTCATAACTCTAGTTTCAGCAGACCCATCACCCTCCTCTGAACTCAGAGGGCATCAGGAATACATATGGTACACAGACATACATGCCAACAAAACACTCATATACGTAAAAAAAAAAATCTAAAAATATTTTTAAAGACAGAGAGATGAAAAGGATGTGAGATGGTCTCCACAGTCAAAGAAATCCAAAGCAAAAAATGTGCCTAAATTGGTATGTGGTTCTCATTTAGGAGCAATTAGAAAACACATTTTCATACTGAACTGCATCCTATATTAACTCATCCTAGGAGGTTGTAACAGTCATTGGATAAAGGGGTCAATAGGTAGAAAATCACAAAAAGGAAATAAGAGCCCTGATTAAGCTTCCCTTAGAGTGTTGTTGATGACAGGATGATCAGAGAAGTGTAAGGTTCAAGAATGAGATCTTGTTCAAAGAGGATCTCTCAATCTCAGTAATTTCCATATACAAGTAGAAGATGATCCTTTCTTTCATCCCATTAAGTTTGGATATGTGGCAGTATCCAAAAATATGGTAACTCTGCTAATGGGTTCTCCCTGCCCTTTTTTTTATTGAAAATAGATTTTTTTCTCATTCAATATATTTTAATATCAGTTTCCACCAGCATCTACACTCAGTTTCTCCCATATCCTGTGCCATCTGTATTCACTCCCTTTCTGTCTCTCATGCTTCTAGGAGACACACCAATCAGACATACAAAATAAAATATATCATAAAACCCAAACTTCCACATTGAGGATGAGTAAAGCAAACAAAAATAAGAAAAACAGCCCCAAGTGTAGGAACAAGAATCAGAGACCAATTCCTTCACAGACTCAGGGGTCCCATTAAAATACTAAACTAAAAAATGTATATGCAGAGAACCTGGTGAAGACTCAAGCAGACCCTGTGATTGCTGCTTCAGTTTCTGTGAGTTTTTTCAAGCTTGGCTCAGTTGATTTAGAGTGCCTTCTTCTGGTGTTCCATCCCTTCTGTCTCCCCACTTGTTCTGCCTTATCATCCATGGGGTTCCCTGAGCTCTGAGGGGAGATGTTTGAAATGAAGACATGTCATTTAGATCTGAGTCTTCCAGTGTTTCTCTCTGTGTGTAATGCCTGTCTGTTGTAGAATATTATTTTAAGATATGTTACATTTGTTTAATGATGCAAAGATGTATTGCCTTTCTTTATGTGCATTTGTTTAACTCTGAATCTGTGTTACTTTGCCTATCTAAAACACCTGATAGTTTAATAAAGACCTGAATGGCCAATAGTGAGGAAGGAGAAAGAATAGGTGGGGCTGTCAGGCAGAGAGAATAAATAGAAGAAGAAATCTGAGATAGAAGAAGGAGCCAGAGAAGGACTCAAGGGGCCAGCCAGACTGCCACACAGTCAGCCAGGGAGTCAAAATAAAAGAAAGAAAAGGAAACAGTCCGGAGGTAAAAGGTAGATGGGATATATTAAGTTAAGAAAATCTGGCAAGATAGAAGCCAAGGTAAGGCCTGGCATTTATAATTAAAAATAAACCTCCATGTGTGATTTATTTGGGAGCTGGGTGGTGGACCCCCCTAAAGAGCAAAAACAACCAACAACATCTGACTGTAGGTCTCTATATTTGTTCCCATCTGCTACAGAAGGAAGCTTCTCTGATGATGGCTGAATAAGGAAATGAATCTCTGAGATCTATGATTATAGTAGAATATCATTAAGAGTCATTTTATTGTTATATTTTTTAAGTCCAGTATTGCTTGATTTTATCCTAAGTGTCTGGGCTCTCTAGACTCTGGCTCTTGGTTAGACAGCCAGGGTGAGGTATGAGTTCCATCTCACGGAGTGGCCTTAGGTCAAATTAAACATCAATTAGATATTCCCACAAGGTTTATGCCATCATTGCCCTAGCATATTCTGAAGTCAAGATTTCTTTGTAGATCAAAGGTTTTGTGGTTAGGTTTGGTTGGTGTTTCCTTTTCTCTTTTGGTAGCCTGCAGAGTACCTTTTCCTGTAATTGGCACTAGAACATGGGAGTGAATGTTCTATAAAGGCACAAGCTCTACCTCTCCATATTCAATGAGTTGTGTGAGTGTTATCTTCAGTAACATGGCCTTTGTGTCAGTTTGTGGAAAGAAACCTGTTCTCTTGACAATAGCCTGAGTTGCTTGGGGATTTCCATGGGACACTTGAGCCAACAGCTCAATTGTATGAAACTCAGTCCTGGCACTGGAACCTTCCTTTGCCAATAAGAGATGGCCAGTAGAGGTTATATCTCCTTTTATTTGAAAAATTCAGTAGGACTACTTTCCTATATTACAGGAAGTTTCCACTGCACTAGGTTTCAATGGCCTTCAGTTGTAGCTGTCTCTCTGCCCATTTCCTCCATCAATGTCATCTTCCCGCCCTCTTGTCAACTGATCCTCTCATTCTTGTCCTTCCACCCACCTTTGCTTTAATCCACCCATAAGATCTGTTCTATTTTCTCCTCCCACGGAGATTCTTGTACTCCCCCCAGTCCCTTCCTCTATACCTAACCTCTCTGGATCTATGAATTGTACCTTGATTATCATTTTTAATGGCTAATAACCAGATATAAGTGGATACATACTGTCTTTATCGTTCTAGGTTTGGATTACATCACTCAGCATGACTTTTTTTTAGTTCCATCCACTTGCCTGCAAATTTCATCAGTCTATATTTTCAATGAGGTAATAATTCATTGTATATATGTACCTCATTTCCTTTATCCAATCTTCAGTTGAGGGTTATCTAGGTTGTTTCCTACATAATATCTGGCTATTGTGAATAGAGCAGCAATGTACATAATTGAGCCAGTGTCCTTGTGACAGGATGAAATATCCTTTGGGTAGATAAGCAAGAGTAGTGTAGCAGGCTCTGGAGGTAGATCAACCCCTGTTTTTCTGAGAAACCACTGTACTAATGTCCACAGTGAATGTACACATTTGCACTCCCACCAGCAATGGTGAAGTATTTCTATTGTTCCACATCCTTGCCAGCGTGAGCTGTCATTTGTATTATTGAGCTTAGCTATTCTGACAGATACAAAAGGAAATCTCAAAATAGTTCTGATTTGAATTTCCCTGATGGCTAACAATGCTGAAAATTTCTTTAGGACTTTCTCAGGCGTTTGAATTTCTGCTTTTGAGACTTCTCTGTTTAGATATTTACTCCATTTTTAAAAATTGGGTTATTTGGTTTTTTTTAATCAAACTTTTTGAGTTATTTAAGTACTTTGGATATTAGCCCTCTTTCAGATGGGAGTAGGTAAAAAAAATCTCTTCCCTTTCTGTAGGCTGCAACTGGTAGTTTCTTATTTGGTAAAGTTATATTGGTTTTCTAACACCCATGTGTACTCATGTGGAAGCCAAATAATAGGAACCATTTCCTCTTCTTGGTAAGGGTGGATACATCTGGATTTTGAAACCAAGAATCATGATATTATATTCTATTTTATTATTATTTGTCAATAAGATATTATATATCAGTTATAAGTTGTGAATATGAGAAGCTGCAGAGCCTTCCAATTTCAGAGTATATATTTGGATCTTGATGGAATTGGGCAAAGGGATTACAAACATTCAAATAAATTGGCATTATTGCTATGAACTTGAGAACGAATGCCCAAACAAGATTTTAAAAACACATCCAGCTTTAAACACCTTTCCTCACCTTCATAACTGCACAACACTGTTCATGGGGAGGGATCATTTCAGAAAGTTCCCAGTGGTGACTTTTCTCTGTTATGTCACAGGTGCTGCAGCCTCACAAATCTGGTCACCCACACCCCACCCCACACACAATCTCTCTCCTCTGAAAAGGTTGCCAGCACTGGGGAAGGCTTGTTTACAAACCAGGTGTCCCCTGGGATGTAAATCTCAATTCCCAGAGCTACACAAAGGCTTCAGAGAAGCAAATTTCTGAAAAAACAACCACTCTTAGGCAGCCCCTTTAAACCACACTGTGGGGAGTGCTGGGAACACAATGCCTGGCACCTAGGGGTGGAGGAGAAGTAACTGCAGGTAGGAAGGACTTGGGAGAAAGGGCAAAGCAGAAAGCACCAGCATAAAGGTTAGGAGGTAGGAGCCTGGAAGAGATTGGGTAAAAGTGCAGAGAAGCAGAGAGCTCTGTGGAAGGCTCCAGCATTACTCAGTACTGATGAGCAGGATGTAGGCTCCCAGGCAGAAGAGAGAGATGGGGCGGGGCCAGTGGAGATGGTATGAACAATGAACAGGGCAGGGGCTATGTTAGGACTGAGAACGGGGGCGTGGTCTGCAAGGAACAGAGCGGAACTTAGCAGAGGCAGTCGGCACTAGGAGGGGACCCAGGGAACCAGCCCCAGCTGAAACCTTTACCATGCTTGTCACAGATGGCTCCCTGGTGGCCGCCATATGGGCAGTGCTCCATCCTAGGACTCTGCTGCTGGCTGCTGTCACTTTCCTTTTCCTGACCAACTACCTAAAAAACAGGCGCCCCAAGAACCACCCTCCAGGGCCCTGGCGCCTGCCCTTTGTGGGCAACTTGTTCCAGTTGGATTTGGAGCAGACACATCTGGTGATTCAGCAGGTAAGAAAGGGCAAGGGTGCCTGGCTGTGCCATGACCCAATCATGAGCTGCAGGAACAGGGATCCTGGCACTGGGGGCGGGAGGACACAGCTGTAGGCTGATGCTGGCCCTAGGCTAACTCTGCCAGTAGAGCTGGTTTCTAATCTGTGCCCTCATTTATGACACAAGATGTTTTGATGCCAAAAAGTTGATTTTCTTATCTGTATATGAAAGATCTCCATTGTTAACCCATTGTGGTTTGACAACATACTACCTATAATTTCATTTCTTCTAAGTATGTTAAGTAGGTGGATGACAGAATAGTTCACCTTGTTAAATAAACACTGCTGCTTTAAGAATGTGTAAGTAAGTGCCCCTTCACTTAATTTGTTAAACACTCATCCAGGAAAAAACAAACAAACAAACAAAAAACTCAAAAACCTGCTCTCTTGGTCAGAATTTTCTGTAATATCAGTTCTCTCTTATTGACACAAGTTTAGTCTTTGTGCATCCTTGCTGACTGTTCACCTAATGACTTTATCAAGTACACAAGTACTGGGAAAGATGCAGTCAAGTCTCCAGCTCCACTGGGAGTCTGTTTGTCTTCCTGCTCTCCTCCTTTTCCTCTCCAGTTCGCACGCACACGTGTGTGTGTGTGTGTGTGTGTGTGTGTGTGTGTGTGTGTGTGTGTGTGTATGTCCTACACATTTAAGATCAGCAGATGTTTTTGGTGCACTGACCACCCTCCTTTGCAATGTCCGTTTTTATCTGTAGCAATTTCCTTGCCTAGACAGAGTATGATTCACTTTTTTAAAGTAATTGTTCCTACGTTTTGGTTCCTTATTTATTATTTCTACTTCTTACCATTAGCTGGAGAGACTAGATCATTTTGTGTATTTATTGTTATATAAGGATGTTTACTCCTTATTTTTATTGCTTTCTGTTTGGATTTCTGTTACTTTACTCTTCCATTTTCTCCTCCCTGTGTGGGAGTTTCTTGGACATTTTCCCAGTAGACGCCTTTGTGTTCATCTTCTCTCTCTTTACACCTATTTCACCATCCTCTCAGCCACTGCTCTGTGTTATTCAACACTCATGTGCAGCTCATGGACTTTGCTAACACCATTTCCATGTGCAGTGAAGCTGCTACAAGGCTTCAAACATAGAGGAGCCTTCTTCCCTCTAGGACACACTGCTCAGGTGTTGTCCCCACACACTGAGACCCACATCACACACTGACCTGCTGCTCTTCAGTGTCCAGTGCTCATGGAACTCAAAGACAGAGAAGTCTGTTGTCTTTGCCCCTTACTCATCCTCCATTGCTGTCTTTTTTCTGACCTTTCGAGTTCACAGTTACCTTTCTGACCTCAAGCACTTTCTTTCTCCATTCCTTCAGAGGAAGCTGTGGAAGAAGGAAACTTCTTCCTTGTGCCTCTCCTCAGAATGCCTTTCCCTTCCATTCCCATACAGTCTTTCCGGATGGTAGGCCACTAGTTTGAAGATCTCCTACGCTTAACATTTTTAGATGTTTTCCCACTTCATTCTTTCCTTTCTGGTTTCCCCATAAGTGGTAAGTTATTTTTTCTCTGCTTTCAAGAGATTTTTGGTTTGTAGTTTCTATATTGAGTGTGGTGATTTTGCTTACTTAAGCTTGGTTTCTTCATGGCAGTCCTGTATTTTGTCAGACTAGGTAGTTTTAACCATTCTTCAAGATATTTCTCATCTACACTTTCTCTTTCCTGATTTTCGGGGAGAGATGGACATTGAGGCACAGTTATAGCATCTCTGGTGCTTGTCTGGTGCTGGATCTTGCTGTTTACCATCTGCTTTCTCTGCAATGCCCAAACTGGTTCTCACGTTGTTTCTTTGCCAAGATCTTCTGTACAGATCTCCATTTACACCACTGCAGCTTTCTGTCCTTGTATATTTCATTTCTTTGTTGAGACATGTCGATATTTGAAAAAAAATTATCACAGTTGATTTTAAAATCTTTCATAATTCTGAATTCCAAAGTGTGTCATCTCAGTAGACTTGAGATGTTCCAGTTTTAAGGTAATTTTACTTATATTTTTAAAATTATTTTATTTTTTATGTATATGAAAACTTTGCCTGTATGTATGTCTGTACATTGCATGCCTGCCTAGTGCCCACAGATGCCAGCAGAGGGTGTTAGATACCCTGGAATGGGAGTTACAGACAGTTGTGAGCGGTCATGTGAGAGCTGGGAATAGAACCCAGATTATCTTGAAGAGCAACCTTCCAACTAAACCATCTCTTCAGCCATGGCCTACCTTCCTTTTATCCTCTTTTAAAATTATTGGCTTAATGTTACACAGAAAAAAAAAAAAAAAAAAAAAAAACATGTCCTGTCTTCTGACATATCCTGAGACATCATCTGGGTCATTTAATCCACATGAAACAATTAGAGACCGATTTGACACATTTGAGAATCATAAGGCTAGAGATACAGAGTCAATTGACTTCCTGATCTTTACATAGTTGGTAACAACATAAAACTTATTGATATAATTCTGCTGAACTAGAATATATACATAAGCAAAGATTTGAAGTCATTCACCTCAGAACTTAGCCTCTGGAAACTTCTCAAGTTCAAGTATAAAATCTAAGTGGTACATGTTGTCGGTGAGGAGTCATTTAGATTAAACCAAATTTGAAGAAGTTTCCAGCACTTCTTCACTGAGTTTTCACCAAAATGAAATTAGAAATTTATTGAATAATCATACAACTATTACTGATAGTTCTTAAACTCAAATATATTCACTTATCGGTTCTGCATTTATGACCAAGACAGGGCACATTGACTGAGGTTAAATAAAATTATTAAGGTCTATGGATAAGTAACAAAGAGAAAACTGAGTCTAGGCTGTCTTCGATGTGGGTGCAAGATTCTCAGATGAGACCAAATCATGACTTATGATTTGACACTCTTCCCACAGTTTCAGGTCTCAAAGTGATAGGGCAACAATGCATGAAGATGGGTGGAAGACCAAGATACTTGAAGGAATTGAATCCTTCTCTTTGACACTACTGTTACAGTTAGACAAGACACAGGTAGACAAAAAGCAGAGCTTGGGTCTACATAGTTCTGACTCTTGAGCACACAGGTGAAAGTAATATTGATATTGATCACATAACGTCATTCAAACCAAACAATGTTATACATTATGCATTTTATGGGCACTCTCCTTCTCTCACAAACTACCTCCTTGGTCTCATGGCTGCTCTGCAGTCTATCTCCCACAGAACTCTAAGGTCCTATGGATTCTCAACATTAATATATTTGTCTTCAATCTGATATAATGCCTGACAACTTCTCTCCTCCAGGCAAAAGCTAGGTTTAGCTAGATTATGCTGCCTACAACTTATTTGCCTTTCCAGAATGGTGAACCTAACTACAGTAGAATGGTTATAAATAATTGGGTAAAGCACAAATTATACATTTTGTATGGCTGTCTGATTGGTAGGCTCTTGTCCTGGCTCTCACCAGGCATTTGTTTCTCCAAGCCTTTGAGCACAGAGCTCATTCATTTGTCAAAGGTGCAGTGGGTGGCTGGGTGCCTGGAACTAAACAGAGTGCTTCTCACAGTGCCATTCTCATTATAACCCACAGAACAATTTGAGGAAGTTTTTTTTTTTAACTCTTTCATAACTGAGGGTCTAAGTCTTGGAGAGTGCAGATGTCCCAGGATCCCATAGTCAGTTGACCATAGAGCCTACATGCTTTCATCACTCCAGATTTTCAGAGATGTCTCTACTTCTAGAAATCAAGCCTTTATTACATTTTCCATATCTACTAAATAAATAAACAGAGAATATTCTCTTCCCTACACTGATATTGTAATTTTGACTCAGGCTTCCATGATTTCTACAACAGACTTAGACAGTTTGAACTCTGAGGACTAATGCTTTTCATTTTCTACATTCACTAGATTCCAGGTTAGAGAGCTTGCTTTCTTTAAGACACTTCTAGGGAAACTTGATGCTCATTCAATTCTTATTGGTGAATGCATGAATGAAAGTATAAGAAGAAATTTAAAATTCTAAAGTGAATTGGAATTTGGTGAAGTGGAGATGAAGA
This sequence comes from Peromyscus eremicus, assembly GCF_949786415.1. NCBI lineage: Eukaryota > Metazoa > Chordata > Mammalia > Rodentia > Cricetidae > Peromyscus > Peromyscus eremicus. The sequence goes on along the minus strand of NC_081417.1, from coordinate 110,800,131 downwards.
AACAGTACCAAAACATTCCTGTTACATCAAGGTACTTTTTCCACCCAGATGGGCATGGACTTCTCTTAGTTTTAGTCTTATTGTATACACATATACATCTCATGTCTAGCAAATGCTGTGTAGACAGCATCATCCTATAGATAAGCAGACATTTGATTTTCTAAGAAGTCCTTGCAAGCTGTACAAAACATTCACAGAACTTCCTCAGCATTTGTAAGGTCACATGAGTTTTTTTCTCTGCCTTTATTGGACTTTAGAATGGTTGAGTGGAGACCTTGTTTATTTATTGACACTTATATACTTATACCATCTTTTAGGAGTACATGATAGATGCCCACCCAATTCATACTGACCTGTATCAATGATTATTATAAAATACATTCCATTTTAATTTGAATTTGAACTTAGTTCAGAGGACAAGAAAACTTTATCAGAAACACTTCCATAGACCAAGGTACATCCCTCCATTCATATTAACATAGAGACCTCTCAACACAAGTCCCATTAGACCCACACATGTCTGCCATCCGTTGACACACTGACACAGACACACTTAACTATGGCTGTTGAAATGTTTTTCAGTTTGTGAAGAAGTATGGAAACCTAATTAGCCTGGATTTTGGTAACATCACCTCAGTGGTCATAACTGGACTGCCCTTAATCAAAGAAGCTTTCACTCAAATGGAGCAAAACTTTTTGAAACGTCCCATTACACCACTCAGAGAACGTGTCTTTAAAAACAATGGTAAGTTTACTTGCAGCATTGTTGACTTTAGTGGGTTATTTAAAAAAAAAAAAAAACCTGAATTTTGATGGAAAATGGAACACATGTTAGGAGAGGTTCCAGGGAGAGGTGTAGGGTGAGAGTAGAAAAAGGGTATGATCAACAAGTACTACATATATGAAACTTTTAGAAAAGAAAAAAAATGCATATATTGTTTCTAGTACAGCATAAGGTGTGCATATGATTCGTTAAAAGCACCTGTATGTCTGTAATTTTACAACATTCTTATAAACAAAATCCTTCATGAAATGTTATCTTCAAAGTCATCTAGATGCAACATTTCCTAGAAGAAAGCAACTATCAAAGGATTTACAGTGTATCCCTGTAAGAGAGACTTGGAGAAAAGACATGTCCTGCAGAAGAACTCTAGATCCATGGACAGGAAGTAACAGCAGCTCCTACCACAGCCAGACACACCGAGCCTTCACTTCCCTTTTCCCACTCCAACACTCTGTCCTAAGAAAATGGATATGAGCAGCTTCCTCCTGGGACTGCTCTTCTTGATTATGGCTCCTTTAACTACATCATTAAATCCATGCCACACAGGAATCTCTAGCATTCCAGACAGTGTGAGAATAGACTAGCATGAATACACAAAGTGATCATTAGATCAACTTATCTGTCTGAAAGTTGAAAACAGATTCCAACTCTATTAACCTATAAAAACTTCATTTTTAGCCATTTCAAATTGCTCCTTGAAATAATCAGCCATTAATTGTACATCTTTGACTACCTTATCTATTGGGAGAAGCAGAATCATTGGCATAATTGATTAATACTGACCAGAATAGATAAAAATCATTCTCATTGTGTAACACATAATTCATCTAACAAAAAAGTCTGAATCAATTAGCTATTTTGATTAAAAACCTGTCATTCTGTAATAGCAAAGCATTTATCAAAGACATCCAAGTTGGCTTAGGAGTCAGGAAAAGTTTTTGAAATAATGGTATTCATTTAGTAGTTTGAAAAAATACACAATAGGGATAGAATATCCTTGAAGAGACAAGAAAGCAGGGATCTTGAAGAATTGGAAGATTTCCAGTGTGGCAAGTATAGTATCTGAAGGACATATTCAAGTGGACATAAAACTGTTAAGGTTGGCAAGAAAGAGCCCAGCTCTTGGTTTTCTATCAAAACATCAAGGGAAACTCTTAAGTGGTTTGGGTAGGAGAAAAATCAAATATTACACATTTTGAGGCACACTTAGGATGCCAGGTAGAGAACAGAAGAATGATGGCAAAGATATTATCACTGTACGTCATACAAGAAGGAGTGGGAACACTCAAGATGACAAAAATGACAGTAGGTTAGACTGGGATGGTGCTGTTCATGCTCTTGGACTGAAGTCATTCAAGAGAGAAGCCATCGTGACATTTGACTTTGATGCCAGGAAAATGGGGTTCTCAGGACACTGCAGGAGCTGTGAGTGATGCAAAGATGACAATGACAGAAGACAGGGTGATTAGTGTTGTTGACTTCCATTTGGGAGTTTCAGGAATCTAATAATGATAACTGTCATACATGTGGTGAGTGTAAGTTCTGCAACTGGCAATGTTTATAATCAGGAGCATGATTCAGGGATGTGTGCCTCTGGGACAAACTACAGTTTGACTATCAGAAGGGGTTATTTAAATTATAGGAGTTCATTAGATTTCCTGAAACAAAGTTTGGTATAGAAGAGAGGTTTTAGACCTAGTCTTAAAAAATTCCAATATTTCAAGATTTGATAGTTAAAATAAAACAATAAAAATTATAGGAAATTTCTGGCAAAGAATAAGTTAGTAATGTAACTAAAAGATCCAGAATGGAAAGGAGAGTTTCAGGAAATAAATGACTGAGTTGATGAAAGTATACATGAGATGGAAACCAGGACCTTTCTTTAAAGAGTTGAACATTGTTCTGAAATGTAATATCTGGACAGGAGTTTGGCATTATATGTGCACTGAGACATGCCAGATGCTAATCACAGCAGCATGTCCCTCCTCTGCTGCACCTCTGCATTTGTATGTGTATGTGTGCGTGAGGAATATTCATCCTTTTAACTTCTTGAGTCATTTTGTCATCTTTTTAAGTTTGTCTTTGCTAGAACCTCGTCTATAATGTCTTTGTTGCTTTGTTAGGAATGTGTGCCTTGTCCTGTCCATGAGTGCATTCCTGGTACTCATTCTGACATAAATGGACATATTTCTACTAATCAACTTGGGGCTTTAGAACCGAGGAAACTTGAACACCTGGCTGCTCACCTACTTGTTGTCTTTCAAAGATTACTTTAAATTTATTATCATACCTCAGTGTTTTACCAATTGAAATGGACATTTTGCTAATTGGTGACAAACCTGTAGAGGTTCTATCAGTAAAAAATGATATAATACATAAGAAGTACTTACTAAACTAGGTACTGTTGCAAGTCACCAGAACATGTTAGTCACTTGTATTGAGATTGTCTCTGAACAGCTATCAATTCACTTATTGGCCTTTCTTCTCCACTGTGCACATGTCTTAGTACTTTTCTAGTACTTTTAACCAGAATCACAATGCTATAATGCTGAATCTCTTCTTTCCAGGATTGATCATGTCCAATGGCCAGACATGGAAGGAGCAAAGAAGGTTCGCACTAATGACACTCAAGAACTTTGGATTGGGGAAGAAGAGCTTAGAGCAGCTCATACAGGAGGAGGCCCTCCACCTTGCCGATGCCATAGGAGAGGAGGAAGGTGAGCCCTTTACAGAGCAGTGCAGGAACAGATTCTTTGAACAGATTCTTTCATTCATTGAACAGATTCTTATTAATTGCCTAAATTCCAGTCTTTGGTCTATACTGTGCTAAGCACTGAGGACTGAACAGTGAACATCTAGCCATGCCTTTGCCCCAGGAGTTCTACAGTTAAGCAAACAAATGGGTCATTAAGCAAATTGTTGAACTTAAAGCTTGGTTCTCTGTGTGACTTCACAGATGTTGACAAAGTCCTTGAATCATGCCAGATCCCTTGTAGAGGGATGTAGCTAAAGCTTTTCATTTGATGCTCTATTGTGCATATTTTATGTCACAGAGTGTAGAATCTTTACGAAAAAGAAAGAAAGGAAGAGAGAGATGGAGAGGGGGAAGGAAGGAAGAAAGGAAGGAAAGAAGGAAGGAAGGAAAGTAGGAAGAAAGGTAGGAAGGAAATAGGAAAGAAGGAAGGAAGAAAGAGAAAGGAAGGAAGGAAGGAGGGAGGGAGGGAGGGAAGGAAGGAAGGAAGATCAAAGGAAGGAAATAAACCAATATCTTTGAAAGACACATGACCTCTCCCCACCTCAGGACAGCCTTTTGACCCTCACTTCAAGATCAACAATGCAGTGTCCAATATCATTTGCTCCATCACCTTCGGGGAGCGTTTTGGGTATAAGGACAGTCAGTTTCAGGAGCTACTGAGATTATTAGATGAGGCCACATGTTTGGAAGCATCAAGGATGTGCCTGGTAAGCTCTTTGTCTTTGCATATTTTGGAAAGAATATTGGATTGGGACTGATTAATAAGCAGATACATTTTTCTTTTCATTTGCGAGACTTCTTGAAGCTAATATATGTCTTAAAAGTTGAATTTGATACAAACCTATTGGTAATATAAGAACTTAGCATATACAAAACATTTCTAACAATTATATGAACTATTTTAATATTTACATTGGAACATATACATGTACATGGGAATTTCCTTTTTGTAAACAAATAACAATGTTATCATTGACTACGATTATCTCCTTCTATGTCTCTCTCTTGCTACCTCAGTATCACTTTCTGAGTATACTTTCTAGCTCATCAACTTTTTTAAGATTCCTCTTTATATGTAGTACAGTGTCTGAATGTGTTGTCATTTTCTCTGTGGCTATGTGTCTGAGTTGTCTCTAGTTTTAGGGTATAATATTTGTAGCTAGAGTTTTCCTGCCTTGCCCACAGTCAGGACAAATCTCTGTCACCTGCCAGTCCCACAGCTGCTCAGACCCAACCAAGTAAACACAGAGACTTATATTGCTTACAAACTGTATGGCCGTGGCAGGCTTCTTACTAACTGTTCTTACAGCTTAAATTAATCCATTTCCATTAATCTATACCTTGCCACATGTCTCGTGGCTTACCGGCATTTTCACATGCTGTTTGTCATCATGGCGGCTGGCAGTGTCTCTCTGACTCAGCCTTCCACTTCCCAGCTTTATTCTCCTCCTTGTCCCGCCTACACTTCCTGCCTAGCCAATGGCCAATCAGTGTTTTATTTATTGACTAATCAGCAACACATTTGCCATACAGAACATCCCACAGCAAATATTCATGAATATTCTGGTGCCAATGTTCAAGAGAACACATCCACTCATCTGGGTCTTCTTTTAGTGGAAATTTTTTAAAGTTATTTATTATATTTTTAATATTATAATACAATATTACCATCTCTTCCTCTCTTTCTTTCCTCCAAACACTTTTAAGTACCCCTCCTTGCTCTCTTTCAAATCTACAGCCTCAATTTTTCATTGACTATTGATTCTTATGTACATGTTCAAATATATATATATATATATATATATATATATATATATATATGTGTGTGTGTGTGTGTGTGTGTGTGTGTGTGTGATATATTATATATATGTTATATATTATATATATATATATATATATATATATATATATATATATCCCTAAATACATAATACAACCTGCTTAGTCTGTATAATGTTACTTTCATGTTGGATAACCAATTGATGGACTCTTCCTGGGGAAGACATTTTCTATCATTCTCAGCATTTCTTAGTTGCCTGTAGTTCTTTGTGTGGGGTTTGGGTCTTATAGGTATGCCTGTTCCTATTGTCCTTGTTCAGCTCAAAAATAATTTTTATTTCTTTTGTATCTGGTAAGAGCTCATCTGTGGTGTAGAATATGTTCCATTTTAGATAAGGTTCTATGTGTATGTTTCTGTTGGAAGGAATTTCTCTAGCTGTCTCTTAAGACAGTTTTATCTACAGTGTAATTTAATCCTTTCTCCCTTTGATTTTCAATGTGAAGGAGCTATCTAGAGATCAGAGCAGCTTACTGAAATCACCCTGTATTACCTCAGGATTCCTCTGGCATTTTATCTTCATTATTGTTGATTCTGTGAATTTGGTAGCCCTGAATTTGATTTGAGTCTTGTTTAGTTATAATTGTCCTGATTGTTCTCTTTATTAATTTATAGTGCCTTTTTGAAAGTTATTTTCGACTAGTTTGGACTTGAAATCTACTTTCTCAGATACCAGAGTAGTTAGAACTGTATGTTCTTTAATTTTCTTTTGCTTGATTATAGCTTATTTTCTCTCTAGTAACTCTCAGGCTGTGGGTGCACTTGCCTGTAAGATGTATTTCATAGAAACAATATGTTATTCTATGTTTCTTCATCTATGTCCCCCATGCCCTGTGTGTGTGTGTGTGTGTGTGTGTGTGTGTGTGTGTGTGTGTGTGTTAGAGCCATTTATATTAAAGGTTGTTGTTGAGAAATCCCCACTAACTCCTATAATTTTGACTGTTGTTTTTCTGGTTGCTTGAATTAGTGTTCATTGTTTGTTTTCTACTCTACTGCTCTTACAGATTGGCTTGTTAGTTGTGCTAATTATAACAAATTTCTTCAGAGCTCTCATTAGTTGGCCATTTTATGTAATTTATTCTTTCCTGTGCTCATGATTGACATTGCTTTTGTTCCTCTTCTGTATGAAATACTGCTTTCATCACCTACCCCTTGCTGGCATAGTGTGTTTTGGGTACACAAGGCTTCCAGAGAAAATGGATCTGAAGTACAGTTACTGGTCCTCCACAAGTTCCCTTTCCCTCTAAGACCTCCTGTTTCTATGCATCCACTTCTCTATGATGCACCCAAAAGTGGATTTATTCTACCTTATCCTATCCCCTCAAGCACTTTCTCCTCAAGTTCAGAGATGCCCTCACTAAAAACTGATGAACTGGTTAGTATGTCTTATAGGTAAGAAAAGGAGCTTAAAGAATTTGATCTGTTGCTCTTATTGTCTACAATATATCATGTTCCTTGTTTTAATAGTGGTAGTTCCAAGTCCAGCAGCTCCTTTGCTTTCCTCCTAGTCAGCAGAGCCTAGGAAGTCAGTAAAGTTCAGTGAGTGCCAAGCCAACTTCTAGTTTATGTACCAGGGGAAAATGTCAGAAGGAACAAAAAAGTAGTAGAGAGTGATAATAAATATTCTTGATATAACAAATTATATGAGGCACTTTGATAGACACTGCAAAAGTACATGTCCATTAATTGGCACAGTAGACCTCTACATATAAAATAATGCCACATGATGTGTGAAACCTGGTACTGCTGGGGATATCTTTCTGTATGCTATGAAATATGTTGCTTTGATTGATAAATAAAATGCTGATTGGCCAGTAGCCAGGCAGGAAGTATAGTGTAGGTGGAATAATCAGAGTGGAGAATTCTGGGAAGTGGAAGGCTGAGTCAGGAGACAATGCCAGCCACCACCATGAGAAGCAGCATATAAAGATACTGGTAAGCCACAAGCCATGTGGCAATGTATAGATTTATAGAAATGGGTTAATTTAAGATGTAAGAACTAGATAGCAAGAAGCTTGAGCCATTAGGCCAAACAGTTTAAATAATATAAGCATCTGTGTGTTTATTTGGGTCCCAGCGGCCAGCCACAGGAGCTGAATGGAAAACTTTAGCTACAAGGTACAAAGGTATGCAAGCAAATATAGACAGTAATCCACCAGACCTCTGTGAAATGCTTTGTGTGTCATACACACAGAGTGACACTCTACTGGTAAAGAGTATAATGCTAACATTACTTAATAATATTAATAATATTAAATATTGATATAATTTAATGTTATTAATAATATCAAATATGCAAATACTTTTATATTTTTAATAATATTGCTAATAGCAATAGGTATTGACATATTTTAGTATTATTAATAATATTAAAATTATTAATATTATTATTACAGTTATCAAATCCTGAGGTAGCAGAAGGAACAACCACACATTTGCCTCATTTTAAGTATTGTTAATTTTTCACTGTGCTATGCAATCTGTTTCCCACTAAATATTATTGAAACTTTGTAGATGTAACCAACCGTCTTATTAAATAAGAAACACAGAGCTGATTCAAAGAAGAAAGCCAAGAGGTCAGAACTAAGAGCCTTACCCTTCTTGCTTCAGCCAAGAGAGCTCTCCAAAAGGGAGCTACTTCCTGTGTGTTTGTCTTTATAGCCTTTTTGTTCTGTCTTCTCATTGATTGTAAACCCAAACACATGACTGCCCTCGTCACTGCCTGTCTGTAGAGACTTCCAGGTCTTCTATGGTTGGTATTGAGATTAAAGGCATGTGTCTCCAATGCTGGCTGTATCCTTGAACACACAGAGATCTACCTAGCTCTGTCTACCAAGTGCTGGGATTAAAGGCGTGCGCCACCACCGCCACGCTCTTGCTATGGCTCTAATAGCTCTGACCCCTGGGCAACTTTATTTATTAACTTACAATTAAAATCACATTTCAGTACAAGTAAAATACCACCACAAAACTTCATTCACCATCCATTTTACTTAAGTAAAGATTTCCATCTCAACCTATGAAAATTGAATTGTGTTAGGAACACCAACATACACAGCTACCCACACAATACATATTAGTGGTAATTTCTATGAGGGAAAATAAATCCTAACAAAGAATTAGAAAGAAGCCTATCTCTGTAATCAAGTAGGAGAGCTCTGAAGACGTGACTTTTGAGCATTACTGTCATGAAATGAAGGACAGGGATCATACTAGTTTCAGAGATACTTTCTAGTCACAATGAATACCAACTGCTTAGACCTGAAAAAGAAATTCACTCAATATGATCATAGATGCAACTCTGGCTGGACAGTGTAGAGAAACAAGGATAATGAAGAAGATTTGGAGGGTTGCTTCTCTGTAGGGCTTATAGGTACAAGAGACTATTCTGATTTTGAGTGTGGTGGATGGTTTTTAAGGATTGTCATTCAAGGAGTGAAGCCATGTAATAAAATTGGTAAATGTTTGTAACACAAATCTTAACAGGTCTTATTAATAAAAACAAACCTGGTACCATTTATTGGGGTGAATGCTGGAAGATCAGAGAACCAGAACCAGCCACAGCTAACCTCACCTTGTCAATTCCTCAGCTGATCTCCTTTCCTCAAACTGGAAGCCTCTGTATCCTCATCTGAATTGGTCTCAGCTGAACTGTTGCTCAAAAGCCTAAAAGCTTAACCAGGCTTAGTTCCTTGTCCTCACGCTTTAAATACCTTTCTGCTTCCTGCCATCACTTCCTGGGGTTAAAGGCTCTTGTTACCATGCCTAGCTGTTTCCAGTGTGGCTTTGAACTCACAGAGGTCCAGACCGATCTCTGCCTCTAGAATGCTAGGATTAAAGGCGTGTGTGCCACCATTTTCTAGCCTCTATATCTAGTGGCTGTTCTGTTCTCTGACCCCAGATAAGTTTATTAGGGTGCACAATATTTTGGGGAACACAATATCACCACAAATGTTCTTTCTATTTGAAAAATGATCTGAGAAGGCATGAATAGTGGAATCACAAAAATAACTGAATAGCATGCCAGAATTCAGATAGGCAAGGTGATGGTATAGGACCAGGGAGCAAGTGGCAGGGCTGAAAAGTGAAAAGTTGGCTGGTGCTTCATATGTTTTGTAGGACATAGCTGAAACACCTGTATATGCAAGTGGTGACAGGGAAACCAGAAACCAAGATGACCAAAAATTGAACTAAAAGTAACAGAGGGAAGGACAAGATTGTTTAGAAATGTAGAAAATTATTCCACTGTGTCTTCAAGACTTTCATATTTTTCTTTATAAGCTCTACAATGTCTTTCCATCCATAATGAAATATCTTCCTGGATCACATCAAACAGTTTTCAGAAACTGGGAAAAGCTGAAATTATTTGTTTCCCATATGATGGACAGTCACCGGAAAGATTGGAATCCTGAAGAGCCAAGAGACTTCATTGACGCTTTCCTTACAGAAATGGCAAAGGTGAGGAAGATATTGCCTGGGTCTTCTTAGAAAAAAAATGATGGTTTAGTAGTTTCTAGCTGACGTTGCATCATGTTGCGATATATTTAATGGGATAACTTTGCACTAATTCAGTGCTAGATGAATCTCTATGTTTGTTGGCGAGCTGAGCTTCTTCTGAGGATTATAGAGATCCTATCACCACAATGCTCCAAGTTCTCAGAGGGCACTGATATTCCTTGCCATGGCTCTTTCTTCCATCTTCAATATTAAGCTTGTAGAATCTTTCCTATCTCATCATCTGTTTCCATCTTTACATCCCCTCTTTCTAGTTCTTATGCCCAAGTCCCCTCTAATAAGAATTATTCAGGCTAATATTCTTCTCTCAAATTAATCACATCTGCAAAATCTATTTTAGCTTAGCGAGTACTATGCACAGGTTATAAAATGAAGATCTGGACATCTTTGTAGGTCAATGATTAACATGTTGTGAGAAGATAATTATGAATAGTATTTTAGAAACACATAGTAGCATTATTCCAGAAATATTATTAGAAGTGAAGGTTTCAGAGGCCAGAGTGCTAACCATTATACCATGGAACTAGCACAGTTTTAAAAATTCTACTACAGAACTCCTACAGATGATAAACAGCTACAGTGAAGTGGATGGACACATAATTAACTGAAAAAAAATCAGTAACCCTCACACATACAGATGATAAGTAGGCTGAGAAAGAAGTCAGGGAAAGAATACCTTTCACAACAGCTACAAATAATATAAAATATCTTAGGATAACTATAGCCAAGCAAGTGAAAAAAAAAACTGTATGACAAGAACTTCTGTCTTTGAAGAAGGAAATTGAGGAAGATATCAGAAGATGGAAAGATCTCCCATGCTCATAGATCAGTAGGGTTAACATAGGAAAAATGACCATCCTACCAAAAACAGTCTACAGATTCAATGCAATCCCCATCAAACTTCCAACACAATTCTTTACAGACATTGAGAGAACAATACTCAACTTCATATGGAAAAACAGAAAACCCAGGGTAGCTAAAACAATCCTCTACAATAAAAGAACTTCTGGAGGTATCACTATCCCTGATTTCAAGCTCTACTATAGAGTTATAGTAAGAGAAACCACATGTTTTTTTGTTTTTTGTTTTTTTTTTTTTTTGGTTTTTCGAGACAGGGTTTCTCTGTGTAGCTTTGCGCCTTTTCCTGGAACTCACTTGGTAGCCCAGGCTGGCCTCGAACTCACAGAGATCCGCCTGGCTCTGCCTCCCGAGTGCTGGGATTAAAGGCGTGCGCCACCACCGCCCGGCAAGAGAAACCACATGATTATTGACATAAAAAGAAAGGTTGATCAATGAAGTCAAATCAAAGACCCAGACACAAATCTGCACACCTGTGGACACCTCATTTTTTACAAAGAAGCCAGAATAATACAACAGAAAAAAGAAAGCATCTTCCATAAATGGTACATGTCCAACTGGATGTCAGCATGTAGAAGAATGCAAATAGATCAATATCTGTCACCCTGCACAAAACTCAAGTCCAATTGAGTCAAAGACTTCAACATAAAACTATATACACTGGACTTAATAGAAGAGAAAGTAGGGAATAACCTTGAGCACATTGGCACAGGAGACAACTTCCTGAACAAAATATGAATACTGCAGACACTAAGATCAACAATTAATAAATGGGAGCTCATGAAACTGAAAAGTTTGTGTAAGGCAAAGGATACCATCAATAGGACAAAATGCAACCTACAGAATGGGAAAAGATTTTACCAATTTCATCTGACAGAGGGCTAATTTCCAAAATATATAGAATTCAAGAAGTTAGATGTCAACAAACCAAATAATACAATTTTTAAAATAGGGTACAGATCTCAACAGAGGAATCACAAATTGGCAAGAAACATTTAAAGAAATGTTCAACATCCTTAGTCATCAGGGAAATGCTAATCAAAATGATTCCAGGATTCCATCTTGCAGCTGTCAAAATGGCCAAGATCAGAAACACAAGTGACAGCTCTTGTTGGGGAGGATGGGGAGCAAGCGGAACACTCCTCTATTGCTGGTGGAAGTGCAAACTTGCACAGCCATTTTGGAAATCAATATGGCAGTTTCTCAGAAATTTGCCAATCAGTCTACCTCAAGATCTGATCATGATTTGCTAGGCTCCTGACTACGAGTATAGCAGAATATCATTAAGAATCATTTCATGACTCTCAGGTATATACCCAAAAGGAAGACCAATCTTACCACAAGGACACTTGTTCAAATATGTTCATACTAGCTTTATTTGTAATAGCCAGAAAGTGCAAACAACAAGATGTCCCTCAACCAAAGAAGGGAGAAAGAAAATGTGGTACATTTACACAATGAAGTATTACTCAGCTGTTAAAAAAAATAACATCATGAAATTTGCAGGAAAGTGGATGGAACTAGAAAAAAAATCATTCTGAGTGAGGTAACCCAGACCCAGAAGACAAAGATGCTCTGTACTCACTCATAAGTGAATATAAGTAAAGGATAATCATGCTGCAGTCCATAAGCCTAGAGAGACTAGGGAAAGCATGAATCTCCCTGGGAAAAGAAAATAGAATATATGTCATGGGTAGACTCAGGGCAGGTGGGGATGAGAACAAGAGGGATAAGGTAGGGGGAGGATGAGGGCAGAGAGTATGAGAGAGACAAATGGAACTGGGAGCCATCTTAGGGATAAGCTAAAAACCTAGTGCAATGGAAACTCAACAGAATCTATGAGGGTGACCCTAGCTAAGACTCCTAGCAATGGAGAATAAGTATCCTGAATGGGCCATCTCCTGTAACCAGGCAAGATTTCCAGTGGATGGATTGAGACACCAACCCTTGACACAAAAACACCGACCAACGAATTGTCCTGCCTGTAAGATATGATGGAGTAAAGGTGGTACAGAAATTGTAGATGTGGCTAACCAGTGACAGGTCCCACTTGCGACCCATGCCAGGAGAGGGAGCCCATCCTTTATACTGCCTAGAGGGCCAGGAACCAGAGACTGGATAACCCAGAGACCTAGGATAGAATCAAACACGACCAGAAAAAAAAATCAATGAAATGATTCCTAATGATATTCTGCTATGCTTGCAGACAGAGGCCTAGCAAAATCATCATCAGAGAGGCTTCATCCAGCAATTGATGGAAGCAGATGCAGGGCCCACAGTCAAGCATTAGGTAGAGCTCAGGAATCCTAAAGAAGAGAGAGAAGAAGATTCCAGGGGACTCAAGAAAACCCACAGAATCAACTAATCTGGGCTTGTAGAACCTCAAAGACACTTAAAAACAGGTAGCCTGCATGGATCTGACCTAGGCCCTCTACATGCATGTTATGGTTTGTGTAGCTTGGTCTTCTTATGGGATTCCTAACAGTGGGAGTAGGTACTATATCTGACTCTTTTGCCTCCTTTTTGGATCCTTTTCCTCCTACTGGATTGACTTGTGCAGCTTTAATATGAGGGGAGGTGCCTAGCTTTATTACAACTTGATATACCATTTGTAGCCATTTGCATGTATGAGTTGCCTCTGAATCATTGTGACTTTACTCACAGAAGCAACTTAAGAGATTAAAAATTTATTTTGTTTCACAATTTCAGAGGCTATTGACTCATTATGACAGAGAAGAAGTGGCAGAGCAGCTTAGCTCATGGTAGCAGAGGGGTGTGCTGAAGCTTGCACATCATTGTGTACCAGGAAGAAGAAACAAAGACAGAGTCCAGGGTCTTGGTATAACATGGAATATGTCACCTCCTAATTCTCCTGAACCTCTACATTAGTCACAGTAACTAGGAACCAGCATTCAAAACGTGAGCCTGAAGGGGATTGTTTACATTCAGGTTATAACATTAATTGTATTGCTATAATCTCAGTAGGCCTCTGGGGAATCCACATCACAGAATCTTCATAGAATCTTTGACTTACTGGATTCCTGGTTTCTCCTCTAACAAAATCTAAAATGATACATGCCTTTCTACCCTCTTTCTTATTTCATCTTCCTGGCATAATATCAATAGAAGTAAAATTATATCCCTAGAGGAGAAAGCAAATTATTTACCATCTGGAGTTTAGGTGTGAGACCATCAACATTAAGAGCAACATTAGCAAATTGATGATTCCAGAGAAAGTTAGTAAAGATAATATTACATTCTAAAGGACAACAGGTAGGACCTGAGAGGGTTTGATAATAAAAGATTAATGCAGGAAAAGGACAACCAGCGAGCATGATGATTTCATTTTATTCTTTCTGTAGTGAACAAAAGTTGTGAGAATTCGCTGTATTCCTATTTCATGTCATATAATTTATCATGCTTAAGAAGTGTGTTGCATTATTCAGGATTTTTTAGAGGAACAAAACCGATAGAATATATAATAATATATATGTGTGTATATATATTCTTTCTCTTGTTGACAGGTATTGTTGAACTAGCTGTATCACAGCCTATAAGACATTCTAATATGTATGTATGTGTGTGTGATTATATACATACACACACACACATATATATATACATATATATTAGACTTATTAGAGTAACAAAGTCTGTGGTCCAGCTAGTCCAACAGTGGCTTTCTACCAACAGAAAGTGTAAGAATCCAGGAGTTCAGTTCACAAGGCTGGATGTCTCAGGTAATCTTCAGTGTATGCAAGAATCCTAAAGAAGTAGGCTCTAAGGCCAGTGAAAGCATTGACTTGCCAGTGAGTGTAAGGACAAGTAAGTGAAGAGTAAACACTATCTTCTTCCATGTCCCCTGTATAGGCTGCCACCAGAAGGTATGGCTGATTTAAGGTGGACCTTCCCACCCATCTCAAAATATCTAGTTAAATAGAGGTCTCCCCACTTTAAACGATTTAATTAAGAAAAATCCCTTACAGGTATAGCTAACCACTTGGGTTTCAGTTAATTCCAGATATAGTCAAGGTGACACCAAGAACAACCATCACAAGTGTTATTCTCTTGTTATAAAACTGAAGTGGAGAAATGTAAATTGAACACTCCAGGCCATGCCGTGACTTAGTAATGTAAATGATACATGAAAGCAAGTGCTCCTTTGTGTCCAATTATTTACCATTTTACTATAAGCTTCTTCAAAAGTATAATCATAAGAAAACAATTGTCTTTGCTTTTACCCACTCATGTGCTTTTGATCAACCTCACTTGAAGGAGAACAATACTACCCAAAGAGGTCAAAGGGAATGTCCTAAAAGATTCCTTCCATATTTGTTTCCCAGTTTCAAGATTCTGTTCTTGAGATAATCATAAATCCTCTAACTAAAAATAAAATAAAATAAAATAAAATAAAATAAAATAAAATAAAATAAAATAAAATAAATACACTGTCTTTTCTAGTACCCAGACAAAACTACAAGTTTTAATGAAGAAAACCTTATCTGCAGCACTCTGGACCTCTTCTTCACTGGAACCGAGACAACATCCACGACACTGCGCTGGGCTCTGCTCTACATGTCTGTAAACTCAGAAGTTCAAGGTCAGCATATGCTGAATGTGCCTGGACAGTGGTGCTTCTGGAAGTCGTTGCTTAGATGTGGCCAAAAGCTAAATAGATTAGAAGCTAGAATAGAATTCATGGAACAGCTGTGAGGAGAAGTGTCCTTAGAAAGGGTCTTTGTATATCCTTTCAGGATTCTGATAATTCACAGGTACAGACTTTATACTCTATGCTTTGAAGAACGTTTAATTCTAGGGAAATATAAAGAAATCAGTAATGAGGTTCATCAGGTACCAGCCCCTCAGACCACTTCAGGGTCCAGAAAAATGCTACAGCAAGTGAAGGAAACCTAAGAAACTGAGGGTGAATGGATCAAGTCACACACTCATTCTTCTTAGCATGTCTCTTTATTGTTCTGCCTGTCCATCTAATTTTCTTGTCCTAATTCTAAATCCTTCCTAGCTTCTTCTTTTTCTCTAGCCTAAAAAACTCTTCTTTCACAGGAGGCTTGAAGCAATAGAAAAAATTACAAGTTACTTGTCATTGGTCAAAAGCACATTCCTAGGACGAGTGAGCCTAGGATAAAAGGACAGAGCCATTTATCATGACAACACAAGGTTCCAAGGTTACAACAGTAAGACTGTGACTAGATGGGGGGTGCACAGTGCCCAATGACAACTTTGAAACACAGGTCTATTGTCAGCAGACTTGGCAAGTGAAGAATTGGCGTGATTTTCTTAGGGTGCTTTATATGCGTAACCATGGTTGGACACCTGCAACTCTGACCTTGTACATAGCTGTAAACTTTTAAACTTATGATGTATTTACAAAAAGTCTTTAGGATATTTTGAACTTGCTCTGAGGTACAGATGAGATAATTGTGTACAGTTAGTCTCAGCAAAAGAACAAAGCCGGCTTTTATGTGTCTACAATCCTTGTGGAGCAATAGATCTACTTATGAAGCATATTCCGGTATATTTTCTATATATCAATTTTATACACCTAAATGAGAAGTCATCTTTCTGACCATCCATGAATATGTGTGCCCAGTAGATGGAATATATACATGAGATAAACAAACAAGCATTGGGAGAACAGCCATAGCTATTCTTAGGGAAGAATAGAAATGGCATATGAGAGAAATTACAGACAGGAGCAACTGGTCATTAACAGTCAGTAACTCCATGGCCGTGCCAGGTGTCATTCCCCATCAGAGTCTGGTGGGTTGGCCTCCTGAACACTAGTTGTCACCTGCTGTATATTCCCATGGACTCTTGCTACCAGCAGCTTTCAATAAATCAGCTGTCAATGAAGTAGGTTACAGCAAAAAGTGGCACAGTCAAATGAATATTCATTCAGTCCCTCCTTTCTTTTCAACATTGACTTTCTATTTTGCCCTGAATAGCATCCAGATGCCTCAGATACCTGTCCTCCTGTGATGTTACCTCTTTCTGTCCAGGCTCCACCACACACACTCTGCATGTTGCCTCCATGCGTTACATTTTCTCCATTGGCATTGTCCTTATTCTTGCCTGTAAGAATTGTATCAGGCTTTTTCCCTAACAAGAATGTACCATCCCATTTATTTATTTATTTTTAGATTTCAGAAGAATCTTCTCAGATACTGCCTCCTAAGATGGTATAAATTCTGCTAAGCACTGACTACCCTGCAAATTACTGCCATGCTCTCCCCTGAGATATGACCCAGTGTGTCCCATTATGGGGTTTTACACATTGTTTATGCCTCCCCGGGGACTCTCATCCCTTCCCATCCCATTATTTTTATTCCTCCAGATTATAGAAGAGTTAGTTTATCAGGTGGGATACAAGAATATTTTCATGTCATAAAAGTTCCAAATTCTGTTAAGAGTTTGGGAATGAGGCATAAAGTCACTGTAGCACATTCAAGACAACTATTTTTGGCCAAAGATGAAGAGTAGTGATCACATTGTTTTCCAGGTAGTAAAGATAAATCGGTCATTCCTTGGGCTCTATACACTTTTTGATACAGTAACTTTCTCTGGCCTGGAACTCACCAAGAATGCAAGACAGTCTGACCAGTGAGTCACAGGAATCTGTCTGTCTATGTCTCCCCAGTAAACTGGGATTAGAAGTGCATGCCACCATGCCTGGACTTTTTACATGAATTCTGGGGATCAAATTCAGACCCTCATGTTTGCATGGCTATCAGTTACTGACTGAGCTTTCTTCATAACCAATCTTTATCTTTCTTGATGCAAAATGTATATATTATTGCTTCTATATGCATTTAGATGTATCTTACCTACCTATCCATTGTTGTGATAAAATACAGTAGTCAAAACTACCTTATATATGTGGGAGTTTAATTTTACTGACAGAGTCTATAACTATGCAGAAAGTATGGCAGTGGGTATCCTGAGCAAGAACTGAGACATCATATCTCAACTCCAAAAACGAAGCAAAGAGAAAACCCTCAAAACCATCCCCAGTAACATACTTCCTCCAGCAAGGCTCTGCCTCATAAAGGTTCCATGGCTTCCCCAATAGCACCACCACCTAGGACTAAGTAATATAAAACTAGAGTCTATACAGTACAATTAATCTTCTTCATTTGGGCCTTTGGTCCCTATAGGGTCATGGTTGTTAGGATGAAAAATGCATTTAGTCTAACTTTGAAAGTCCCCATAGTCTTTAACAGCCTCAATACTGTTCAAAAATCCAAAGTCTGTTCTAAGACTCAAGTCAATCTCTTAACTGTGACTCATTGTAAAACCCTAAAACATATTTATATATGTCTACCATATAGTGGCCAAGAATATATATATACTCCCATTCCAACAGTGAAGAATCAATGTATAGTGAGGAAATATTGAAACAAAGAAAGACTAAAACCCAACAGCTCAAATACCAAATCTTGTAAGTCCATGGCTGATGTCTGAAAATTTAGTTTCATGGGACTGAGAGAGCTCTACCCATTTAACTTTGTTGCCTACATCATAAATCTCTTTCTAGGGCTAGTTACACTCCCTGTATGCAGCCTCCTTTGTAGGTATCTTGTGGGTCTACCATCTCCAATGCTTTAGAAGCTCTACTGCAACCCAGCCTTCACTTTCAAATCTCCATGCAATAACCCTTAATGGCCTTCTAATGATGACTCTACTGTTAGATATTACCTTTCCTCAGTAGCTCTCTCTGAAACTCCAAAGAAAGAATCTTTATGCCCTCCTTCACTCTTGCATCTCCCATACCTCCAAATTATGAGGATGGCACTGACAAGTTCAGCTGCCAGTTTGTGATGGTCTCTTTGCCCTTTGGATCACATCTGCAGTAGCTTTTGTTTTGCAGAGGCAGGAGATTTGCTTCCTTAGACCTTCTCTTTCCACAAGTTGGAAGCTTAACTAGGTGGAGGTCTTAATGTCAGGAAATCCTTCCTATTTTTCAGTGAAGAGCAGTAGCCCTCTCCTTAATAAAGTAAATTATTTAACAATGACAGGATCTTGTCTACTATGGGCTTTGGGGAAAACATTAAGCTTCTTAGTGCTCTTTTTCTTTCCAAAGTATACATTTTTTAATTTCATTCCGAACAACTTGCTGTTTTTAGTCACAGAATTAAGAATAACCTGTAATAGCCATGCCACAGAGTCAATGTTATGCTTTCTTTAAATTTTCTATGCAAAAACATTAGCCCACTGTTTGTTGTTGTTGTTGTTGTTGTTGTTGTTGTTGTTTTAATTTAGTCTCAGGAAAGATCTTGGGACAAGGGCAGAAGGACAACCAGTGGCCTACAACTGAGTTGCTAATAAGACCTTACTTCCGTCTGAAAACTCATGAACTAGGCCGACAATACTGCCTTTCAGGCTGCTACTAGAATGGCCCATTAAGCTCTGTTTAGAGCAGTGAATCACTCTAACCCAGTATTTCAGTGTTTTTCATATTTCTCAAAAATAAATAAAATATAATGAAGCCTAACATGCTCAGGTTCTTCCCAGTAGCAACCCCATTTCTTTGTACCAATTTCTGTATTAGTTACTCTACTATAACTAGATCAAATTCCTTGACAAAAAGAAACTTATGGAAGGAAGAGTTTCTTTGCTTTATGGTTCCAAGAAGAGACTCCATAAATTTGGAGGAGGCATGTCAGCACATACACAGAGCCATCACATGCCAACTACACACAGGAAGCAGAAAGAAAGCTGGAAATGGGGCAAGGCTGCTAACTTTCAAATCTGATCCCGCCAGTGACATATTTCTTCTAGTAAGGCTATACCTCCTAAAGTTTCCATAACCTCAACAGGCATTGCCAACAACTTGCATCAAGTGTTCAGATAGATGAGCCTACAGGAAATATTTTTATTAAAGTTTCTACAACATGAACCTTAGGTTGCAATTTAAAATGCATGTCTACCTGAGTAAGTTTTAAAAACTTTGAAGCTATTGAGGATCAGATTTGACTTCTGTAGCAGAGGCTCCAGAGTATCACTAGACTTACATGACAGATACTGCACTCACATTCATTTTGTAATTTCCAGGAGTCAAGAGATAGGACCAAACAGAGAATTCATGGACCGTGAATAGATAAAGCATGGCATACATGAACTACAGAGGTAATTCAGTCATGAGGAAAAAAAGTTTTGATAACCATTGTAGCATAGATGAGCTTTCTGGACACAGTGCTAAGTTAAGTAACTAATTACAAAATTGTGCAAACTTTCCTATCCAATTCAAATGAGTTATCTAGAACAGTAAATTTCCTAAACACAAAAAAATTGAATGGAGGATGGTAACCTGAGTGTATTTAGTAAACATTAAATTTCAGTTTCAGAAGAAAATCTCTTGGCAGTTACATACACAATAATGTGAATATACTTAGTAATTATTGGTCTGTACATTTAAATATTGTGCTATGAATATCTGTGGTTGGTGGAACACACATTTAACAATAATACTTGAGAGTCTAAGGCAGGAGTAATACAAGTTTGAGGTTATTTTGTACAAGGAAAGACCCTACCTCAAAAACAAAGCATGGCTACTATGATAATTTTTTGTTCTATGTATATTCCTGTTTAAGTATTTATGGACTGTAGTGCACTGATAGACATTTATTTCTCTCACAGAAGAAACATCTAAACTAGACCCTGTAATGCTTTTATTATTCCAAATCCTTTCAACTTATTGCTGAGTTAAACTCGGAGTGAGGATCAACACTCTCTAAGGTGGCTCCCATGAGGACTGCCTTGGTATCCACAGGAAAGGGAGAGGGGAAGGAAGCAGAGAGCCATCTTTACAGAGCTTGTCCCAGGATAAAACTTCATGTCTATTTGTATTTTCACAGACAGAACTTAGTCACATGATCACATTTATTCCAAAAAGAATCTAGGAAATTAAGTTTTTAGCTGGACAACAGTGCTATCTCTATTAGTATAGAAAGTGGGAAATTATATGGGTACGGATAGCTGTTTAAATTATTTCTTATGTTATATAATTTCATGTAATTATCAAAACATTCTTAAACAAAGGCCTGTTTACTCTTAGTAGTCAGAT
The DNA here is from genome assembly GCF_949786415.1 of Peromyscus eremicus. Taxonomy (NCBI): domain Eukaryota; kingdom Metazoa; phylum Chordata; class Mammalia; order Rodentia; family Cricetidae; genus Peromyscus; species Peromyscus eremicus. The sequence goes on along the minus strand of NC_081417.1, from coordinate 110,779,298 downwards.
GAGGAAACTGAGCCTTGAAAAATGTGAGCAGCTTTAGCAACAACCATGTTCCCTAAGAGTTTATAATGTACCTTCTACTCTGATACATTTCCTTAAGAAATCAGTCCACGCCGGGCGGTGGTGGCGCACGCCTTTAATCCCAGCACTCGGGAGGCAGAGCCAGGCGGATCTCTGTGAGTTCGAGGCCAGCCTGGGCTACCAAGTGAGTCCCAGGAAAGGCGCAAAGCTACACAGAGAAACCCTGTCTCGAAAAACCAAAAAAAAAAAAAAAAAAGAAATCAGTCCACAGACACTAGTGAGTGAAAGATTGTATCCTCCCTAGAAATTCATTTCTTTTTTTTTTTTTTTTTTTTGGTTTTTCGAGACAGGGTTTCTCTGTGTAGCTTTGCGCCTTTCCTGGGACTCACTTGGTAGCCCAGGCTGGCCTCGAACTCACAGAGATCCGCCTGGCTCTGCCTCCCGAGTGCTGGGATTAAAGGCGTGCGCCACCACCGCCCGGCCAAAATTCATTTCTTGATACTTAATTACAAGCAGAATGGTGTTAGGAGGTGTTTACCTTTGTGAAGCGCTATAGTGCCTTTAAAAGAGATATGGACAGGCCAGTTGAATTAATCAGCTGCAATTAAAAAGCTACTTCCTGCAATCCTGAACACCTGAGTTCAATCCTGGGCAGCTAGAGGGCACAAGAAGACAATTGACAAATACAAGTTGTTTTATGGACTCCACTCTTGCACTCCGAACATGTGCAAGAACACACAAATAGAAAAATAGAATAGTTTTTAAATTTTATTTTTAAAAACAGGAACCAAAGAGATTCCTCTCTCCTTATGACACTAGGACACTAGCAGAGCTTTGCCAACTATGAGACAGTAAGTTCATCCTTACAAATCTCCTTATTGTAGATTTTTGAGACTCTGAGACTCTGAAAACCAAGCTTTTATTTTTTATAGACCACTAGGTGAAAGGAACTAATTTGCAAAAGCATGAATGGTCCCTGTTATGAGCTTAGCCATGCTGATACCAGCTATTCAGTTCAGGGAAAGTGGAAAGCCATGGTTGTGTTGTAAGCACAGGAAAGTCAGAGTGAATAGTTTCCTAAAGCAGTCCTTTGAGAAGTTGAGGAATGTGGTATTTCTTTGTAAATAAAACATGGGGTGAAATGTAAAGAGGTAACATCATGGAGACAACTGTCTTCAGAAGAAAGCATGGAATTTTGAAACTAACAGAGCCCACCACCCCCGTCCCCCTGTTTTCTTCCAGAAAAAGTGCAGGCTGAGATTGACAGAGTGATTGGCCATGGGAGGCAGCCAAGCACAGCTGACCGAGAGTCCATGCCCTACACCAATGCTGTCATCCATGAAGTGCAGAGGATGGGCAACATCATCCCTTTGAATGTTCCCAGGGAAGTAACAGTAGATAGCACACTGGCTGGATTCCACTTGCCTAAGGTAACTTTGCACTCTCAGTTTCCAATGCTCCAGTCCATCCTTGGCATCATCTGAGGAATCTAAACATAAAAAGTAACATGTATTTCTGCCCCAAGAAATCATTTAAACTGGGAGGAAGATATTGTTCAAAAAAATTACTTTCCTGCAATGTGTCTAAGTGATATTTATGTGTATAGAGGGAAGTATAAAAAGGAAGATTCCTTGGTGAAATCTGCTTTGATTTCAGCAAATAAAGTAAAAATTGGCTTTATTAGCTGAAGGACATCCTAGTATCTTCTGATGTTACTGTGGCCTCATAGGAGTCAGTAATTCTTTGTCATATCTGTGCTCATAGGTGATTTCCAGGTCTTGCTTACTATCCATAGTTGAGATCTATCTCACGAAGAAAACCAGTCCAAAGTGAAACATTAATTATAAGAAAGGGAGAGATAAAAGGGGGTGTTTGTCAAGCAACCCTGTGCTGAGGATGCTTATGATGTCAAAATGTCTTAATTCCCTTTTCATAACAATTGATCCCCACTTTATGCATTAGAAAGTTGTAGTGATATACTGTGTACTCTAATAAACTTACCTGGAGATCTGAGGACAGAGCCAGCCACTAGATTAGACATAGAGGCCAGACAGTGGTGGTACACACTTTTAATCCTATCACTCAGGAGGCAAAGATCCGTCTGGATCTCTGTGAGTTCAAGGCCACACTGGAAACAGAGCCAGTCAGTGGTGGCACATACCTTTAATCCCAGCACTGGAAAGCACACATGGCTTTAATTGCAGGAAGTGACATGGCAGGGCAGAGAAAGGTATATAAGGCGTGAGGAAACAAGAACTAAAGCAGTTCAGTTGAGACCCTTTCCAGGTGAGGTTGGCTGTGACTCGCTCTGCTTTTCTGAACTTTCAGCTTTCACTCCAATATCTGGCTCTGGGTTTTTATTAAAAGACCATCTAAGATTCGAACAACAGAAAGTAGAGACTCTGGGAATTAAGTTTACCTAAGATCTCTCCACTACAACATACAGCTCCAGAAGAGTTGGGATCCAGACCTATTCTGGCTCTTTGTACTGACTGCTAGGGACTTGCTACATTAGACATTGAAGATCTCTCTTATACTTTTCTTCACTGATCCCTCTTACATTCCCTCTGATTACAGACAAAATGCACAACCCAGCTTAGGATCTCCTCAGGATTTCTGCAGAGAGCTTTCCTGACCACATCACACTCCTGTTTAAGGCACAATTCTTTCTGTTCACTAAATCAAAGTCAGACATTTCTTGGCAGTGACAAAATAAATGCCCTGGTTTCAGTTCAGCATGGCAGCAAGGAGGTGGTTTAGCAGATTGGTCCTCATGATGGTGGCTAGGAAAAGAAAGAAAGCCTGCAGGAGGCTAACTCCCCACCCCATTTATTCCATCCAATTCTTCAACGTGGGGGATAGTGCCACATAGTCAGAAAAAGTTTATTACCATTAGTTAATGATCTCTAAAAATGTCCTCATGGCTACTCTCAGTGGTGTTCTTTTCTAATTTCTTAAGACAGTTATCTACTAACAGAATCCAGAATCAAGATTAACTGCCAGAAGTGGCCTCTGTGGATCTGTAATACTTTGTCATAGATACTCAGAATATATTGTTATCCAGGAAAGTCTTCAGAGCTGGGACCAGAAGATTCTACCCTAGAAACACAGATACAACCATTCATTTAAACCCAGAGGCAGGCTTCATCATCACATGTTGTTGTAGGAAGGACCTGGTTGATGGTTTATCTTCCCATAAATGGTCAGGTGTGGTTTCCCTGGGCACAAGCTGCCCTCTTCCCAAAGACCTGCATTATGTCATAAAGTACAAACTAATAGCACTGTAATATCCTAAGGACACAATTCATCATTGATATGGACTAAGGACAGGATTTTTTGAGGAGCTGGGAGTGTGAAGAATAATGGGAGCTTGGGAAACTCTAGCCCTTGTATGAGTCTGTTCCAAATATCAAGCCTTGACTCTTTGCTGTCTTCTTTAGGGAACCATGGTCCTGACCAATTTAACTGCTCTACACAGGGACCCCAAAGAGTGGGCCACTCCAGACACCTTCAATCCAGAGCACTTTTTGGAGAATGGTCTGTTCAAGAAGAGAGAAGACTTTCTGCCATTCTCAATGGGTGAGTTATGTGGAAACAAGTCAGATTTCTGTTTCATCTGTTCCCGTCTTCTCCCTAGAGACCCCCACTCTAATTTGAATATCTCCACAAGACCCATCCAGTACAGCTGTAAAGTGTATTGTTTGCAGCCCTGTGTTCTCAGGACACAGCCTTGCTTCAGATCACTTCTGTCTCACAAACTCTTTCTTGCCTCTGGTTATAATTTTGGTTTCCTTTGTCCTGTTTTCCACTACAGACCCAAACCCTGCCTCCTCTTCACAAAGAAATCTAAATACATGCCATCTTTGCAAAGTTTTTTAGTGTCCAAATTATGTTTTAGTGATGGGCTCTCAAAGACTAGTATATCAGATTTGGAATGAGATGGGAAGGAGTCATGGGAAGGTGGCTACCTTCTCATTGCAATAAGAATATCAAACAAAAATTGGAACTGTCATGTACATAGCTGGATTGGGTTCTATCCTATAGAAGAACTCCTTGAACAAGTAAGTCTTTTGTTTTTTTATTATTTTAAACATGCTTTAAAATTCTAGTTAGATACATCTATGTAGTTCAAACTGATGGTCAGGGAAAGATGTAGTGATGACCCTCTCTTGTGTTTTCTACCCAGCCAATTATAACTGAATACTTGTAGTCTTACAATTGTTGAACTAGCAACAAAATGCCCTACTTATTACAGTTATTTGTTTCTGTGAATTGTACATGTATTTTCAAATAATTCTGCAGTTCCTTAGTTCCATAAATACGTACTGAGCATATATTCCTTGTCCAACACGCACCTGGGAGCAGGAAAGTAGTGGGAAAGAAGAGGAAGCAGAGCTGCTTCTTATAGCACGTGTTGTTCCGCTGCAGCCTTTAAAACTGGAATCAGTGAGCACTGCAGAGATAATGATACAAACCTAGCCAAATGTGTTACAGCTAGAGCTCGGAAGATTTTCTCACACTGAGGCTTGTGTTTCCTAACACTGTCTGCAGAAGGTGACTAAATGATACCCAGAAGCCACACTGTGGAATTCTGGGTTTCACTGATGGTGTCTGGTGGAACTGGTTCTGTTCTCTTTACCTTACCTTGTGCTTCTGGGTCAACTTTGTTGACCTTTCACAATTCACTTTAATAGGGAAGCTGACAAAATAAAGGACATCTGTCCTGTATTCCTGTTCACAAAAAAATTTAAAAGAACTGAATTACAGCTCAAAGTCTCATCTACATGTTTCATATATACTATTTATTTTTAGTTACTGAATCAGATACTGAAAGTCGGGAAATATGACTCTTTTATAAGTACTTTATGTGTTGTTTCCTAGGACTACAGTGAAAGGAATGTTGGTAGAGCCCCATGGCTTTCATAGGAAGTTGATCTTCTAGGTCAAGTAAAGGCTGCATATATGCATCTCTTCATATTGCAAAATCTTTTCCCCATGGGGGCTTCATGTATCATCTAGTTTAACATGTTCTCCTATCCATACCAGCTGTAAAACAAAAACAGCAACACACAGAATCTCACTGATAATTTGCTGCTAAGAATTATTTTATTCTCTCTTAATTAGAGGTTCATTAGCAGACAAATTATCTCAGACAATTATCGAGGTAATGTAGTTGTTGGTAATCCAATAGGAAAGGAACCTTAGTGTCTATTTAGTCAGATAAGCAAAATCCAGTTAAGAGGAGAGATTTTTCTAATGCAAAACCATGAGCACAAGAACTGGCAGAGCAGATCAGGTTTAAGTTTTCAGTCCTATTTTAGTTCTTTCTCTATTACATATGCATGGCAACAGACCTCACCAGTTATAGACCCTTCTGCTTTAGGAATCTATGAGTCCATGGCCTATGTATTAGTTAGAATCTTGCTGTATAACAAGTATCCAAAACTGTACTATTTACAAAGAGCATATTATCCTCAGAGGTTTCCAGGTCAGATCATTGGCTTAGCTAATCTTGGTTAACCTGACAAACATGTTATCTTAGGCTTCCAAATGGTGTGGCTTAAGATCCAAAGAAACATAGGAGGAGCACACGGGTCTGGTAAGATCCAAGCTGGGACTGTGACCCCATGACTTCTGGGGACCTATTAAAATCTACAAGAACAGTCCCAGTTACAGGGGAGGGAAAATCCTAGTCTTTTGAATAGCTGCGAAATCCCAGTAAAAATAAAAAGAAACCAAGGCAAGAAGGCAGTAAGATGTTCTGCTTTCAGCATTTCTTTCTGGTAGAGGTGCATGAAATTCAGTTACCTGGAGATGCCCAATGAGGACCAGAAGAGGCAAACCTGAAAAAAACTCCTGGGTTGACAAAGCAGCAGTCTGCATTTTCTACGACAGTCCTGTCTTTGGCATATAGCTGCCTTCCTTCATCATTTCTAGAACTTTCTAAAGACAACATTCCTGTAACTGTTATATTAGGCAGCTTCTCTTCTCTTGGAAAAGATAACCAGCTATATAATTATTATTTGTATGTTATCACAGAAGATAAAAAACTAATTTATAATTTCACATATTCTGCTGATTTATGTCTGCCCATGTTAAGGTCAACAAATTAATAGATAGCTTCCTATTCGTTAGTATAATTAATATTAATTAATATAATTATATAGATGTAAATTATATTAATGTAGTATTAAATAAGAGTATTTTTTTAATTTAGAAGTGGTGTCATGGAACATAAGGGCAGGGTTAATGAAGATCATTGGCTATAGCCTAGGTCAACCCTTTTATTTCACTCAATAGGTCATTTTTCTGGGTTTTGGTTGAAGGGAAAGGGTCCAAGCAGCCTTTAGCCCAGACTGTGTCTGTCAGCTTTCCCTCACTGAAACAATATCTGAGATGAACAACTTCTCAGGAGGAAGCTTGGTTTGGCTCATGGTTTCAGAGGTCTCAGTCTGTGGCCATGTGACCTGTGCCTGAGGTGACACAGAGCATTTGTTGAAAGTGTGTGGTGAAGAACATGGCTACCTCATAGGGACCAGGAATCAAGGAAAGGATGTCTCCAGATTAGAGATATCCCATCAGAAGCACAGCTCAAATGACCTACCTTAAGTACACAACTACTTAATATTCCACCACTTCCCAATAGTGCCACAGTTGGCAACCAAGCCTGTAGGTGAAGTCCTTGTCAACAATAAGAAGAAAGTAACCAACATATATTCAGGTTACATGATCTAGCTGAACACATCATTCAAGTTTCCCAGCTGAGTGACTGCCATCTCCAAGGAAGGACTAGATATGAGCACAGGCAGTACATCTTTGAAGAGATGTACTCTTTGGTGATACTATGAGAGACAAGTTAGTAAAGCCTACCTACAGGTTATGTACTCCCCTGGGTGGAGGGTGGTGACCGTAAAGGAGTAAGTTTTCCCTTCCCAAATTATTATTCCAATAATTCCAATCTTCCTCAGTCATTGAAATTCCCTATCTTAGTTTGCTATTTGTTGCTGTGATAAAAACCATGAGCAAAAGTAACTTGAAGAAGAAATAATTCATTTAGCTTGTACTTCCTGATCACATTCCATCACTGACAAAACCTAGGTAGGTCCTCAAGGCAAGAACCTGGAGACAGAAACTGAAGCACAAGCCATGGACAGGTTAGTCTTATTGGCTTTTCCCCATGGCTTACTCAGCCTGCTTTCTTATACAACCTAGGGCCATGTGCTCAAGGGTGGAACGTCCCATAGTGAACTGGGCCCTTAGTAGTGATAAATAAGGAATGAGAGAGGGTAGAAAATGAAAAAATGGAAGAAGTGAAGTGGGTGACTAGTGGCTTTCCAGTTCAAATACCTGAAAGCCTTGAGATAAGACAAACTTATGATGCAGCCTGTGCCTGAGTACTCAAAAGTCCCTGCAGAGTTGGAGAGATCTGGAATGTGATGGTCATGAGCAGACACAGCAACACAGTCACAGGGGTTCAGGAAGAGTCAGGCCTGCCAAGTGGCAAGTGCCAGCCTTCTGGATACTATAAGCCATGCTCAGGACAGGTCTCACTTCAATGCCCCACATGCCAGGCATCTCTGAAATGACCTCATCGACAGACCTTGATTTTCTGGGCATCTCTCAGTGAAGATGGTCACTGACTTGGTTACTGTTCTATTGTTGTGAAGACACAGGCCAACTCTAATAAAAGAAAGCACTTAATTGGGGGCTTGCTTATACTTTCAAAGGATTAGTCTATGATCATGATTGCACAAAGCAGACAGGCATGGCACTGGAGCAATATCTGAGAGCTTTACATGCTGATGCACAGGCAGAGAAGCACAGAGACAAAGAGACAGAGAGACAGAGACGGAGAGAGTGGTGGGGCTGGTATGGTTTTTGAAACCTCAAAGCCCACTTCCAGTGACACCTCCTCCAAAATGTCCACACCTCCAGATTCTTCTCAAAAGAGTTTCACTCCCTGGTGACTAAGCATTCAAAGATATGAGTTTATGGGGCACATTCTCAATCCAGCCACCACAGTAATCAAGATTACCTATCACACAGGCCAAGCTTTAAATCACATGCTCCATGCTAAACAACTAATTCACACCTGCCCACCCATGATAAGAGAGAGGGAAGAGGCTGTTTCATATAACTGCCAAAGGAGGAAAGCTTAGCCTCATGACAAGGAGTGGTTTAGTCACAGTCACACAGGGGGTTGCAGACAGGTCAGGTTATTAACCCTGAGTCCTAATGTTGCATGTTATGGTATGTGGATCCTTACAGGAGAATCTTGGGAATTCAATGGGTTCTTAGCCATGCTATTTATGGCAGGCAACAGGAGGAGCATGTGGAGAACATACATGAATGAAACATGATGGCAAAAACCACAGATGTTACATAAGACACTGACATCATCATCATAACACATTTATGTTTTCTGTGCACCTTTTTGGGTCTGCTTTTATTTTATTAATAATAGTTTTGTCTGAATGCTAGTCTAAGCATCTTTGTTATAGTCTTTATAGATTTCTTTTTCCTGACTTTTTCTTAAACTTTTTTTCATTCTAAAATGTATTTTTTTTTTGGAAGAAAGAAAGTACTTAGTGGTGGAGGAGACAGCTCACTTGGCAAAGTGCTTTCTTTGGAAGCAAAGAACATAATTTGATCTTCAGAACTCACATAAAAACTTGGAGCATGGTACCATGTGCTTATAACCCTAGCACTTGAAATGAAGGGTCTCTTGGGACTTATTATTGCCAGACCTACATGGCACATAGGACCTTATATAAATACAGGGGTGGGGGTGGCACTTGAGGATCAACACCCATGGCTGTCCACACACAATGAGCACACATATGAACAAACACATCCACACAAACATGGGCTTAAAGATGAATTAGAGACTGTGTGGAGTCCTGCAGTGCTGTTGGGATATGTGAGAAGGATGTTCACTGAGGAAGAGAACAGTGGAATGCTAGGGTTGTTCTGGATCATCAGAGATCAACCATGTGAACCCAGATATTCAATAGAGAGACTGACGTGTAGATTGTAGATAGACTAGATATAGACACAAGTATATATGTCGATACATGATACACACAAATCGATATAAGCAACATGTGCACATGTGTATGGCATGAGGTAACATAGAGCAATGGCTCCCAGAGTTGTGAGAATGCCTCCTGCCCAGGTCTTAACTTCTATGTATTATTCAATGCAAGGACCAGGATACCTGGGAAAATAGCAATTTCCTGGACTGGCAAAGTGAAAACACATGTCTATTGTATATTGTTATGCCAAAGGTCAGGACCCACCACCTTGAATGGGACTTTAAGGGCCAAATCAGGAAGATGTTAGAAATAATGAGCTGGACACAAAGTCCAGGATCAGCTCAGCATTTACAGCATGAAGTTGGGGACATGAGTCCCTTGATGAACCAAAGTCAGCTGAGAAAGTGACTCATCTTTGGCTTTTGTCCTACAGGAAAGAGAGCTTGCCTGGGAGAACAACTGGCCAGGTCTGAGCTGTTCATTTTCTTCACTGCTCTCATGCAAAAATTTACCTTCAAACCCCCAGTTAATGAGAAGCTGAGCCTGAAGTTCAGAATGGGCCTGACCCTTTCCCCAGTCAGTCACCGCATCTGTGCTGTCCCCAGACTGTGATGCTGGAGAAGGAACGAGAAAAGAAAAGAAAAGAGAAGAGAATAGCTTGCACTTCAAACCCACTGATGTCTACATACACAGGAGGAGACAGGATGAAGGCAACTGAGGAAAGATGGGAGGATTGGAGAGAGGAAATTGAATCAGAGTCCTAGACTGCTGGACCTCCAAGTTGATACTGGTCATAGGATTTAGGAGCTCATAAAAGTTGCTAAAATAATAATGACTATTTCCGTTTTTAAATTATATGTAAAATGACATGATGTATTAAAATGCTATTTAAGTCATAACTCAAATCACAAGGGTGTGCCTTCAAGTCTCTTCCTTTCTCCTGTTGTAGACATGGATTTTCTCCTGGACTTTTGAAAGGGTTCATTTGGAAATGGTACCAAAAGAACATAAGAGTTAGAACTGGGCTTCTGGGAGCAGTCACAGAAATAAGACTTGAAGGCTCTCTTGTTTGGAAGGCCTATAACTGCCTTATCTTGCTCTGCCTCTGAGTGGTCCTCCTGGAAGTCAGGTAGAAAGGGATGATTCTCTCATCTCACACAGACAAAGAAAACACCATTGAAACAGTTTCTGTGATTTATATATTATAGCTGGATCTTACACTCTGATTCAGGGCCAGGGAACATGTAGTTACCAATAAGCAAACCATAGAAGCAAGTTTGGGGAGAGAATGGTAAAGATTTTCTGTCTTCAGATACATGAGTCAATCTGGGGACCTTGGGGTTGTTGGAAGTTCTCTGTCTGTTGGTCTTTGATGCTGTTGATGCTGTGCAAAAACCATGGCTCTCATCTTAAAGGGAATAAGAAACAGTTTATTATGGATCCATTTTGAGGGACGATGGCCCAGGAACACAGGTTTAGGTTATCACAAAGTCCATGTTCCATCAAAGAAGCAGTTGCTTCAAGTTTATGCTTTTACAAACAAAAATGCCATGTATCAAGACACATCTAAAATACTCTAGAGGTGCATCAGAGAAGTGATTACAACAAGATAGGGGAGGTTTCTCTATAGGCCTTAGATGCGTCCTGATAACAGTCTCCCCTTTTAAGTTGATGGAAGACAGAGGATCTGAAAAGTCCATGAATTTCAAATATTTTTATCTATTCATCTCAGGATGTGAAGTCCCACACAGAATTTAGCAAGGAATGGCTGGATGTTCCTGGGGGTTAAAGCTGGTCCAAGATAAGGTAATTAGCCTTGGACCTATAACATTGCAACCTCTCTCAAAAATACTGAACTTCTAACCAGTCAATCAGTCTTTGCAGGTACAACTTATTTTTAGGAGTTTTTATTCACAGTGCAAATACTAGGAAGTTAAATGACAGGTCAAGGGGGTACCACCATCACATTGATGATGTCTATCTTGATATGGTATCCATGTGATGACATTATACCTCTCCCTTGGTATCATTTGTCTAGTCAGTTTGGGGCCTGGTTTTCCTGATAAGATTTCAGTATATCCATGTGTCCCTACAGTACCAATTCACCTCCAATGAATTAACATGGTGACATTCTTTCTACAAATAGCAAATCACTCATCAGTCTGTGCTGTTTTGGTAGTGACAGTCAGATGGTGCTGTTCATGCAAGTCCATAGTCATCCTCCAGCTTCAAAACAGAGTCAAAAGCTGCTTGTGAAATGAAGTCTTTCTAGGCAACAACAACAACAACAAAACCATTATTTTACAAGGTATGGAGTATGAGGTCAGAACATAACCTAATCACAACACACTAAATATAATTAATATAAAAATTTTAGGAGCATCAGCCTGATGCCAGAAAGTAATGGAACACAGGACCAAGTATCATGTAACTGAAATGAACCAGAACCTTTGGAAGACATTCACTGTGACTCCTAATGGAAATTTCTACCCATAAAACATCTCCTATGGGACTGGGCTAAGCCCTCTGCATGGGGAGACAGTTGTGGTAGTTTGATCTGCTTGGGGGCCCCCTGGCGGTAGGGTCAGAATCCATCCCTGGTGCATGAGTGAGTTTCTTGGAGCCCACTACCTATGATAGAACACTTCCTTCAGCCTTGAGGCAGGGGGAAGGGCTTGGACTTGCCTCTACTGGATGTACCTCCTCATGGGAGGCCTTGCCTTCTTGTGGCAGGGAATAGGAGGTAGGTTGAGAGGGGGAGGCTGGGGGGCAAGAGGAGGGAAGGGGGAGGATCTTCAGTGTGTAAAATGAATGAAAAAAAATTCTTAATAAAAAAAGGAAAAAAGTCTCTTTTTTCTAAGTTCATTGGATATTCTATAAAGAATAAGTCTTTTTCCCATTCAAGAATTATACAAATATTTTGTGAATGCAATATATAGCCATCATTCCTCACTTATATTTGCACAATATAGTTAGTACCTTTCGGCTCTTCTCTTCTGCCTGACCCCTAGTGTACAAAGTTGTCTCAAGAAGTAAATCTCCTCACCACCACCACCCTCCTAGAAAGTGACATAGACCAACCATGCTGCAGTGAGTATTTAAAATAAGGCAAGACTTTGAAGGTCTTAGAATAAAGAATGCAATGGGTCTTACTGGGTATGGATGGGTTGCTTGTATAAGGCAGAAGTCTAGGAAACCACAGGCTTGAGGCAAAGTAATGCTGTTTCAAAGAAGGCTTCCTGAGAGGAGAAGTTGAGTAGTTGGGGCAAGGTGCTCCAGAGGTCCTCTCCTAGTAGCCAGCCTTTGTCCCCTTGAGTTCATTCAAGCCTGAAGGGTCAACTTATGATCTGAGCACCAAAAGAGAAAGATGAGGAATCTTATCATGGCATGCTCAAAGAATCTCACATCTTTGTCACACAAAAACAGTGCAGTATCTTTTGGAAGTAGTACTGCAGTCATTACTCCCAGACTTTCACAGACTTCTTCCAACATGCAGCTTTAATTCTCTATGTGCCTCTAAATCCTGGCATTCTAGCGAGGCTACAAAGCACATGGAAGTCTCTCATCTGGTGAAAGGATCCATGCTTCTACTCTATACCTACCCTACTCTACACATGAATTGGAAGATAAAAAATTCCCTCCTGGCATTAAAGTAGTTAGGAGAGGCATAACCCACAAGGGAGCCAGCACCTTCCCAGACCCATTAAAAGCTGGCTGATCCCCCTGATACATGAGGGCTAATATTTACTCCAGAACATTTTTTGGATGGTAGGTCCCACACAGACAGGCTAAGATTAACCACACAAATTGCAAGAAGGTCCATCAAGGTTACAGGATATTACAGTCTTTGTCACTACTGAGGGAGGTCAAGAAACATGGAAGAATTCAGTTCTCCATCAATAAGAGGGGTTAGCCCAAAAGGCTTCTCCTTTCCATTGATCATGAGGGGAGGATGAATAAGGGAAAATCTTCAGAGGGTGCTCCGGAGTGGAAGACAATGTGTTACTGAACTTGTGGGCCACTACCTGTGCTCCAAGCCAAGCCTCACCATCCTACCTAAATAAGCCAATAAAAGAGCTAAGTTAAAGGTGGGAAACATAAAAAAGCTATTTATTAAATTTAGTCATATTGGGAAGAGGAACAAAGAGATCCAGAAACCCCCCTGAGTCATCCTCAGGGTCCTGTAGTGAGAGGAAAGTTTAACTAGACAGCCAAGTATATGTAAACACAAGCAGTCTCAGTCAAGGTGTAGTCCCAATCTTCATTTTTGCCAAGTCTATTATAGAAGGAGATATGGAAAATGTTCCAATATATGTTACTTTAGTCATACAGACAGGAAAAAAGACACCCCTAGACTGTATCAATTTGTCACAAGCTTTAAAAAGGAAATACATGCTGTTTTACTGCACTGGGGTCTGGCTTAATCTCAGACTAGAGGATAAACAGTGCCTTCTAATGGACTGGAGGATAAACAGTGCCCTCTAATGGAAAATATCAATTACAGTATTATCTTTCTGTAGCGTGGAAGGCACTCACTTATTAAGGTTTCAGACTGTGTTCCTCCACTTGCCAATAGGCTGACTGAGTTTAGAGTTTCAAAAGTTGGTCCTCAGCCCTACACTAGTCAGAGATTATCTCAAGTTAGACCTGGATAAAAGTAAATACTTCTATCATTTTGTTCCTCCTTGATTGTGAGTGCCAAATACCACATACTCTTGACCCTATAACATTTAGAAACCACAGAAGGTGATCTGTCAAAATCAATTGTTCTATCTCTAAAACACTCTAAAAAAACAGAAATGCTTTCTATCTCTTGTCAACCCCTGTTCCCAGTGCATAACGAGGCAGATGATACTATCCATCTAGACAAACTTTAATTGGTTATAGAAGAACAAATAAACAAGGAAAAACTGTAAGTGTAGCTAAAGAAAGCATGATATAAATTGTAATTTGTCTCTGGACTTGTAATATTCTAACCTCTCCATATTCACTGCCAACCTTATCAGATGATCAGCCTTGTAGACAGTTCAATAAAAGGTTTGGTTCACCTATGCTCTGTGACTAAGTCCAATAAACACATTGATTGGACAAGTTGGGCATTGGTAGAGCAGTACTTTGTTCTTTCATTGCTGTCCTATCTGAGGTGAATGGTCATTTGTCTATATCTTCCCAGAAAAAAATTAATGTAATATCTTTATTATATTGTGCTTAAATGAAAATGGATATACAGTTATCTTTATTGCATCCTGACTTTTATTCCTCTAGGTGTATGCCCAGGAGTAGAATAGCTAGATTATACCTAAGTTCTATTTTTAGTTTTTTAAGGCTCTTCTATATTTATGTCCGTGTAGGGTGGATTAATTATTTACATTCATTATCACCAACAATCATTAAAGTTTCTCTAACTGTGGTAAAAAGAAGATCATCTAAAGGGTCAAATGTGCACCTACCACTAGATTGGCTATTAAACTATTGAAATAATTGTCCCCAAGGGATTGGCATTTCCCCAGAAAAGTCATTCTGGGAGAAGGAGAGGGATGAAGAGGAACTTACATCCTGACAACTTGTCAGACTACTTCGTAGGAGACACTGGTCCCCAGACAACTATTCTTAATGATGGGGGGTATTAAGCCTTGGCCAGTCTTGCCTAGTTGTATTTCTTGTCTTCCACTGAAACCTCAACCTGATGATAGGAACCAAGATGGGTTTGGGCAATCAATAGACCTCTTTACTCTTCTTCCCAGCATGGCCACATTGAATGAATCTCCTTTTTCTGGGTGTCTGTTCAATTGTCCTATTGAGGACAGATGACCAAGTCTAGAGTCTTAAGGCTGCCAGATTCTGAGGCTGCAGTGCTAACAAACCCAGTAACAGTTCATTACCAACATAGGTTGCTTTTGTTTTAGAAATGGTAGACATTCTGACTTGGGTAACATGGCATCTCAGTGGAGTTGTCATTTGTATTTTCTGGGACTGAACAAGGTGAAAATCTTTTCATATGTTTATTAAGCATTTGTATTTCTTCTTTTGAGAAACATCTGTTTAGTTTATTTGTGAAATTTATTGGGTTGTTTGTTAGTTCTTTATATAGTCTGATCATTAACCACCTGTTAAGAGAATAGCAGAGAAAGTCCTTTTTTTCCCTATTCTATAGGCAGTACCATCACTGGTTACTTATCTCTTTTGTTGTACACTCCACCAGTATGTCTGGCAGTGATTAATATATTCAAAAGAAGCACTCATGCCTCTCTCTTTAGATTTCAAATTATTGAAACCATGGACCTCAAGACATTGGAATTAACTGAGGAATCTCCTACTAGAGAAGACAAATGTGAAGCCCTGGGGTTTGGCCAGGGAACAAATTTACCTTCCAGAAAAAGAGTTCATCACCTGGAGAAAGATTTACAACTTTTCAGTTGAACTTACTAAGAGACTTTAATCTGAGGCAATGATGGGTGGAACCACATCTTGGCTAGACGCTTAGCTAGCCATATCTCTTGCCTCATATTTAAATGTTAGCTTCATTTCAGGACCTCAATAATGAGTGTGGGATAGGAATTAGCTAGATCTCTCTGCCTCAGTTTTAATTATGACCAAATTAAATAAATCTCCTGTTTTCTGCCTTTTACATTTTTTCTGTTTGTTTGGATTTGTTTGTTTGTTCTGGTTTTGGTTTCTCAAGACATGGTTTCTCTGTGTGACATCCCTGACTGTCCTGGAACTGGATTTTTAGATCAGGCTGGCCTGGAACTAACAAGAGATCCATCTGCTTCTGTCTTCCAAGTGCTAGAATTAAAGGTGTGTCCCACCACACCCAGCTTGCTTTTTACTATTAATAGGTTTGTTTAACTGGCTTATCCAGGACATGTAGCCAACCCTAGCATGTTAGTGCACATGTCATCATTTGTCTGTAGCAGTGTGGATTTAAGTCTGGGTCCTCTATTCTATTCTATGGTCTATGTATATGTTTTGTGCCAATACAGCCAATACCATGCTTATTTGGTTACTATGGCTCAGTAGTATAATTGTACTATGGTACCTGCAGCAAGTGCTCTTCTGTTCAAGATTGCTTTGACTTACTGGAGCCTTTTGTGCTTCCATAGGATTTTATGATTTTTTCCCTATATCCATATAGGTATTATTGGCACTGTCAAGGAGAGCACACAGACTGATTTTGGTAATACAACAAATTTCAAAATACTGATTATTCTAGTCCATGAACATGAAGGGTCCTTCCATTGTCTAGCATCTTCTTTAATTTCTTTCTTCTTGGCTTTGCAGCATCTTCAATCCATTCCCTGCTGGGGTTATTCCTAGGGACAGGTCTGACTGTTTCTGATGTTACTGTGGTTGGAATTATTTCCCTAAAATCAGCACCAGCCTTCCTAGTTTAAGCAATTGCCTTTTGGGGACAAGCAACCCCTTAGTCTTTCTCCTTTCACAGGTTGGCTGCTTACTAGGTAGTATGTTGCTCTTGGACACCCTTGCCTTTGTTTCAGTACAGAGCAACAAACCTTTGTTTAAGAGTGCTAACCTTCTTAACTATGACAGCCTCTCTTTTAGCACATACCTTGACTTTACCGTTAAGCCTCCTAATGTTCTTTTGCTCTCCAAACTATGCTTTGTACTTATTTCTGGGCTACTTCATCCTTTTTATTGTAGACCTGGATAAGAGTAATCTTTAATAACCACAGAATCAACATCACGTGGTTTTGAAATTTCCTCTGTCATAGTAATGAATCCATTGCTTTTAAATTTAGCTTCATATAAGTTCTGATGACAAAAACAGATGGCAGCCAGACTCTTTGACAAAATATCATACAAATGACCTCTAACCCATGTAGTTGAAGACCTTGCTTCCCTTTGAAACCTCATGAGCTACACCCCCACTGTATATTATACTCAGTACTTCTGTCTTCTATGCTCCTACAAGAATAGCTTCTTAGGCTCTGATTACAATAATGAACCATTTTGCTAGTTGCAAGATCCATTATCTTCCACATTTCTCTAAAAAGAAATGTATGTTCTTCTTATCAAAAAATTAGTTTCAGTATCAATGTTAGTAAAGTTCCCTTGTTGTAACAGAACTTTGTGACCAAAGACAACTTAAGAATTAAAGAGTTTATTTTGGCTGTGTTTCCAAAGGGATACTCTGATATTGCAGAGAAGACATGACAGCAGGGACCAGAGCAAGAAACTGAGAAATCACAGTTCCATGAACATGAAGGAAGCAAAGGGAGCAAACTGAAATGAGCCAAGGCTATAAACACTCAAAGCCCATCCCCAGAGACGTTCTTCTCCCAGCAAGCCTCTACCTCCTAAAGGTTTCATAACTTTCCCAATCACCACCATCAACCAGAGATCAAGTGTTCAAATATGTAAGCCTATGAGGGATATTTCTCATTTAAACCACCACAGATACCAATAATGTCCAAGTATTCTCAGTCTGCCATCCTCTGACAATATATCTACTCTTCAAGTTTCTTCATATGCTAGATGACTGAGAGTATCCTTGGGGACTCCTGATCTTCACAGAGTCCAAGAATTAAGTAGTATGGGAGCCAAGAAAGCTGGGGAGTGGGCTCTGCCTTGCCCAACCATCCAGGTGTCTATATCATCTTACAACCCTCAATTCAGGTTGTCTCAGTGACTGTTACTGGTCAAGTTGGTGATGATAATTTCTGCTAAACAAATTTAGCCTTCAGCCTCTGGGTCCATCTGTGGAACTTAACATTCCCTGATCCCTCTGAATTGAAGGTTAGATGGACCCCAGCATAGTCAGAAGTTTTCTCATTTAGAAATTCGTCTACACCGCAGGAAGTCCTAACAAGCCCAGCTTGTCCAACCTTCCTCAGTTGGTCATATAAACAAGACTTCAAGAAAAGAAAGAAAAGGATATTTGTTTATTTAATGTAGACACATTGGGAGAAGGATCAAAGAAGTCCAGTTTCCCCATCTCCAAATCCACCTTTAGATTTCTAACATGAGGTTTGAATTAAATATGGGCCCAGAGATACACATAGCTAGGTAATGATGGGATCCCACTCATGATCATTGTCTTGGTTCCAGTCTCTATTCTAAGGTGGCTTGACAAGTTGTCAGTACCAAGTGAAATCCCTTTCTGGGAGACAAACCCTTTCTCTGTTTGGCATTTAGCTCCTAGTCTTTTCCTTCCTGGAGAAGGTTCAATTCCTTACAATGCAATGTCTCTGTAGCTTGATATAAAAGGAGGGGCCCAAATGTCTCCTGAATATCTTCATTCCTGCCAAGATGGTTACATTTCCCTACTCTTGGTTTTTCTCACTAAATCTTGTGGTGAAATAGGCCTCACCAACAAATATCACAAATAATACAAGCAAGAACACAGAGCACATTCAGTTAGTATTAGAGTTTCATGTACTAAACTCATAAGCCTTTAATTCTGATAATTTTTACATACTAGATAAAGTTTAGACACACAGCTCTATATATGTCTACAGAGATATGAAGCTACATAGATATTAAATGCACTGAACTAATTTTAAAACAAACATTTATTTTTTAATCATGTGTACTTATCTATGTATGGGTATGCACACATGAGTACAGGAAACTGCAGAAGCCAAGGCATCATATCTCTTGCAGCTGGAGGTACTCGTGGTTGTTAGCCACCTGATATGGGTGATCAGAACCAAAGTCTGGTCCTCTGTAAAAATAATCACTGATCTTAACCACTGAGTCACCTTCCATTCCTCAAATCACTTAAAAATACTTGCTTATAAATCATCATTTCAACCACTTGCAAAGAAAAGTCACTTTTTTTTCCAATGGAATCTCATTGGTCTAAAAATCACAGTTAAGGACAGGCTCCCTGCTCAGCAGTAGATGGCCAACACAAAAAGAGCTCAATGGTGTCTTTGTAGAACCCTTTGTCTTATAATGCTTTCTGTGTTTCTTGTGTTTTGCTTGTATATTATAGTTTCTGATTTTGTGTTTTTATGGAGTGTGTGTGTGTGTGTGTGTGTTTCTTGAGCTTTTTTGATTTTTTTTAAAATAATGGTTTGTTTTCTTTTATATCTGCCTGTTTGTTTTCTAAAGACTTAAAAAAAAAAGGTGCAGAGGCCGGGCGGTGGTGGCGCACGCCTTTAATCCCAGCACTCGGGAGGCAGAGCCAGGCGGATCTCTATGAGTTCAAGGCCAGCCTGGGCTACCAAGTGAGTTCCAGGAAAGGCGCAAAGCTACACAGAGAAACCCTGTCTCGAAAAAACAAAACAAAACAAACAAACAAACAAACAAAAAAATGTGCAGAGTCAGATGGATGGGGG
Source organism: Peromyscus eremicus (assembly GCF_949786415.1). Classification (NCBI taxonomy): domain Eukaryota; kingdom Metazoa; phylum Chordata; class Mammalia; order Rodentia; family Cricetidae; genus Peromyscus; species Peromyscus eremicus. Next base: position 110,759,941 of record NC_081417.1, on the reverse strand, counting down.
TGGGAAAGGATTTGGGAGGAGACAGAGAGGGGAAACTGCCCCCAGAGTACATTGTATGAATTTTCAATATAAAAAGTGTGAATGTATTTAAAATTACTGAACTGTATCCTCTGAAGTGCTTAAGAAGGTTCATTTCATGCTTCATATATTTCATCAAGCACTTTAAAAAAGCAGTCATTTATAATACTTTAACATAAGCTAATACTTAAATAAACTTTGACTTTGTCAAATGTCTGAAAAAATTAATAGTACACATAAGAGTACTAAATAGTTTTTATTACTTTTAATATACTGAATGATGTATGTGTATGTGTGTGTTTGTGTGAACCTGTGTATGTGAATAATTTCTAAGACTTGGGTGTCAGGGATCCAATCCAGGTGGACAAGCTTGGAAGCAAGCACCAATACCACTGAGCCAACCTCCCAGCCTCTAAATTCTCTTTTAAAGATAACCTTTTTCCCCAGCTCTCAGTCCCCAGTCTGTGAACTCCCACTAGCTCAGGTCAGCTGTCTCTGTGGTTTTCCCCATCATGATCTTGATGTGAACCCCCTTTCTTATAGGATCCCCCTTCCTGTAGCTAGAGTTTTCCTGCCTGACCCACAGTCAGGACAAATCTCTGTCACCTGCCAGTCCCACAGCCGCTCAGACCCAACCAAGTAAACACAGAGACTTAGATTGCTTACAAACTGTATGGCCATGGCAGGCTTCTTGCTAACTGTTCTTATATCTTAAATTAATCCATTTCTATAAATCTATACCTTGCCACGTGGCTCGTGGCTTATCAGCATCTTCACATGCTGCTTGTCATGGCAGCAGCTGGCAGTGTCTCCCTCCTCCTTCCTGTTCTCTCAATTCTCCTCTCTGCTTGTCCCGCCTATACTTCCTGCCTGGCCAATCAGTGTCTTATTTATTGACCAATCAGAGCAACACATTTGACATACAGACCATCTCACAGCACCTTCCCTCTCTTCAATTGCTCTCCAGGAGCTCAGCCCAGTGCTTGACTGAGGATCACTGCATCTCCTTCCATCAGTTAGGTTCTATGATGACAATTAGGGTAGTCACTAATCTAATTACAGGAGAAGGCCAGTTCAGGCACTTTCTCCACAGGTGCTAGGAGTCTTAGTCGGGTTATCTTTGTGGGATCCTGGAAATTTCCCTAACACCAGGTTTCTCCCTTACCCATAATGGCTCTCTCAATCAAGACATCTCTTTCGTTGCTCTCCCTTTCCATCCCTCCCCCAACTCAGCCATCTTGATCCCTCATATTCCCCTCCTCCACCCCCTCCCTTCTACTCTCCTCCCAGTTTACCCAGTAGATCTTAACTATTTTCCCCTTCCTAGGGCTCTCCATGCCTGTCTCCCTTAGGGTCCTCCCTTTTACCTAGCTTCTTTGGGGTTGTGGATTGTATCCTGGTTATCCTTTGCTTTGCATCTATTATCCATTTATGAGTGAGTACATACTGTATTTGTCTTTCTGTGCGTGGGTTACCTCACTCAGGATGATTTTTACTAGTTCCAACCATTTGTCTGCAAATTTCATATTACTGTTTTTTACTGCTGAGTAATACTCCATTGTGTAAATGTACCTCATTTTCTTTATCCATTCTTCAGTTGAGGGGCATCTAGGTTGTTTCCAAGTTCTGACTATTATGAAAAATGCTGCTATGAACATAGTTGAACAAGTGTCCTTGTGGTATGATTGAATATATTTTGGGTATATGCCCAAAAGTGTTATTTCTGGGTCTTGAGATAGTTTGGTTACCAGTGTTCCGATAAACTGCCATACTGATTTCCAGAGTGGCTGTACAAGTTTGCACTCCCACTAGCAGTGGAGGAGTGTTCATCTTACTCCACATCTTCTCCAACATAAGCTGTCATCAGTGTTTTTGGTCTTAGCCTTTCCGACAAGTGTAACAGCTCAGTGTCTTTTTGATTTGGGTTTCCCTGATGCCTAAGGATCATGAGCAATTCCTTAAATGTCTTTCAGTCATTTGAGATTTTTCTGTTAAGTAATTTTTGTTTAGCTCTGTACCCCATTTTCTAATTAAATTATTTGTTATTTTGATGTCTAGTTTCTTGAGTTCTTTATATATTTTGGAGATCAGCCCTCTGTCAGATGTGGGGTTGGTGAAGACCTTTTCCCGTTCTGTAGGCTGCCATTTTGGGACTGAACTAGGCCCTCTGAATGTAGGTGACAGTTATGAGGCTTGAACTGTTTGTGGGGTCCCTAGCAGTGGGACCAGAATTTATCCCAGGTGCATGAACTGGCTTTTTAGAGCCCATTCCCTATGGTGGGATGCCTTGCTCAGCTTTGATGCAAGGGGGAGAGGCTAGGCCCTGCCTCAACTTGGTATGCCAGCCTCTGTTAACCACCCAAGGGAAGTCTTACCCCCTCTGAGGAGTGGATGGGCTTGGGATGGAGGGAGGTGGAGAGGAGGGAGAAGGGGAGAGAGGGGGAACTGGAGATGGTATATAAAATGGAAAAAAAAAACTTTAAGAAAAAAAGCAGTAGCATAAAAAGTAGTATAAAAATCCTAAAAAATAAACAGTATTTTGTTATACTCAACCTAACTACAGATAATTCTTTTCTTTTAAGATTTATTTCTCTACAAGCCTTATCAATTTCTTTCTATATTCCAGACAAATAGTGAATGGCATTTATAGACATAGCCATCGTGCATTTAGTAGAAACTTATCTAAAAAAATGAAAAGTAAACAAACTTTTTACATTTTGTTATGCTACATCTATCAGCATTATACAGATTATGTTATATGTATGTGTATATATATATATATATATATATATATATATATATATATATATAATCCTGCTGATATTCCAAGAACATTTTCTGTTGCAAATACAAATATTCTTTTTAATAATACAGTGAAACAGAGACACTAAAACCTAACACTGCCTTTTTGTGCTACTAGTTTTATCTTGATAATTTTATGATTTGTACACCAAGTTAGATGTTAAAATGTTGACTCATAACTTTATTTACAACAATGATATATTATCAATTAACAATTACCTTAATACAGGACAAAATACATGTCAATACAGACAAAATGTATGTCCACCTCATATAGAAAAAAGTCCCAGAATTCATATAAAGGGAGCGCTACACTCAGGCTGATTCTAAAATTAATCTCTCAAATTTACATATTAAGTTTGCCAAGCAGAAAGCGTTTTAGCAATTACATTCCTTCCATTTCTTTTGCCTGGATAGAATACTCTGACCTCCCAAAACACTGATTTAGAGAAGAAAAGGGTTTGTTTTGCCTTATACTTCCGGGGTATAGAGTTTGTCATAATGGTGAGGGCATTGCACAGGGAATGTGAGGCTCACCCACCAGGCAATGGAGAGGCAGCCAGACCGTATTTAGTATTCACACAGGAAGCTGAGAGAGAGAACAGCAAATGGAGTCAAGCTAATCTAACTCAAATCCACCTGGAGTGACTTCTCCTAGTAAGCATCCACCTCCTAAAAGACTCTAAAGTAACTTCTCCTAGTAAGCATCCACCTCCCAAAAGACTCTAAAGGATTCGTATGCAGACATGTAGAAACACAAACACACACACACACACACACACACACACACACACACACACACATTTTCAATCACCACAAATCTCAATTTTAACAATATTTTCAAAAGTAAATGCAGAAATGAAGTGGCTAGAGTGTTATTTGTTTTTTCAGGAACTCTGGGGGAGGATTGTTTTCACCCTAACTGTCGTAGAAACCAGCCTGAGCTTACAAACTCTAATCTGCTATAATTCAGGGGGTACAAAAATAGAAAAAAAAAAGCAGTATTTTCTATGATTACACAAATGTCAATAGCAATTTCCTCAAAGTGCTCGTGAATGGATGTTCCTATAAAGAATTTTCCTCAACATCTTCTGCAAGGCTGATTAACTGATTAGAACTGTAATGACTGTGCAGGGGTTGAAGTGCTGCAGGCCCAGAGTCAGATGAAGATTATCCTTATTAGTCACTAATAACTGACCTTTGTATATGACCAAATTGCAAACTTTGGGATATATTAATTGAGCAGAGGACTGACTTGCACCAACCAAAAGACTGAGATTATCATCAGAGGGTAACAGCCTCTGGGCCTCTATCACAGCTTTCTGAGAGGGTCCATCAATGTATTTGAAGGGTCCCATGGTTTATGACTTCCTTTGTCTATTACTATAACACTTCATGAAATTGTTACCACATTGGAACATGGAATTTAGGGTTAACTGAATCTGTGTTTCTAGACCAGTGTTCCTGGGCCATGGTTACTCACACTTATGTCTAGAATAAATTAAATCCTACTCTTTCAGGTGAAATTTGTGTTTTATGTCAACAGTTATGGTGCCCAAATGTGGAAACCTCCAAAAAAACCACTTTTCCTTGGGTGAGACAGGCACCAATATGGATCCCCTCTATCCAAACTGCCAGTATTATCTCTTCAGGTGGATTTTGGTGAATGCTTTCTGTGGCTCCAGTCTCCCTTGATTTTATCAACAGTCAAAGAAATGTAACTATTTTCAGACTCATACCTCAACTATCATCCTCTGACCTTGCCTCATCATACTTTATCTCCAAGGGGAGCAAACTTCCCTTTCAAAAGAGAAGATACTTACAGCTTAGTTTAAGATAAAACAAAAGAAGAGGACATCCTACTCTATGCTTAAAAACCCAAAGGCTGCTTCCCACTGGGAAGCTCTCTCTCACCTCCATTTGGCTGTCTTAGTCTCCCTTTGAAGAGCTTTCTTTCTCTTAACTCTCATGCTTAAGCTTTCATTAAAAGATTTTTTTTTTTTTAACTATACCACAAGTCAAAAATCCTGATTAGGCATGAGTTGGGTCCTGGAAAGTCTAGTGGAACTCTCCAGGTTGCTGTAGATGACAATGTACAGCTATGTCTCTGTCCCATCTAAGGTTTGTAGGTGCTCATGCCAGAATCCGTCTTGAAGCATTCTTGGTGATTTTGCCTGACCATCACTCAGTTTATCTTTCTTGCTAAGCATGATGTGCAAGTTACCTTGGGTTCCCACTTAGTGTTGAAAAGTACCACTGTTAGGATACCGGGCCACTCCTCCATTTACGTGACCACATATGCACAGTTTAGTAGCCAAGTGAGGGGCCTTATGTCCTACATAATCGGTGCGCTGCATGATCACGCAATCTGTGTATGTGTGGCGTATCCCATATACACATGTGCAGGGGAATCCATAAGAAGCAGGACACAGACCCCTCCCCTTCTTCTTCTTCCTTCTCCTTCTCCCTCCCGCCCTCCACCCACCTCTTTGTACCTGTCTTCCATAGGCCTGGTCACTCTCTTCTGTCTCTCCCCTCTCCTAATAAAACTCTTGATAGTTTTGTCATGCCTCATGACCTTTCTCGCACAGTAATAGTGCCCCTCGTTAAAACCAACAACCACTGGCAACAAAGATAGAAATCTAGACCCATCCAAACCCTATTCCTGAGTAGATGGAATAATATGTGACTTTTCTAGAGGTCATCTTCATAAAGGTTATGCTCCCAGATGTCCTGAGCCACTCTGGCCTAAAAGAGAGCATCTTGAGACAAGATGGGGGGCTGTGCTTTCTCAAATCACATTAGGGTGGTTATGTCTCCCCTAAACTACTCAAGGGACTTTCTGCTCCTTTCCTTATCTTCATGTTTTCTATTTTATGGAAGGTTAATTGCTTAGACAAACAAGACTCTGCCTGCTTCCCCACCCCCATGATTTTCTGAGAAGGTATTGAGTCCTATAACATTTAAGGCCAAAATAGGTGAAATCAAACTCAATGCTTTTTGATTTCTTAAGAAGATAAAACTCCAGCTGTCTTTAGACTTTGTATTAGATGTGCAATAGGATCTTATATGTTCCCCAGATTATCAGCGGATGGAATCATTTCTGATCTATAGGGACACTAGGGATGTCTAGAGGGAAAAGTATCCACCTAAGCACTAGTGATGACCAAATGTCAGGTAAATATGGGACAGATCATCTTTATGTAGACCAGGATAAAATACAGGCAAGACTGGTACTAAGCAAGTAGCTGATAACCAGTCCAGGATGCTATACTTTCATATAGTTCCCCTTCTTTCCTTTAGATATGCAAGCAGGTGTGGGAAATGTAGTTTAGTCCTGCTACAAATTAAAAGAGAATTTTTTTTTAACCTAAATAACATTGAGTGTGGTAGTTTTATCTGTAATGACATTTCACCCTCAGATAGTTAGCTCTAATAATAGAAAAGGATGTTACCTTAAGTCCACATGATAAACTTGACCTTTTGATCATTTTACTCAGCCTTCTGCATATCATAAAAAGATAGGGATATATAAGCTTTCTACTTGGTTATTATACTGGGCACTGCTGGACTGCATGTAATTTTGACTAGTCTAGCTATGATAATTATTGCCACATGTTGTTTTGTGTCCCACATAAAAACTAAGTGACAAATCCTGTGACCACTTTAATTTTTTATGTATTTGCATTGAGTACTGTATATACGTATATGCATATATGTAGAATGCTCAATTAAAATGCACAAGTACATATTTATAAATGTGAGTGTTTGGGTTATTTATTAAAAGGCTTGATAAATATATACTGCCTTATACAGGTAGGCTAAAGTTCTTAAAAATTCATTAAAATTTTATTTGGAGGTTGATTAAGTGTTTTATAAAAACCCTAACATGATGTTTGTATAAAACACCAATCATCAAAATTGCAGGACTAATGTTTCATTAGGCTATAAGAGTTAATGTTATGCACATAGATTTTGACAAGGATTTTCTTCCAAAACAGGTTCTAATGAAAAAAAAAACTGATTATAATTTTATTTCAATTAAGTAATAGTCATGGGAAAAATAAGAATTATATGGCACAAAATGTTTTATGTTAATCAAAATGCCCCTTACAAATGTATTTTAAAAACCCTTTATTAAAATAAATTGTTTTCAAAATTATTCTTTTTTTATTTAAAAGCTTTTTTTCATCTTACATATCAACTGCAGTTTCCCCTCCCTCCATTCCTCTGGCCCACTCCCCACCTTCTCCCCATCCCACTCCCCATCCACTCCTCAGAGAAAATAAGACCTCCCATGGGGAGTCAATAAAGTCTGGCACATCAAGTTGAGGCAGGACCAACCACCACCCCTCCGCCACCGCCCCTACTGAGGCTGAGCAAGGTATTCTTCCATAAGGAATGGGCTCCAAAAACCTGGTTCATGCACTAGGGAGAAATCCTGGTCCCACTGACAGTGGCCCAAAAAACTGCCCAAGCCACACAACTGTCACCCACACTCAGAGGGCCTAGTTCAGTCCCATGCCGATTCCCAAGCTGTCAGTCCAGAGTCAGTGAGCTCCCACTAGCTCAGGTCAGCTGTCTCTGTGGATTTCCCCATCATGTTATTGACTCTTTGCTCATATAATCCCTCCTGCCTCTCTTGGACTGGACTCCTGGGAGCTCTGCCCAGTGCTTAGCTGTGGATCTCTGCATCTACTTCCATCAGTTACTGGATGAAGGTTCTATAATGAGGATTAGGGTAGTCATCAATTTGATTACAGGGAAGATCAGTTCAGGCACCCTCTCCACTATTGCTTAGCATTTTAGCTGGGGTCATGCTTGTGGATTCCTGGGAATTTCCCTAGCACCAGGTTTCTCCCTAACTCCATAATGGCTCCTTCTATCAAGATACCTCTTTCCTCGATATTCTTAATATATAAATGAAAATTGTAAGGAAGGCTCTTCAGCTGTAATACATGTAAAAGGGATATATTTTCGAAAATCTTTTTATTTTAAAATATTTTCTTTTCATGATTAGGATTTCAGGAGGGAGACAGAAGAATCCCAACAAATAGTCACATTCAAAACTTGAGTATTTCAAAGTTCTTATCTCATCCAATTTATAGTATAAGAAAAACATTATTTTAAAATGAAGCTGTCAATGACTGCTCAACCTGGTCAAAGCTTCATCACTGTTCAGGCTGAGTTTGGGGTCTTTAAAAATCAAGTTTTCTGCTTTGTATTGACTCACACCTTTAAGAGTATAAACTTGCAATTAACAATTGCTTAAAGCTACTAAAAATGGTGTAACTTAAAACTGGGAAGTTACAGATGTAAACAGAAGCTACAAAATCAGATTTGACAACCAAGAACCCACCTTCACTTACAGCTGTGTGTTTCTATGTACTGTCTACAGGTGCTTAGGTTTTCTATCATGTACATAGTGCCAAAGTAGTTTATAAGATTACCAAATTAAATCCAAATTCTTCTTAGTTCGTAATGTAACTGAAGTTTGAAGGTTTATGTAGTTAAGCTTATAAAGGAGCAGGGCAGAGAGCTCTGAGCTTCCTCTTGGGGGTTGGGTCCTCGGGTACCAGGAAGGAGTGGCTAAGACCTCTGTTTAGAGAAGGAGGGGTGGGGCTGTGTGGACAAAGTGTCTGTGCTGTCTGGGTCAAAGGGCATCAGAGGGAAACGGAAGGGTGTGGTGGAGAGGGGACAGGAATATATTAGACGAGAGCCCTGTAAGGATAGGAGCCCTGAGCCTCAGCTCAGACCCTCAGTCCTCTGGAGTCTGCTCGAATACCAGCCATGCTCGCCGCCGCGGGCTCCCTGGTGGCCGCCATCTGGGCAGCGCTCCATCTCCGGACTCTGCTGCTGGCTGCTGTCATCTTCCTGTTTCTGGCTGACTACTTCAGAAGAAGGCGCCCCAAGAACTTCCCTCCAGGGCCGTGACGCCTGCCCGTCGTGGGCAACATATTCCAATTGGACTTTAAGCAGCCCCACCTGGCGGTCCAACAGGTAGGAAGGGACGAGGGTGCCTGGCTCTGCCCTGACCTAATCCTGAACTGCTGGATCTGTGACTTCCGGGACTGCGTGGAGGTGGGCGGGGCTCTAAGACTCCTGCTCACAGTGGCTAACCCCAGGCCAAAGAGTTAGCTTCTGTGAGTGCTCCTTTAAGAAATCCCCAGCTCAGCAGGGCAGTGGTGGTGCAGGCCTTAATCCCACCACTCAGGAGGCAGAGGCAGGTGGATGTCTGTGAGTTCGAGGCCAGCCTTGTACGCAGAGCCAGTTTCCAGACAGACAAGGCTACACAGAGAAACCCTGTCTCCAAACACCAAAATCAAACCTCAGTTTTCTTGTATTTTGGCAAAAGAAAGTAAACTTTGGTTGGAGTTTTTCTCCTGGTAAATGCTTTCATAAGTTGCAAGAATAAAATGACATGCTTTTATTTTATCTTGTCAGGGTTAAAATATTTGATCTATGTCTTGCTACACAGTCATTATGAGGTTGGGTAATGTGTCATGCTGACACTGAGGCTGGGAACATCATGCCAGTCCAGTAATTTCTCATTCCTTTATTTTGTATTTTCTATGGGTTTACATTTTGGGTGTAAACAAATGGAGTTAAATGATACAATTTAGGCAAATTAAATTTTAATTCTTGCTATTAGGAAACAATCCTCACAAGCTGACCCATGGCCTTCCCTTTGGGTTTTATGCTCCCCTTCATTCTGATTCCATGATAAGCACAGATGGAGTCACTTTAGCAGTCATCTACTAGCATTCCGTTTTCCACTGAGTAAACCTGTTGAAGAAAGGGGTGATCTGATATCCCCATGTTGTTCAGTGAGCTAATGACAAAACAAGGGCATGAACCTGCATGATTTGACTCAACACTTACTGTTTTCACATATCCTTCCTATGCAGGAGAAAAATGGCATTTGATAACTAGAAATATTTATTCCCAGACTTAGCATGACAGGCACAACACAGAACAGTCTATGGTCAAATGAGTCCTATGGATTCTGGTAATCAATTGTGATATCATATGAAATCTAGATGGACAGGCAGCTCTGGGCCTAGCCTTTGATAGAAAATAAAATCAATTGTGCTGAAAGACCCCCGAAGACAGTCTTCCCTCAGGAGAGACCCTCGCCTCCAAGGAAGACACCGAGACCACGAATCAGATGCAAACAGCAAGAGGCTTTATTCAGGAACACGGGTACCCGGGGCGACACAGACTCTCGAGAAGCTCAAGGGACTGGCGCGCCCACGGGCTGGAGCAGAGGGTTTTTATAGGGTAGGGCACGGGTACAGAAACAAGAAGCCTGGTTACAGGGTTTTGATTGGAGGATGCAAATGAGGCCTGCTCTGATTGGATGATTCAAGTGAGGCCAGGTTCAAACCCAGGACAGCTCGTGGTTTCTCCCCGAGCCTGCCCACGCTTTTGTCTAGGGTACAGGGTGTTTTTCTGACCTTTAACTGAGCTCCTCAGTACCTCTCAGGCTTTATTCAAGAACAGCTAAACTAAGTTATGTTAGGCGGGGAGGCTGAGGGTCTTTCATTCCCCCATTTTCTTATCTCAGGAATGGAATCCTCCATTCATGGGGAAGATTGGTGACGCGACTCGGGCTCCGTCTGGTTGAGCCTTTGATATTGCTGGGTTAATACCAAAGTCTGAACAATAGAGATGCGTTCCCTGATAAATTGGACAAGTCTATTGATGATACAGGGCCCAAACGTCAGGAGGAATAATAGGATCAGAAGGGGTCCCAGTAGGATGGAAATGAGGGTGGTGAGCCAGGGGGACCTTCTGAACCATCCTTCAAACCATCCCTGTTGCTCTTCAAAGAATTTTTGTCTCTGTTCTAGTCTTTTTCTTAATTTCGCCATACTATCTCGTACCACCCCAGTGTGGTCGGCATAGAAGCAGCATTCTTCCTTGAGGGCGGCGCATAATCCCCCTTCCTGTAAAAACAGAATGTCTAGGCCTCTTCTATTTTGTAGTACTACTTCAGAAAGGGAAGTTAAGGATTTTTCTAGAGCACTTATTGACTCCTCCAAGGCCTGTAAATCTTGATTCATGGCCATTTGGAGCTGCCTAAATTGCTGGGTTTCCAGCAGGGCTGTGGTACCGGTCCCTACTCCGGCCGCTATCCCTCCCATAGTCAGCCCTCCTAGTAATACTGCCAGGGTTAGGGACACCGGTTCTCTTTTATATCGATGGAGGTCCCTTCCCAGTTCGAAGTGTGAGTAAATCTCCTCTGGGTTATGGTAAACTATCCTTGGGTACAACTCGATGAGCACACAAAAATCAGAGGTAGCATTGAGGGCCGAGACTGAAACGCAGGGGGTGAGCCCAGTATTACATGCCCAATAGGTACCATTAGGGCCGGTGACATAACCAGAGACATCGCTTACAGATAGGATGCGGTTACACAGGTGTTGGTGGGTGCGGGGGATGCTCCCTAGACATAGTCCTCGTCCTGACACCTCTGAGATTGTGAGCTTATGTTGGGCTGTCCCTAGACATTGGCTTGGAGGGGGACTGTGGGCGTTAATATAATTACCCTGGGTTGCTATCCCCTCGTAGTAGGGAGGTTGGGAAACCAGACATAGCCAACATTCTTGCGTTCTATTTGGGTAGGTTAAGTTTAAGGCCTGGTAAGCCCCTGCTAGCAGACCCAAGAGCCGATCTCCGGTTCCTGGTCGGGGTGGCTTGGTAGTGGCTGGAGTTATACCTGGACTAGTAGTCAAACCGGGTTGAAGGGTAATCTTCGGGGGTGCTGGAATAGGTGAGGAGGGGCGCTTCTGGTCAGAGAGAACCTGATTGGGGCCCATGGGGGCGGAGGCCTCCTCAATCTTAAGTCTGATAGTGAACCTTATGCCCCGATCATACCCGTATTCATATAACCTGAGTCCCCAAGTGTGCCCCCGTTGCCAGTTTCTATCAGCCTTCCCCGGGCCAGTGAAAGTTATATTTAGGGGGAGTGAAAGCCCAGGCTTAAATCGGCTGACCTCGGGGGACCCATCTGAGCAAGGCCATTTGCCTGTAACCTTCCTGAAACCTCTATTGGTCTGGATCAGGTCCCAGCTTGAGCTTGGACTCCAATATGCTGCGCCAGTGGTCTCGCAGCCCCATTTGGCACAGAAGAAATCTCCTTCCCCCCCGCATTTCTTTGCGAGGGCCCAACCCCTCCCATCCCCCGGACAAACATAAAAGTCCGACTGGGCGAATATACATCTTGCTTGAGGGTGACGGCATCCCGGATCCGGCCAATGCACCCCCCCCGGGTGGATGGAGGAGTTTAAGGCATCAGGCTTAATGCCCTCAACCCCCCAAAATCCCGAATTCAATGCCAACTGACAGAAATCAGGAGTTAGGGGGGGCCACCATGTAAAGGGGGTATGGAGGGCGGTCGTCTGCCAGGCCGTCTCCCCAGTTTGTGAGATGACCTGCCAAGTGAGTTTCTTGACTAGGTGCGGGCTCTCTGCCGCCCTAATCCCCTGGGGGTAGACAGAGAGCAAGAAGAGGGGGAGGAAGAGGAGCCGCGGGAGCCGCGGGCCAACCTTATTTTTAGGGGGTTCTGTGAGCGGTACACTGTCCATGTTGATTCTCTGGATCCTGCTGGGTCGTTCTCCCCGGCAGCCTTCACATGAGAGGCGTGGATCCATGCAGCAATCCCGTCGACCTTGAGTGCAGTGGGGGTGGTCAGCAAGACAGTGTAGGGCCCCTTCCACCGTGGCTCTAGATTTGTAGTCTGGTGGCGCCGAACCCAAACGGAGTCCCCAATCTGGAAAGGGTGGGGGACTACCGGCTTGTCCAGCTGCTCTCGGTAGGCTTTAGCCAAGGGTTTCCAAATCTCCTTCTGCACCAGCTGGAGGGCCTGTAGATGTGCCTCCAAAGTGGGGCTGGTGGCAAAAGATGAGATATCAGGATGGAGAAATTTCACGACTGGAGGTGGGGCCCCATATAGAATTTCGAAAGGGGTTAGGCCGTGCGGCCCAGGAGTATTCCGGGCTCGGTAAAGAGCCAAGGGGTGTAGGAGCACCCAATCTCTAGTGCCAGTTGCAAGCGTTAATTTGGTTAAAGTCTCCTTGATTGTCCTATTAGCTCGCTCTACCTGTCCTGAACTCTGGGGGCGGTATGCGCAATGGAGTCTCCAGTCCATCCCCAACAGTTTGGCCACCTTCTGACTTACCTGGGAGACGAAGGCAGGCCCATTGTCTGACCCCAATATCTGAGGCATCCCATACCTTGGGAAGATTTCCTCCAACAGTTTCTTTGTGACTATATTAGCCGTCTCATTCTTGGTTGGAAATGCCTCAATCCATCCTGAAAAGGTGTCCACAAAGACCAGGAGGTACCGGTATCCATAGAGTCCGGGTTTTACTTCTGTAAAGTCTATCTCCCAATGCACACCGGGACGGTGGCCCCTCAAACGGGCTCCTTTGGCTAGATGTGCTTTACCTGCATTGACCTGGGCACATGCGGGGCAGGTAGAGGCCACCCGTCGGAGCACCCGATTCTGGTTTAGCAGAATTGTCCCAGTGTTTTCTCTGTCTATCAGGGCCTTTATTTTTGTCTCACTTAGATGAGTTAGGGCATGGAGGAATTGTAACATATGGTGGGTGTGAGAGGTGGGCATCACTATCCGGTTCCCCAGTAGGTAGGCTTGTCTCTGTGGGTCCCAGTCCGCCCCCATTTTCTTTGCTAGCTCATGGTCTTCGGGGCTGTAGGGCATGGGCTCTCTCCCGGGTGGAGGAGGCTCTGGAGTGTCCTGTATAGCCATTAGCTGGCTATTCCCTATCGGCTGGGATGCCACTGTCCGGGCAGTCAAATCCGCCAGCCGGTTCCCCTTGGCTATCTTGGAGTTGTCTTTTTGGTGCCCCGGGCAGTGGACAATGCTGAGCTGGAGCGGGAGAAACAGGGCCCGCAGGAGGTCCAGGATTTCCTTTTTGTTCTTGATCTCTTTACCTGCGGATGTGAGCAGGCCTCTCCGCCGGTAGATTTCACCATGGATATGTGCAGTGGCGAAGGCGTATCTGCTATCTGTATACACGATGAGTTTCTTACCTTCTGCCATCCGAAGGGCCTGGGTGAGGGCGATCAGTTCCGCCCGCTGAGCCGAAGTCCCAGGCGGGAGGGCCGAGGCCCAGACCACTTCGGACTCGGTGGTAACAGCTGCCCCGGCCCTGCGTTCTCCTCCTTCCAGGAAGCTGCTCCCATCTGTGTACCAGACGACATCTGGGTTCTTGAGCGGCTGATCTGTTAGGTCAGGGCGAGTGCCATGCGCCTCGGCTAAAATCTGGAGGCAATCATGCTCTATGGATGGGCTAGGCAGCGGCAGCAAGGTGGCAGGGTTAAGGGAGACAACGGGTCCGAACGTGACCCGGTCTGAGTCCAAGAGTAAGGCCTGGTAGTAAGTCATTCGGGCGTTGGAGAGCCATCTGTCTGGTGGTTGTCGGACCAAGGCCTCCACGGCATGGGAGGCCAGTACAGTCAGGGGCTGACCCAGGGTCAGTTTCCCGGCATCCTTGAGTAGAACTGCAATGGCTGCCACCATGCGGAGGCAGGGAGGCCATCCTATGGCCACAGGGTCCAATTTCTTGGACAAGTATGCCACAGGTCTCCTCCAGGGTCCCAGTCTTTGCACCAGCACCCCTTTAGCAAAGCCCGAGTTCTCATCTACAAACAGTTCAAAGGGTTTGGTAAGATCTGGCAGACCCAGAGCCGGGGCCTCAAGTAAGGCCTTCTTGATCTGTTGGAATGCTTCCTGCTGCTTCTCTCCCCATTGGAACATTACCCCTGGTTTTGTGAGGGGATATAGGGGGGCGGCCAATTCAGCGAACCCGGGGATCCATAAGCGACAGTATCCAGCCGTACCCAGGAATTCCCGAACCTGGCGGGGGCTGCGAGGAGGGGGAATAGAGAATATTGTCTCTTTCCTGGCCTCCGTCAACCATCTCTGTCCCCCAGTCAGGGTATAGCCCAGGTACGTGACCTTGTCTCGGCAAATTTGTGCCTTTCTGGCCGAGGCCCTGTAGCCCTTCTGTCCAAGCCTGGCCAGTAAAGCCCGAGTGCCCTCTAGGCACTCGGCCAGACTCCTGGCGGCCAGAAGTAAGTCGTCTACGTACTGGAGCACGGTCAGGGTTGGATGCTCGACCCGGAACCCGGCCAGATCTGCATGCAGGGCCTCATCAAAGAGGGTTGGGCTATTTTTGAAGCCTTGAGGGAGCCGTGTCCAGGTCAGCTGTCCTGAGAGTCCCTGTTCTGGGTCTCTCCATTCAAAGGCAAACAGTAGTTGGCTTTTAGGGTGCAGTCTCAAGCAGAAGAAGGCATCTTTCAGGTCTAATACCGTGTACCAGACGTGCGTCGGTGGGAGGGTACTCAGGAGGTTGTAAGGGTTGGGCACCGTGGGGTGTATGTCCTCCACTCGCTTATTGACCTCTCTCAAATCCTGGACTGGCCTGTAGTCCCCTGTCCCCGGTTTCTTTACGGGCAAGAGAGGGGTATTCCATGGGGACTGACAGGGCTTTAGTACCCCTTGGTCCAGGAGCCTCCGGATATGGGGTTTAATTCCCTCATGGGCTTCCCGTGACATTGGGTATTGTCTAATTGAGACGGGAGTCGCGGAGGCCTTTAATGAGATCATCAGCGGTGGCTGATCGTGTGCCAACCCCAGACCCCCAGTCTCTGCCCAGGCTTGAGGAAACTCTTCTAACCAGTTCTGTAATTCCTCAGGGGCCTTTTTCGAGGGTTCTGACTCAAACAAATGGTATTCTTCTTCTAGATTGAGGGCCAGGATTTGTAGAGGGCCCCCTCTAGGACCCGTGACCCTTGGTCCCTCTTCATCAAAATAGATTTGTGCTTTTAGCTTGGTTAATAGATCCCGTCCTAACAGCGGATGGGGGCATTCAGGTATGTGCAGAAAGGAATGGGTTACTTGCCCTGAAGCCAGTTGAACTTTTCTCTCAGTAGTCCAGTAATATCTCCTGTTTCCAGTTGCCCCTTGTACCAGTGCAGAATGCCGGCTAAGGGGCACTCCGGCATGGGTTAGGACTGAATGTTCGGCACCAGTATCAACCAGGAAGGTCACGGGCTGCCCCCCGATCTTGAGGGTTATCCTAGGCTCAGGGGGGGGCTCCTGGCCTCGACCCCCCAGTCCTCCAGACTAAGGAGGTCCGCAGTCTTGGGCTTGGGCCGGCGGGGTCCTTGTGGCTTCTTGGGACATTCCCGGGCCCAGTGTCCCTTCTCCTTGCAGTAAGCACATTGGTCTTTATCTAGGGGTGGCCTCCTTCGTCCTCCCGGCCTATCTCCCTCTCTCCGCTGTCCCTGGGATACAACGGCGGCCAAAACTCTCTTTATCTCTCTATGCTGTTTCCTATCCCTTTCCTCTTGTTTCTGCCATCTCTTTTCCTCTCGCTCTTCAGGAGTTTCTCTCTTATTAAATACTTTCTCTGCTTCCTTCACTAGGTCTGGCAACCCTAATGCCTGTAGACCCTCCAACCGCTGCAATTTAGTTCTGATATCTGAGCTAGACTGATAGATAAATGATAGGATAATACCTGGAGCCTGACCTGGGTCTTCCGGATCATACGGAGTATACATCCTATAAGCTTCCTTCAATCTTTCTAGAAATGCAGCGGGTGTCTCTTCCTTTCCCTGTATTACATTTCTAACCTGAGCCAAATTAGTAGGCCTTCTAGCGGCCGCTCGGAGACCCGCTAAGAGCAACCGGCGATAGAGGCGTAGATGCTCCCTACCTTCAGGCGTATTGAAATCCCAGTTAGGGCGAGTCAAGGGAAAAGCCGCATCGATGATGTTCGGGAGTTGGGTGGGCCTCCCGTCATCGCCCGGAACCTGTTTCCGGGCCTCCAGGAAAACTCTCTGCTTTTCCTCCACTGTCAAGAGGGTCTGCAGGAGCTGCTGACAATCGTCCCAAGTTGGCCTGTGAGTCACTAGGATGGATTCAATTAGGTTAGTTAAAGCAACGGGGTCCCTGGAAAAAGGGGGGTTATGTTGTTTCCAGTTATAAAGGTCTGAAGCAGAGAAGGGCCAGTATTGTAGTTGTTGGTTCAGCCCTTCTCTGAGTGGGAAAGCTTGGGACTCAGTAGGGGGTCCCTCCCGGCGGCCGCGGAGGCGGCCGGCAATGGGGGATGACACCTCATCTTCCTTGTCTTCATCTGAGGTCCTGCTGGTTGGAGAAACCTTAGCATCTGCCAACGGCCGGATGGCGGCCGCTAATGCGGCCGCCGCCTCCACCGCGGCGGCGGGAGCCACCCCTGCGGCGGCGGGAGCCACTGTCGCTCCGCCGGGTTGCCGAGTGGGTCCAGCCTGATAAGGAGGGGGCTCCTCTACCAGGAGATCTATGAGAGGGGAGTTAGGGTCCGGGGGAAGGACAGGGGGCTTGGGGGTCTCCTTGTGAGGGAGCACAGGGTAGAGGGAAGAGTCCGGGTTGAGGGGTGCGGAGGGCCCAGAGACTGGAGGGGGCTGTGGAAGGAAAGGCTTGACCCATGAAAATGGATTTTCGACCAGAGATCTCCAGATGGCGATGTATGGGGCCTGGTCGGGGTGTCCGTTAGGACTAGGGGCAAAAACCTTGCCCTCCACCTGTGAAATAAGAGAGAGGTTAAAGGATCCCTCTCGCGGCCAGCCAACATTCATCATGACCCATTCGGCCTCGCAGAGGGTGATCCATTTTTTCTTTTTAACAATGACACCTTCATTGTTTCCTCGGGCCTTAACATCGGACCAGTGGTCCGTGGTTAGGCTTAATGGGGTGGTGATGGTCTGTCCCATGGTGGTCTCTAGATAAAGGAGTGTTAGAAAAGTAACGATAAACAAAAAGACAACACAGACGACAGAAATTTGCGCTGCGCGGCTTCGGCGTAAAACCGAAAGCAGAAATTCAGACGGGGAAGCGGAGGAACCTCGATCTCCGTCCCCTACCAGAAATTCAGACGGGGAAGCGGAGGAACCTCGATCTCCGTCCCCTACCAGCACCACGTATCCCTCTGATACGGGAGTGGCCCCGAAAAACCGTGCCCCAGAGGGGACTTCAGTGACCCGTGGAACGTCTTCCAGGGTCGCGGTGGGCGAAGTCCGAGCTCGTCAGCTCCTTCAGCCCCCACCGACTCAGACCTGACTTAGGGCGCCCAACGAAAACAGAAAACAAATAGACGGACTGAGACAAGACAAACAGTGGCCGGCCAACTTACCTCCTGACAGTGGGTCGGTGGTCCTGAGGCAGGGGGTCTCAATTTCCCGGCCAATGCACCAAATGAAAGACCCCCGAAGGCAGTCTTCCCTCAGGAGAGACCCTCGCCTCCAAGGAAGACACCGAGACCACGAATCAGATGCAAACAGCAAGAGGCTTTATTCAGGAACACGGGTACCCGGGGCGACACAGACTCTCGAGAAGCTCAAGGGACTGGCGCGCCCACGGGCTGGAGCAGAGGGTTTTTATAGGGTAGGGCACGGGTACAGAAACAAGAAGCCTGGTTACAGGGTTTTGATTGGAGGATGCAAATGAGGCCTGCTCTGATTGGATGATTCAAGTGAGGCCAGGTTCAAACCCAGGACAGCTCGTGGTTTCTCCCCGAGCCTGCCCACGCTTTTGTCTAGGGTACAGGGTGTTTTTCTGACCTTTAACTGAGCTCCTCAGTACCTCTCAGGCTTTATTCAAGAACAGCTAAACTAAGTTATGTTAGGCGGGGAGGCTGAGGGTCTTTCAGTGCTTTGCTTAGAAGGAATGTTTAACAAGTGTCTAGTGTAGTAAAGGGATGAGATATTTTAAATCAATTAAAATGACATCATTTAAAACAGGATGAGGTCAGTGAAGAAGCTGGGCTGCTTGTTGAGCATGTGTAAGCTGTACTTCCCTCCAACTCATAGTTTCTTAGCTTTCTCTGTGGTAGTTCACAGAATTATTATAGGAATGTTACTCAAACAAGAGAAAGTCTTAGCAGACTGAAGTGGGCATGTGATACACAAGTTAGATATTAGCATGTACTTCAAGCTAGCTGTAACAATGGGACCCCAACATACAATGGTCCTAAGTATACCTTATATGATTGTTGTATGTAGAAAATTACTTAATAAATTCCAAGTCACTGTTAGGATGTCTTATATGAGTTAATGCTCATTCCATTCTCTTTCTTTTCCTTTTATTCATATTTAACTTATCAGATCAGACCCCTGAGAACACACTTGGATTTTTTCATATTAGGCAAGAATTTTGTGACCTGAATGCTGCATGACCCATCTGCTCTGTCTCTGGGCTCTGTTTCTCTGTCTTTCTGTTGCTTCCATTACCAGAGCCCTCCTCTAAATCACATTCAGTTATTTAAATAGCCACAGTTACTTTGCTATTGCTTCTGCTATCATAGTTATTTATGCAAGCAAACCATCAAAAGGTATTTTTATTTACAGTGAATTCCGTGCTTGCAAGCCAGAGAGGTAGCTCAGTGGGTAAGGGCACTTGCTGCAAAACTTGGTAATCTGAATTCAATCACCTGGACTCACACAGTGAGAGGAGAAAACAGACTCCGGAAAATTGTCCACTGACCTCCACAAGTGCAACAGCACACACACACACACACACACACACACACACACACACACACACAAGACACATACACATACACACAATCACACACACACACAGAGTCAGTCAGTCAATCAATCAATCAATGTAAAAATATTTTTTCTTATTCTGTGCTTGCTACAGCAGACTTGCGCAGACATACCTTGGTCTTTGGCAGGTGGCATACACTGTGTTCTCTGCCTTCCCTAGACTGCAGAATGCTGGATGTTATAGAATTTGCTTATTTATTCAAATTTATGTCCTCAAGCCTTCTTCTGAGGATACACATTATAACACCATCCACTCATTGATTCATGTTAATGAATTTGTATTGGTAAATTCCATTCTTGCAGTGCATTTGAGTTTAGTTAGTGCAGTAGCAAAGAAAAGAAATTCAAAACCATTTCCACAAACAAAGATTGTAGATGGATTTCTTAATGGTCTTATTAAATAAAAAACACAGAGCAAATATAGGGGTGAAGGCCTCACAGAGATCAGGGAAATAGGGAAAGCCACCAGCCAACCTTACCTCACCAACTCTGCAGCTTCCAAATAAGAGCTACTTCCTGTCTTCCCCATGCCTTTATTGCCTTGCTGTTCTGCCCTCTCATTGGCTCTCTTAGCTCAGCTACCTCACTTCCTTGTCACTGTCTGTCTGTACAGACCTCCAGGTCTCTATGGTTGGTACTGGGATTAAAGGCTTGTGTCACCACACTTGGCTCTGTTCCCTAGTATGGCCTTGAAAACACAGAGACCCTGTCTGATAAATGATCGGATTAAGGGCATGTGCTGCCTGACTTTTTGTTTACTTAAAATGGCTGGCCTTTTCCCCTGATCTCCAGGCAAGCTTTATTAAAGCACAAATAAAGTATCACCACATTTTAGCACAAATAAAATATCACCATACAAGGTTTATCATTCACAGGGAAATGAGGACTTGTCAATATGATTAGCATTTGCTACACATGTGCCTTGGACACATAGGTATGAGCACACTCACCTCTAACTATTGAAATATTTTACAGCTTGTAAAGAAGTATGGGAATGTTATCAGTCTGGATTTTGGAATTGTGTCTTCAGTGATTATAAGCAGTCTGCCTTTAATCAAAGAAGCCTTTACTCACCTGGATGAAAACTTTATAAGTCGCCCTAAATTTCCTATGCAAGAACATATCTTTAATGAAAATGGTAAGTCTTTTACGTGTTGTTGTAAACAAATTTCTAAACGGTCTTATTAATAGAAAACACGGAGCCAGATATAAGGGTGAAAATCTGAGCAAGATCAGAGGAATAGGAACAGCCATATGCTAACCTAATCTCACCAACTCCACAGCTTCCAAAAGCAAGATATTTCCTGTCTACCCACATCTATATGCCTTACTGTTCTGCCATCTGATTTGCTCTCTCTGTCCAACTACATCACTTCCTCTTCCTGCCTAGCTCTGTCACTTCCTGTCTATCTGTACAGACCTCCAGACCTCCATGGTTAACTAGTGTTGGAATTTAAGGCTTGTGCCACCATGCCTGGCTCTGTTCCCAGAGTGGCCTTGAACTCACAGAAATCCAGACAGATCCCTGCCTCCCAAGTAATAGGATTAAAGGTGTGTGCTAACATTGCATGACTTTTGTGTTTACTTATAATGGCTGGTTTTTTCCTCTGATCTCCAGGCAAGCTTTATTTATTAGAGCACAAATAAAATATCACCATGTGTTGTAAGATATGTATTGTAATTTTTATGATACATAAAAGGCACCTATATGCCTTATTTATCCAACACTCCCATAAGCCAATCCCTTCATGAAATGCCATCATTAATGGGAGCTGGATACCACATTTCTTGAATGAAAGCACCCATAAGATGATTTATAGTGTGTCCTAGTCGAGACCAGGTGAACTCACATGTTTATTAAAACTAACTCTTGATGATTTGATAGGAAGTAACCACAGCACCAAACACAGCCAGACACACTGTGCTCTCACTTCCATTTCCCCACTCTAACCCTAGGAAAACGAATGGAAAAGGTCAACTTCTCCTTTCTACTACATCTTGCTTACAGCTGTTTATCATTAAAGTCATGCGATCTCTAGGTTCCTAGCAAATGTTACAATTTATTAGTATGAATACTTTATGTTATCATCAAATAAAGTCATAAGCAGAAAACAAAATTTGAAATCTATTAATCCAAGAAAACAGCATTTTAGATGCTTCTAATTGCTCCTTGAAATAATTCCACATCAATTCACTGTGTTGTCTGCTATAAGAATATAAGTGCTAGACACATGTCTTAGAGTTACTACAGCTGTGATGACATACCATGACCAAAGAAACTTGGAGAGGAAAAGGTTTATTTGGCTTATGCTTCCATATCACTGTCCATCATCAAAAGAAGTCAGGACAGAAACTCAGGGCAAGAATTTAGAGGCAGGAGCTGATGCAGGGGACATGGAGCAATACTGCTTATTGTCTTGCTCCTCATGACTTATTCAGCCTGCTTTCTTATAGAATCCAGGATCACTAGCCTAGACTTGGCACCACCCACATGGGCTGGATCCTCCCACACCAAACACTAATTAAGAAAATACCCTACAGGCATGCCTACAGCCCTATCTTAAGTAGACATTTTCTCAATTGAGATTCTCCACTCTAGAATGAATTTAGCTTGTGTGATGTTAACATAAAACCATCCAGCACAGTATAAGTTAATAACAGGATATAAAATAGTAAAGCAGTATCAATTATTACAGCCCAGGGAACCAGCTTCAGGCTGCAGCAGGGCAAAACTAAGACTTTTCTATTGAGGAATTTTTAGGGAATAGGGGGAAAAAACTCATACATACTCTAGGTGGTTACTTGTCTTAATTTCTCATGTTGCCTCTGCATTTTCTTTGTTCTTCACAGCTATATATACCCAAACAGAATCCTTTAGGCAATATAAAACTTGCATTTGAGGATCACATTTCATTTCTTAAGTAAATGATAAGAAACAGAGTTGTCCTGACAACACACATGTAATAAATCTCATCTTCTTATTTAGTAAGGCTGTAATTTACAGCTGCAATTTCAAAGAAAGAACCAGTTATTTGGAGTTTTTAAAGGAGTTACTAAATTACTGAAAATTCTAAGAAAGATAAAGAAATCATACACATATCCTATATTTCTAAGTGTAGTAATATTTTAAACTAACATTTTGTGATTAACAATCATAAAAATGTCAATGTCTCTTGGCCTGGGAGTGTTTACAGAGAGCTGTGTCTTAAATGCTTTGATTGGAACTCAGGTTTACCTTACTTTTCTTAATATAAGCTCACTTTGGCATCCTCCAAGGCACAGTGACATTAGAATTATTTTAAATCTTGAAGTATATTGTTTTTGTCCTGTGTGTTAGTTCTAATTATCTGAAAAACACCTGCAGCCCTCATTAGGCTCTACAGAGAAATTATTTCCTATATCCTAGACTAGTCAGAAGATATTTTCACAGATTTTGGTTAGGAATGGGTGCAAGGACTAAATCATTTGCCAGCTATCAGTAATTAGGCTTTTTGTATTTACAACCTAGCCAGATAGCTCAGTGTGCTGTTGTGAACTAAGATAGGGAATATTTATCTAAAAAACCATTAGCAAGGGACCTGGTCTAATCTTAAAGTTACTTTGAAGCTTTAAATCAACTAATAGTATGAAAGCTGTCTTAGAGCTGGGGAGATACAACTATTTCCCTATTTCAGCCTGAGCTATGATTAAAAAAAAAACTCTCAAGGACTTATAATTCCTGACTTGTGTAGCATTACTTTGTATCCAATTATTCATCACAACTCTGTATAAGCTAACATTATTGATATCAAATGGACAATACATCTCCACAGATAAAGATCCCAGTAGATAGGGCTGCATTCATGAGAGACATTCATTTAATGACTTGAAATAATATTACTCAAGGGAATATAATATCTTTGAAATGACAAGAAGGAGAGAGTGTTAAGGAACTGAAAGACATCCAGTGTCACAAGTATGGTATTTAAAGGACATAATTAAGTGTGCCTGATATTTCTGAGCTTGATAAGAAAGAGAACAAGCAGTGTTTGCTGAATGTTAATTTTTATTCTAACAGCTGGGAAAGATTCTGAATTTTTTTAGCAGAGACCTTAGGATATAAGATAGAGACTGGAGAAAAGGCATTGGGAAACTTGTTTTCAATATGAAGTGTGGGAGCTTACACATTGCAGTTGCAAAAGCAGACCGTGGATTAGACCAGGGTGATGGCATTGAAGCCTTATCAACACAAGTTCAGGAATGCCAGAGGGAAGCCAACATGACTCTATGATCTAGATGCCAGGATGCTGAGAGAACTCCACCAGGAGTTTGATGACTAACTTTGGTCGTCAACTTAACTGCATTTGGAATCAACTAAAATCCTAGCAACTGAGCACACAATGAGGAATTTTCCTTCATTGGATTATTTGAGATAAGAAGACCCACCCTAAATTTGGACCACATCTTCTGGTAGCAGCCCACATAAAAAAACATGGAAAAAGGAAACTTTTCCCTTTTGCTATCTTGCCTTCACTCTCGCTGGCAAGTTCAGCTATCCTGCTGATGAAGAATTCCTTCACAGACATTAGAATCTACTTCTTTAGGTCCAATGTACATGGAAGACTAGCTGAGACTTCCAGCCTCATGGATTGAACAATCATAGCATTATTGGCCTTTCCATCATGAAACAGTCATTTTGGGATTAGCTTATAAGCCACTCTAGTAAATACCCCTTTAATATCTCTAGATTCATTCTACCACTACTAGTCCTTTAGAGCAGTGGTTCTCAACCTGTGGGTCACGATGCTTTTGGGGGTGGAATGACCTTTTCACATGGGTCACCTAAGACCATTGAAAATATCAGACATTTACATTATGATTCATAACAGCATCCAAACTACAGTTGTGAACAAGCACAAAAATAATTTTATGGTTGGGGGTCATTACAACATGAAAAACTATATTAAAGGTTTGCAGCATTAGGAAGATTGAGAACCTCCACTTTAGAGAACCCCAACTAATACAGATTGTGTTACCAAGATTGGTTCTTGGCATTTAGCTTAACATAGATAACAAGATATATCTATATTATACTCTCTCTCTCTGTGTGTGTGTGTGTGTATAATATATATTTATAAAAATGTGAGCACACTGAATACAAAGTGTAGATGCATTGGTTCTGGGGAGACTTGAATTTGATCACTTCATTAGCTACCTAGTAACCATGTTCCCATAAAAATTTTTACTTTATCCTTTTATCTAATTTCTCTATCCATTGTAATAGATCTGGAATATTCTGGTAATAAGCTGTAGCTGGAGTTTTCTCTCTGGGTTCTGCCAAGTCCCGGCAGTCCGACAGCCCACTTATAAAATGAACACAGAGATGCTTATACTATTTAAACTGTTTGGCCTAATGGATCAGGTTTCTTGCTAGCTGTTCTTATATCTTAAATTAACCCATTTCTATTAGTCTATAAGTTGCCATGTGGCTTGTGGCTTACTGGTACCTTACATCTTGCTTGTCATGGTGGCAGCTGGATGGCAGCGTCTCTCTGCCTCAGCCTTCCACCTCCCAGAATTCTTCTTCTCCTTGCCCCACCTACCCTATCCTTCCTGCCTGGCTACTGGCCAATCAGAGTTTTATTTATTCACAACATACAGGACATCCCACAGCAATAAGCCTTTGGATTTTCTAAGAGTACTAAATTAAAGTATATATTAGAAATACTGACAAAACTGTGTGATGTTGCAAACCACCAGGAGATGCTAGCCATTATGCTCCTTGCTTTGTGATATTCTGCGTAGACAGCTGTCAAGCCCCTTATTAGCCCTTTTCCTTCCATCCTAAGCATGCCCAGCCAGTTTCTCGGGTAATTTTAGATCAGAATCACAATGCTATAACCCTGAATCTCTTCTTTCCAGGGTTGATCTTCTCCAGAGGCCAGACATGGAAGGAACAAAGAAGGTTTGCCCTGATGACACTGAGGAACTTTGGATTGGGGAAGAAGAGCTTAGAACAGCGCATGCAGGAGGAGGCCCGACATCTTGTGGAGGCCATAGGAGAGGAGGGAGGTGGGCATCTCATGGGCAGGTGCTGGAGGCTGTGGCCCTTTCATTCATTGAATAGATTCTTCCTAAGTGTCTATCTAAGTGCTTGTCCTGGGCCCTGCACTGTGCTGAGCACTGAAGATTGAGCAGTGAACGTGTAGCTTTGACCCTGCCCCAGGAGTTATGCAGCTAAGCAAACAAATGGTCATTAGACACAGGACTGTGCTTAAGGCCTGCTCATCAGTCTGACTTCCAAGATACTGACAGATCTTTGAAAGATGCATCTTTTTCTTTATCCACCTCCAGGACAACCTTTTGACCCTCACTTCAAGATCAACAATGCTGTTTCCAATATCATTTGCTCCATCACTTTTGGCGAACGTTTTGAGTACCATGACAGTCAGTTTCAGGAGCTGCTGAGGTTACTGGATGAGGCCATGTATTTGGGTTCCTCACTGATGGTCCAAGTAAGCATTCTGGCTTCCTTTATTTTGGGAGAAAGTTGGACTGGGGCTAATTCAAGTACAGGTAGGTTCTTTCTTTTTGTTCCCTGGAATTTTTAAAGGTAAAATATAATGTCTTCAAGTAGAGTTTGATAAAAACTGATCAGTCGATTTGGAAGTTTTCAATAGGAAAACTTGCTGTGTATAAAATGTTTCTAATATTTTAATGAAGTGCCAACATTTATATGATATTTATGCATGTCCAAATGCTGCTCTTTTTTAAAGTATGGAGATATTATTGTTGATTTTGCCCCTCTCTCTCCCATACCTCTCTCCTTATATCTTACATGCATATCCCAAGTATACTTTCTAGCTCTCCTCCTGTGTACAATGCTCATTTTTGTTAACCCTTTGTCATTGTTCATTAATCTTTTCTCAATGGTTAGAAATTTAGTTGTTTCTAAGTTAAAATTTTTATTAATAACATTGTTGTGAATATTTTAAGTGTTCATGTTGCCGTATCCACTCATTTTTCTTATATTTTCATTTAGACATAAAAGGTAAGTAAACATTAAAAAGCGGTTCCACTATTTAGATGCCCATTCACTTGAAGCTGTCAATATTGTAATGCCTTAGATGTAGCCCTTTGGGATCTAATTTTTACCCCCATGTTGCTGTGCTCTAAGTCCCTATGCTTATCCCTATATAAACACTCATCTTAAAATGGCCTTAGCTATCTCTGAAATATCTGATAGGTTGAGCTTTCATCTTTATTTGGTTCTAGGAGCTTGGCAATTTTTCCATGTTTTTTCAATGAGCCACTGTTCATTCAAGGATTTATTTTTCAGCCTCTATGTGTTTGTGTAGTTTCCGTAATATTTCTTGCTATTGATTTTAAGTTTTATTACACTATGGTCTATTTGGATATAACAATATTTCATTCTTTTGTATTTAGTAAGACTTGAGTCTTTATTTTAGAGAAAATTTTAGATGCAGCTAAGAAGAAAATATTTTCTGTTCCATTTGGATGGAAAGAATCCTCTCCAGATGTCTGTTAAGTCCATTAGATCTATGATGCAGTTTAGCTCTGAGATTTTTTTCTGTTGGTTTTTACTTGGGATGTCCTATGCAGGAATGGGAGTGGAGTGCTGACATTACCACAGTTATTGCATGAGAATCTGTCTGGACTTCATATTCATTGTTGTTTGTTTTATGAAATTGAGAGACCCAAATTTAGGTGCATATATATTTACAATTGTTCTAATTGACGAATTGTTCCCTTTATGGATGTGTAGTAGCCTTCTTTATCTCTTCTAGCTAATTTTGATTTAACATCAGAATAGCTAGTCCAGCTTGTTTCCAGTTTCTGTTTGCATCATGGATAAGGTTATCATGGAGAGAGGTTAACTAGTTATAGTATTCTGTCAGTTTTTTTTTTTCCTGGTTGCTTGGATTATTTGGTTTTTGCTTTGCCCTTGATTAGTATTAAGGATTGGCTTGTTTACTGTGTTAGACATGATGGATTCCTTCCTAGCTCTTCTTTATTCAGCTGTTCTCATTAAATTTACTCTTTCCCGTGTTCTCATGATTGAGCCTCATCTCTCTTCCTTCTCTGTGTGTAGCACTCAATTAAGCATCTTCTTCAGTGTTGCCTTGGTGGTCGTTTTGATCACTGGATGTCAGAGGGAATTTTTTAAGTTTAATTACGTGTGTGTCGGGAGGTATGCATGTGGGTGTGGGTGCCAGGCTTGTGCAGCCAACACCTTTACTAACCGAGCCATCCCCTGGGATGAACCCTTTAAAACTTTAAATATTGCTTCTTTCCTTTACAGTTTGGATTTCCATGGAGATGTTCTTATTTGGTCGTGTTTATTTGGGGATCTAAATGACTCTTGTATTTGAGTGTCTTTTTGTTTCTTTGACTTGGGAAACGTTCTGCTGTAATTTCATTGAATTCATCCTCAGCTTTTTATCTTTTTATCTCAGCTTCTGAATAAAGTCCTGCACATTCCTGGCTTGGTCTCTTGATCATATCATGGTTCTTCTACATTCTGGCTGT
This sequence comes from Peromyscus eremicus, assembly GCF_949786415.1. Taxonomy (NCBI): domain Eukaryota; kingdom Metazoa; phylum Chordata; class Mammalia; order Rodentia; family Cricetidae; genus Peromyscus; species Peromyscus eremicus. Next base: position 110,731,972 of record NC_081417.1, on the reverse strand, counting down.
GGTCATTATTTACATTTTTAGTTACTGCTGTTGGAATGTAGCTTTTCCTCAGCAGTGTTCTCCCTTCTGGATCTTCTCTTTGGTGGAGACTGTTGTTGGTGTTTTCCGATAAGGTTTTTTGCTTGTTTTGTTTTGTGTTTTGTCTTATTTTTGTTTTTGATTTAACTTTAAAATTTCTAACACTTCTACTTGTTTGTTGTTTGTTTTTTATAAAATCTCCATTTCCTTGCTATATTTTCTCCTATTCTGCCCATTTTTCATCTTTTTGCTCCCTCTCTGCTCCTTTCCTCTATTAATATATTGTGCAGCCCAATAAACTTCTCTGGGGGTCAGAGAATAGAACAGCCACTATATTAAACATAGGTTTAGGCAGTGGTAGCACTACCTGGCTTTGGGTTTGTTTTTATTAATAAGACCTTTTAAGATTTATGCTACAGTTTCCTCCACTTGGCTGACTTTCACCTCTAGAGCACGCACTAGATTCCTCTGCCTGTTTGTATCTCTTTCAATCTCTGATCATTTTGACCAGAAAACACTTGAAGACCCAATATTTGACATATTTCAGGGTCTTTAAATCAAGTTATGATTTTAGAGGCATCATCTTACTCTTTTCGTTTCTTGCATTTGTTTTATTATATGAATCTATTGATTGGGATAGCTCTTCTGGATTCTTTGAAATGATCTTCATATTGAGCAGCCTGTTCTTGAAGGCTAGTATGATTTGCAAGTGAAAAGAAACTGCTCTAGCAGCGATGTTAAACTATACAGATATAAAAACACACTTAAAATTATTGATAGTTCACCAACATGTCTCTGTTGAAATGATAATGTGAAAGGTGCTGTACAGTTTACTATAAAGACAAAATTATTTAAGGTAAGTGTAGAAACATAAATAAGTGAGATAAAGGGAAGAGACCAGAAAAAAAAAAAGAGAAGCAAGATTCAATAATAAGAGAGTGGAGAGAAGTATTATAAGGGAAAAGAGAAAAATACAAGAGATTTAAGGGGGGCATCAAAAATATTGCTCAGTAATAAAAAAAATTGAAAAATAAAATTAGATAAATGTAAGAAAATGAGTAAAATATAAAGATATTATTTTTAAAAGTCAATGAAGTAAAGTCAAAATACTGCCAAATGCAAGGCGTTTATAAAATGCAAGGGGTTATAAAAAATAATTTATGGAAGAGAAATATTACTGTCTCCAAATGGAAAAAATGATAAATAGCATTTGTGAATTCATGAAGGGAAATAAAAACTAAAAATAATAATTTTTTTAAAGTATCCACTTAAAACTTGCAAATGTAATGAGAAAAAAGAGCAGACAAAAGAGAACAATAAAGAAAAGGCAACTGACTCAAGTGCGTTCTGAGTCATTAAAAATTGGAGGCTGCTGATTACATGCATGGAGGAGGCGAGCTGAGTCTATGGACTCCCGTCTTGCCTTTGGCTTATGCTGCTGCTGAGTCTGTGCTGGAGCAAGCATCTCCTGTCTTCAGAATTGTCTTCACAGATGTTCTTTTCCTTCTGTGGGTCACAGAGGCCTCTGCAGGTCATAATTAGCTTTGCATTTTGTGATCAGGGCATATCTTCTCACACTATAAAGACTTCCTGGATTAAAACCCCTGGTGAGACTCTCAGGTGGAGGTGTATCCCAAGTGTGTTGGGAGTGTGGGAATCAAGAAAACCTGCCTTCACATATTCAGGGCCCCTGAGTACTGATCACCATGCTGTAGGAATGCCCCTCTACATGTCCACCCCCACCCCTGGAATGTCGGAGTTCCTGGATTCTGCAGCAATGAACCACAGGAGGTTACCTCCATAATTTGACCCAGACCAAGATCTCAGTCTCAGGAATATCGAAGTCCAGTGTTAATTTCAGTTGATAAACTCAATTTGTAGCCACTGCAGGTGTGGCTATCTCCCCTTATATGCTTCCCAGCCTGATCTCTCTTCCTATTACCTTCATCCTTTGGCCCTTCAGTGTCTTTGATGACATGAGGAACAGAAATGGGACAACTACTAAATGCTATGCCAATATGTGTCCTAGAGTGGAAACAGTTGGACCAGTGCAAAGTAGTCTGAAGCTGGTGTGTTTTGCATGGAGTGTTGAAATGCCTACCACTGGATATAAAGGAAACAGCAGTCCAGGTGTTCTAACAGTTCCAGTGTAGATCCAGTGTAGAAGATGAAGAGGGAAAGTCAAAACTGTCTTGAAACAGAAAGTTAATTTATGTTGTCTCCATGGTCTCCTTCTTCTCCCTAATTAGTTCTATAACATCTTCCCATGGATAATGAAACATCTTCCCGGACAACACCAAAAAGCAATAGCTACCTGGGGAAAACTGAAATCGTATGTTTCTGATGTAGTTGATAATCACCGCAAAGACTGGAACCCTGATGAGCCGAGAGACTTCATTGATGCTTTCCTCAAGGAAATGGCAAAGGTGGGGAAGATGTGTCTGTGTCTTCTTTCAGAAAGAGTGGTGTAGAATAGCTTCCATTGAGTCAGCAGCAGGCTACCACAAAGGAGGGTTTAGCATAGCAGTGATTTATTCTCTCATAATTCTAGATCGTCTTTGTAATCCTGCCATCCAGGAAAACTACTTTGGGAGACAATAGAAACTTCATTGCCTGTATCTCCAATCTTCTAGAGAACATTGATGTTTGTTTCTGTGGCTCCCTGCTTCATCTTCAATGACAAGACTGCAACATCTCTGTCCTTTCTGATCCCTTTACATCTCATTTCTCCTGCTCTAACCCTGGAAGACCCTTTCCTAAGGATAACTCTGGATAACCTTTCCTCCTGAAATTAATTATACCTACAAGATCTATTTTGTGCATTGAATAACATGCTATGGTTGCAAGGATGAAAATATGAACATCTTTGTAAAAATTACTTAACACACCCTTGAGAGTAAAAGAGGAATAATCATTTATAAATGCATGGTAACATAACCTTGTGTTGTTGAGGTCTTTAGAAATAAAGGGTTTACTACCATTTGGCTTGAGGTCCTGGCGATGCCCAGATTCTTTCTTGTTATTCTCCTCCTTGGTCCTTTTCCCATATATAAAGGAGATACACACAAAATAAAAATAGTGGTTAAATTTCAGAGCTTTATTTTGTTATGAGTTGGTCCAGAGCTGGTTACCCTTCCCAATTCAGACCCCACTGCAAAGACAAACTTCAGATAAGTAAATGGTAGAGTTTAACTTTCATATGAAGGTGGGGCACTTACTTTTCCCTGGACTCCACATCAGCACTACTCAATAATAGATCAAGGCAAAAAGACAATGAGGGAACATATTAGTTAACTTTGCATCATTGTGATAACAATATGTGGCAGCAACAACTGAATAAAGCAAAAATGTATTGTGGTCAAGTTTTAGAACATTTCAGTTCGTCATGGTGAATGGCAAAGCAGCTCAGCTCATGGGGCAGAAGGGTATGGTGGAGGCTTTCACATCACCGTGCAGCAGGAAGCAGCAAGCAAGGAAGGTACCATGGGTTTGGTGTGACTCTAAGAGGTACCCTCCTTCCCTACAGGCATCAAGTTCCTTCAGCCAGATGCTATATCCCTATTTCAAGGAACTTCCCCAAATGCTATCAGTGTAAGGAACCAAGTATTTAATACATGAGCCTGTGGGGGAACATCTTGGATTCAAGCCATGCTGTAAAATGTAAGGCTTTAATCCTAGTAGACCTCTGGCAAATACAACTCACTGAATTTGTCAAAGAAGTTTCAGCTCACTGGATTATGAACTCCTCTGCCTGGAGCACAATGGTAGTGTGTGTGTGTGTGTGTGTGTGTGTGTGTGTGTGTGTGTACGTGTGTGTGTATTATCTTCTCTCTTTTTTATTTTATTTTTTTTCTTTTATTTTTGGTTTTTTGAGACAGGGTTTCTCTGTGTGGCTTTGCGCCTTTCCTGGATCTCACTCTGCAGACCAGGCTGGCCTCAAACTCACAAAGATCTGCCTGGCTCTGCCTCCCGAGTGCTGGGATTAAAGGCGTGAGCCACTACCGCCCAGCTTATCTTCTCTCTTATTTCATCTTCCTGACATAATATTGATATAAGCAATATTTATGCCCAGAAGAGGAGACAAATCATTTACCATATGAAGTATAGGTATGAGAACAACAACATTAAGAGCAGTATTAGCAAACTGATGCTTCTAGAGGAAGTGAGCAAAGTGATGTTTTGTCATGAAGAACTATTGAGGGAATCAGTGAGGTTTTGACTTTGCAAGATGACACAAATTGGAGAATCAACGAATACAGAAAATTCATATTAATAATGTTTCCAGTATCAGCAAAGTCACCTGTTGAATATCAAAGGGAGCATCACTCTGAGTGACTTAATGTAATTCATTCCTCAAGGTGAGGACCAGTGTTATGAAACAATCACAAATCCTCTGAATAAACAAATTCACACTGTCTTTTCTAGTACCCAGACAAGACTACTACAAGTTTCAATGAAGAAAGCCTCATCTGCAGCACCCTGGACCTCTTCCTTGCTGGAACAGAGACAACATCCACAGCCCTGCGCTGGGCTCTGCTCTACATGGCCCTCTACCCAGAAGTCCAAGGTGAGCACATGGTGACTGCATTTAACTCAGGCAGAATGGGGTAAGAAGACAGCATGGTGGAGTGAGAAGATGTGGAGCAGCTGCGCAGCACTGTGCACTTGGGAAAAGGCACATCCTGAACTGATCTCTTAGGACTGTAATTGTTCCAGGAGCACAGATATTACAGTCTGTACCATTAGAATCTTGGAGTTCAGGAGTAAAGAGAGAAGTCAGTTTACATTGTGGTATGTTCCAGCAAAGAGTGGATTTACCACACAGCATCCATCTACACCCTCCTTCATTTTTAACAATCCTTCCCAGTTTGAGTACTGTCTTAATTCTTTATTCTGGTATTTGATGTCTTGTGATTTGCACTTCTCTGCCTGCTTAGGGATCTGTCTGTCTCTGCCTCACAAGTACTAGGATGACAAACAAGTGCAGACTTCCACATCTGGTTTTCTTGCCTTTGTTCTGTAATTCCAACTCATGTTCTCATGCTTGTATGGCAATCAATTTACTCTATGTTATACACACCCACAAATGTTATTAATACATATTATATATATATATTAATACATATTATATATATATAATCTGTATTTATATTATGTACATCTGGGCTACTATCTAAAATGACTTTCTTGATGAAGGTTCTGGTTTTTTTTTTTTTTTTTGGTTTTTCGAGACAGGGTTTTTCTGTGTAGCTTTGCGCCTTTCCTGGAACTCACTTGGTAGTCCAGGCTGGCCTCGAACTCACAGAGATCCGCCTGGCTCTGCCTCCCGAGTGCTGGGATTAAAGGCGTGCGCCACCACCGCCCGGCAGAAGGTTCTGTTTTGAAGAAAGCTTAAAGCCTATTGAGTTACAGTTCAGGCTTGCTTTCTGAAAAAGATTCTAGGATATCAGCATATTTTTAAAAGCTTTTTAAATATATTTATTTTTTCTGTGTATGTGTGCACTTGCATGCTGTCTTTCCAAGTGTACATATGGAGATTGAATAACAACTTAAAGAAGTTGGTCTTTTCCATCATGTGGATTCCTGACCTCAATCACATATCATCAGGTTTGGTAATAAGTGCTAAGCCATCTCACTATCCAGTATATTAATTGATAGAACTTTAATTCATGTTCATTTTGTAGTATTAACAGTAGTCAACAGTTGGAAGCACCCAGGATACTCATTAACCATGAGTAAAGTTAGGTACAGAAATTCAGCCCTCAAGGAAAGACATCTTGATGCATGCATGAATATGGAAGGCAAATATCTTATATATTTAACTATACAAATGTTCTAGAATAGTTAAATTTGTAAACATAGAAGGTAGAATATAAGAGGGATAAACCAAGAATTGTGAAGAAGTAGTTTGTTTTGCACAATAAACTGGTCCTGCCACTACTTTCCAACAATATAGATATATTTGTTGTTTCAACTTTTGCATAGTGGCTGCACCTTAATCTACTGCCTTTTCAGTCAGCAATTGCAATCCCACAGTTACCTGTCTGCTTCTCTAATGGCAGCCTGGCAGGAATTCTGTTCCCTCTGGAACTGGCTCTGCCATTGCTGCTAAAGATAGCTTTAACTAAACCACTATCATTCTATTTAGAAGTAAAACTCAAGAGTCAAAGGCTGAAGTGAAAACCTGCTAGCTCAGAGAGGCTGAGTAGCAACTAGCTAGCCTTCTCTCATAGCTGGTGTCTCCCAGAAGCATGTATTTCTGCTCTCCTCCCCTCCCCCCAAAAAAGCCACACCACTCAAAACCCCTCCCTACTACCTCCAGTGCATCTCTCTGTCTCTTCAAGACGCCTTCTGATGATCTATTATTACTTTCTGTCAACTAGTTGATAACTCAGCTTCCAACCCAAGGTTAATTTTATTTAATTAATGAAAATGCAAACTTGGGTTTCTCAGTATGATCAAATATCCCCCAACATATATTTAGTATTATATCATTGTACCCTTAAAAATTGAAAGAAGAGCTATGATTAGTGGTCCACATCATTAATATAAATGCTTAAGAGACTGAAGCAAGACTGCTGAAAACTCAAGATGATCATGGACACAAATTGGCCCTACCTCATAATCATCATAGTGTTTGAGATCTGATTTATGTTAGATGAATTTTATTCCTTAGTCACTCTTTTATGTGTATGGTAGTGCCAATGTTAGACATGTAAATATAATCTCTCTCAGGACAAAGGACCATGCAGGACCTTGTAAGGGGCCTTGGGTTCCAAATTCCTTTCACCTTATGGCAGTGATGAGCTCAGCTGAGGCTCACAGACTCTGCAGTGGCTCCTATGAGGAATACCTTTGCACCCCATGGAGAAAACTAGAGAAGGAAGTGGACATTGTCTCTATAAGCCTTATTTCAAGGATGATACATTATATCTACTTATATGTAAATGAAAGTTTCTGTCCTCCCGGCAACTCCCAAATACACAGCAGCCACTTATATTATACACAGAGGCTTATATTAATTATAAATGCTTGGTCGATGGCTCAAGCATATATTAACTAGCTCTTGTAACACAAATTGCTAAACGGACTTATTAATAAAAAAAAAAAAACTGGAGCCAGGTATTGGGGTGAAAGCTGAAAGATCAGAGAGAAAGCCAGCCATGTCTTACCTCTAGGAAATCCTCAGCCAAAAAGAGAGCCACTTCCTATATACTCATGCCTATATACCTTTCTGTGCCCTGTCATCTTACTTCCTCTCTCTGTCCAGCTCTATCATTTCCTGTCTGTCGGTCCAGACCTCCAGACCTCTATGATTAACTAGCACTGGGATTAAAGGCGTGTGCCACCATGCCTGGCTCTGTTCCCAGTGTGGCCTTGAACTTATGAGACCCTGATGGATCTTTGCCTCCCAAATGCTAGGATTAAAGGCATGTGCTACCTGACCTCTATGTTTAATATAGTAGCTGGTTTTTGCCTCTGATCCCCAGATAAGCTTTATTTATTAGAGCACAAATAAAATATCACCACATTTCCCCTTTTTTGTCTAAAATAAAAAAGTTATAACTAATCTCAGAAAAACTATATACAGTAAGTACAATAACTATATACAATATATACAAGCAATAAATACATCAACAATGTCTAGTCCATTTGTGTTTGACTAATTCAGAGAAAATATTCCATTATCTACCCTATCTTTGTGAATCCAAAGGATTGTATCTAATTTATCTTCTATCCTAATTTGCATTACCAAAACTATCTTTTGATGTCTTGCAAACGTATACACTTTACACCTCTTTAGTGAGTTTCTTTTCTGAAATTGTTAACAAGGAAAACTATAAGTATAACTATCTAATCTTCAATTCCCTCAGAGACCTGAGAAGGAAATAATATTACCTAGTAAAACAGGAAGTGCTATCAAGCAACTTCCAAAAAATGTGAGTTATGACAGAAACAGCCAACTGCCTAGACAATCACCCGAATTTTCTCTGCAACATTGGGGCATCATCTTTGGCCTACAGGCTTAGCATATCTGACAGACTTATCTATGAAGCAGGATTTTCTTCCTACCTTGAGAAAGAGTCTTTCTACCTTGTCCTGGCAAGGATCAACAGTCCTTTGTGTGTGTGTGTGTGTGTGTCCTGCTTTTCCATTTTGGACAGCATGCTGTCAGCAGTTGACGTAAGGGCACTTTCTTGCCCAGTGACTAACTTTTACCCACAATGAAGTTAAGCTCCATATGGAGTTTCTTCAATGTCCATCATTCTCTGAAGTAGATTGGTCCTGCCAGGAGCAGACATGTCTCATAGTCATAAAAAAAGAAAAAAATTGTTATTAAAACATCTTAAATGCCATATTCTTCAGATCTCTGAAGGGTTTGAAGATGACCTGTTTGTCTAAAATATTTTTCTGCTTGACCTTGAAAACATAACTAATATGACTACAAGTTCAATTGTAATGACTAACTACTAACTTATATTTCTTTATATCCTAATTAGTTGGTAATAATAAGGATTAGCAAACTGCATTACATTGTTAAATGAACTGTATAGGTACAAGACCTTGAACAATATTAGAAATATATGTACAGTATTTTCTAACAAAATCAATCTCAAATTTGTATCAATATACATAATTTGCATATAACATACAAAAATCCATTTCAATGTAATATATTTAAAACTAGTAGTTGCCTTTTAAAAATAGACTCAATAATCTGCCTTCTAATCTTATCATGTCTATATAAATCAATCTCAAATTTGTAGCAATATACATAATTTGTATACAATATACAAAAATCCAATCCAACGTAAAATATTTAAAATTATTAGTTGCTTTTTAAAAGTAGATTCAATAATCTACCTTTTTATCTTATCATACCCATATTCTTTCTTTTTTCTTTTCAGAGTAGATTCAATAATCTACCCTTTTATCCTATTATTTCTGTATCTTTTTTTCAGAGTAGATTCAATAATCTACCTCTTATCTATATCCTCTTTTTTCTTTTTCTTTCTTTCTTTTTAAACAAAAATGCTAAATCTAATCTCCTTCTTTAGCTTTTTCCCGACCATTATCAATTAACAACTTGTAAACAACCATTCTAAACAATGAAAATTATCCATAACCCATTGAATGACCAAAAACCACCCACCCCACCTCTTGGGAATATGGGTATCATGCTCTTAAAATTACTTCCTGCTGTCTCAGGGCAAAGGCATCTTTAGGGGATCCTGAAAAGAAAAATTGGGTGGTTAATTGTCAAGTTCTGAGAGAGTTAGCTGTATCATTTGTTGTCCATAATGTGCAAATGCAGAGATTGTCTCCAGTCCTTGCTCGAGTAGTCTGTGAGGCTGGATCATCTCAGCTGGCCAACTTGAAATTGTCCTGAGCAGTTTGTAGTGAAAAGCTCATATTTGGGTGATGTTTGTCAGATTAGTGGTATTATCATCATCCTGATGGAATCATCATTGTGGGGCCTCATCATCTTTTTGGAGGCTTTAAAGTTGCTGTTAAGCACAGTCATGGTTCCCTGCAGAAAACTGAAAGAGACTCAAACATGAAAACATGTGCAAGAGACTAGATGAAGCCTTTTTTCTAGGATTAGTGAGTACTCTATATGACCATTAATATCATGACAAAAGTTTAATATATATATATATATTAATCTTATAAAATTTGATATAAAAGTCATACCTTAAGGAAAGTTTTAAAGAATCAAAATAGAACTAAATAATTATGAGATTAGTGGCAGAAGAATAGCCCCTTAAGTTTGGCTTTTATCTGTCCCATACCAGAAGGCTCTTCTGACATGACACAGGGATTTTGCATTTTCTTTTCACAAGCATGCTTGAGTTTAGAGAAGGAGAGAACCACACTCCAACTTCAAAGCTAGCTTTAATTTTTAATTGAACTGGGACTACATAAAGGCTATTTGCATTGAGTATCTGTAAAGAACAGCAGAAACAAACATTTAGGAAGACTTACGAAATTTTATATGTGATATACCAATCGACCAATTTACTCATCTTTTTGAGATATCTTTCTGGATGATTTGTCCTTTTTCTTCAGATGTCTTATTTGTCCAGTGTTCTTCAGATTCCTTAGCCTTCATTTTCCTGAAAAACAAAAACAAAAACCCTTCCCTAAGCCTAACTTTGGGGAGGTTCCCTTTTGGCAAGTTATATCTGATTAAATGAAAAGCATTTGTTAGTGGTATAAGTTAGTTTAAATTGAATGGTCATGCTGGTTAATGAACTATTACCTCTTCTAATTAAGAGGTCTCTCTTGTTCAAATTGAACCTGTATCAATTTTGACGGTAACCATAGCTTTTCTTCTCTTGTAGAAACAAAAGCAAAACCTCACCCCCAATATAATAAGCTTTTACATTTAAGTTAACCGATTTTTATTAATCTATGTTTTGCCATGTGGTCCCTGGATTACCAATCCTCTGACATCTTGCTTCTTCAGTGGCTTCTTGTGTCTCTGTAGACTCCTCTCCTCTTCCTCTGAGTTCTTCATTTGATTGTTCTGCCTAACCTTACCCTGACTTGATGTAGGCCAAAACAGCTTTATTATCAATCCATGAGAGAAATACCTATTCACAGCTTACAGAAGGACCATCCCACAGCACTTACATTTTACTTGCAAAATTCAGTCACACTTCCTCTTTAAGCAATCTGGGAAATTAGATCTCTACCTTGAAAAGCAGGCTAACAGCTGAATCTCTACTGCTCTATTATAGTGAAGATATTAAGAGGAATATCTACCATTGGTTTTAATGATTATGCAGAATCAGGAAATCTCAAAATGCCCTTATGATAAAGCTGACTTATTCTCAATAACCAGATGAAGAAACTGAAGCTCATAAAATATTACTAGTTTCACCATCAACCTTGCCCTGAAACGCATTACAATTCACTGCCCATGATGACATATACCCTTGAGAAATTAGTCGGTGGATACACTGTGGTCTCAATATTTGTGGCTTCCCTATAAACTCATTGATACTTATTTCCCAATGGGATGAGATGAGGAGGTGATTCGCTGTTATGAAGGGAGTTTGTGCTTTAGGAAGAGGAAGTAGAAGGGTTCTTTCCATGTGGGAGCCCGTTTTTGGGTTCCTCGTGGCTTTACCCAGCAGGTCTGCATAGAGGATGATTAGGACCACGGGCCTGGGTGCAGGTGTCTGAGATGGTCTGCACTTGGCTGTGCTGGGGGAGGAGGTCTTTTGCTCCACCCCTTGGCATCTCTCTAAAAACCCTGGGGCAGAGACAGTCAGGGCCTGTTGGAAAAGTTTCCAGGCCCTCTCAAGGCTATCCTGTATTTTCTATCTGTTTATCTCTGCAAGATTCTCCGAAATAAATCCTTCTATCTAATATTTCCTGCTGCTCACACTCAAGAAAACTCTGGGGAACTGTAGGGGTGGTGGATAAATGCCCCACATTTCCACCCTATGGCATGATGATACAACAAGGATTTCTCAACTATGACAAAGAAATTGGTCTTTACCAGAAAAAAAAATCTTTCAATGTCCTAATCTTAGAATTCACAGACTCTACAAGTAAAAAAAGCAAAAGTGTACTGATGATAATCTTTTCAGTAAAAAGTATTTTTTATAGATGTCTGAATAGACACTGATATGAGCTCAGCCATGGCCATCCTGATCATTAACTTCAGGATATATGTAAATTCATAGTTATGCTGTAGGCTTGAAGAAAGGTATAGAGTTTACAGTTTTCTAAATCAGGCTTTTTAAAGGTTAAAGAACTTTTATTTCCTCACAATCAGGACACTAGATAAAATAAAAGCAAATAAGTTTTAGAAGACAGCTTTCTCTATCTTTAGAAGAAAGCATTGAAGTTTAAAACTTAATGCAGCCTCTTGTTTCCTTGAAGAAAAAGTACAGGCTGAAATTGACAGAGTGATTGGCCAGGAGAAGCAGCCCAGCCTGGCTGACCGAGACTCCATGCCCTACACCACTGCTGTTGTCCATGAGGTGCTGAGAATGGGAAATATCATCCCTCTAAATGTTCCCAGGGAAGTGACAGTTGACACTACATTGGCTGGATTCCACCTGCCAAAGGTAAGTAGGCTCAAGCATGGAAGTCTGATAACCACCAGCCATCTCTCTGTATCTTGTCTGTACATTGTCTTGAGTCTTTACTACCTTCCCTAGGGTACCTTAGTCCATACCAATTTGACTGCACTGCACATGGACCCCAAAGAATGGGCCACCCCAGACATCTTCAATCCAGAGCACTTTTTGGAGAATGGACAGTTTAAGAAGAGAGAATCTTTCCTGCCTTTCTCAATGGGTGAGTTGTGATGCACAGGAGAGAGTTCAGAGCTCTACGTCATCCATTCCCTTCTTTCTGGGATCCTTACAGATGAGCCTTCCCAGTAGATCTCCATTTTGCAATTGGTTTCAGTCTAGTACCTCCACACATACACTATCAATGCTTCCTTGCTTCTGATGGAGATTTCAACTTCCTTTGTTCTGTTTTCTACAGCACTGACAGCAGAGAGCTAATCTCTGTCTCTTGCTGAGCAGTAAAGTTGGATACCTCCATTGTGTAGTCAGTTTGAGTGTCACAAGTTCTTTTTAAGGGAATACCTCCTTAGAAGAAAGAGAGCTGAGTTTTAATGTTTTTAACTTGTCTTGTTAAATAGTTATAACTGGCATTTGCTTAAGTGAATTGGCTTCTATCCCATAAACACTGCCTAAAAGGTCTTATCTTTGTAAATTACAATCCTCTTTGTTAAATATAGTTAGTACATGCATTTGCTACACCACCTGATAAGCAAGAAAGGAAATGCAGTGATGACTCTTTCTCCCTTGTGTTTTCTGCCAGGCAAGTTACTAAAGACTGTAGTAGTAGTGTTGCTAAATCCATAACCAAATGTTCTAGTATATTCCAAATATTGGTTTATATATGTTGCATATGTTTTTTAAGCAATCTTACAATTCTTTAATTCGATAAATATGTTCTAAGCAATTATTACCTATCACACATCCACCCTGAGAGCAGGAAAGTAGTGGGATAGAAGAAGAAGCAGAGCTGCCCCTTGGAGCATGTGTCCCTCTGCAGCCTTTCTAGTTAAAATTAGTCATCACTGCAGAGGTAAGGACACAGATCTAGCCAAGTGTGCTGCAGCTAGAGCTCAATATCCACCAGATTTTCTCCCACTGAAGCTTGTGTTTCCAAACACTGTCTGCGGAAGGTGACTAAATGCTGCCCAGAAGCCACACTGGAATGCTTGACATGTTGTTGAGTTTGTCGGATTGTCTGAGGCAGTGTCACTTCTCATGACACTGAGGCTCTGGCCGAGAGGAGCCTGCATTGGCCTGCATGCTAGTGTTTGCATGCAGATCCAGAGCCAGTGTTGCTTGGGACTGGGCTGCCCTGGGTATGTCTTTCAGGGGCTGCTTCTGACCTCTTTGTCTTTCCATCTGGGACTGTCTGTTCCTTTGTTCACTGTTCTCAACTCACTTTAATAGGAAAACTGATGACATACAGGGACTCTTTCCAGTCTTCCAGTTTATAAAAATTTTTAAAGTTTTGAATTATAGTACAAAACCTCAGCTACATATTTCACTTATTCTAAGTTAATCAATCAGATCCATGAAATATGGAAAGTCTAGGAATATGATCCTTTTTATTTTCCAAGTAAATGCTTTGTGTTATAGTTCCTAGGACTGTGGTGAGAAGAATGTGAATATATCCCCCATCATGGCTTCCACAGGAAGATGTTCCTCCAGGCCCATTGCTGCCCTTGAACATGCCTTCTCCTCACTATAAAAATCCTCTTCCAATAGGGGCCTCAGGCCTCACCCAGTCTAAACAATTCTCCCATCTGCCCCAGCTGTAAAATAAAAGTGGCAACACACAGAGACATTGGTGCTACCATTAAGATTGCTATCATTTACTCTAAATTATACACTTCATTCAACAGACCAATTGTGTCACATAATTACCACAGCAATGTAGTTATTAATAATCAGGAAAAATAAATGTTTACTATCGCCCCATAAGCAAACTCCAAACAAGGAGAGGTAAGAAGAGAGTTCTTTCTTGTTCAAGATCACGTGCCCAAAGAATTGACAGAACAGGGTCCAAGACTTATGTTTTAACTTGAAGTTTAGTTCTCTTTATATTATATCCAGACTGTAACTTGCCACCTGAGTTATGGGCCCATCCATTTTAGGTTTTGTCAAGTTCATGTCCTATGTATTAGTCAACATCTTCCTGTATAATAAGCAGTCACAATCTGTATTACTTCGTAAGAACCTGTTACTGCTCATCACTTTCCACATGGGGTCAGTAGCTGAGATAATCTTGGTTCTCCTGCTTTACATCTTATCCTGGATGCTCATACGGTTGTGATAAATATGTCTAGAGACAAAACAGAAGTAAAAAGACCTATTGAGTCCAGTTTGGGAAATGTCACTCCATGACTGACACTAAGCTTCATGACCAGGTTTTCCGTGTTATATTGTACATAATATTGTTTGATTAAAAAAAGAAGCAGGACTTCTGGAAAAATGACAAAATTCAATCCCAGAGAAGGAAAAACTATAAGTTTTGAATACACTGTTATCCAAAAATCAGAAAGTGCCAGCTTGAATGGCCAAGTCAGAAATGTTTGGGGTTTTAAAACAAGTACTGGTTAGCAACAGGTTGTAACACTTACTGATATTCATGAGTGATTAAATAGAGAAAGCATGACCAATGTTAGAATGTCAACACAGAGCCTTGAGATGTGGGTGTCTCAGTGGTTAAGAGCACTGTTTGCTCTTCCAGAGGACCCAGATTCAATTCCCAGTACTCACATGGCAGCTCACAACCTTCTCTAGTTCCAGTCTCAGGGGATCTGACCCCTGCTTCTGGCCACAATGGGCACTATACACATGTGGTGCAAAAACATACATGCAGACAAAACACCAACATACATAAAATAAAAATAAAGATTAGTTTCTTTAAGAATGGCAATATATATAAGAGATGTGATAGAATTTTAATGTCACAATTTTTTCAGCTACATGCAAAATTTGGAAGAGAAATACCAATAGAAACATGCAGATGAAGATTGGTTTATTAACAGTCTCAAAATACGTTCACTTACAAAAATCAAAATGCTGTTTAAGGAAGAACATGGTAGACATCATCATCACCAAGTGTTCCCCAATGATAAAATCTCAAAACCAACTGCCAGCAGAGGTTAGATGAGAACACCATGTTACACAAGTCATATCTTCCCAACAAGGCAGATGCTTATGGCCCCAGTCTGCCCATTAGGTAGATAAAGAGATAATTATAAAAATACCTTCTATCATCTTTAAGCAAACAAACACTTGAAAGTTATGCAAAGGTTGAGGACGCATGCCCCATGTGAAGAGGACAAAAAGACACCACAGCTAAGAATAGCATCTGAAATCAATGGTGTCATGTCATGTGTTAACCATCCATATGGTAGAGGTGCCTAAGATGAAGGACAATGTAACCAGAATCCTAAACCAGGAAAAGATTTGTGGCATGAGATAGTCCCACTAATGTTTTCTCCAGAAATTAAGCAAGATATAATGAAGAAAGACAGGCAATTAATTTTATATTTTCTATGATACAGGGAAGTAGAGGAACATACAGCTGCCTAACATGTCTTCAAGTCTGTGGACATGAGTGCTCAGATTATACCAAAAGGGTGGGAAGAAGAATATGTACTCAAAGGCCACCTTGGTCTTTGTCACATTGAATCTTGCTAATTATTATCTCAGTTCTGGTCACACAGGACATTAATCTTCAGACAACAGCCACTTCTAGGAGCAATTTACATTTGGTGCTGAGCAAATCTCCACTGCTCATGCAGACAGTGAGCAGCACTCTCCATTTTCTTTGCAGGATGTGGTTCTGTCAGAGCAGAGGTTCTTAAGGGAAGCCAGGCAGTTGTCCTCTATGAGATGACAGGTCCTGCTTAGGGGACAGTCTCACCAAGCAAGGCTCTGCTACTCTTGAATGATATTAAGAGAATGAGTGAAGACTTCTGGGTGCCAGTCCAAGGCTCTGCAGGAGG
Source organism: Peromyscus eremicus (assembly GCF_949786415.1). Lineage (NCBI taxonomy): Eukaryota > Metazoa > Chordata > Mammalia > Rodentia > Cricetidae > Peromyscus > Peromyscus eremicus. The sequence goes on along the minus strand of NC_081417.1, from coordinate 110,715,882 downwards.
ATTGCTGGCTGTTGTCAATTTGATAGCCACACCTTAGATCCTCCTGTCTCGGTATCTTGATCCTTAAAAGAGATGATGGCCAAGTTTGCATGTGCACTTACTAAATGATGGACATGCCTGTCTGTAGAGTTGAGCAGGAATCTGACTCAATGTTTGAGACAGGAGACAGTTACAAAATGGATGCAGAGATGTCAAGCCTTGATCTGTTTCTAGTTGCTCCAGGCTTCATCTGTTTCTAGTTGCCCCACACTTCATCTGTTTCTAGTTGCCTGCCATTTACAAGCTAGAACCTCTGCAAGGGCAACCTGTATGACTCTGGCTTTCACGTTAGGGATTCAGCTCTAGGACCTGCTTATATTTTTCATTCTCTAAGATTTATTTTATTTTATTTATGTATGTGGGAATGTGTCTTTGTGTACATATATTACATGTATGTGTGTGATAGTGCCCATGGAGGCCATAAAGGGGCATTGAATCTCTTGGATCTTGAGTTGCAGGGGTTTGTGTACCTCCTGATGTGGGTGCTGAGATCTGAACTCCAGTCCTCTGATAGAGTAGTAAATAACCTTAATAATTAAGCTATCTCTCCTCAAAAGGATTCTATACCAGTCCATGATTTTGCTGTTGAGCCATTGTGTTCTATAATCATATATGTTTGTTAAGTGAATTAGAAAAGCCTTGAGACTAGTCATAATTCTCTCAGCCAGCTCAGGCCTTTCCTTTCTATTGTCCCACATGAAGACTGTGACCCTGGAGTTCCACATTCAGTGGATCATTCCACATTCAGACACATATGGGACATAAATAAACAGCTGGACACAAAGCCCAGGGACAGTTCAGGATTTGAAGGAGGAAAATGGAAACACCAGTCCCTGCATGCATCAATGGCAGCTGAGAAAGTATCTCATCTTGTTTTATTTCCTGCAGGAAAGCGAGCTTGCCCCGGAGAACAACTGGCCAGGTCTGAGCTCTTTATTTTCTTCACTACTCTTGTGCAAAAGTTTACCTTCAAGCCACCAGTCAATGAGAAGCTGAACCTGAAATTCAGAATGAGCATCACCCTTTCCCCAGTCAGCCACCGCCTCTGCGCTGTCCCCAGGCTGTGATGTCAGACACAGAAAGAGAAAGAAGATCAGGAAGAACTGAGGAATGCTCTGAGCCACTGGGGCAACACATATGTAAAGGGAGAGAAGGAAGGTGACTGGGGAAAGATGAGAAGAGGAATTAGGCTAAGGTTATTGGATCCATGTCCTGAACTGCTATGATCTCCAAATTGATGGTGGATAAGTTACTTATAAATCTTTTCATCTGAGAGTTGCAATGAGAATGATGGTTCCTCCTGTAAAGAAAGTTTTTGGAAACATGAAATGATGGGTTAGAAACAGCATGGAAATCATTAAGTCATATCATAAAATTATACCTTCAATTTGCTTCATGCCTCCTTCATAAATGTGCATTTGCTTCTGGATGCTAAATTGGTTCATTTGAAAGCAGTAGAGATCTTTTCTTTATCTCATAGCCTGTGGAGGCTTGCTGTGAATAGAACTTCTGATAGACAACTATGTCTGGAAGGCTATGGTGTGAGGTCATTTTCCTGGCAGTAAGTGGAGACTCCAAAACTAAAGAGAGAACAAGGCTCTTCTGAAAATTAAAGGTGCTTATTCTCAAGATGAGACCAAATTTTACTTGGGCAAAAGACATGCTTCTGTACACAAAGTAAAAACATATTTCCCAATATGTTCTAATATGCCCATGTGCCCCTACAATGCCAGTTCATGCCAATGAATTTCTGGGTTGGCTTTCTTTCTACAATCTAGAATAAGTCATTTATCAATCATTGCTCCATGAGTGGTAACAGAAAGATGGCTTCATTCATATGTTCACCCAGGTACACAGTTATCTTCTATACTCAAAGTGGAGCCAAAACTTACTTTTAAAATGAAGGGTATCAGGGCAAAGCATAGGCTGAAAAACTTCTGTTCTGCACTTTATGGAGTAACTGAAAGCAGGGCATGGCATGATCTCAACACACCAGATATTTTACTTACAAGACCAAGTATCATATTACCACAATGAGCCAAAATGTTGGGAGTAGCTGACTGTGACTCCTAATAGAAATGTCTACCCATGAAATTTGCATCCCTGTTTTAAATGTTCATAGAAAATTATATAAACTTAGTCTCTTCCTATTCAAGAATTATACAAAGATTTGGTGGTTGCAATTACAACCATCATTTCTCACTGATTCTGGATGTTTCAGTACTCCTTCTCATCTTCACGATGTTCTAATATTCCTTCCCATCTTTATTTCAGCTTGTACCTTGAGTACAAGCCATATGGCAGGAAAGGAAGTTATTATATTAAAGGCATCTCAGAAAGTGAATCTTCTCTCAACACTCTCCTACAAAGAGACATAGAAGTCAATGTGCTACAGTGAACATTTAAAATCAGACAAGACTTTAAGAGACTTAGAACAGAGAAGGAGAAGGATGCAAAATACCTTGTTCTTATGGAGGTATGTAAAAGCATGATCCTAATTAGTCTTATCAAAAAAACCAAGAGTCAGATATTGTGGTAAAAGCTGAAAGGTCAGAGCAGCAGAGCAGCAGCCACCAGTGACTATTTACCTCTCCAAATCCTCAGACCAAAAGGGCCAAGATCTTGTTTCTGCCCCATCATATCACTTCCTGTCTCCATTCGGCCTAATCATTTCCTGTACCTGTCTGTAATGACCTCTAGACTTCTATGGATAACTAGTGGCCAGCTCTGCCCTCTGATCTCCAGGAAAGCTTTATTTGTCAGAACACAAACAAAATATCACACATTTCTCCCTTTTTGTCTAAATAAAAAGCAAAGATTTTAACTAGCATAGAAAACTATATGCAATAAGCACAATAACTATATATAAATATATACAGGCAATAATTATATTAACAATATCTAGTCCACTAGCATTTAACAAATTCAGAGAAAATACTCCATTATCTATCCTATCTTGGTGAGCCCAAAGTGTTGTGCCTAATTCATTTTCTATCCCAACTTGTATTACCAACCCCAAACTATCTTTTTATGCCTCTTAATATTATACACTTTATACCTGTTTAGTGAGTTTCTTTTCTGAGTCTGGTAACAAGGAAAACTATAACTATCTGATCTTCAACTCCATCATAGACCTGAGAAGGATATAATATTACCTGAGTAAACAGGAAGTGTAGAGCAAACAACTTGCAAAAATAAGAAATGTCAGAAATAGCCGGCTGCCTGGACAATCACTCAAGGTTCTTCTGCAACGCTGAGCCATCTATCTTTGGACTACAGGCCTAGAATATCTGAACTGTGAAGCAGGACTGTGAAGGACTGTCCCACCTTGTCTTGAAGGAGCAGACATGTTTCATTGTCATGAAAAAAGAGACTTTTGTGTTATGAAAACATCTTAAATGCCATATTCTGTAGATCTCTGAAGTATCTGAGACCACCTGTCTATCTAAAATATGTCTCTGTTTGACCTTGAAAACATACCTAACCTGACTACAAGTTTGATTGTAATAGGTTACTAGCTACTAATATGCATTTCTTTATTTTTCCAAATAGTTTCTAATAATAACTCTCAAGGGCTAGAAGTTTACATTACATTGTTAGATGAGCTGTATAGGCACAATACCTTGAAAAAGAGGAGAAACATATGTACAATATGTTCTAACAAAAATAACCTTAAATTTGTATCAATGTACAAAAATCCATATCAATGCAAAATATTTAAAACTAGTAGTTGCTGTTTTGGTTTAAAAGTAGATTCAACAATCTACCTTTTTATGCTATCATTTCTATAACAGATATACAATATGACAAAAACAACCTCAACTGTGTATCAGTATACAAAAATCTAAGCCAATATAAAATATTTAAGACTAGTAGTTGCTTTTTTTGTATTAAAAGTATACTCAATAATCTACCTTTTTATCCTATTTCTATATCCTCCCTTTTCTTTTTAGAACAAGATTCCAGAATCTAATCTAATATTCATAACACACTAAATGACCAAAACCCACCAATCCCACCTCTTGGGAATGTGGGCATTGTGTTCTTAAAATTACTTCCTGCTACCTGGGGGAGCAATTGCATTTCTAGGGGATTGTCGAAGTAACCGTCTTATTAAATAAGAAACACAGAGCCAATACAGAGATAAAAGCCAAGAGGTCAGAGCAATAGCTAAGAGCTAAAAACCTTACCCTTCACTATCGCGGTGGTCCTACCTCTCCAAAAGAGACCTACTTCCTGTGTGTCTGTCTTTATAAAGACTTTCTGTTCTGCCTTCTCATTGGTTGTAAACCAAACCACATGACCGCCTCGTCACTGCCTGTCTGTACTGACCTCCAGGTCTTCTATGGTTGATATTGAGATTAAAGGCATGTGTCTCCAATGCTGGATGTATCCTTGAACACACAGAGATCTACCTAGCTCTGCCTACCAAGTGCTGGCATTAAAGGTGTGCACCACCACCGCCCAGCTTTCACTATGGCTTGCTAATAGCTCTGACCCCTGGGCAACTTTATTTATTAACATACAAATCACATTTCAGTACAAATAAAATATCACTATAGGGGATCCTTAAAAAAAAAAAACTGATATAGTTGTCAAATCCTGGGAGAGCTAACTATATCATTTGGTGTCCAGTCTCTGTGTAATGGGAAAGTAACGGGCTTGTCTCAAGTCCTGGCTAGAGCAGTCTGTGAGGCTGGATCATCTCCCCAGCCACCTTGAAATTGTCCTGAGCAGTTTGTAGTCCAAAGCTGATCTTTAAGTGGTATAGTCCAAAGCTGATCAACTTAGTGACATTACTATAGTTCAGGTGGAATCATTGTTTTGGGGCCCCATCCTCCACTTGGAGCCTTCAAAGGTTGCTGTTAGGCATGATCATGGTTCATTGCATAAAACTTAGACATTTTAAATGTCATATACTGCAGATCTCAAAGAGATTAAAGGACCATAATTTGTTATATACATCCAGAGTACAGAAACTTAATTCCTAGTTACCTGATAGAGACTCAAACCCAAAATCATGTACAGGAAGCTAGATGAAGCCCTTCTCTAGAATTAGTTAGTACTATATATAACCATTAATATAATGACAAAAAGTTTAATATATATATGTCTTATAAATTTTGATATAATATTCATACCTCAAGAAAAGTTTTAAAGAGTCAAAATAAGACCAAAGGATAATGAGATTAGTAACATTAATTTTGGTTTTTCTTCTGTCTCATATCAGATGGCTCTTCTGACATAAGACAGAGGTTTTGGATTTTCCTTTTAACAAGCATGTTTGGGTTTAGAGAAAGAGAGAGCCATGATCCATCTCCAAAGCCAGTTTTAATTTTTAATTGAATTGGGACTAAAAAGACCATTTTTATTATGTGTCTGTAGAGGACAGCAAAGACAAACATTTAGGAAAACTTATGAAATTGTTATTCTGTTAGATATGCAATATAACAATAAGCTAATATACTCTTTTTCTTGAGACTTTTTTTTTTGAATGATTCATCCTTTTTCTTCAGATGTCTCATTTGTTCAGTGATTTTCAGATTCCTTTGCTGATTGCCTTCATTCTCCTGGAAAGACAAAAAAACCTGCCCCAACTCTAATTTTGCAAGTTTCCCTTTTGGCAAGTTATATCTGAACAAATGAAAAGCATTTGTTAGTCTTAAAAGTTAGTTTAGATTGAATGGTCACTCTGGTTGATCAACTATCACCTCTTCTAATCTAGAGGCCTTTCTTGTTAGAATCTAATCTTTATAATGTTTGCTTTATGGTTTCTCCTGAAATTTTCATCCAGAGCACTATGGTTTTTGATAATAAGCATTAGTTCATTTAATTGCTTTGGGGAGGAGTTGCCCCCCCAAGGGACAGGGAATGACTGAACCAAATTTCACATGGGAGACTGTGAGAAGCAGCCCAAGACGTTTCCAGATAGCAAAGGGTTACCCTGTATGTCACTTGTTGATTCACATTCATTGATCCAAGGTCAGCCTTTGCTACATCATCTGTGTACTCCAGAAGGTAGGGGCCTTCTGTTCAGATTATTCTTAGAAAAAAAAACATTGTTTCTAGGAACTCCCTCTCTATAATCCCTTTTTAGGTGATCTTGTTTGCCCCAATTAAAACACCTGACATATTGATTTTTCTTCAAGCCTTTAGAAATCATTTATTCTATCCAAGCATCATCATGGTTATGAGATTCAGTATTGAATGAATCTCAGATCCATTTCTGTATGAGTGCCGATCTTGCCTTTAAAGGTCTAATTAACCTTTTGCATTGTGAAATAGCATTTTCAAAAGCCAAAGATTCAATTTTTAATCTGTCTACTTTCTGAATTTGGTATCATTCTATTTACAGCTGAAGTCAATCTTTGTAAAAAGTCAGTGAAGGTTTCCTTTGGACACTGTATAACTTTAGCACATGACTCAGTTCTCTTTCCAACGTCTTTAATTCTGTCCCAAGCATTCAAAGCTGCTGTACAGCATAGAGCCAGGGTGTGGTCATCATAGAGACTGTCTTTGTACATTAGCATAATAGCCCTCTCCAAGAAGTTGGTCTTGGGAGATTTCAATGCCTCTAGCCCTAATTTGTTGTTAAATGGTCCTAGATTCATCTTTCCACCAGGTCCTCCACTGTAATTGAGGACCATGTTCCAATACTGCTGTAAACAAGTTTCTGCAGTCTTCAGGGACAATTCTGTTAATGATTAGCCATGAATTTAAAATCTGCAACACAAAAGGTGAATGCATATCATATAGTAGTGCTTCCTTAAATTTCCTCAAATCTAACTTTTCCACAGGAGTCCAGTCAGCTCTTGCATAGCCTTGGGGATACTCATCATTTGGTAGTTGTTCCATAAGATGACTGGTTAAAATAAGGTTGGTTGTTTGATAACTTTGGGATGTTCCTCTCTAATTTTATAATGTAGTGGTGAGGTTGGTTCTCCTTTAAATTCCTCTGTCTGGGACTGAATATCTCTATGATCTATTTTAATAAGTTTTTCTAAGGCTTGTTTCTTGGCACTCATATCAACCAACTTTTTTAGGGATAAAACAAGAATTATCAAAATAATAATTAACATTATGTTAATCCCAGTTAAGTTGATTATCTTTTCAATTAATTGTTCCATATTTAGAACATCTGTTGAGTAATCATACAGAGACCTAACTTCCTCCATTGTAATAATGTTTTCCATTTTTTAGTGTGGGAAAAAACTCTCTTTTTTTTTTTAACTAATTTCCCCTAATTGCCAATTGTCTCACCAATTCCCTATTGTCTCACCAAATCTGCTGATGGTGATTGTGGTGATATATTGGGTGCCCTAATAAACTTGCCTGAGGATCAGAGGACAGAGCCAACCACTAGATTAGACACAGATGTCAGTACTGGTGGCACACACCTTTAGTCCTATCATTTGGGAGGCAGAGATCTGTCTGGATCTCTGTGAGTTCAAGGACACACAGGGCTACATGAGATTGATCCAGTATAAGTGAGAAACAGAGCCAGGCAGTGGTGGCACACACCTTTAATCCCAGCACTTGAGATCTCATGCCTTTGCTTGGGAAACACATGCCTTTAATCCCAGGAAGCAATATGGCAGAGCAGAGAAAGGTATATAAGGTATGAGGAAACAGGAACCAACTCTCTTTAGGCTAAGAATTTCATAGATGTAGGAACTAGTGGCTGGCTGCTCTGCTCCTTTGATCTTTCAGCTTTCACCCTGATATATGCCTCTGAGATTTTTATTAAAAGACCATCTAAGATTTGAACAACAGATAATGGTGAAGATGATGGTGAAGTGTTAGGCTGACTGTTACTGTGTAGAACAGTAGAAGCCTAAGTGGTGTTGAGACAGCTACCTAGTATGGCAGCAACCCAGGAGGAGGTCCAGTAAAAGCCCACAACCCACTTGGAGAGGGAGCCAGCTGTCTGAAAAATGCACACAGGGGGTTGTGGGGGAAGAAGCATGTATGGTAGAGCTGCCTAAAGGCAGAGCTGGCCAACAGTGAGGGGCTAACTCTGGTGGTGTTTGGAGTCCAAGTACCTGTGGAGTTTGCAGCAGAGAGGCTGCAACAGAGAAATCCCAGACTTGTTCAAAGGGCTTTGTGGGGGGAACCTAGCTGGTGAGGCAATGACTCTGATGGGAGCTCCCATGTGCAGCTCCAGTGTAGGCTGGTGGCTGCAAAGCCATGGGCAAGTGGATTTTCATGAATTCATGCCACCAAAGTTGGATGCTAGATGAAGCATGATCCTAATCAGTCTTATCAATAAAAACCCAGAGTCAGATATCAGGGCAAAAGATCAGATAAACAGAGCAGCAGATACCAGAGACTTCTTACCTCTCTGCATCCTCAGACCAAAAGGGCCAAGACTTTGTCTCCACTTCACCTTATTACTTCCTGTCTCTGCCTAGCCTAGACACACAACAGATGTGTCTGGCTAGAAAAAGCTGGACTGCATGTACTGGAGCAGGTGTGGAGGACAGATGCTAAGAATATATATGAGGCAATACCTGTCTTAATAACTAAGTAGCAAAGATGGCTTCCTGGGGTAGGAAGCAGCTTAGTCAGAACAGAAAGGAACAGAATGTACAGTCTTTGTTCCCTTGTCCAACTCCAAGCCTGCTGATCCCACTACTGTGCTAAGTGTCAAAGGAAAAATTAGAAAAATATTAGGAACAAGGGCTTGAGGACAGCAAATGGGTCATGGGTCATGTGAGTTTATGAAGCCATTTAAACCTGTAATCTTGTGTTTTCTTCCTTTAAAATGGGGTACAAGGGGCTGAAGAGATGGTTCAGAGGTAAAAGGCACTTGCTATTCCTCCTGAGATCCCAGGTCTGAGTTGCAGCAACCAACTATAACCATTTGTAAACACTGGTTCCAGGGACTCTGATTCCCTCTTCTGGTCTCCACAGGTATCATTCACATACAAGGTACACAGATATTCAGACAAAGCATCAATATACATTTTTTTAATTAAAAAAAATAAAATGGGTATAAGAGAAGAAATCTTGCTATCTGACAGAAAGGATAAAATTCAGAACTGAGAAATCTTATGGAGTAATGCACTTTCTGCCTTAGGACTCCATAAGGACACAAGACAAGGTTGCTCTAGTCCCACTCTACCTATCTCCTGACATTCTTTGAAACATCTATGTCTATTCATCCCAGTTAGACAGAGCACCAATCAACCACAGAGAGTACAGCGTGGTGAGTCAGTAATGTTTGGGGGCAGGGGGTTGCTATGAAAGCAGCATGGATGATTCAAAGGTATCTGAACCAAAAAATACCCTGCTTAATGACAGGCAACTAAGCAACTGAAGAGTCTCTTCCCCATTTCCAGGCCAGCAACTGTGTACTGTCTGTAACCTGAGCAGTGAAGCTAGTGAGCCTTCCCACTTCCCTGAGCCAATGTTAATACTCCCTTCCCCAAGGGTTATCATAGCTGTGATGAAACACCTTGACATTTGGGAGTGTGATAGTTTGAATGCTAGTCACCAGGAAGTGAAACTGTTGAGGAGGATTACAAAGTGTAGCTTTCCTGGAGTAACTGTGGCCTTATTTGGAGGAAATTTGTCACTGGGGGTAGGCTTTGAGGTTCCAAAAGCCCATACCAGGCCCAGTCTCTCTCTCTCTCTCTCTCTCTCTCTCTCTCTCTCTCTCTCTCTCTCTCTCTCTCTTTCTTTCTCTCTCTCTCTCCCCTCCGTGCATCAAGATATAAAGCTCTCAGATCAATCTCCAGCACCATGCCTTCCTGTCTGCCACCACACTCTTCACCATGATGATAATGAATTAACCCTCTGAAAGTGGAAGAAAACCCCCACTTACGGGCTTTCCTTTATAAGAGTTGTCTTGGTCATGGTGTCTCTCCATAACAACAGGACACTAAGACAAAGAGGAAAGGATTTATTTGGCTTACATGTCCATTGAGGGAAGCCAAGGCAGGAACTGAAATTGGGAGGGAATATAGAAACAGGAGCTAATACAAAGGTTATGGAGGATTCCTGTTTACTGGCTTGTTCCTTATGACATGCTCAGCCACTTTTCTTGTAGAACTCAGGACCACCAGTACAGAGGTGACCACCCACAATGGGATGGGCCATCCCACATCAATTACTAATTAAGAAATGCCCTAAAGGCTTGCCTACAGCCTCCTCTCATATGACTCCAGCTTGGGTCAAGTTGATATAAAAACTAGCCAGCACAATTAATCCTTTGTCAATTTGACACACAAACACATCACATTTAAGCTCTAAACTTTCCTTCCATGTTCATCCCCAAGATGACACCTTAATATCAACATCACAACATAAAACATTTTACAAACTTAAAAGTCCCACACAGTCTTTGAAAATTCAAATACTTCAAAATTTGGTCTCTTTAAAATTTCAAAGTGTCTTCTAAAGTCCAAAACCTCTTTAAAATTTCAAAATCTCTTAACTGTAGGCTCCTATAAAATCAAAAATAAATTAAACACTTCCCTGCTTCAAGAGGGAAGAACTAGGGCACCATCTCAATCTGAACAAAGCAAAATCGAAATCCAACTGTGTAAATAACTCAGTGTCCAATGTCTGGAATCCATTCATGATCTTCTGGGGTTCCCCAAAGGACTTGTACACCTAATAATAGCTCAGTAAACTTATCTTCTACGCTTAAGATGGCTCCAGTCCACAGCTGCTGTTGTCCCTGGTAGTCATCCTATGGCATTGGCATCTCCAAAATGCTGAGGTCTCCTTCTGTAACTTGTTGGGAGCCCTGCAGCCTAGTCTCAGATTAGCATATGACTACCTGTCCAATAGGTTCTCTGAAGTCAAGGCACTTGTGGAAAGGAACTCTCACTTGGCAAGGACCAGTAGTCCAAGGGACGCAAAGGAATTTGCAAAATTCATGCAGCTTGCATGCTCTATTCTCTCTCATTATATTGGTGATTCTTTGATGTTTTTAGTTTTACTTTGTCATTCACACATGCAACAGCTGTAATTTTCCCTGGAAATTCTGCTCTTTCTCAGATATTTTCCCCTAAGATTTAACAGGGGACTAATGCTTCTTAAATTTCTTATCTGGAGTTACTAACTACAACTCCCAATCTTGGGAACTTTTCTGACTCAATAGAGATAGTTAGATACAAATGAGAAAATGACACTTGAAGTATTAACCACGTCTCACAGTTCTGGGGAGGAGAGTAAGGCATGCATACACAGAATAGGAAAAAGCTTCAGCAATACACATAGTGCCAACAGTTCAGAGTTAGTTCCCTGGACACCAAGCATAAAATCATTGGTAGGCTCTGGTATGTTCTAAGAGGAAAAAATACAATGAAACATGTGAGATAGATAGATCGATCTTTACCATATATAAGAGCTTATATTGGTGGAAGAAGTATGATATAGTGAGATGGGAAAAGAGTGCTTTATCAAGGCTTGCCTTTTACAGAGATATTGAGACATGGGGCCCTCTTGTAGAAAATTGAACTGTATAAAAACATATCTTAAAGACATGAAAGAATTGTCTGGGCTTTAATATTGTCCTTAAAGCATTGTGCTCATGTCTATTACTTTTGAACTTTTTAACCACAGGTAGCTGCCAGCTGACATAAGTGCTGTGAGAGCAGGATGTGTCTGGCTCGATATTTAATTAAACCTGCAAAAATGCTGAACTCTATGTCTAGAGTAAGGTTATGCAGAGGGTGGGAAGGTGTATTTTTGGGAAGCATAAAGGGGAATAATGGGGCTTTCATAATGATCACAACGTATTCCTTAAATTATGATGTATTTCTTAAAGTCAAAAATAGAAGCCAATAATAAAGCTGTTCATGTAACCCTGGTTAAAAAACAACAACAACAAAAATGTAAGTGTAAATAAAGACAACCTTAGCTATTCAGGACCACTTGAGTGCAATCCACTTAGTGGTCAGAAGTTTTCCTTGTACCGATGCCCCTTCCTTGTCTCAGGACCTGAACCTGAGCCAAGGCTGGACCTTGGCAGTAACTGAGCTGCACTTTGATCAATACTTCTCCTGGACTTTCTTCATGGTGCTGAGCTTCATCTTCTCTGCATGACCCCTTTAATCCTGGATCTTCAACTGCTACTGAGGCTACATTTTCACCAGTGGCCTCTCCTGACATCTTACAGTTTCAAGGCTCAGCTGCTCTCTATGATCCCTTCATCCCTTGAAAACCAACATCACCTAGGAGAATCTTACACATGACCAACTCTGGGCTACCAACATGAGGTACAACATGGGCCACCTCTGGAACAGAGCTTCTGTGCACGGACTCTAAGGAAACATCCCCCAGAAGATTTCACGTCAATAGTGCTGGTCTCTTCTTCATCGCTGCTAATTTATTACTCTATCTGACCAGCGTAGGTTGTCCCAGCAAAACAAAGGTTTTGTTTTAGTTATACTGGTCTCTTGATAATGAAGGCTGATTCTTCAGCCTCAGATGACCAGACACCACAAATTCTTAATTCAAAATCCTAATAGCCTAATGAAAGTTTTTAAATTCCCACTGAACTTCACAAGCTAGGCCTCCCTCATCTTTGCTGGTCTCAGCATTATTATCCAAGTTCTTACTGAACAGCCCACTGAACTCTCAACACTCAATGGATTTTTCTATCCCAGAGTTCCAAAATTCTTTCATAATCCTCCCCAAAACAAAACTGTCAAAGCAATACCCTACTCCTGGTATCAATTTCTGTCTCAGGGTTATGATTTCTATGATGAAATACCATGACCAAAGACAACATGGGGAGGAAAGGGTTTATTTGGCTTACATTTCCTGAGTCACAGTTCAGTGAGGGAAGCCAAGGCAGTAACTCAAACCAGGCACGAATCTGGAGGCAGGAACTTATGCAAAGGTCATGAATAATTGCTGCTTAGTATCTTGCTAACTCTGCCGAGAATGGGACACAAAATTTACACCGAAGGAAAAGTGCTGCAGGTGAAAAAGAAAAGGTCAAGGGTGAGTTGGTCGGTCGGAGAAGCTAGAATGGGTAGGTCGTCATGAATCAGTGAGTATATATGGTGGACACAGAAAGCTGAAGACATGACCACCCCACCTGGGAACCTACCTTTTATGAAACCATACTGAGAAAGAGGAACTATCTAATGGAATCATGCAATGGTACACAGATTAAACTGTAAATTATAATGTCTGAGTTATCTGTTATATAGGAATATTTAAAAAGCGATTCTGTTTTATTCTAAAACAGTCAGAAGACTAGTAGATATGAAATTTCATTAAGAAATAAGAAAAACATAGCCCTGAGAACTTTGAGGGCTGGTTAGTAGCGTGACATGACCACTACAGTGTTGAATCACAGTAGCAGTGCACCTACATGAGATCCTCAAAGGAAGGTGTGATGACTAGTTTTTATGTCAACTTGACACAAGTTAGAGTCAAATGAGAGAAGGGAACCTCAACTGAGAAAATGCCTGCATAAAATTGGGCTGTAGGCAACTCTGTAAGGTATTTTCTTAATTATTGACTGATTAGGGATGGCTCAAGCCATTGAAGGCCGTACCAGCCCTGGAATGTTGGTCCTGGGTTCTACAAGGAAAAAGGTTCATCGCCCTGCAGAATGCATTAGCCCTCCAAGCAGTCCTTTCTTGAGACCTTATCTGTCTTTGTGCCAACTGAGCCCACAGGGTTGCATAGAGTCTTGTACCCTTTTCATAAAGGGCTGTGAAGTGTTTGCTGGAGAGAGATCACATAGCCACTACTACCAAACTTGCAGACTTCAGTCAACATGCAGGTATAATTCTCTATGTGAAACTAGTTCTTAGCACTCCAGGGATCCATTTCCCTCTTCTGCTCCATAGGAGAGCTGGGAGTTAGAAAGTTTCTCCTATCAAAGCAACCAGAGTTGAAAGGTTCTTAAAGTGGCAAACAGAGTTTATTCCAGGAAAATTAGAAAATATGTCTTGGTATTGAACTGGGCTCAATTTCAAATACAGCCTGGATGAACTCCGGGGATTTGCAGAGGAATAGAGTGAAGGAATTGTTAGGTGGAAAATCATTAAAAGGAAACATCAGCTCTGACTAAACCAACAGGATTCTTGGCGAAAGCAGGTAAAGGTAAACAGACACCAAGTATAGGGATAAGAAGTGAGATCTGACACCAAGGGAGCTCCTTCAATCACCAGAAGGAGAGCATAAGGTAGAACCCAAAGACGGACTTTGAGTGCAAGGTGGTCACTGGATCTTTGTTCCTTTTTCCAATGTGGATACATTGCATTAATCTCCTTTTCTGTTTTTTCTCTGTTAATTTCGCTGATACTAGGTATACTGAGAACAGTGACCAAATCTGGCTTGTTGGAGGTACAAACTGTAACCATAAACCAAATAATACTTTCTTCCACAATTTCCTTCAACCTAACAAAACACCCAAAGGAACTGGGGTCTTACGGGCACTGCTTTCTCTGATGATGCCTTTTATCTCATTCTTTATCCTCTACTTCCTCTTCTCCATGAACACATATGGATATTTCTTCCATAATTCTTCAAATCCAATTCAAAAGTATTCTATACTCATCCTGAAACTCCTACTTCATGATTGATAACAACTTTGATTGTTATATCTATATACCCTTTTCTGTAGCCTATCTTCAGAATAGGTTTATCCTGAATAACCTCCATTAGGCTATGTGAAATCATATAAACAATATCTTCCTGATGTGTGAATATGAAAAGCACCATCTGATCCAAAAACATTAACTAACCCTGAGTAAAACAGAATTATCTCCTTAACCAAGTGATGCTCCAGGTGAGCAATAAGTACCACGATTTGATGTCAGTATTCACCACATTTATGCCCTGCATTTCTTTTCCTATAAAATCATCCTCATTACTTTAGTATAGAAATAAAACTGTAATCTGTCTGGCAGGGATGAATATATTCTAAAGAGACACTTATATCCTTTATAGTGGCTATCAAACTATTGAAACAATGGACCCCAAGAAATCAGAATTCCCCCCAGGAATCTTGTGCTGGAAGAAAGGAAAGCCAGAAATCTGTAAGAATGTATACTCTTCAGGCCAGGCATGGTATCCCACACTTTTAGTCCTAGCACTCAGAAGAGACCAGCAGATTTCTGTGCATTTGGGTCCAGCCTGGTATATATAGAGAGCTTCAAGCTAATTAGAACTAAATAGTCATACCCCGTCTCAAATATATGTATGTATATGTGCCTGTGTACATGGATGCTTGTGTGTGTGTTTATGTGTATTGTGTATGTGTGCATGCATATGTGTCTATGTATATGTATGTATGTGTGCATGTGTGTGTGTGTGCCTGCATGCATGGATGCTTGTGTGTGTATTTATGTGTATTGTGTATGTGCATGCATGTGTGTCTACATGTATGTATGTATATATGTGTGAGTGTATGTGAGTGTGTGTGTGTGTGTGTGTGTGTGTGTGTGTGTGTGTGTAGACAATGCTTTGTCTGCCAGACCTGGGGTTCTTTTCAGAATGCTACCCTGCTGTCATGGCATTAATAACTCCTTTAATAAAGTCTTTACCTGTGGGTCAGTTTGTCTAAATGAGTCTCTCCTGAACTTAACACCTCTCCTCTCGATCTCTAAAATCTATTGCTTTCTAAATCACTTCTCTGAAAATTACTGAACTACATTGTGTCTGGAATTCTGTTTCCTCCTCCTCATTAGTACTTTCATTAAAAATCTTGTTATAAGCATATATGCATTGTGCAAAATATTGGATTGTATTATGATGTTTTCACATACACAAATAACATACTTTTGTCACATCCATCACCAATTCTAGTTTGCTTTCTACTGCTGTGATGAACACCATGACCAAAAGCAACTTAGAGGAAGAAAGGGGTTGTGTCAGCTCCCACTTCCAGATTACAGTCTCTCATTGAGGGAAGTCAGGAACTCCAGCAGGAACTGAAACAGAAACCATGACAGAAACCTGCTTCCTGGCTTGCAGGTCTTCTCGCCCCACCCCTTTCTCTCTGTCACTCTGCTGGCTTTATTCCATAGCTCAGGCCTATTAATTGGTCTAAGGTTCTCTCTCTCTCTCTCTCTCTCTCTCTCTCTCTCTCTCTCTCTCTCTCTCGTGTGTGTGTGTGTGTGTGTGTGTGTGTGTGTGTGTGTGTGTGCCTTTCTCTGTGTTTGTCTCTCCCTGTCTCTCTCTGAATTTCTCTGTGTGTCTCTCTTACTCCGTCTTTGTCTCTGTTTGTCTCTCTCTGTGTCTCTGTCTCTCTCTCCTCTCATTGGCCTGAGGCTGTGTATTTTGAATAGGAGTGTTAAAATGCCCACCAGTGGGTGTGAAGGAAAGCAGCAGTCCAGATGTCCCCACAGTCCTACTGTAGGAGGTGAAGAGGGAAAGTAAAGACTGTCTTGAAATTTTTTGATGCTAATGAGAAAGGAACAACAGCTGCAAAGCCACTGGATAGTAGAAAATAAAACTGCTGAATTAAATCAGCCTGTGTACTTTAAAGATGTGTTGACCTCAGAATGGAGACAAGGTATGTGTTA
Organism: Peromyscus eremicus; assembly: GCF_949786415.1. Classification (NCBI taxonomy): domain Eukaryota; kingdom Metazoa; phylum Chordata; class Mammalia; order Rodentia; family Cricetidae; genus Peromyscus; species Peromyscus eremicus. The sequence continues at coordinate 110,699,341 of NC_081417.1, read as the reverse complement.
CGTTGTAGAAAAGATTTTGCTTTTGTTTCCACAGAGAAAAAAAAACTATGGATACCATAAAGATTGATAAAGATTAAAATAGAACAGGAGACACCTCTTGTTTAGGAGAGGAGATAGTTCATTAAATAGCATGGCCATTCAGTCTAAACTAACTTATAAGACTAACAAGTTCCTTTCATTTTACCAGATATAACCTGCCAAAAAGGGGAATTCCCCAAATTCAGGGTTGAGACAGGGTTTTGTTTTTGTGTATCCAGGAGAATAAAGGCATTCAACTAAGGAATCTGAACACCACTGGACAAATGAGACATCAGAAGAAGGATGAATCATCAAGAGAAAATGTCTCAAGAAAGAGTAAATTGGCCTAATGTTTTCTTCAGTGAACTGTGATCATTCCTTGTAATGACCCTTGATGTCTCCAAGATGATGGGACCCTGCAATGACAAATCTACCTGGGTGGTGATAATGCCATTCAACTGACAAACACCATTCAAAACTCAGCTTGGGATTACAAACCACTCAGGACAACTTCAAAGTGGTTAGCTAAAATGGCCCAGCCTCATAGGCTACTCCAGCCAGGACTTCAAATAAGCCCTGTATTTTTCCATCACATTGATCATTATCTCAATTTTCTCAGGGTCTCCTAAAGATGCCATAACCCCCAGACAACAGGAAGTAATTTTAAGAACATGATGCTCATATTCCCAAGATGTGGGGTGGGTGGGTTTTTTTTGTTGGTAGGTGGCTTATGGATGTTTATCATCATTTAGTAGGGTTGGTTACAAATTGTTATTGGTCATAGTAAGGGAGGAAGCTAAGCAAAGGAGATTAAATTCAGGGGTCTCCTGAATTCAAATTCAAAAAAGAAATTCATAAAAGAGATGTAAAGTGTATAAGGTTGAGAGATATGAAAGCTTAAGTTGTTTACCTAAGAAAATGTTTTAAGGTCTAAAAGGTATTTCTAGGGTGGTAATAGAAGTTATGATAGAAAGTGAATTAGGTATAAAACTTTGGACTCACCAAATAGGCTAGATAATAGAGTGTTTTCTCTGAATTTGCCAATCACAAATGCACTGGGCATTGTGAATACATTCTTACTTGATAATTGTTCTTATTGCATATAGTTTTACTATGTTAGAATTAAAACCTTTCCTTTTTATTTAGACAAAAATGGGGAAATGCAGGATGTTTGTTCACACTATCACTCTGAGACTGTTAATAAAGTTTAACTGAGACTGTTAATAAAGTTTAATCAGGGAGCAGAGTTATCGACTAGCTGATCAGAATTAGCCATAGAAATTTTGGAGGACCCTGGATACAAATGAGAAACACAGGAAGTAGTAGGGAGGGCCTTAGAAAGATTCATGGGCCCTTTTGTATTGGGATATGAGAAAGAGAGGTAGAGAAGTGGTCACTGGTTGCTTCTCTGCTGTTTCTCTGATCAGTCAGGTTTTTGCCCTCATATTCGCCTCCCGAGTTTTTATTAATAATAACTAATTTAGATAAACTCTTCACATGATCCTCATGGCAGGAAGCAGACACATGTAGCAATGGAGCAGTGGCTGAGAGCTTTACTCCCTGATTTGCAGGCAAGACTGAAAAAGAAAGAGAGAAACCTCAAAGCCTACTTCCAATGACATACCTCTTCCAACAACACCATCTCCCCATCTTTCCCAAACAATTACACTGAATGAGGATCAAGTATTCAAACATATGAGCCTGTGAAGCCATTTTTATTCAAACCACCATATAGTGTCAGCACATTATTTATGCTTTTCTTCAGACTGTTGTCCTTCCAATGGCTTATCCCATTATTATTGTTCCACTAGATTCATGAAGAGCTTATCAGGTAGGGAGTAAAAAATATTCTCATACCATGAAATATATTTTAGGTAACAGTTTATTCATAAGTCATAGAATCAATTTAGTAGATTTAGCTCAAATATTTTTGTCCTAAGATGAAAACAGAATTAAGACAACGAGAATGTTTTTCATGTTATGATGAGAATGCTTCCCATGCTTACTACATGGATAAATTTGTCCAGAAACATTCTTAACAATTTCCCGTGTGAGTACACACATGCACATATAGGGAGCAGAGGATAACCTTCTTTCTGTGTTGATGCTTAGGTGCCATTCATCTCTTTTTAGTTAATGATCTTTCTATGGCTTAGAATTCACAAAGTAGATAAGGCTGGCTGGCTACCTCTCCAGTACTGGGGTAGCAAGTGCTTGCTGCAACACCTGACATTTTTACATAGGTTTGCAAATCCAAGTCAGGCCCTAATGCTTGCAAAGAAATCCCTAGATTGACTGAGTCATCCCCTACACCCAAAGCTTAGTTCTTTATTTATACAAAACATATATATTTTGTAGATTCATATATATATATGCATATATATGTGTATCTATATATATGTGTGTGTGTAAGTATACACATATGTACACACACTATACATATACATACACATATACAGGTCCCAATTTGTTTGTTTGTTTGTTTTGGTGTTTGGAGAAAGGGTTTCTTTGTGTTGCTTTCCGCCTTTCCTGGAACTCACTCTGTAGCCCAGGCTGGCCTCGAACTCACAGAGATCTGTCTGCCTCTGCCTCCCGAGTGCTGGGATTAAAGATGTGTGCCACCACCACATGACCACAGATCCCAATTTAAAACACATTTCTACCAGAAGGTTCTATTTTTAAGAAAGTTTAAAACCTATTGAGTTATAGATTAGGATGAACTTCTAGAACAGGCTCCAAAATAGCAATAGAATAAAAAAAAATGTTTACAAAATTGCTGTATTTATGTTTTTCAAATAAATTTGCAGTTCCTTATTTCCATAAATAAGTTCTGAGTACATATTATGTATCTAATATTCAGCCTGGGAGCAGAAAAGTAGTGGGAAAGATAATGAAGCAGAGCTGCCCCTTGGAGCATGCATCCCACTGCAGCCTTTCCCACTGGAATCAGTGAGCCCTATAGTGATAAGGACACAGAACCAGGCAAATGTGCTACAGCTAGAGCTCAAGGTCCACCAGGTTTTCTCACACCAAACCTTGTGTTTCCTTCTGCAGGAGGTGACCAAATGATGCCCTGACGCCACACTGGAATGCTTGACATGTTATTGAGTGTGCCTGATTATCTGAGGCAGTGTCACTTCTCATGACCCTGAGGCTCAGGAAGAGAGGAGCTTGCACTTGCCTGCATGCTAGTGTGGATCCAGAGCCAGTGTTGCTTGGGACTGGGCTGCCCTGGAAATGTCTTTCAGGGACTGCTTCTGACCTCTTTGTCTTTCCATCTGGGACTGTCTGTCCCTTTGTTCACTGTTCTCAACTCACTTGAATAACGAAGATATTAAGAGACAGAGACTCTGTCCAGTCTTCTGTTTATAAAACATACAGAAAATTTTTGAATTATAGCACAAAATCTCAGCTATGTATTTTCTTTGTTATAACTATTCTTGGTTCTTGAATCAGATCCTGAAAGCCTAGAATTATGACCCTTGCTACATTCTACATAAGTGCTCATCTGCTGTGTTCTCAGACTGTGGAGAGAGAAATATGAGTAGATCCCTAAGGCTCCCACAGGATGGTGTTGCTCTAGATCCATTGCTGCCCATGTACACGCCTTTTCCTCATAGTGCAAAATTTTCTTCCCATAGGGGCTTCATGTATCACCCAGTTTAAACTGTTCTCCCAGCCATACCAGCTGTAAAAACAAAAGTGGCAACACACAGAGACTCACTGGTGCTATGTTCTTAAGAATGTTCTTACTGCCTCTTAATTACAGACTTCATTAGCAGGCAAATTATCCCAGATAATCACCACAGAATTGTAGTTATTAGTAATTAGGGAGAAAACAAATTGGTGTCTACTTTCATCCCATAAGAAAACTCCAGCTAAGAAGGGAGTTCTTTGTTCTTCAAAATCACATGCCCACAGATTTGGCAGAACAGGGCCTAAGGCTTAATTTTGTACTTACATCCCCAGTTATAAACACTTCCACTTGAAGATTCACTGAGTTCATATCCTTTGTATTAGCTATAATCTTGCTGTATAATGAGCACCAAAGATGGTATTACTTAGCAAGAACCCATTGCTCAAAGGTTTCCAGGTCAGGGCCATTGGATTGGCTCTACTTGGCTAACCTGCCTTCCATGAGCAGGAAGTCAGCTTATTGGCTGTTGACGTAGGATGTCCTCAGTGGAGCAATGGTGTTCTTCTCAGGTTATTTCTCATCCTTCAGCAAAGCAGTGGGAAAGTCAATTTGCGGTGAAAATGTCCCAAGAAGAACAGAAGCACACAGGCCTGGTGAGGTCCGTACTAGGAATCATTATACCATGACTTCCTCTGCATTCTGATGGCCTTTACAAGTCTCAAGGTAAGATCCAGTTTAAGGGAGGGAAATTACTATAGTTTTTGGAATAACACTGAAGTCAGCGTGTACATAATGTGGAATCCAGGGAAGAGGAAGACCAGATTGGTGTTTTTCTCACTGTTGCTTTCTGTTAAAGGGAAATAATAAAATTCAACTGCCTGAGGAAGCCTAACAAAGACCAGCTAAACTGAACAAAAGAGCCCAGACTGAGAAACCTGTAATTTAAGGAAATGTACAAAGGACACACATTCACATACAAAAAAAGAAAAACAATGCTCAAAATTACTTTAAATTACATAAAAAAGATGGAAGTGTGGACTATAAAGTGTACTGCATTCCATTTTGGTTTGACATGACACAGTCACTTGGGGAATGGAGCAGTGGAATTAGAGTCATCATATTGGCATCAGTGATGACCAATGTGAGCCCAGATATTAAGTAGAAAGATTTATGAGTGTTCTGTATAGAAATGATTATAGATGCAAATGTGTGTACATGTATTTATACAAGTGCATTGTATAAATTTATTTATATATTTACAAACTCTGCCCACTGAAGAGACCCAGAGTTCCAGCACCCAGAGAGCTCAGAGTGTACCTCATCCCAGGACCTATCTTCTATATATCATTAATCTGTAAAAGAAAGGAGGACTTCTGGAAAAGTGACAAATTCCAGGAAGTCAAGCAATCTCTGATCAGTGTCTCTACTGTCCCTATCAGGACTGTCTGTGGCACTAAAAAAAAAATGACTAACAGCAGACTGTGACATTGTGAATAGAAATAAAAGTTCAAAAGTTCGTACCAATATGCATTGTAATGAGTTTTTCTCTGTCCCACCAGCCAGCTCTCAAATAACAACCTAGAGACTTGTTAATTGTGAAAACACGGTCTTAGCTTAGATTTGTCCCACTAGTTCTTATAACTTAAATTATCCCATTTATATTAACCTACATTTTGCCTCGTAGCTTTTTACCTTTCTTTCATTCTGTATGTCCGACTTCCTTCATGTCTCATTGGCATCTGACATACACCAAGATTCATCTCCTACTTCTTTTCTCTCTGCCCAGAAGTTCTGCCTATACCTGCTGCCTAGCTATTGGCCAGTCAGCTCTTTATTAAACTAATTGCAGCAATATATCTTCACAAATTGTACAAATATCCCACAACAACCCATGTAAATAAATACAAGGAGGTGAGAGCAAGCATTTGGACATTAACCCATGTGGGGGGTTCATAGAATTTTAAAAATCATAAATTAGCAGCCAAATACAGTAAATAACATGGAATAGAAAACGTAATAGAAACTTGTCGATTAAGCTTAATAAATATTAGTTTGTTAATGGTCTCAAAATAGTTCTACTTAGAAAAAGTGTATAGGAAGAACTTAGTAGGCACCAGCCTCACCAAGTGTTTCTCAGATAAAATCTCAAAACCAAGTGCCATCAGACAGGTGTGACGAGAACATAGTGTCATATCATTGGCATTCTCCCAACAGTGCAGAAGCTCATAGTCCTAATCTGTTCATGAGGAAGATGAGGAGACACATAGAAAGCCACCTTTTGTAATCTTTAAAAACATCTAAGCTTTGAACATTGTGAAGAGGTTGAGAAATTACACCAGTGTGAAAGGGACTAAAGAGACAGCATATCATACACACCCATAAAAAAAAACCACAACTATACACCATACCCCCCCCCACACACACATACAACACACACAGCACACATACCCAAACACAAATACCACTCATACAAACACACTACACAAACACATACATACACACCACAACACATCACACATACACACAAACCACACCACACACAACATATACACAACATGCAAAAACACACACTCAACACACAAACACACAGTACACAAACATACAACACACACATATGCACACACACACACACACACACACACACACACGAGTCATAAGAACATCTTCTAAGCTGAATGAAATCTGGAGCTAAGGTGGTAAACCCATCAGTGCTCATTCCCTTTGATAGTTATGTTAGCAAATTCTGTATGTGGAAAAAACACATTATATTTTCATGAGGAGTAATTACTTTCTAATTACTCAAGGAGCCTCAAATTATAAAAAGTTATATTTTTTATATTATAAAAAACATTATAGTGTCTTTTCAAGTATTCTATAGATTTTTATGTTTTTCATAATGAAAAACACATTGAAAAAGTATCAGAACAAAGATTTAAAATATATAGAAAGCTATTTAACAAAGATATCATCAAAAGTTTTTCAAAAATACTTGTAAATTGCCTTCTGTTTTTTTTTTATAATGAAGCATATCACCTGATCATAACCTAGTATACAGATATAGTACTTTTTTTGTTTGTTTGTTTTTTGTTTTTTGTTTTTCGAGACAGGGTTAGTGCTTTTTAATTTGTTGCACAAACTGTCAAATTATTTGGCTATTCAAAGTAGGTTTGTAGCCCAATCTGTATTTAAGGAGTTTATATGCTGTGGATATGCTCTGTATAAATAAAATGCTGATTGGCCAGTAGCCAGGCAGGAAGCATAGGTGGGGCAAGCAGAGAAGAGAATTCTGGGAACAGAAAGGCTGAGAAGAGAGACACTGCCAGCCACTGCCAGCCGTCACCATGACAATTGAGATGTAAGATGCTGGTAAGCCATGAGCCACTTGGAAAAGTATAGATTAATAGAAATGGGTTTATTTAAGATAGAACTAGATAACAAGAAGCCTGCCAGAGCCATACAGTTTGTAAGCAATATAAATCTCTCTGTGTTTACTCCATTGGGTCTGAGTGGCTGCAGGACAGGCGGGTGAGAGAGATTTATCCTGACCTTGGGCCAGGCAGGACTGGAGAACTCTCCAGCTACATTTTTATATATTAAATAAGTATAAATTTCCATTAGTATGTGGAAAGGCTCCATAACATGGCCAGTCATGTGGATAGAAAGTGGAATAAGTTTGTTGCACGCTATTTGATCATACTGTGAACCCTGAGATTGTGTTATTTACTGGAAAAACCTCTTTCTAGTTGTGGTGTGGCTCAGCCCTAGCACACATTTTTAACTCGAGCTTTCTGCATATGGACAATAGGATTAAATAAAAACAGCATTCCACAGGTCAAAAGGCACAGCAAATAGCCAGTTGACAGGAAGCAACCAGAGAGAGTAAGAGTCAGGAAGATGGATAGAAAGATGCACAGGAAGTAGTAGAGAGGGACATTGAGTTTGGCAGTCTTTTGGTTTGAGACTGCATAGGAAAAAGACCTTTCCTGGGATGTAAGTGGAGCAGAAAAGTCAGCCAGGTGCTTTTTCTGTTTCTCTTAGCTAGCAAAGTTTTTACTCCAGCATCTGACCTCTAAATCTTTATTGGTAAAATCAAATGATTGAGATTCAGTTAAAAACAACATTTAGCTTTTGATTAAAAAAAAAAAAGCACTTGGCACTCCAAAGCATGGCATAACCATACAGCCAGAGAAATTATGCCATCTGTGGACAAACTGAGCAGTCATCAGATGTGGTAAGGCACCTGGGAAATCCTCAAGGAGAGAGTTAATTAATATTAGAAAGAAAAATCTTTCCCATGTTAAGGATGGGAGCTATCATAATAGAGGACATTAAGACCCTATATAATGCTACCTTCAATGGCTTGAAAATAGAACCAGAAAATTAAAAGATAAATGACTAAACTGAGATTGGCATAATATCAATTATAATTATTACCAGTCTGATAATTTATATTTTGTCCTTAATTGCCATAGTGATTTTTTGTGCCAAATATAAAAAATAGATTAATAAGATACATTTATTAGAAAGACTTATAAATGAAAATAAGAAAAATACATAGACACAGACAGAAGAATTTAGACAAAAACTTACTGTGTCACTACAGGGTGAAATTTAAGAGGGGAAGCTCAAGTTAGTGAGAAAACCAACCTTAGTTTATTCATTTACTATACTAGAACTACCAAGAGATAATAGACACCCCTAAAGTTATCAAGAAGTTAAATGGAATCCTATAGAAATGTTATATTTAAAGACATTTAAGGGAGCAGTCATTTCATAGTATGCATTTACCCTATGGGAGGCAGATATGAAATTAATGGGCAATTCAGGACAGAAGTATCCTCCAAGAATGAAGAGATTTGGCAACAGCAATATTGGAGCCTGGTCCTCAGTTACAATGGAGAACATGATGGAAAGAGAAGCTAGGGCCATAGACCACCAAAATAGGGCTAGAGGTATTAATATTTCCCATGATCAGTTTGTAGGTGAAGATAAGTATGCTGAGTTACAAAGGCAGCTTGAATTTGATGATCACACCTTGGTGCTATGCTGTTTAGCAGCTTTAAATGCTTGGTACAAGGTTGAAGAATCAGGAAAGAGATCTGGTTCATTTACAGAAATTATACAAGGCACAAAAGAAGCCTTCACTGATTTCCTGCAAAGATTGACTTCAGCTGTAAACAGAATAGTATTAGATCTAGAAGTCACACGAATATTAATCATATCATTGACTTTTAAAAATGCTTATTCAGAATGCAAAAGAGTGACTAGGCCTTTAAAGTCAAGATCAGCACCAACAGATGAATGGACTAGAAATATGACTGATATTGGATCTCACATTTATGATGCTACTTGGTTAGAAGAAGTAATTTCTTAGAGGTTTAAGAAAAATAAAAGTGTCAGATGTTTTAATTATGGTAAGTGAGGTCATTTGGGAAGGGATTGTAGGCAAGGCATTTCTAGAGACTTTTTTTCTAGAAATAATCCAAACAGAAGGCCTCAGACTTCTGTTATATGGAGAAGATGTGGCAAAGGCTGGTATTGGACTAATTAATGCAGATCAACAAGAGACAGGCAAGGTAACTCTTTGCCATCATAAAATACTCTAAGGGGCCTCTTGCAGGCTCCAAATACCAAATTTGATTCAATCATTCCCTGTCAGCATTGGAGAAACTCATCCACAGAGCAATTAAAGGATTTAATGCCTATTGTTTAAAAACAAAAAACAAAACAAAAAAAAAAAAACACTGCTCTGGATGTACTCAGGATAGAACAGCTTCATTAGTTTAACAAAAAATTTAGAAGAGACCAGAAAACAAATATTTTGGCAAGATGCTATAAGTAATCACAGACCAGAGCTAAAAATAGAAATAAATAGCATTGAAATTGATGGTTTGCTAGACATAAGAGCAAATGTAACAATAATTTCACCAAAATCTTCACATCCAGAATGGTCTCTTTCTGAGATAAATATTCAGCTTCTAGAGATTGGAACTTTACCTCAGGTGAAACAAAGTTCAAGATGAGTTGAGTGTATAGGACCAGAAGAACAAATAGGAAAATTAAAGCCATATGTGGCTAATATAGCCATGAATTTATAGGGACATGATTTGTTGCAGCAATGGAAAACACAGATTAACAATCCTCCAATCTCAGAAATAAACCATAAAATAAATAATGCTTCTGAGAAAAAAAATTTTTTTTTCAAGACAGGGTTTCTCTGTGTAGCTTTGCACCTTTCCTGGAACTCACTTTGTAGACCAGGCTGGCCTCAAACTCACAGAGATCCGCCTGCTTCTGCTTCCCAAGTGCTGGGATTAAAGGTGTGCTCCACCACCACCCGGCTCTGAGAAAAATATTAACAGGTATTATTAAGAACAGTCATAGACTATTTGGGTTGTTCATAAGCAAGACACAACAGCTGTTGGCTTCTCAAAGGTAATGTCCTAGTTAGGGTTTCTATTTCTGTGATGAAACACCATGACCGAAAGCAATTGGGTAGGAAAGGGTTTATTTGACTTACACTTCAGCATTGCCGTTCATCACTGAAGGAAGTTAAACAGGGCAGAATCTCAGAGGCAGGAGCTGATGCAAAGGTCATGCAGCAGAGCTGCTTACTGGTTTGTTTCTTATAGATTGTTAGGCCATCTTCTTATAGAACCAAGGACCAGTAGCAGAAGGACGGTACTACCCACAATGGGCCAGGCCTTTATATCTGGATTTCAAGGAGGAGTTTCTTCAGCTGAGGGTCTTTCCTTTCTGATGACTCCATGTTGTGTCAAGTTGACACACACACACACACACACACACAAAAAAAAAACACCCAGCATAGGTACCTTTAAAATGGTTAACTGACCAAGCCCATGTAGGTGGAACAATGCCCTTTGAATCAAAAAAAATATAGGCACTAGAACAGCTGGTACAGGAGATACTAAATGCTCAACATATTGAAGAATCAACCAGTCCCTGGAATTCTCCTATATTTGTCCTTAAAAAGAAATCTGGAAAATGGAGAATGTTAACAGATTTAATAAATAAGATGATTCAATCAATGGGCTCTTTACAACCTGGAATTCCCTTGTCTTCTTTATTAACTAAGGGGTGGTCTATTATAGTGATTCATTTTAAAAAACTGCTTTTTTTAATATACCTTTACAAAAACAGAATAGAGAAAACTTTGCATTCACAGTGCCTACTTATAATAATGCTCAACCTGTTTAAATGTATCAGTGGAAAATTTTTCCACAAAGAATGTTAAACAGCCCCACCTTGTGTTAATATTTTGTACAACAGCCATTAGAAATAATTTGTAAATAGTTTCCTGAATCTAAAATCTATCATTATATGGATGATATCTTATTGGCTGATTCAGATGCAAATACCTTAGAAAAAATGTTTGTTGAAGTAAAGAAAATTTTGCCTTGTTGGGGACTACAAATGCTCCTGAAGAAATATAAAAAGGAAATTCTATCAATTATCTAGGATAAAATAGATGTGCAGATAATTCAACAGAAATTCCAAATTAGGAGAGATCAATTACAAACTCATAATGATATTCAAAAACTGCTAGGAGATATTAACTGGCTGTAGCCCACAACTGGATTAACTACTCATGAGCTAAGTTATTTATTTTAAACCCTTCAAGGTGATAAGGACTTAAATAGCCCAAGAAAATGATCAGCTGAGGCTGAGAGAGAATTGGCTATGGTAGAAAAAAAACAAAAGGATACACATGTGAATTTCTTGGATTGAAAGCATGATTGTATTTTAGTTATTTTGCCTTCTACTCATTCTCCCATAGGAATTTTCATACAGAGAGAAGATAATATCATAGATTGGATATTTTTACCATACAAACAAAATCAATTATTAAATACCTATATAGACAAAGTTTCTGAATTGATTCTGAAAGGAAAAATGAGACTGTCAAATAGCAGGAATAAACCCAGCCGAAATTGTTGTACCTTGTACTAATGCTGAAATTGTCTCTTTATGGACATTAGCAAAGCGCTTGCAGTAATTTTTCAGGATAGATTAACAAGTATCCCAAAAGCAAGAGATTTTAGTTTATATAAAGAACTAATTGGATTCTCACTCATATGGTAAAAGAGATACCAATTTCTGGAGCTTCAACATTCTACACTGATACAAATAAATCAGCAAAGTCATGTTATAAGTCAGGAAAAATAAGTAAAGTGGCTCAAATCCCTTATGATTTCATTAAAATAATCAGAGTTGTATGCCATTCTTATGGTATTATTAGATTTTCCTGAATCTTTTAATATAGTTACTGTTTCTCAATATGCAGAAAGAGTTTTACATTGTGAAACCTCTGAACTTACTCCAGATGATTCAGAATTAACTTTGTTACTTATTCAACTACAAAAGTAATCAGAAATAGACATCATCCACTGTATATAACACATATCAGATTCCATAAGGGTCTACCAGGCCATCTGGCACAAAGTCATGATGAAATTAATCAACTATTGGTAGGAATTGTGCTAGAAGCCTCAGAATTTTGTAAGAAACACCATATTAACATCTAAGGTTTGAAGAAAGATTTTTTCAATCACTTGGCAGGAGGCCAAGGAAATTATAAGGAATTATCCTGTTTTTTCTTTGTATAACCAAACTCCATTACTTGCAGGAAGTAGCCAAAAAGGTACCCAAAGAAATGAAATTTGGCAAATAGATGTGTTTCATTTTGCAGAGTTTAGAAAATTAATGTGCACCATACCATAGATACATATTCAGGATTTTAATGGAAAATTGCTTTAAGTTTTGAAAAACCTGATTCTGTAATTACACATTTATTAGACATTATAGCTATTTTTGAGATACATTTACAAATTAAGACTGACAATGCTCCAGCAAATGTTTCTAATAAAATAAAACAGTTTTATTTCATATTACAACATAAAGCATATTACAGGTGTACCACACAATTCTATGGGGCAAACAGTTATACAACGAGTTTATCACGCTTTAAAAGATATGCTTAATAAAAAGAAAAGGGTAATTAAGACCCCCAGAGATAGATAAAGACATATTGACCTCAGAATGGAAACCAGGAAATGTTCTACATTGGGGAAGAGGTTTTGCCTTTGTTTTCACAGGAAAAGAAAAGCTGTGGGTACCATCAAGATTGAAAAAGATTAGATTCAAACAGGAGAGACCTACTGGATAATATGAGGTGATAATTGACCAGACAACTTGGCCATTCAGTCCAAATTAACTTATAAAGACCAAGAAATACATTCCATTTGATCAGGCATGAAAAAATAAAAACTAATAATATTTTTGAATGATAATTTACTAAAGACACACATTTGCCTTATTATGTTTGGTATTAAAAACACAGTTAAGAGGTTTAAAATGTTTTAAGTAAATGCAAAGGATTACTACAATTCTAACTTGTTTTCTAAATTTTGAGAGTTAGAGTGATTTGGAGCTAATATAAAATACTTGAGCAGGGTGGTTTTACCCATGCCTTTAATTCCAGCAGAGTCAGGCAGATCTCTTTAAGGTAGTTGTTTTATAATTCTAGAGTTACAGTGAACAAGGTGGTGGTGGTGAATGCCTTTAATCCCAGCTCCCAGGGACAAAATTCAGATACAGATACTAACTAATGTGTTTGCACACTAGAGAAATCACATTCCATGTTTACAGATTATTATAATGACTCCTACAAGGTTACTAGAAAGGCAGCTAATTTACTATTGGAACAGGAACAAAGAGCAGCTTTTGTGATTGCTGGTAAGCTTTTCTCTGAGCATGCAACCCTGACCAGTATTGAACCAAATGTTACCCTAATTATGGATATCACCTTTATTGGTGAATTGGCAACTGGGGACTCTCCATAAAGCAAAAAAGAGTCTACCAAAATTTGCTTGTTAGCTTCTAATGCAAATGCTTTCCATATATGGAGAATAAATATTCTCACTTTGAGAAACAAATCTGGACATTTTACAAAGCACGGAGAACCTTATAATCAGTCATAACCAACCACTTTTTGCTTATGAGGGTATACTTACTATAATGGGTTGCTTCTGTTCTAAGGGAGATTCCTTCACAGGCTTAGCCATGGAAGGAAATGTAGTACAGTGGAATTGGTACCTACTGAATTCTTTGTGACCAGGATATGGTAGCAAAGGGGTCTGTGCCTTCCCACAATAAGGACATAGCTCGGTTGCCTATAATCCCCATCTCCAAAACACTCACCCCTCCCCCAAAGGAGGCACCTATTGAACTGTGGGGAACAAGGGAATGGTCACTACATTTGACAAATGAATTTTTTACTGATGAGTAACCACTGATGGAACCAAAATTAATGGAAAGTAGCAGCTTATAGACCAGAGGATGGAAAGGCCAATACTGAGGAAGGAACCACAAAACCAGTGCAGCACGATTGCCTATAAAACAAACAAATAGTAAAGCAAAAGGAAAACCTCTATCTTCTCCAATTTATGGTGTGTTTGCAACGGTACAGCTATAGGGTCATCAAAATGGAAAACCAGATAAATGGCAAAAATATCTGGTCAAGGGAGGCATAAATGGAAATGGCAGCTTAGCAAAGACATCATATTTTATCTAGCTCATACAAGTAAGACAGACAAAACATCTGAAAATAATGAAGTGGTGGACAAATTGGCATCATTTTTAATTAAGACTAGAATATTAAATTTTGCCAGGGAACAAATTCAAGATAAGTCAGCAAGAATGATATAGTACGCATTTAAAAAACTTGAAAAGTTACCTCAACACTAAAAAATAAAAAGAAATGGAAAACCAAATTAAACCATGGGAACCGTATAAGAATAACTATTATAAGAATCCAAAGCCAGGCAATTGTTCACACCTTTAATCTTAGCAGTCAAGAGGCACACACCTTTAATCCCAACACTTGGGAAGCAGAGGCAGGCACATATAAATCACAGTGATTTAAATTTAAAAGCTGCTTGCAAAAGGCAGGCTGAAATTGAAATTAAATGTCCTTTGTGATCTAAAAAGCAATACATTTAAATATTGAATTTATATATAAAAAGAGAAAGGGGAATATAGGTATATTTATCCACACATACTAAGGTATATTTAGTTTCAAAATTTCAAAAGATTTTTTGTAATTGGAATATACCTTTTCTGCTGCCAAAAAACATTTTGTTCTAGGAAAGATAAAATATGCCAGAAAAAGGAATGCCCTAGAGTTAGAATTGGTACAGTGTTTTGCTTTTATCTTTCCAGGAGAATAAAATCATTCAAATAAGGAATCTGGAGATCACTGGACAAGTGAAACATCTGAAGAAAAGGATGGATCATCAAGAGATTTGTTTTCAGGTTTGAGTCTGAAGCAGGTTCTTTGTAAACAGTGGGCACCTTTGGTTCAACTGCTGTGTTCTACCTACCCAGGATTGCCACTAAGCTGACAAATACCACTCAAAGATCAGCTTCATACTACAAACTGCTCAGGACATTCAAATTAATGAGTTCATATGAGACTGACACAAACATTTTACAGAACTTTGAACTCAATAATAGTTAATCCTAAAACTGCCAAATACAACCAAGCTGGATATTTTGGAAAGCTTGGCAGAAATAGCCTCATTATTGTAAGTAGGTTTACTGTGTTAGAGTTAAAACCTTTCCTTTTTATTTATACAAAAGGGGGAAATGTTGCAGAATGTTTGATCATACTGTGAACTCCAAAATTATATTATTTACTGGAAAAACCTGTTTCTAGTTGTGGTGTGGCTCAGCTCCAGCACATACCTTTAAGCTAAGAGCTTTCTGCTTATTGTAAACAAGATTAAATAAAAACAGCTTTCCATAGGTCAAGAGGTGGATCAAATAACCAGTAGACAGGAAGTAACCACAGAGAGTAAGAGGGAGTCAGGTAGATGGATAGAGATGCACAGGAAGTAGTATAGAGGGGCATTCAGTTTGGCAGTCTTTTGGTTTGAGAATGCATAGGAGAAAGTCCTTTTCTGGATTGCTAGCCAAGGAGGAAATTCAGCTGGGTGCTTTCTCTGTATTTCTGAGCTAGCAGGTTTTCACCCCAGCACCTAGCTCCTGAGTCCTTATTGGTAAAATCAAATGCTAGAGATTTAGTTAAAAACAACATAACTTGACTGAATCTTTCTCCTTTTGACCTGTTATTGAGTGGCATGTGATCAGAGCAGTAGACACTGTAAGCTTTGAAGAACTAGAGCCTTCAGACACCACATTAGAAGTAAAGACCCAGATTGAAGAGAGATAACTCAAAGAGAGAGACCAAAGCAGTTTAAATAGAGATGGCCATCCATGTCACTGAGGTTCCCAAGATGGAGTAGAACAATGTGTAACCACTAGGGAAAGAAGAGACATCTGGCATCTCGGTCTGTCTTCAGGCACGTTCATCTTTGCTAAGGTTATGTAGGAAAGTGGGCAAAAAGCATATGTACTCTGGCCACCTTAGTCTTTATCACTGAATTTGGCTGATCATTATCCCTGTTCTGGTCAAACAGAACCTTAGTGTTCAGCAAACAATACTTCTAGGGGTGGAAGCAATTTACATTTGGTTCTGAGAAAATCTCCATCATCCTTGAAAAGGACAATGGCTTGGTGTAAGATGTGCACTTATTAAATGATGGGCATGCCTATCTGTAGAGCTGAGCAGGAATCTGACCCAAAGTTTTAGGCAAAGGAAACAGATATAAAATAAAGACAGAGATGTCAAGCTTTAGTTTCTCATTTCCCATACTGCATCTATAGCCCCAAAGTTATCAGCCTTCACATCCCTATTGTAACATTACTTTCAAATAACCCAAATAGTGAAAAACTCTTTAAGTATGTTTTTAAGTGTTTAGAGATTACATACATAGGCAAAGATGACTTTCACATTAAGAACTCTTTTCTGATGCACTACCTGCTTGTATTTTGCATTTTCCTGCTATGAAAATTTGCTCATGATTTTGCTTCTCAGCAATCGTCTACCTTATCTTTCATGTTTGTTACATGAGTTTGGAAGCCTTTAGGCTAGTCACACACTTTCTCAGCCAACCTAGGCCTCCCACTTCTATTGTTCTACATCCTGTTCTAATTCAGAACTCCACATTCTGTGTCTGGGGAACCCAAGCAGATCTTAGAAATAAATGAGCAACTAGTTACATTCCAGGGTCTGCTCAGACTTTGCAGAAGTACTTGGAAGACTCTACTCCCTGGAGGCACCAACACCAGCTGAAAAACCACGGGACTATTTTTCTTTTCTTTTCTTTTCTTTTCTTTTCTTTTCTTTTCTTTTGTCCCATAGGATAGTGAGCTTACCCTGCAGACCAATGGGTGAGGTATGAGCTGTTCATTTTCTTCACTGCCCTTGAGTAGAAATTTACCTTCAAGTCCCCAGTCAGTAAGAAGCTGAGCCTAAAGTTCATAATGGGCCTCGCTCTTCCTCTAGGTAAACACAGAATCTACACTATCCCTAGACTGTGATGGCCAAGAAGCAAAGAGAAAGAAGAGCAGGAAGAACTGACATGTGCTCTTAAACTATTGGGGCTTGCTCACATGGGATGGCACAGGTAACCAAGGAACAGAGGAAGATATTAGACTAATTCCTGGATTGCTATGACTCTGAGTTAGCTATGAGAAAATCATTTATGTACTCTGTGATGTATCTTTTCACCCAAGACTTACAGAAAGAATGATGATGATTTGTCCTTTAAATGGTAAAATAAAAAGAAAGTATGTAAATAACAAATACATTCATGAGAGCTCCTTCAGTTTGCTCTGAAGAAGATGAACATACAAAATAGTATAGTAGCTTGGAGCTCAACTTGGATTTGATTATGCTCACCCCTTTCTGAGGCACTTGGCAGGCTAATTCCTTCATCTGCACACACTGTGCATACACATTCCTCTGAAAACAATGCATGTAGTAATTTCAAAGCCTGTTTGCATCAGCCTACATGTTTAGGGATTTACGTAGCTGGGGTAACTAGGAAATGAAAAAAAATGATAAACACACAACCACACAGAAAAGCTGAAAATAGGTTGGCTCTGTGCTCTGATGGAGAAGCCCCAGCAACAGCAGCAGTGCATTTATTTTATATAACTGAGTTGAGAATGTGGGTTTATTGTCCACAGCTGATCAAGGAGGCATATTTAACTAATCTCAGCAGGAGTTCTCTAGAGGGGAACAGTC
The DNA here is from genome assembly GCF_949786415.1 of Peromyscus eremicus. NCBI lineage: Eukaryota > Metazoa > Chordata > Mammalia > Rodentia > Cricetidae > Peromyscus > Peromyscus eremicus. Next base: position 110,681,513 of record NC_081417.1, on the reverse strand, counting down.
TCAGGCTGTAAACATTTAGAAGGAAGCTATAGTTGATAGTTTCTACATATAGTGCTCAATTGTTCATAAACACTCATACTTGGACCAGAGGAAGGCTTTGCCACTTCTTTGGACCACACTTGGAGGAAGGCTTTGCCATTTCCATGAGTCTGAAGCATCAGGGTCCTTGACATGAGTGTGTGCATGATAACAACACACATTTACTCAGGACTTCATCTGCTCCCATGTTAGCTAGTTTTATGTCAACTTGATACAATCTAGAGTCCTTTTAGAAGAGGTAACTTCAATTGAGAAAGTCCTCCCACAGGTCTGGCCTGTGGGAAAGCCTGTGGTGCAATTTTTTTGACTGATGATTGATGTGGGAGGGCCCAGTGGTACCACACTTGGACTGGTGGTCCTGGGTGTTATAAGGAGGCGGGCTGAGCAAGCCATGAGGAACAAGCCAGTCAGCATCACTATTTCATCAATTCCTGCCTCCAGGTTCTGACCTGATGATTTCTTTCAGTGAAATCTTTCTTCCTTGGGTTCCTTGGACATGCTGTTTCTCATAACAACAGAGAGCTAACTAAGACAACTCCTCACATATTCACTCAGGGATTCCTCCTTTTCCCACATACATGCACACCCTTCTTTGAGTGCTGGGATGTTTCTCCTCCCCTAACAATCAAACTTGACAGGTCCTATTCAAATATATTCCTAATATATCAGGATGTGGTGATATTTCATTTGTGCTCTAATAAATAAAGCTTGCATGGAAATCAGAGGAAAAAGCCAGCCACTATATTAAACATAGGAGTCCAGCAATGGTAGCACATGCCTTTAATCCCAGTATTCGGGAGGCAGAGATTCATCCAGATCTCTGCAAGTTCAAGGCTACACTGGGAACAGAGCCAGGCATGGTGGCACATGCCTTTAATTCCCAGCACTAGTTAACCATAGAGGTCTGGAGGTCTGTACCGACAGACAGGAAATGATAGAGCTGGGCAGAAAGAGGAAAGTGATATAGCTGTGTGGAGAGAGGAAGTAAGAGAGCAGGGACAGAAAGGCATGTAGGTGTGGGTATACAAAAAGTAGCTCTCTTTTGGCTGAGGATTTCCTAGGGTAAGAACTTGTGGCTGTGGCTTGTTCTGTTCCCCGATCTCTCAGCTTTCACCCCAATATCTAGCTCTGTGAAGGCAATACAGACCACCTGGTGTACTCAGTTCCAGAAAGGACCATGTCAGGAATGTGCCATGACAACTCAAACAGATACAGAGCAGTATTCTCCTGCAGACATTCTGTCTGCAGTTTATGGCCCTTGAAGATATCTACATAATCCTGCTGAGTAGTCCAGATAATCCTGTTCAACTGGTTGTGGTTCCCTGCCAAAAGTCTAACTCAATGGTTTTAAATGTGGTTTCTCGCTCAGTCTAGATCAATAGTTTCAAAAAATTACCTTGCCCCATACCCCTTCTACCCAATTCCAAGTTGCCAAAGTATGTAATTCCCAGCTTGTGGTTTTTCTCTATTGAAAACTCTCTACACCTGGGCTTGTGGCTCCAGCCATATTTTGCTTCATCTTCCTGGCAGTGGCCCAGGTTGAACCTGACAATAAATGGAACCCTATGTGCTTGCATTGGAAACCAGCTCCTTGGTCGTCTCTGGGGGTTTTGTGAAATGGGTACAACAGCTCTGGGTTTTTTTTTATTAATAAGACCTTTTAGCAATCCGTGTTACATTAGGGTATGTAGAAAAGAAAGGACAATTTAGCACTAACTTGTTCAGTGTGCATGCACAATGAGAAAATATTGTATCTCAAGTAGAATTTTATGGAGAATCTCCTACTTAACATCTTATGCCTATGCACAACTTGAAGTGCAGATATTAAAATCAGATGCATTATGGGAAGGAACATGCAGAGCAGAAAAAAAGACCTAATCTGCTGGTCAAAACAGAAAACCATTCTCACTATGGCCTTTAGAAACCAAATGGTTCCTTCTTTTGAATGCCATAAAAGAGAACTGCAAACAGAATCAGGATCCTTGAGTATCTTCACTCATGTGGCCTACTGTGCATTCTGATCTTTTTTCTTGCTTGTCATTAAAGTTTTTTTTTCTACTTTGCAAATCCATGGGAGATTTTATTTCAGTTCCTTGAATAAGAGGCTAAGAATCTAGAACACCTAACATCAATTACCATTAATACTTTCTTCTTTCACAGATGTCTATTTGATTCTACCCTATTGAGAGAGTTCATTGGCAAGTGGTTCACAGACAGTCTGTCTTATGTGTAAGAGCTGAATCCTGGATGCAACCTCAGAGGTTTGTCATAATGGCTCTCTCCTCTGGAAGTCTGTAGCTGCCTTATCATGCTCTGCCTCTGAGTGATTCCCCCGGAAGTTAGCAGAGCAGGGATGATTCTCCATTCACAAGCAGGTAAAGCAAGTGGCATTGAAGTGTTTCTATGTTTTGCAAATGATTGAGTGACCTTGACCTTGGACCAGGAGTGGTAAGGTGTGATTATAGGAAGCAGGCTTGAGGAGCAAATGGGAAAGACATTCTGGCTCCATAGTACCTCCTTCCTCAGACCCCACCAGACGTTTATTCCAGCCTTTTCACACAGGACTTGGCTGTGTAGAATGTGAATCTCACTTGCAACTGGCCTTAAGCTTTGTTCGTTTACATACCAGCTGTAACTGGTATGTAACCCAGCAGAGTATTTAAGAGCAGTGTATTGGAAATGGCAGAATCCAATTGGATCTAGTTTGTCACCAAAAGAGACAATGGCCCTAAAAAGAGAGCCTGGTACCACTGACTATCCAGTGAGTTTTGATCTCCATCCCGGTTCAAACAAACCAGATACACAGAAATAGGTCATATCAAAAGAACTCATCCCATCCCAGTGTGGCTCTACTGAAGAAATTTAAATAGCTGAAAAGAAGAGGCGCCAGGAGCCCATGGAACTTTTCTTTCTGGTTGGTTGATATTCAAAGAAAAGCCCATTAAAGTGACACTAAGAAAAAAGGACAGAAAAGCCTGTATGTGGGAAAATGGGGCCAGCCTTAGCTGTTACCAGCAAGGAAAGAGTGTCTCGAGGGATTGTTTTTAGTGGGGAGAGGCGCCTGTGGTTCCCCTTGTCAGGTTAAAAAAAGTGAAATGCAAGGCTGACTGTGCTTTTCTCCTTTGCTACTTACAAAGATGCATCTCTAGAAAAAGGAGGCCATGACTAACACCAGTAAAATCAGGCTTTGAAGTTCCTGAACTGAACTCAGGCTGCAGATAGACAGGCAGGGTTTGTAGTAGGAGCTGGGGAGTGTTGTGCCCTGGGCGTGAGACCCCCAGAGAGACCACCAGAGACACAAACTCACCAAAATGCAAAAGCAAGGTTTATTGAAGCAATTTAAGCTGCAGCAAGGCCCTCATCAAGCCATCCAACACAGTGGAGGCTGGAGGAGGTGCCCGCCCCTCTGCAAGCTCAGGTTTTAAAGGCAAAAACCACAAGGTTACATCATTTAGGGGTGCTAGTATGGGTACAATTATGATTGGCTCAAGTTTTAGGGGCTTTTCACAATTTCTGTGTTATCTTACTTTGTAGTTTTAACCGGTTGTTTGACAAACTTTATAGATTACCTCCAGCATTGGGGCATTCTGTGGTTTATCAATTGTTACCAGATAGTCCTTCAAACATCCTGATTTTGTACTTTGATGATCTCCAGCATTGGGGTATTCTATGGTTAATCAGTTGCTACCAGATGGCTCTTCAAACATCCTGACTTTGTCCTGGGATCTATATCAGCAGCTCTGAAAATTTTCAAACTCAGGCCTGTTTCAAGCCGGGGGTAGGGGCTTGCTTTAAATGGGGGTGCTTTGGTTCTTCAGGGAGGCGGGCTTGTTGGGGGGCGTTCACTAAATGCATCACCCAAAGGAGCCATCAGCTCCAACTAAGCAACTTGATGAGACTCGTATTGAAGACAGGCCAGGGTAACCAGACACCAAGCATAGGGATGAGAAGTGAAGGTCTGAGGTCAAGTGATCATTCACTCTCTCAAAGTAAAACTCCAGTTGTGTTTGTAAATAGAAAATGCCCCCTTATTTTTATTCTGATTCGGTGCAGGTATATGGTAGAATCCAGAATACAGCTACTCCAAGCACATTTCCTTATTTGGTAAGACTGCACTACACTTTTTATTCTACTTGGTAAAAATGGATGGAGCTGTACCTCGAAAGCAGCTTCAAATTAGAGTATTGTCAAGTCAATTCAACAAATATTTACTGGTCATGGACTATGAGTATGATGCAGTGATCAACAAGGGGAGGTACAGGAGCGGTAACACCTCAGAGCCCTCAGTCCAGTGAAGAATGGAGATGACACACATGCAAATAAATCAGCACCCCCCAAAATTCACTATATGCATAAATATACACATGTATAAAATCATAACTATAGCAGTCCAGTACTTTCTTCGCTGCCAGCAATCTTTGGGGTGAGGATGCTTTGACAAAGTCCCCAGCGTGATCCTCCTGTGCCTCACCTCTCTTGTTTGAAAAGCAGTGCTGCAAATGGTACCCTAGTTTCTCTCCATGTCCTTTCCCTCCTCTGTCTTCTGTGGTCAGATGTGTTTTCGCTTTTTAAAAAATTTTTTACCAAGTATAATTTTTTAAAAGATGTATTTATTATGTACACAGTATTCTGCCTGGATATATGCGTGCAGGCCAGAAGAGGGGACCAGATTTCATTACAAATGGTTGTAAGCCACCCTGTGGTTGCTTGGAATTGAACTCAGGACCCCTGGGAGAGCAGCCAGTGTTTGCTCTTAAGCTTTAAGCCATCTCTCCAGCCCTAGGTATAAGTTTATATGGATAGCTTTCCCCTTGGCTCTCTGGAAACATTATTTGTTCTTTCCAGCTTGTTTCTGGTGTTCACTGTCATTCATACTGGGGTGTCCTGGCTCCCCTTGGAATTGTTTCCCCTCTATATTCATGCTCAGCAATATATCATGCTTCTTGTTAGCATTAGATGTTTTCCTAATTAAACGAAATCCTGCCTGTGAGCTTAGCTTTAAAGAAAATCTGCACACATTTGGGCCATTATTTCTTCAAGTTTTGTTTTGTTTCATTTTGTTTTACTGGAACCTGCATTCAGCTGCCATGTTTCTTGGACTGCAGTCACAGATTAGAACCACAAATGCTGACTGACCAGCCACTGAGATTATTACATTTTTTTCACCCCTTTTTCTTCTCAGACTAATTTTATTACCATCTTCCAGGGACAGTGGAGGAACATGGCTTTGTGGACATCTCGGTTTCTGACCTAGTTCCCAGCTTCAGGTCTACCCTCTGCATTCCCTACACTTGTCTCAAGAGCTGGCAGCGGCCCCAGTGAATACTGATGCTTTCTGGGTCACACTGTGTTCTTGTGCATCCACCATGAATTGTTTGTTCTGCTCTGGCAAATCGAGGGCTTTTCTTCCTCTGAAAGAGTTACATTAGCCTGAGCAAGAAGAGAGGGCCAGCTGCAGAGGGTGCCTTCAGGAGCTGGCACGAGTCACTAGTGATGCTTACTATAGCTTCTAAGCTCAGAACAGAGGCTTCTCTTTGTCCAAATGCATCAAGGACCAAAACCATCATAGCACCCTCATGCACATCACACTACATTAAGACTCCAGGGAATTGTCTCCTGGGGAGGCAGATGAACTAGGCTGCAGCTCTGGTTAACTGGCCAATCCCAGGTTTGCCAGTTACCTTCTGCTTGTGAAGTAAACAGCTTCTCTTAATTTCCTGCCCACCTGAAAAACAGAATGACATCCACTCCAAAGACAATGCTTGGTAAAGAAAGTCACTATTCCCATGCAGGTGACTTTTCTTTGTAAGTCCTTCCTCCATGTGTTATTTTATAGAATGCTCTGATAAAGTCAAGAATGGCCACATGATTGGCTTGGTCAAGATGAGTAGAAGTTACAGGAGCTACCTGAGTGCTTGATCTCAGGTCAACATGTTTTCTTCTCTACCATGTGTGACAAAGGCATGAAACAAAGTTATAGCTTATTCAAGATGGGAATACAATGCCCTAAATAAATGTTTTGTTGTTAGATACTGGAGCTTCAGGACTATTATTGCTGCATAACTTCCCACCTGCTTTGCCCATGGTTGTAAGGACCAAAGACAGATGTCAAAAAAGCACAGTACTTAGTCAAAATATAGTAATCTTATCCCTGTAACTGTACATGTTTGTGCCATTGGGAAATTTAGAGACATTTTTCTTCCAGGCTGTTTGATGTTTTCCTTACAAAACTCACAGAACAATATGCACTCCCTTGACTAGAGGGGTAAACTCTAGTCAAAGTCTTTTCCAAGGTTACTGTGCTGCAGTCACTGTAATCTAGAAATGTCAGAGAGGCTACACCATGAAGACTCATCTATATATGGCTGCCTACATAAGACCTGAACAATGACGAGAAAAACAAAACAAAACAAAAAACCAATAGTCAGAACATTGAATGGAGAAATCTCATGGGGCCTCAACCCTAGACAAAAACTGAGGGCAACGGGGGAACATGGAGAAAGGGAAAGATGAGCTTCCCCAGGGAACAGTTCTTCTCCCCAATTGCTTATCAATACCTAGTGGTTACCTTGAGATCATGTACATATAGGTTACATCATCCGGACTAAGCATGTAGCAGTTACGTATTTAAGAATATGTATATACATATGTAACAACTTAAGAAAGAGAGGCCATGAATTTAGAAGTGGAAAGAGTTGAAGGAAATTATAACTTCAAAAAATAAAAATATTAAAATGAGACTAATATCTTAGGTATAGTACGTTTTTTATAAATCCATACATTTAAACATGTTTTTTAGAAATATCTCTCCCAGTCTGAGACTCTTTTCATTGCCATTTCTTTGGACATGAATCTTTATGACAACAATTTTAAGAACATTTTTCTTTAAATGTTTTTTACATGTGACTTAATAATAGTTTGCCTAGTCCAAGGCAATATTGTCTCTATCTTTTCCTGAAAGGTTTATAATTATATGTAATGCTAACTTTGATGTTAAAAATAAACCTAAATTTATCCTTTTATAGCCAAAATTCAATTATGTTAGAACTAGTCATTGGAAAGATTAACATTTCTCCTTTTGAATTACCTTGGCTCCTTTTTAATAAAGCAGTTGACAAAGCTAGTTCTTATCTAGGAAAAAAAATCTATTTTGAAAATCCCAAAGTCCATTCCTTCAAAAAGCATTGGGAACACTAGTAAAAACAGGCACAATCAACATCTCCAGGAGTCAGAAAAATTGCCAAAGTCTTACAACAATTTAAGCATTTTTTTTTTCAAATATAAAGAGCAGTTGATGCTAGAAGAGCAAGAATGTTGATGGGTTATGTCGTTCTGTATGCTGTGAATATGTGTTGCTCTGACTGGTTGATAAATAAAGCTGTTTGGCCAATGGTGAGGCAGAAAAAGTTTAGGTGGGACATTCTAACTAGAAAGAGAGGAAGGAGAAAGGCAGAGCTGGGCAGATGCTGCCAGCTGCCACCAGAAGAAGCAAGATGTAAAGTACTGGTACCACATGGTGAAGTATAGATTTATAGAAATGGGTTAATATAAGATGTAAGAACTAGCTAGTGAGAAGCCTGAGCCAAGCAGTTATAATTAACATTAAGCCTCTGTGTGTTTACTTGGGGGATGCAAGTGGAAGAGATTTGTCCCAACTGCTGGCCAGCTGGGACACAAGAAAACATTAGACTACCTTTGGTGCCCAACATGTTGGCTCAAGTTTCCACCTGAAACCTGAGAATGCTTAGTAAGTGATTCTAAACGGAGCCAAAACCAGCTTTCTACTTCATGTCTCATGCAGGCCGCCAGACAGCACAACATTCAGGCTTGAGCACAGCATGGCAGATTCCTGCTATGGTACACAATGGCATCTCCAAGCCGCACACTGCATGGCAAATTTAGCTTTTTCTAGTACAGGAAGAAAAAAAAAATAAAAAGAGGCTTCTGGGCTACATGGTGCTTTAATGGAGGCATAGACCCACTGCTTCTGAGAGTTGATGGTACGTACACATGGCCCAGAGCGGGAGGTGAATTACCTTTGTCATGTTGAAAAGCAGAAATGGGCAGAGTCAGCAGCCAAGGCTGCTGGTTTTCGTCCTAGCCATACAGTTTAGCATTTTAAAGTCTCTCCTGGTAAGAGAAGGATTATAGATTCACAATAAGGCAGATTCAAATGGAATAAGACTTTAAACAGTTTACAATGTGTGTAAAAATGTATGCAGGCTTGAAAAAAAGAGGAAAAGGATGATAGACAGTTAATAAAGAAATACAGTTTTTTAAAAATAAAGTCTTTAAATAGACAGTAAAAGTAATATAAAAATAAGCCACGTAAAGATGGAAATCACACAGACAGTCTGGATTATATTGTCTTTGGGAATTTTAACTGCAGAGGAACATCTGATTGTAAAAGCTGCTGAGTTAAATCAATATGTATATTTTAAAGGTATCTTAACTTCAAATTTTATGTTTAAGAAGGTGTTGCTTTGAAAAAGAGGTTCTGCTTTTGTTTCCACAGAATATGAGAACCTATGGATTTGTTCCAGGTGAAGATGGATCAGATTTGATCAAGCCAGACCTCCTGAACCTTAACAGATGGTACCTATCAACAAAGGTTATAGCTGGTCTTCCCAGGACTTGACCATTATCTCGAATTTTCTCAGGATCCTCATAAGACTACCAGCACCCCCTGTCAGCAGGAAGTAGCCTAGAACACTAAGTCCACATTTCCAAATAATAGATTATGGATGTTTGTCTTTGTTTAGGTTGTTGGTTACAAATTGTTATTGGTCATAGTCAATCTCTTTCTAAAAGAAGAAAGGGGAACATGATATAGAAATATAGGATATAGATATGATAGGATAAAAGGGTGGATTGTTGATCTTTAAAGAGCAACTTGTTTTACATTGGTATAGATTTTAGTTTATTGATACAAATTTAAAGTTAATTTTGTTATACTGTATGTATATTTCTACTCATTTAATGTATTGTTTGTGCAGCTCATTTAAATTGTAATGGATAATTAAGAAATACAGATTAATAATTAGTCTTCTATGATAGTCAAATTTATAGTCATGTTAAGTTTTCTAGGTAATTCAATTAGGTAGGTAAATTTCAAACATTTCAAAGAACTACAGAATATGGCATTTAAAATGTTTTTAAAACTTAGACTTTCTGGGCAGTGAGACATGTCTGCTCCTGGCAGCACCGATTTACTTCAAAGAGAAAGATGGGCGTCGAAGATACTCCATATGGAGTTTATCTTCTTCTTGGCAAAAATAGCCATTTGGGCAAGAAACTGTTCTTGCCTGGACTGCTTGACAAAACGTTTTATCAACTGGACATGCAGGACCCATAGGAAGGTGACCACTGAACTTTACAAGGTGAGATGGTCCTTCAGGTTCCTGCTTCACAGAAGAAACTGCCAGACATTCTACAAGACACAGAGAGAAGTGCCTGAGAGATTCTAGGCCTATAGGCTGAAGTATGGATGGCCCAACATTGTAGAACAACTTTGGGTAACTGTCCTGGTAGCCAGCTGTCTCTGTCATTCTTGATTTTTGAAAGTTGCTTACAATGCTCTGTTTACTTGGGTAATATTATATCCTTCTGAAGTCTTTGATGTAGTTGAAGACTAGATAGTTATAATTATGGTTTTCCTTGGTTATGATAAGATATAAGATAGATAAGAAACCCTCGACTCATAAATACAGGATAAGATACCTGCTTTAATTTTGCCAAATACAAATAGACTAGATATTATAACTATAATTCTTGCTTGATAACTGGTTTGTTACATGTAATTTTACTATTTGGAAGTTAAAACCTTCCTTTTGAATAAAAAAAAAAAGGGGAAATGATGATGTCATTCTATTTGCTGTGAATATGTATTGCTGATTGGTTGATAAAGCTGTTTGGCCAATGGTGAAGCAGAATAAGGTTAGGGGGGGACATTCCAACTAGAGAGAGAGAGGAATGAGAAAGGCAGAGCTGGGCAGATGCTGCCAGCTGCCACCAGAAGAAGCAAGATGTAAAGTACCAGTAAGCCACAAGCCACGTGGCAAAGTACAGATTTATAGAAATGGGTTAATTTAAGATTAAGAGCTAACTAGAGAGAAGCCTGAGCCAAGCAGTTATAATTAACATTAAGCCTCTGTGTGTTTACTTAGGGGACGCTAGTGGAAGAGATTTGTCCTGACCACTGGCTGGCCAGGACACAGGAAAACTTCAGACTACAGAATGTTTTTTAATGGAAAAATCACAGCAAGGAGACTGGTTTCAAAGCAGATAGCCTATATTATCTCAAAGAGGAAGTAACAGGTTTAAAACTTACTACAAGGATTTAGCAGTGTATATCCACTGGCAGGAGGAACCAGTAAACTTGAAGATGTTAATGAAATTATCAACTCCACAGGGCATAAGTGGGTGAAGAAAACTGAGCAGAGCTCCACAGGTTTGTGTGTAACAAAAAAACCCAGCTCTCTAAAAAGGCAGCCATTTTACTGTGAAATGTGAAAGTCACTGCATGTACTTGTATAGTTATAGAACAGTCATACATAGTATATTTACCAAAAATACTGGGTGGTGCATCAGGGAGCTAGCAGCAGAAAGTGGGGGAAATGTGTTTGAGATCTCAGGACATGCTTAGCTTCTGGGTTGGTATTAGTTACTGGTTTGCTAATACACCTAAGTTTTACACCTGGTAGTAGCTACAAAGGTAACTATTAAAACAGATAAAAATAATTTCAGTTCTGGGTCTGAAACATTCCAAGTCTCCATGATCAACCAGTTAACTTGGTCTACAAACTACAACTCCCAAAACAACTTGATGTGACTGAAATTTACACTTATACGGTATAGTCAGTGGCATCATAACTGCCAAGACATCAGCAAACCAAGTGATTTCCTTTAGTTAGGCCACCACAATATTCTACAGTTGAAAAGTTAAGTCCTATAATAGTTTGTGAGGTTTCCTGGGTATCACCTAAAGTGAGGCAGGCCTTTCACCTTGCCCCTGTCCCTATCCTTTTATATCTGGAACATTTCAATGGTCATGTAATCATTAGTTACTGATCAGTCAGCAACAGCAACAGAGCTCAACTTTCCCAAGACATGTTTCGAGAATATGGGACACCTGTGCTTTTCTACAACCCATTTTACAGATGACAAACACAGGTTAGGTATGGCTAGGGTGATGGACACAGTATACAATATGAAATGGCTTTACACAAGAGACTCCTAGGCTAGAAGCTCAAAGCTGATGGGTTCAAATGTGATTTCTGGGACCCAGTTTTTCTGTTCAGCTGTACCAAAGGGGCACATTAAGCTGTGGGGTCACAGGGCTAGGGAGGGCATGTTTGTATTTTCCATATGCAAGCTCAGTGTTATTCACATCCAGTCGGCCAGAACTTACATGGTTCTGCCTGCCACCTAGTCACAGGAGGTCCAACCCCCAAGGTAATGTAATAAGTTATTAATGAAGTAATTATATTAAGGAAATTATTAATAAAGGGATAATCCAAGAATGGATTTTGAGATTAGTCCTCAATATACCTAAAATTATATACCTAGAAATGTTCTGGAGTCCACATTAACAAAATATATCTACATTCTAGTAGCACAACTGGAGTCAGAGGACACACAAAAATCACTTTTATACACCTTGTTCACACGAATAAAATGGACTTGAATTCATGCAATTTTGCTTACCAGTCTAAGTGGGTTTAGTCCTTTAGTAAAACGGGAAATAAACACGCACTTGTAGCCACTAAAAACACCACCACCAACTGATACAGAAGCAGAAGTTTATTTACTCAAAACATTTCACAATTATATTGACAATCATTTATTTAAAATAATATTCTAAATACTTACAAAAATAAATCAAGTATTGCGTCTATTTTTCAAGTATGACAGTATTTGTCATAGAAAATAGAAAGGACCTTTTTATAAACTAAACACTATACTGAGACTTCCTCAAATTCAATAACTACACACTATTTCCTTTGATGATTTGTGCTTTATAAGTGTCCAAACTATTTCTGTGCAATAAACAAGATCACAATAAGACTGTATGTATAACAAGCCATATACATTTATTTTTACACAAAGTGACACTACTCTGGCCTAAATCACTGTCACTCCCAAAGGCCAGATGTACATTACACAAAAGTAGGTGTATTTGTGAAGTGTTTAACATCCAGTCATCAACAACTTACCAGATCTTACTAAGGGGTACTCGGCTAAAGGATGCTAGGCAAGGTATTTTTAACTTACACTAAATCATTAGTCTTAATCACTGGAAAAAAAATAGAGTAAACTTCAAATATTTCTCAATACATTAAATTAGTTTCCAAGATAAACCATTTGTCATAATTATATCCAAAAAGAGAAAGGAATATCAATCCAAGGACAACTGCTTGAAATTCAAAATTGTTTCTAACTTTATAATCACTGGGACATAAAATTTTTGTCAATTCCAAGTTTATACATTCAATCCTCCCTTGTAACACATTTGTAGAATTATGGTTCCAGATGAAACACATATGCTTTATACCTGGCAGGCACTGGTCTCACTGCATGAACCACACAGGGAAAGAATCACCCTGATCACTGCCTCAATTTCTGTGATTAGTCTCATTTATATAGAACTTTACATAGTTTTGTATAAACATGTATCAAATGTTTGAAATTCTACTTAAAACTAAAAAAATCAGAAAATTTGCCTTTATTAAGAAAAGAAAACTTATCCTTATGTCCTTATTTATGCTACATTAATTATTTAGAAATTAATGAATTACACTAGAAACATTAATTTATTGAAGTTCATCTTTTATAGTAAGTTCCATTAAAAGAGAACTTGTAAAATCTCAATTATAAGCAAATACAAACACTAACATCAATATCTTCATTAACAAAAATATACCCAAATGCCACAATTTTTAGAAAATTTTAAACAGCATGCTAAAGTATTTTCCAAAGTCTTATTTCACTAAAAGACACAGGCAAGCAGACACCATAAGAACATACAAAAATGCAAACCAACAGTTTAAATGCACAAAGCATCAAAATCTAAGAGGTAGTCAACAGAAGGAACCCTGATAAAACAAAATATCCTGGCAGATGCCGCTAATCTCAAAACCCCAAATCACTGTGAAATTCTTGTGTTGTTAAGTAGTTAAAAAATCACTGGGCAAGGATTTAAAGGCAGTTATCTACATGAGTTAACACTTCAAATAGAACAATACTCATATTTATGAAGGACTAAAAATAAAGTGTAGACCACAGCTCTACAGCCCGCCAGCTTAATCTGGCTCACACTCATTTTGTTTACATATTAGCATCCCTCCTTTCATGCTGAGGGGAGTGGTGAGGAGCTGACCCATCAGGGAACACGCAGCCCACAAGCACACTCCCTCACAGAATGCCTGCTCACGTTCAGTGTATACACAATGCTGCGACATTTGTGTTGCTGCACTCGTCACCATCTGACCCTTCTCTGGATATGAGATGCATTATTCTTACTTCTGTAGTCTAAGGATCAAAGAATTTTCCCAAGTAACCAAAAACCAAGCTCTACTGTGACACTGCATCACACCATAACTCTCAATAATGATGAAAACGTGGCTGCTAAGTGTTGGAAATGTGTCTGACACAAGAATGAACCACTTGTGGCTACATCAAGCAATACTGATTTAACAACTAATATTCCAAAGCGTGACTTTAAAAAGTGATCCCAAATTAGAAAGTAACATCTCTGAAAAGAACAACCCTGGGCAGAAATGAACTGAATGCCACAAATCCAGCTCCAGAAACTCCTTAAGAGGTAAGCAGAAACCAAACTGGTCCTAAGCTGTTTCATCATTGTTTCTTTACAGTAATAAAGCAAAATTATACCCTTCTTTAAAAACAAAGGCCACAACAATTTCATGCTCAAAAGCATATGGATATTTCAACATGTATTCTTCTAGTTTGCTTTCCAACAGAAAGGTACCTCTTAGAAATACCAGTTTATTTCCCACCTTACCATTTCAGTCAAGCCCTCCAAAGTCTTCATTCACAGCAGTACATGTACAAACTGAGATACAACTCAGAGAAACTGCAAATGTCTAATCAGTCGCTTTTACAGGACGAAGTCATTCCAACAGTAAAGGCTTCCACGCATTATCGTTTCCACAGCATGACAAAGGATCCTCTTGAGGGCAGAACTAGCAAGTAGAGGAAAGCTTTGTACACACCAGGTCAAAGAAATTACCTTGCACAGTTCTTATCTACATTCCTTACTGGAGGCTGCTTCCCATAAAGCAAATCTAGATATATTACTAAATGACAAACTATTACTTTTTCTAACTTAACTGACTTGCTGTTACAACTGAAAGCATAAAGCTGGAATATGCAGTTGCTTTCCCACACATGATGCCATCTCAAGACAAATACTTGTTTTATCACACTTTCAACTACTCAAAAGTGCTGCCCAGGGACAGAGCTGATTTTGTATTTTGTTTTCGGAGTAAACTTAAATGTTAACTTGATACATTTTGACATAAAAATAGTTGATACCCAGGTTAGGAATGTAGCCAGTTGGTAGATGGCTTGACCTAAGTGCAGGTTTTGATCCCCAGCACTATATCAACCCGCTATGGTGGCACACAACTATTAATCCCAGCATGCAGGAAGTGAGGGAAGGACTGATCAGATGGTAAGGTCATCCTTATATTTTTGGTTGTGAGCCTAGCCTTTAACGGCTGAGCCATCTCTCCAGCCCATGGTAAGGTCATCCTTGAATACGCTGTAAATTCAGTGCCAGTTTGGGGTATAGGAGACCCTATCTCAAAACAAAATCCAAACAAAACTAGCTGCTACCAAGCATCTTAACCTTTGTTTTCCATCTGGTAGTTTCTTGGGGTACAAAACATTTTGAGGCACTTCTGTTCGTGTTTGCTTTGTGGACTAGTCAGATGCTGCGGCTGGGACTTTAACAGAGAGATTTCTCCGGGTGCTGGTGATGTGCCGCTGCTGTGCTAAGAAGGACCGCGCTGGAGCCCCCGCACCGGTGTCTTTGCAAGCACCAGTGCCGCTCACGAGCCGAGACTCCATGCCCAGTTTCTGAAACGCCAGGCTCTGAGTAAAGAAAGAGACAAATAAGGAACATGCGAAAGCAATGTAATTATTACAGCAATCCTAGCAGGCTAATGGTTTCCTGATCAGCAGAGAAAAAAAATAAGGATTCCAAAGCCGATTCTTCTATGTCTGACAACACTAGGAAGAAGGCACTAAAATAACTGCCTCTATTTTAATCCTCTAAATTTTAAACCATTAAAAACAGTGGCCTAAAACAACATGCCAGAGCAAAGTTCAATTATAACAAGAAAAAATTCCAAGGCAATTCTGTGTGTGTGTTAGAAGCATTGCTATACCAATTGGACAGACACATCACACAGAGGAGCTTAGCAAACAGATCTGGAAGGTGGCAGCTGGATATATCTATGGCCTCACGGACAAAGTACTCTAGTTTAGGCTACTGGTTTTCTGATGAGAGAAGGTATTTCTCTATTACTGGATCTCGTAACACAACTGTACTGTATTAATATAAAACATATGTCCTTCTATTATTCTGGTCAAGGAAATAATCAATAGAGCTTAATCTTACTCATTGCTGAAACACAACATACCTTGTTATACCAGGCAGAAACAATGAGTTTTTCCTCATAATCACGGAATTTTGCTACTTTACATTCACTCTGAAAAAGAAAATAATGATTAAGACAATCAAAATATCAGAAATTGCCCCAAATTACTAAAAACCAAGTAATTTCTTTAATATCTCACTGCTAGAAAAATGCATTCGTGATGTACACAAATTAGTCAAAATAAAGGAGTGAATTATGCAGAATACAATCAAAACATCTTTAGCAAAGACAACAAATGTGAGTAATCTTCATTTTAGCAAAGTTACTTAGAAACAGCAACTAACTTACAGACACAGACACAGACACAGACACACACACACACACACACACACACACACACACACATACACACACACCCTTAGAGATTGATTTCCTGTGCTACTAATTCCCATGTCTTGAGACAAAAGCAACTGGTTGAAATATCAACATGGTGCTGTACCTATGGAGGAGTTGAAACCAAGGAAAAAGGACTCAGTAAACAAAGTGCTAGGCTCCTCAGCACAACCTTTTCCTATTAACTCTTGGCAGCCTATTTACGAGACTAACAGTGGCTAGATGTATGCACCACTGTGCGGACTGAAGTACCTTTATTATTCTAATACAGTCATTTCTGCAATTCTGATGAGCACCAGATATAGATGACACACATAAAAAAAAAAGTAATACTTAATGCATATATCTTCCCTGAGCAACATGCTCTCAGTACAGAAAGTGCAGGACCAAACACCCAGAGAACACCGTCTGCCATTCTACTTCTCTTTCTTCTTATGCACAAGCCATGAATAACTAAAAAGTAAGCACTCATATGCTGTGAGTTAATGGAGGCTTTTCCCTCAGAGTCCTCTAGGGAAAGGTACTATTTTGTTATTGCTCTTTTAGGATTCGAACATTAGCAATGGTGTGCATTCTTCACTCATATCCTCTGTGAAGTAAATGGTCAACACACTTGAAAAACTAAGATTTCAAAGATTATCCAGTCAAATGTTATTATTTTGGACAAGTCCACACAAAGAATCAAACAAGAGAGGTGAGGACTAAGATAAGTTACCAATAAAGCTGCAAGCCCAGCCTTTGATTTACACAATATTTAATGCTGGGGCTACAGAAATGAGACAGACTACTTTATTCTCAAGATGCTAGAAAACATGCTTCTGTTATGCAATGCAAGAGGACTTCAGTGAACTGGGACTCTGGAACATGGTACAAGCTCCTTTTGTGTAAATACAGAAAACATTTTAGAGGAAGAGAGTTGGACAATTGAGTTAGAATGAGAACATAACATTCCCTGTACATTTTACAAATATGGCATGGTCTGAACAAATTCTGAGAGCAGGCATACACCAGCCTGTTATATGTATTCTAGATGCAGGAAAGAGAAGGTATTAAAAGTTTCAAGGGAAAAAAATTCCATCACAGCTAATACTGACTTTATTGGGAATCATACAAGGAAACAGTGTATGAACAGACTGTGTTCTAGATATGTGAAAAAAAACCAATCATAGTTCATGGGGAGGTCAGAAAACATAGCTCAGCACAGCTTCTTTGTATGATTTCAAAAACAGCACCTACTCTTACCACAGTGTTAAAAATAGCGGTCCTGTAAAACATTTTACCAAAGAAACTAATAAAGTAATTATGAAATCTAACACAAAACTGTACAATGTCACATCCACCTGACTTCATAAAAATGATGTAAATAGTAGTACAGAAATGCCTTCAATAGCTAAGAACTCAGGTTCTTAGCTTAGCAGGGTCACACCATGATTAGTAAAGGTTTTATGAAACCTCATCATGAATGGCAAATATGACAGAAGTGAATTCACAGTCCTCCAGGGAGGGTGAGGAGGTGAGTGCTGTGGAGGCTTTACCTCTAGAATCTCAATTCTTCTTTCCTTCTCCGCCAGCTGCTTTCTAAGTAACATTATTTCTGCTGATGCTGGATTTAATTTGGGATCTAAAGTTTTTATTACCTGTATAAAGAGAAAAGTCATGTCCACTTTGTCTTCAAAAGCATCAAAAATGTAAGAATATGTTTTATAAAATTTATAACATAGATTATCCATGAAGTCACTAGGAGCTTATTTACAACTTAAAGAACAAAAAAAATGGGAAAACACCACAAAAACAAATGCCTCTTGTCTATGTATTCAATGGCAGCTACTTAGCCTTTTTGTTATTTAAACTTTGAGTACTGAAGTTTATTTGTTTAGCTTTTTAAAGGTAATTTAGCATTTTTATTTGGGGAGATGACCTGGTCATGACTCCATACTCTGCTCAGAAGCCTTGTGCTCTCTGTCTCATTCTAAACAAAAGGTAGCCCTGAAGGGCTTCCACTGCCTTCTTGCCCTCATCTCTAGGCGTCTGTCTACATGTACATATGTGTACCATGTGTTTGCTCTGTACCTACAAAGACCAGAAACGGTCATCTAATTCCCTAGAACTGGAGTTACAGGTGGTTGTGCACCATCAAGTGGGTGGTAGAAATCAAACCTGGGTCCTGCATGCTTATCAAATCTACTTGCTTTTTATTTCTGAAACATAGCTTTGTTGCATCTTTATGTCCTTCAAGATGATCACTGTGGACACATGGGAGCTCTCCACCGAGTTTGCTGTTTCCAGGCCTGACCTACTGAATATTTTCTCTGCAGTCTATATTGTCTCTTCTCACCTACTAGTTAGACAATGTTAAGTAAACTTGGGCTCCTGTGTCATGACCTGAGTGATCGCACTTGAGAGCCCCTCTCATGTATGACTAGATACACTACAATTAGGAAGGAAACATTCATCATGTGAAACCTTAAGATTCAGGGTTCAACTTTCACTACAGCTTGTATTGACATCTTAACCAGTAAATATATGGGATCTAAATATTAAGACAAATAAATATACTACTGTTGTAGAATATTACTTTTTTTTTAAGGCGTGTTACTTTTGTTTATGTTGTATTTGTTTAACTCTGTGAAGCTCTGTTACTTTGCCTGTTTAAAACACCTGATGATCTAATAAAGAACTGAATGGCCAATAGCAAGGCAGAAGAAAGGATAGGCAAGACGAGCAGGCAGAGAGAATAGATAGAAGGAGAAATCTGGGAGGAGAAAAAAAAGAAAGGAGCTACAGAAGGAGGAGGATGGGAAAAGCCCAGAGGCAGAGTGTAGTAGGGATAACATAAGTTAAGGAAAGCTGGTAAGCAACAAGCCAAGCTAAGGCTGGGTGTTTAAAATTAATAGCCTCTGTGTGTGATTTATTTGAATGCTGGGTGGTGGGCTCCTCAAAAGAAATAACAACAACAACATTTTGGTGCCCAACTTGGGGCTTGAATTTCCTTAGTGCCTGAGAAACCTTAAAAAAAAAAAAAAGATACTGCTCCTTTAAGAGTTTCTGTTTGCTGGTGAGCATTGAGCAGTTAGTATGTTAAGGAGTAACAAAAACTAAGTAAAAACTCCTGCCATAGTGAAAGCATTGGCATTCTAGAGCTCTAGGAAGGTTGAATCAGTTCCTGGTCACAAACCTCCAACCTGACAAGAGTTTCATGTTTGGTTTTCACAACCCAAGAAGTGGGCAGAGCCAGTTGTGTGGAGGATCCAGGTGCAGGTTAGCAGTTTAAAGGTTTGTTCATGAGGTCAAAAAGGCTAAAGATATGCAATAAAGGAGGTCCAGACAGAAAAACCTCTAAAGTGGTAACAGTGTGTTTAAACAATGTGAGTAGGCTTAAGAAAAGAAAAACAGAGTCATAGAAAGAAATGTATAGTTAAAAATTAATAATGAAGTCTTGAAAGAGACAGTGAAAGTAATATAAAAGAAAAAAAGCCATATAAGATGGGAAATACACAGGGAGTCTGGATCCTGTATGTTATTGTGTTGATTTTGAATTTTTTTTTTTTTGATTGTTGAAAAGCAAAGGACAGCTGCAAAGAAACCTGGAATTGAAAGAGGGACTGTTGAAATAAATCAACCAATATACTTTAGGACTCCTTAACTTTTAAAAAGTCAAAAAAATATATTTGTTGAATAAAAATAAAAAATGCTTCAGAATTTTGTTCCCACAGGAGATGAGAGGCTGTGGATTCCTTCAGGGTTAATATGGATCAAGTTTGATGAGGCGAGACTTCTTGAATCTTTACAGGTGATATCAGCAAAGGTTACTGCTGGTTTTCCCAGGATTTGGCCATTATCTCAAATTTTCTCCCTGGGACCTTAAAGATGCTTCTTCCTCCACAAACAGCTGGAAGCAGTATGGAGAAAACTACGCCAACATTTCCAAGAGAATGGGATGTGGGTGGTTTTTGGTTATTTGGTGGGTTATGGATGTTTGTTATCATTTAGGGGAATATAGAATATTGATACGAATTTAAAGTTATTTTCGTTACACTGTATATATGGTTCTAATCTAATTATTTAAAGGATTTTTGTATGCTGATAAAAATTTAAGGTTATTTTTGTTACAACATATTGCATGTATGTTTCTATTTTTGTTTGAGGTATTATACCTATGCAGTTTGTTTAAAAATGTAAGGTAAAAATTCTAGTTTTTGAAAGCTGTTATTATAAACTATGTACGATAATCAGGAAACAGAGGTTAGTGGTTAGTCTTTATAACAATCCAATTTGTAAATATGTTAGGTATGCTTCGAGATCATATAGATATATATTTTAGATAGATAGTCTTCACACCATTCAAAGACCTACAGAATATGGCATTTAAAATGTTAACTTAGGGCTTTTCATGACAGTGAGACATATCTGCTCTTGGCAGCACTAATTTTCTTCAGAGATGATGGTCACTGAAGAAACTCCTTATGGAGTTTGCTTTCACTGTGGCAAGGTTAGCCAATGGGCAAAGAAACTGCTCTTGCCTTTGACTGCTGATAATATGTTGTATAAACTGGACATGCAGGACCCACAGAAAAGTGACTGCTGAGCTTTGCCAAAATAAGGCAGGATGGTCCTTCAGGGTTGCTGCTTCACAGAAGAAACTGCCACACATTCTGCAGGACACAGAGGAAAGTGACTGACAAATTTTGCCAATATAGGTGAGACAGTCTTTCAAATCTCCTGCCTCACTGAAAAGTCTACCAGCTACTATGGGCCTGTAGGCTAAAGATGGATGTACTAACGTTGCAGAGAAACTTTGGATGACTGTCCAGGAAGCCAAATGTCTCTGCTGTTAGATAATATTACATCCTTCTGGGTCTTTGATGGAGTTGAAGACTAGATAATTATAGTTGCAGTCTTCCTTATTTATGATAGAAAGTAAATTATGTATAAACCTTTGGAGTTACTAAGATGGATGGATGGTAGAGTTCTTTTTCTGAATTTGCTAATTGTAAATGGACTGAATAATGTAAATTAATTCTTATTTGATAACTTTTTTATGTAGTTGTACTATATTAAAGTTAAAACCTTTTTATTTAGACAAAAAGGAGGAAATGTTGTAGAATATTACTGTAAGGTGTGTTACTTTTGTTTATATTGCATTTATTTAACTCTATGAAGCTGTGTTACTTTGCCTATCTAAAACACCTGATGGTCTAATAAAGAACTGAATGGCCAATAGCAAGGCAGGATAAAGGATAGGCAGGGGTATCAGGAAGAGAGAATAAATGGAGAAATTTTGGAGAAAAGAAGGAGTCAGAGAAGGAAGAGGATTCCAGGGGCCAGCCACCCAGCTACACAGCAAGCCACAGAGTAAGAGAATGGGAAAAGCCCAGAGGCAAAAGGTAGCAGGGATAATATAAGTTAAGGAAAGGTGGCTATCAACAAGTCAAGCTAAAGCCGGGTATTTGTAAGTAATAATGTGTGTGATTTATTTGGAAGCTGGGTGGAGAGGTCCCCCACAAAAAAACGACACCAACAACATACTACTATTAGTTTAAAGTTGTACCTCCTTAAAATTCCTTAATTTACTAAATAGAAAAGAATGTATTAATATTCTGAAAGAATATTTATATGTGGTATTCATGAAAGTAAGACTATGAAAACAATATTTCACAGATATTTGAGCTAAACTATACAATAAGGAAAAGTAAGAATTTAGTCTGATGAACATCAGGATAGATTTTAAGTCTCCAAAGTGTAAAATAAGGCTAATTTGGTACATTCCAAGAGACTGTCTCCATAAAAAGGTAAACAATTTCATTTATTTTGCTAACACTCTAGTAAATTTTATTCTCAGTGAACATGCTAAGACCTTAGCACATAAGTCTAAGTTTGTTGTTCTAAAAGTAAAAGACTTTATATCATAGTAATCACTTTCTTTCCCTAAGGTCATATTTATCTGACACTAAGTCAGACTGAGTATGCAAGACTCACATAGAAGATGGCAGAAACCTGACAGGCAAGGCAAGGCAAGGCAGAGATGAACAAAGTGACTAGGTTCAGACACAGATCTGCAGTACAGTCAGAACTAGGGATGACTAGAAGATGGGATACAAGGAATCAGCTGAGCAGGTGGGTCACTCACATTTCTGGCTTTCTCTAAGTACATTTTATATCTCTCCTCCATTGCTTTCATGTCTTCATCCTTCTTCTGAAGAGCAGCTTCAAGCTCACTGATCTTTTGGACTATTTGTGAAAAAAAATTAAACCTATTATCACATATTCAAAACACTTGATCCTCACACAAAAACTGTATTTATCAAACTCAGTTTCCAATGACCACTAAGAGAGCTTCCAAGAAAAAGCCTCTAATTTCTTCTTAGTAATTTATTCTTATCTAAAACTTCTGAACTACAAGTAATATATCCTCAATCACTGTCTATAATCTAAATGTTTCTACCTTTCTAACAAACATTAAGAATGTGAAATATACTGTTCAATGTAATCACAACCACAAGGAAAGAAAATAAGACATTGTTTTGAAGTTCATTTTAACCCATCTTGAAATTATTTTACTTAGATTCTACAGTATTAACTTGACTAGAATTTACAATGTTTGATACTCCTTTATATCAATCAGTTCTTCTTATTAAAATTGTTTTTTGCTTTAAAATTATATATACAAATGAGCATTAAAATTAGCATTAAAAAATAGCATGGTTCTTATGCAATGTGCACACTACACACTGTGTAAAGATGGATCTATTTTCTTATCTGCTTCACTAGAAGGGCAGATCCTGAGCAGTGTGTCCAGATTTTACACAAACTTACCGTTCTGACTTATATCTGGCTGAAGGTCTTCAATGAGCTCCTGTTTCTTCTGTAATTCTTCATGGACTTCTGTTAGTTTTTCCCTAAGTAGCGGAGAGAGCATGGAGCTTGGTGTCAAACAGACCTAAGAATGAAAACTGGTCTTTGCCACAATAAAATTTGGACTTTGGGCAAGAATCAATCTAATCTTTAGTTTCCACAGGTAATGTGGGAATCTATTTACCTAACTACAGGGTCTGCTTAGTAGATGTTAATGCACCTGACATGGTACATTCCAAAGCCTTGCATTTTTCCTAAGCACCTACACTTACTACACAACTGAAAGGAAATGCTTTATAGAGTTAGAAGCCACAACATCAAATTTGTTGGCTAATAAATGTCTGCTTAGTTAAATCTGTCAGATGATGTTTGCTGTTTAAAAATGTAGGAGTTGGGCTGGCTGCCAAGCATGAGCAGATGAACATGTTTTCTCTTGTTCTTGGTAGCAGTGGTGAGTAGTCTGGGCCTGTGCTTTCATTCACCAAGTCAGAAAAGGACATTTTCCAGAAGCTTCTACAACCCTTCCCCTTTGAAATGAAACATCAGTTTTACTTACATATGAGCTTCCAACTTCTGCTTTAGTTTGCTGGACTATAAAATTAAAAATAGTTGCTGTTAAGATGACTCACTTGGGAAGGGTAAATTTCCCAAACATCTAAATCTCCTCACCTCTTTTAAAGGAATATTATGTAAAAATAGACTTCAAAACATGTACTTGTAATAGCACAGTTTCTAATACCTAAAATTTTAGGTATATTTTCTACATCAAAAGGAGATAAGAATGGGAAATGAAGCAATGAACAGTAACAAAAAAAAGTCTGCTTATTTTTGAACATAATAAAAATTAAACTTGAACTTGAAGAAAAATAGCAAATCCAAGCTGAATGTGATATATTGAGGAGTATCAAACATTTCAGTATCTAATTAACAACTATTGAAAAATACAGATTTTAATATTTATCTTATAAAACTATCATTGTAAATGAAAGCACTTTAATATCAACATTAAAATGAGGCAACTGGATTTTTGTCAAAAACAAGTTTAAAATATCAAGTTTCCTCTAAGTAGTACTTTTAACCATAACAGCAGTTCCGCATCAATTAGGTACCTGTAAAACTCTGATAACGTGGACATCAATACATTAAAAACAAAAGGTGTAGGAATTAACAATCTTCAAAACACTGCAACCCAAAATGTTGTCCCCCAAATAGGTGCCGTTTTAAAAGTATTCCCAAAGTGGTTTAGTGATATCTGTATTAGAGAGGATACAATACCGTATATATGCACATATGAGATGCCGCCATGCATGAGATGACTTCTATGTTCCAAGCCCCCAGGGAAAAAAGAGAAAACCATATAAAGTATACAAAAGACAGAAGGGAAATTCACCCCTTTCAACCTGCCTTTCCACCTCTCCTTACTTTACAGCTTCCTCCCCCACCAGTATTTTCTATCAACTGGTATTTGCTAACACATCCAGATCTACCTTTTCTTTTAATCAACTACATCTCTCTCAATTCTTTTCTTCCCCACATATAGAAGTAAAGTATGGGAAAACTGCTAGGTATGTCAAAAATTCAGATTAAATCTATCTCTTTTCAAGTCTTCCCATCTCAGCCCACACTGTCTAAAATGTTTTGAGATGAAAGTAGGGGAAGCATTAGGGGTGATGTCTTCAAAACTGTGTCAATGTCCTTCACACTCGTCATGATTTCTTCAATGATCTGTCAGTTGAAACTACTTGTTTCCTATTAGAAAGCTTTTTCAATTCTGAGTGCTGATTATTCTCATTTTGCTTTTTCTTCAGGACAAGCTTGACAAAATCCCAGTAGATCTGTTAGGCCTCAAAGCATCACTGTCTGAGCCAAGGCTTAGAGAACTTAAGTATAGGTGCCAAGCAGGACAGATAGAAATCACCTTACGATAAATGTGAGCAATCTAAAAGACTTCAAGTTGGCAAAAATCACTGCATCTGTTATGCAGATATATACGGTATTTGAAGGTACCGTTAACGAAAAGGGTACCATTTCAAATGCAGAGAAGTAGGTAGTGGAAACTATTAGAGAATACACATAGAGCAAGTTAAGGACTCTGTTACTTACACTTTCGCCTTCAGTCTTGGAGCCCTGTTCTTGTAACGATTTCTGGAGGTCCTCAATTTGCTGCTGCAATTCTCCAATGCGCTCCTTGCTCAATCTATTGTGACATGAGTTGGTATTTATCTACTCATATTTAAAGTTAAAGCAGTTAGGGGTCTATAAAAGTGCATTCATGCAACTTAATACAAGTGCTAGCATAAATAAGTACAAGGCAATTATCTGTGAAAAGCACAATGGGGAGAACAGGATGTCACTTCTGCGGAAATAACTTAAACAGAACTTTTTCTCTCTTAAAGCATATACGTGCAATACTGAACGTAATCACATGTCTATCATTCTTTATCAGCTCACCAAAAGCTGAAACCTAGTATTTCTAGGGTTAGCAAGATAGTAATAGTCAAGTCTCTTCAGAAAGGTCAAATATACCCTATTTTACTCGCAGAAATCAAGGTTCAAGTGTTTGAAACCCCAGTGGTCTCTTGACGATCTGGTAAAAGCTGGATAAACAAATCCAGCTGCACCCATCTCTACACTGAGTATCTCCTTAATGAGGTAAGTTAGAAGACACTCAGCAGTCAGGTCTGCAGATGCTTTCAATGTGGAATCCAGAGCTTAGAAGCTTTCTAACTTCACTAAGTTTCTGACGCTCTCCATCTCCACCTCCTTATCCATAAAAAAGGTGACCACAGTCACCAATTCATAGTGAGGATTTACTGAACTTGTCCGCAAAAGTGCTTGTAAGAAACTATTATTTATGAGAGTAGAGAGATAGCTCAGCATAGGATACTTGCTTGCCTGTCATGTAGGAAGCCCTGGTTTCAGTTTCCAACAGTGAAAAAATAAGATTGAAGCATAGAAGGAAGGGCATTATGAAGATTGTGACAGGAAAGTCATAGAAGTCAGATATAAGTATTGTTTAGGATGATAAGAAGTTTAAGTGGAACCAGGAAAGCACACCATTTGCTGCAAACACATTAACCAGCTTCTTCCTGTGTCTATAGCTGAATAGTCTGAATTTAAGTAATTTGACAAGAAACAGTGAGTTAAGCAAGTGGAATTCTAATTGACCACACAAAAAGGCCCATGTTTAAATACCACATCATTTCCATTTTCATGTAAGTATTACTCTATGACCAAGATTGTATTTTTAAAATATAGATAAATTTTTAAAAAATTTTAGCTCACCAATATAAATCTCAGTAAAACATTTTACTCTATTTAAAAAGGTAACTTTTTGTTTGTTTGTTTGTTTTTTTTCGAGACAGGGTTTCTCTGTGTAGCTTTGCGCCTTTCCTGGGACTCACTTGGTAGCCTAGGCTGGCCTCGAACTCACAGAGATCCTCCTGGCTCTGCCTCCCGAGTGCTGGGATTAAAGGCGTGCGCCACCAACGCCCGGCTAAAAAGGTAACTTTTGATCTGTTAGGTATTACTTCATATAATATTACTGAAATAAAAAAACTTGTGTTTAAGAATTTTAAAAACTTGACTATAGAATCTGTGTCTTATCTACACACCAACTGTAGTAGCCGCTAAACCATTATTTACCATTTGTTTTCTTTCAGTTGTGAGGATATCTAGTGAACATCAAGAATAAGTATCCTGGCTAGCTAAGTCTATTAAAACAAACACATTATTCTATATTTTATGATAATATCACTGAACTAAATCCTTTGAATTCTTCACAGAGTAAGGACTACAGTGGTGAGAAACACCTGCTTGGCAATACCATCTATTCAGGCCATAGTGCTGTTTCCTACTTCTAGGTAACTGAGTCACTTGACTTCTAATGGCAACAGTCACCTTTGTTCAGTTTCCAACTCGTTCATCTTGCGGTGCTTCTGCTCCAGCTGCTCCTGCAGCTGCTCGATGCGTTCATTCTCCGTCCCTTCCTGCTGCAGTCGAAGCATTTTGTTTTCATGCTGAAGTCGAATGAACACCTCTCTAATGTCGAAAAGCATTTTTTTTAATTTTTAAAATAAAGTTTACAATATATTTTCAAGTTGTTGCTACATTTATAATACTTAGTGTGTATAAGTATGTGTATGTGTTTGTGTACACATGTTCCATGGTATTCATGTAAAGGTCAGAGGGCAATTTGTGGAGTCAGTTCACTCCTTCACCACGTGGATCCAGGGATAGAATGCAGGTATGTAGGTAGCTAGGGTTGGCAGAAAGTACCTTAACCCACTGAGCAATCTCACTGGAACCACCATATTATTTTAAGGGAATTCCTATCTACTCAATAGTTCTAATTTTAAAATAAGATAAAAATTCCTGAAAGTTTTAAAGAAACGCTGTATGCCTTGCAAGGTCACACCTCAAAAATTAAAGGTAACAGTATATGATCATGAGCAACACCATTAAACAATTATGCAAATCCCTAGATAATACGACTTCACTTTTAAATTTTAGCAACTTCAGGAAAAGTATATTCTTAGGATGTATATGATAAAACACAAGCAAATGTAAGAAAACAGTTTACCTAAAAATCTTAATACATTTTTATGATCATTAGTCTCACTATACATATTAAGAAAAACTTTTGTGTATATGTATCACATTGTCACTATCATTTATCAGTTGAAGGATATTTTGTTGTTTTCATTTCTTTGCCATTGTGATGTTGAGTCTACTGGGCATATGCCAAGGAGTGATTTATTTTTAACTTTATGAGATTATTTGGTTGTAAAGAAAAATGGAATCATGAAATCAGCAGGTAAAGAGTTGAAAGAAGAAAATATTTGGAGGCGACCCAGATCCAGAAATATAAATGCTCCATTTCTCTTTTTTGTCCTTCCAGCTCTGAATGTCCAGGAGTTGAGTATCTACCTGGAGCAACCACAGAACCCTGAAAAGTCTCTAGAGATGGAAAGTGTGAATAATGGGGGCTATGAAGTAGTAAATGGGAAAAAATGGGGAGGAAAGTAAGTTGAGAGGGTTCAAATAGTGCAGTCCCAAGGGGAGTGCTAAACAGAAAGGATGTTTTTGGGTGGGAGAATCATTTATGTTCATCTAAAGTTATGTATAACTAGTTGCAGAGGTATGTATTTTTTTTAAATGAAGTTATGCCACTTACTGTGATTATGCTTTCCCCAAGAACCAAAGAGCAAGAAAACCCCAGTGTAGGTATAAGAAACTCCTTTCTAGTTGTTGGTTAGAGGCATCTAAGAGACTCCTAAAACAATATAGGCTGTTGCTGTTGCACTTGGTTGCCTCTCAGAGGCTGAAGCTAAGTCCCTGTTGTGGAAGACACCAGGCACTTATGACTTAAGAAGAATCCAGCAGAATCTGACCTGGAAGTCTCCTCTATGAGGAGTAGATTTTACAGTACTTGAAGATGCAAAGAAAGCTGTCAAGGAAGAAAAGTAATCAGTAGTCCTACCCAGCTATGGTGCTTACAGACCACAATGACCAGCATGACAAGACAACCAAAAGATACAATATTGGCACTTACAACTTGGTAACTGGACTTGAGGCCTACTCAATAGAATCTACTAGTGCTGCTACTTCCCCAAATCAGTATATAATCTTTAACTGCATTCTTTTTTTTTTTTTTTTTTTCTTTTTTAGACAGGGTCTCACTATGTAGCGCTGACTGGCCTAGAACTCAAGAGATCTGCCTGCCTCTGCCTCAAAGCACTGGGATTAAAAGCATGTGTCACTATGTTCAGCTTTAAAATGTATTTTTAATACTTATCCTTATACCCACAGATAAGTGTACCTCTTTCCCCTCAGCCAAGAAACTTCTTTTTGCTGCTGCAGGAGACCATTACAGGAATCCAGAACTGGTCAAAATGCTAAGAACAACTGACTGTTGGGTGCTCAGCACCGACTACTCATACATCTACAACACAATCCTAAATCTAAGCCCCTGGAACATGGCAGAAAAGGGGGTGGGAAGATTGCAAGAGACAGAGGACTGTGGTGATATATCGTGTTCCCCAAAATATTGCGCACCCTAATAAACTTATCTGGAGTCAGAGAACAGAACAGCCACTAGATACAGAGGCTAGAAAATGGTGGCACTCACGCCTTTAATTCTAGCATTCCAGAGGCAGAAATCCGTCTGGATCTCTGTGAGTTCAAGGCCACATTGGAAACAGCCAGGCATGGTGACACACGCCTTTAATCCCAGAAAGTGAGCCTTTAATCCCAGGAAGTGAGGGCAGAAAGCAGAAAGGTATATAAGGCATGAAAACCAGGAACTAGGCTGGTTAAGCTTTTAGGCTTTTGAGCAGCACAGTTCAGCTGAGATCCATTTGAATGAGGACTCAGAAGCTTCCAGTCTGAGCAAAAAGAAGCAGCTGAGGAATTGGCAAGGTGAGATGGCTGTGGCTTGTTCTGCTTCTCTGATCTTCCAGCATTCACCTCAATACCGGCTCCAGGTTTGATTTTATTAATAAGACTCTTTAAGATTCATGCTACAGAGGATCAAGATACATCTGTTGAGAAATTTATCTTTTATATATGACAGGGAAACTGCATGCATGAGATCTCAACTACACAGCTGCCTAAAGAAGACCTGAGCCATGACAGCATCAGCTGGATGGGGAAATCTCACAAGATGTAGATGATACAGGCAAATAAAGGCTGCTGAGAGAGAATCAGTCTTCTCCAGGAATGAACCCCTAATTGGTTATCCAATCCCAAATGGTCAGGCCCCAAAACACATATATATCAGCGACACTAAATGGACTCAGCAGGTAAGATTTATTTGGTTGTTTAATATATATGTAACAATGATAACTAAAGAGAGGTAATGCGTGAGGAGGGTACACAAAGGGGCTAGAGACAGAGAATGGTGTAAATACAGTACACATATGATATTTTAAAATGTTCTTAAAAATTATTAATGGTTTATTTAAAGGTCTTAAGGTATTTTTCATATTGAGATTCAAGGCAATTTTCATTCTGATATTAAATAGGAAATTTACAATTTCTCCCTTTTCCAAATCTCATACTCCCAACGCAACTACTTTCAACAAATTCAAATTTTGTTTTAAATGGCCAAAGCATCACTCTAAAAATTAAGCTCTATAGCCATTTAAAAACTGATTTTAGCATAATGATTAACTCAACAGCAAAGAAAATGACTCTCATTTTATATAACTACTCAGAAGTTTGTTAATGATATTGCTTTTTGTCTTCTTATAATTTTATAACTTGAAATGAGTTGCTTAACTTCTAAAGTAAAGTAACTTTTGTTATATGATTTTTAGGCAGTAAGCTTCTTCTTTAATAACAAAGCAGATGACCTTACTACTGGATATATAGGTCATGTGGTTGTAATGACAGATGGTTCTAAAATCAGATAATAATGGTGATGGTCACATTGTGACCGTGACAACTCTATGAGTATAGTGAAAAATATCAACCTATTATTTTAAGTGAATGAATTATATCTTAATGAAACTAAACAAAGGATAATCTGAGTTTTAATAAATAAAATCTGACTTGTGCCAAAGATTAATAATATTTTACAACTAGATAGGTAAAATGCCTAGAAGTAAATCACCATAAACAACTAGGATAAAAGACAGACTAAGGGGGAATGTCTACATTTGTATTTTGTTTAATTTTACCATTGTTACGGACAATTCTTCTATTTTATTTTACTCACATGGATATGAATGTCATATATTAAGAGTTTCCAGAGTTAAAAAAAATAGAAAAATTATTTCAATACAATACAGGCCTCATCATAAACATTAGACTGTTACTCTGCCAGTTCGTAAAATTTTACTTTTGACAATTTTTTAAATTGCTGGAGTAAAAACAATTAAGAAAGTTTTCAGCTCTATCATAATAATAAACTTATTAAATAATAATTTTTTTTTTTTTTTTAAAGTTTTTCAAGACAGGGTCTCTCTATGTAGCTTTGCGCCTTTCCTAGAACTCACTCGGTAGTCCAGGCTGGCCTCGAACTCACAAAGATCCACCTGGCTCTGCCTCCCGAGTGCTGGGATTAAAGGCGTGCGCCACCACCGCCCGGCCTTAATAAAATTTTTTAATTAAAGTACATGAAAAAAGATAGGCTAAAACCAGCTGGCAATTACTATTAGGTACAGGTTATCAGTCAGTACAAATTTACCTGTATTCCACTGGCATGATCTCAGCAGCAAGGTTCTCATAACTTTTTGTAGTAGATGCATCTAAGCAACAGAAATCAATTAGTTGTCATCAGTATTTCAATCATTAGAAAAACAAACTTACATCTGCCCAACTCACCGGCTTGATTTAGGTGATCTTGCTGTGCCTGTGAGCACCGTAGCTCCTCATTCGTCTCTTTCAGAGTGTCACGCTGTTCTATCAGTCTCTAAAAAAGAATTGTTCTATCAGCAGTTATAACCCCCACAACAATGAGTAGACAGCAACTGTGTGTGTGCACAAATGTGCATGTGTGTGTGCAAGCATGCACGCCTTCCACACATGGGGTCCAGGGATCAAATTCAGGTTGTCAGTTTTGACACCAGGAACTTTTATCTACTTAGCCACCTAGCCTGCCCAGAATTCATTTTCTGATTTGAAAACTTGACTGAAAAGCTGTAATGATCATGACTGACAGAGGGGTACTAATACAGGGGCTAGACAGACAGTCAATGTAAGAGAGCCAAAAGGCAAGATCTATGCTCTTACATTTCTGGTCAAGTATGTATTTATTTTTAATTAGTAGGCTCTTTTTTGGGTAGTTTTAGATTAATTAGAAAAATCAATAGGACACCCCAAGTTTCTATGCATTCCCTCATCTCTCATCTCTCTTCCACTACCAGTTTCTGTATTTCTAACACCTTGCACTGTTGTGACCAATGTGCCCGTGTGAGTACACTACTGTTAATGCGTTCCAATGTGTAGGCTTTGCCCTTTCTGTTACACATCCTATGCCATGTATGCACCATAACATGATGCCATGTATGCACCATAACAGAATCATGATCTTCTGGCTTGTATAACTAGAGTGACAAGACAGTTTCAATGAAGAAAGAACAGTCTTTTAAACACATGAGGCCGGGACAGCAGACAGCAGCCTACAAGTGAATAAGTTGGATACTACTTCACATCATGTACAAAATGGAACACAGACTACATATAAGAGCCAGACTCTAAAACCTTGCAAAAGAACACAAAGAAATAAATCAAAACTAAGAAAAACAGACAACTGTGACTTAAAGCAAACAGGAAACTTTTGCTGAAAATAAGACTACTGTGAACGTGAGAAGATAACACACAGAATCAGAGAAAATATTCAAGAATTAGTTATCTAAGAAAGGATTTGCATCCAGAATATATATAAAAAAAATCCTCACACTAAAAAAGCAAATAATTGAAGTGAAACATGGAAAGGATCTTAAGAGCCATAAAGTACACATACTTGCTCAATGACCTTAGTTATTACAGAAATGCATTCACTAGGACAGCTAAAATAAACCACAATGTCAGGAAAGTGTTGGCAAAGACACAGAAAAGAGATTAAATATACTTATGATAAGGCACTATGTTACCTTTCTTAGAATGCACTCCAGAGGAATTAAAAAAAACTCACATAAAAATGTGTGAATAAACCAGCAACAATATTCATAATAGCCCAAAGTGTGATGAGTCCCAATGCCCACACACTGACGACTAGACAAATGAAGCATGCTGTATCAACACAATGGGCATCATTTACCAAGACAGTATACCATATGAAGCTTGAGCGAAAATATGGGTGACCTTGAACAAGATAATCGCAAAACCTAGTCATGTCACTGCATGCTTCAGACAGGCCAGCAAAATGCAGAGACAGCAAGTCCATAAACAGTTGCTGAGAATGATGGAAAGGAGACCAGACTGTATGCTACCTGCTAATGTAAAGAATTTCTTTTTGGAAGTACAGTATTCTCAAACTTGATTTACAGTAATGATGGCTCAATTCTATGGATACATATTAAAAGCCTTGTGTGATGGTTTTAATTTTCAACTCCACTGAACTGAAAAATGCCTAGAATATCAGCAAAGCACAGCTATGAGGTTGGCAGGGTGGCACTTCAGAGATGATTGGATCATGAGGACTCTAAACTGATGAATGGATTAATTCCTAGTGGATTCACAAGATGACAGTATTACATGGTAAAGAATCAAAACTGGACTTAGTGGGAGGAAACAGACGTCTTTGGGCCATGTTCTTGGGGACCCCCTGTATTCCTCTCTCTGCCCATCATCTACCATGAGCTAACAGTCTCTTCTTCCAAAGTATCACTGCTTCTATGGTGTTTCCCCCTACTACAGGCCTGCCAACAGAACAGGCCATTATGAATAAAGCTTCAGTAACTGATAAGCTAATATCATCTTTCCTGTCATACATAAATGCCAGACATTCTGTCGTAGCAATATGATTGCTAAATGACACCCATGGAACAGTATACTTTACAGAAATGGACATAGTATGTTCATAGATACTAATAAAGCTGTTGATGGTCCTTGCTTTAAGGTGAGAGGATGAAAATCTAGACTATGCATTCTGTTATGTGTTGTCTTCAATTTCTATCATCAATGTTTTCTAACTTTCATGCAGATATCTTTCTGTATGCTGTGAATATGTGAATATGTGTTGCTCTGATTGGTTGATAAAGATGCATTGGCCTATGGCAAGGCAGCTTAGAAGTAGGCAGAAATCCAAGCAGATAGACAGGAAGAAAAAGGAGAGGTGGAGAGACGCCAGCCTGCCACCAAACGAACATGCCAGCAGACCGGTAAGCCACGGAACATGTGGCAAAACATATGAATAGATGAATAGAAATGTGCTGTGGGATGGTCTGTATGTCAAATGCTCTGATAGGTCAATAAATAAAACACTGATTGGCCAGTGGCCAGGCAGGAAGTATAGGTAGGACTAACAAGAGAGGAGAATTGAGAGAACAGGAAGGTGGGAGGAGATACTGTCAGCCGCCACCATGACAAGCAGCATGTGAAGATGCCGGTAGGCCACAAGCCACGTGGCAAGGTATAGATTTATAGAAATGGATTAATTTAAGATATAAGAACAGTTAGCAAGAAGCCGGCCACGGCCATACAGTTTATAAGCAATATAAGTCTCTGTGTTTACTTGGTTGTGTCTGAGCGGCTATGGGACTGGCGGGTGACAGATTTGTCCTGACTGTGGGCCAGGCAGGAAAACTCTAGATACAGAAATGGGTTAATTTAAGTTTTAAGAGCTAGCCAGCAAGAGGCCTGCCATAGACTATACAGTCTGTATATAAGCCTCTCTGTGTTTACTAGGGTTTGAGCAGCTGCAGGACCAGACAGGACACAGGAAAACTTCCAGCTACAAAGAAATGTATTTATTTTGTAGCTATCGTCACTGTCACTTTTTTCATGATTTCTTTGCAGTAATCTCACTATTGGTGCATAAAACACCTACCAAGTTTGTGTGTTGATTTTGTCCTACAGCTTTACTAAATTTACCAATTCTAATTCTTCTTTAGTACTCTATATAAGAATCATATAATATTTCTAAAATGTCTAAACCACCCCAAATTATAAAGATTCAGTGCAGTCACCATGGAAGAATTGATAATAACATTTTCACAAAAGAATGACTGGGGAAAAGCTTTAATGCCTATGAAAGCACAAGAGATCATGAATAGTCATGGCAATCCTGAACCAAGCAAACAATGGGAGCATCACAGAACTTGATATCAAAATGTACTGCACAGAGCAGCATCCAGAACCAGAGTACTGGCAAAAAATAGACGAACTGACTGATGAAACAGAACACGAATACCATAAATAAATCCAGGCCTTTATAGTCCAATGATCCTCCATGAAAAGGACAAAAACTTAATATACCGGAGAAAAGAATGCCTTTTCAATTACTGTTGCTCCCCCCCACCAAAAAAAAAAAAAAATCAAGCCATATCTCTCATTGTGTATTGATATAGCAACTAAAAATGGACCAAAGACTTAAACATAAGGTATTAAACTAGGAAATCACTAGGAAAAAAATATGTTTAGGATTCAGGTTAGTGGTTAGGGATTAGGATTAGGGCAATTCAAAGCTACAAAAAAAAGATTTTTTTTAATCACACATTTATGATCACCTCTTTTTCCTTGAGTAAAGCTTCATGTTTTTCTTCAAGCCGTTTCATCTCAAATGCTAGTGTATCTGCCCTTTTAGACTCAGAGGAAAGCTTAGTGTGAAGGTCCTGAACCTTTGGGCAGGAAAAAAAAAAGGAAAGGAAAATAGTTCATGAGACTTATCAACTTTCAGGGTTGAATAAATGAACAAGGTGAATTGGAAAAAGATATTTTAATTCTAAGTTATTTGGAAAAACAGAGCATCAAAAAAAAGAATTACAAAAAACTCAACAAATTAAAATTAAAATAAGTCAAAGTATTTAAAAGTAGGTTTTATTTTAATAATTTTCAAGGTTGTTTGGTAAATGGCACAACAGAGTATTTGAAGGTAGAGCTACCTTCTCTATCATTGCCTAGGCATTTGTCCAATTACCCAAACACTGACAAACAATAAAGGCTCAACAGGAAAAACTGAAGAGCTCAGAAGGCAGTACAAAGGTGAAGGATGTAGGTTAGTAAGATTCCGTAACTGTCCCCTAAATTACAATTGCAGAAAGAAGAAATTCATCAGGAGCACACAACTTACTACACTCGATACTTAACTTCTGTATCACTCTGGAAAATAAAAATGAAATCACAACACTGAACTCTTAATTTCATCAATGAGATATTCAGACATCGCTCACCTGGCGCTTATAGGTCTCTAGCTGTGCACGTGCTGCGTTGGCCTTCTTCAGCTCCTCTTCCAAGCTCACGGTGTTGTGCATATACATCATATTTGTCTCCTGTAAAGATTTCACCTGCTTACGGAGATCATTTAGATCTTGTAGCTTCTGACGATACACTTCCACTGCCGACTCCAGTTTATTTGCTTTGTCTGAGGTAGCCCTGCATTAATAAAATGTGTATGCACACATTTTTTTCTAGCTGCAAAATGAATACTCTAAACAATAACCAAAACATAAGCCTAAATCCATTTCAAGTTCATTATTTTTGTTGTAAAGTCATCAACTATTAAAATTCTTTAGATTTGACAGATTGACAGACTTTTAGCACAATGTATCAAAATGTATGATTTGGTACACATGACTAAGTAATTCTGAGCTGTCTAGTTCCCAGGCAAACCACCTATATTGTTTAGCAAAGTTGTAAGTGTTTGATATGCTTATAAAGTTGATTCAATTGACAAATTTGTCTCTGGCAAAGCACTTTTCTTTAGAACTGCATTTATCTGACCAACTGTGCTAAAGCAAAAATGAACTGAAAAAAATTAAATCACTTCAATAGCACACATAGGTCCAAATTAATAGCTATAATGATTTCTTTTCAAATGGGTATTTAAAACAGAAAAAACAAAAAAAATCACATAAAAATACTAACTTCAGCCCAGTGGCTGAAGGTGCTCCCGAGCAAGCCCACATGAGAGAAGAGAACCAACTCCCACGAGGTGTCCTCGGGCTTCTACAACATGCATGCATACTCCCCAAATCATAGTGGCAGCTAAGCATACATTTTATATCCCACAGACAATCCTACCTGAAAGAAACGCTAGAATTCTTACCTATGCTGAGTTTCCCAAAATGCAGTAATGCATACGAAATCAGTAACATGTACTATTGACAAAATTCTAAGAAAATATTATCATTTTGGGTTTTTGGGTTCTGATGTGAAACTGTCCTAACAAGAACTGAACGTTACATCTTTAAATGCAGGTCTAACTAATGAGCACAGAAGGTGACCAGAAGTCTAAGTAAAAAGTGATCAATCCACAGGGATATTAAGAGTTTTGGTAAGACTGGAAATCACTCAAGTTATCTAAACAATAGCTGAGAAGTGGAATGAGGACCGGACAGGCCGTACCTAAGAACATCTATCTCATCTTTCAGGGCTCTGGTTTCCTCAGCAAGGCTAGTCAGCTCATCGTTTCTGTGCTGAAATTCAATCAGCTGCTTTTCAAGTTCCTCACAGTGAACACGGTAATCATCTTTTGCAGCTTCAAGCCTTAAAAGAAAAGAAATATTTTTAATATAGTTTCCATCCTTTGTCTCCTCATTGAGATTTGAAGTGAATATGACATACTTAAATTCCACCTTCAGAAGAGGGAAAATTAAAGTAACTCTTATCCATTAATATTGAAACACAAATGAAAGGTACATAATGTTATGAGTTTTCACTTTACCTCTTATGTATATCTGGTTCTGACTGAAATTTTAATGGGCAAAGATACAGTAATTTTTTAAATACCTGATATGTAAGGAGGTAAAATATTAATTCTCAACTGACTAAGGACAATCAGTCTGGGACATATTGCTGTGTCAGAAAGTACACAAAAGAAAGATTACATTTAAAGGATACAATGGTTGACTTGGTCAAATCTCAGAGAGCAGAGCATCAAAACGAAGGATGAGAGTGACAAGACAAAGCATCCACTGAGGAAGAATCAGTTAACCAACTCCTGGACTCCATTTTGAATAGGGAAAAGTTATAAAGAAATTGAGACAACTGATTGTATTTGAAAATGTTCTGTGGTTTAGATAGGAACATGGTGTCAATGAACAATCTCCTAATTATCATCATTATGCTATGTTTTGCTGTTTTTAGGAAATACATGCTGAAGCTTAGAGGGGGCTAAAGAATCTGCATTTCTCCAAAAATCTGAATCCCTAACATGAATACTGACTGTGCTAAACAGAGAAAGCTTTAAAAATAATAATAATAATAATAATAATAATAATAATAATAATAATAACAACTATGAAACAGCTGTAAAAGGTATACAGGAAGGAGTTCCTTATATCTTGACAACTTTATTTTGCAAGTTTGAAATGATATGAAAATATATGTAAGGTACAATTAAAATGCTTGTTCTCAAGGTCTTTGCATAAGGCTCAGTAGACAGCCCATCAGAAACAACCAACCTTTACTAAAGACAAGAGCTTTGGCTGTTTATTGAGTGAAAAGCATCCTTTAAGCTCAAGATCTGCATCCTTTAATTACTATTAATTTACTTATATGGAGGCACTCTCTCCAAGCCTCTGTGACCCCTCCCGCAACTCTTACTGCCAATGTCTGGCTTCTGTCTTTGAAGTTCTTTGTTTTAATGTACATAGTCTAACTGGTTAATATGACCGATCCCTGTGAGGAAGGCACTGCTTACACCATTTGGTATTTTTGCTAGGTGTACTTTAATCAATGTCCTAAGCATATATAATTCTCAATTATTGACTATTGATAATTATGGCTCTTTAGATATTAGTTTAACAAAACTGTAATTTCTACTAAAAATACTACCTGTAGTTTTCTTCTTGTAATTGTTCTAGTTGTAACTGTGCATGAAAATACTTTTTCGCAACCATTGTATTTGGATCATCGAAAGAGCCATCCAACTGGTCAAGCTTTTCATTCATCATCTCATTCTCGGAAACCAGTGAATTCTTCTCATCTTGAAGTGCAGTCACCTGAGAAATAAGCATCAATAGCAAAACCGCCTCTGAAGAGCTGGGGTTTCTGTATTCTAATTCTGACTGAGGGATGAAACAGTTTGACTAAGAGGTGATTTTTAAGGATTCTTCCAACACCAGAATTCTGAATATAGGAATTTTAGTCAAACAAGAGAAATCAAATCAATGTTTCTAAATGTAAATCTGAAGAACATATAGTTTGAGGTCTAAGCTAATTTTCAGATGTAGTCATTTTCTCGGCCTAAATTCTCATTGAGGTTCACAGCAGAAAATAGCCAGTCACATATTCTGGAGACAAGCATCTGTGGTTAAATAACCAATAAACAAACAAACAAACAAAAAGCCAGCTAGACTGTTTTCAGTTGTACAAGGAAATTGCTCATCTAGTAAAATGATGAAATACATGTAAGTGGGTAATGGTAAAAGAGCTCAGGGGGCTAAAGGGGCTTGTCATCCAAGTCTGTGGGCCTGAGTTCAATCTCACGGTGAAAGGAGAGAACCAAGTCCTGGAAGTTGTCCTCTTCCATTTTTATAACATGCAACTGAATCCTCATGTACTAAATAGCTGAAATTCTGCAGTTGGTATAATGTGTTTCTCAAAGACTAATTAAGCCAACAATTTTCAAAGTAGAGAATAATACTTATAAAACTCCTGCTTAAATGTTACAGAATCATCATTTTAATGTCTCTTCCATGAAATAAAAACCAACCTTCAGAACATGTCACTCTTCTCTCCTCAGGACTCTCTGTCCATACCTGCATATCCAGTTCCTGGCACCTTTGCTTCAGCTCTTCCTTCTCTGCTGTGGCTTCCTGAAGCTCTTCTAATGCCCTTTTAAGCTGAAACAGAAAACATCATTCTCAGTAAACTACATTTAGTGAATCAGAATGATAAATTCTTCTATCAACGTGTGTATACTGATATGAGAAATCATGTTTAAAAATCCTCTGTTAACTAATGAGCCTTCATGTGTTGCCTGAGTGTGACATTTCCATGATCTTACTAATAGTTAGAGATAAGGTCCCACAGAAATGAAATTTTATGAAAATTCTTGGTACATATTTTAAAAGTTATTAGAGATTATAATTTTTTAATTTCATTGCAGAAAATATATAAAAGTATGCTTATACTTAAAATTTCTATCAAAAAATAAATCTGAAATACTCTTTAAGATATCTAATATTATCCCTGGTTGGGGGGTGGGGAGCCAGAGGCCTACAAAAGAAATACCTAAAAATGCATTTGGCCTCTCCTTTCACCCTCTCTCTTTCCCTGGACCACCCTCATCAGGTTACAGAAAGAGAGAAGGAAACTTTATCCTATGTAAAAAGTACTTCACAGGATCCTCACTCTTGGAGCTACTTCTTTAATCTCAACAAAAGGATTAAAATTGTGTGTGTGTGTGTGTGTGTGTGTGTGTGTGTGTGTGTGTGTGTGTTGTGTGTATCAGTATTGAAACCATAATAAAAATTTTAGAGATTTAAAACATTATCTACTGTTTAATAATATAACCATACAGAATGGGCCACATAACTATTACAGGCTACCTGGAATATTTAGTGTCACTGACTCTTGGAACATGATCACAGAAAACACTACCGCTGTCACTACTTCCATACATTAGAAAACATGTATTGATATCCAAGTGGGATCTTACAGCAAATCCTACGGAGGGATCGCTGCACATGAGTTCACCCTTTGTGAAATAACTGGAAGGGGAACCATGTCACTGCTGTCAGCTCTCCTCACACAATGAAAATCTTACCTGCTGCTCTAATTCTCCAATGGTGTCACTTGCAGGAGAGCTCACGATTTCTTTACTCATCAACTAGGAAGTTAAAACAGCAAAGTTAAATACAATTGTGCAATCTTTATGAAAATCTATTTACCTGAAGTATTATAAATTGATTTATATTTAGCTTTCTCTTGTCTTAATTTAATGAACCTTAGAACATTAACCAGATAAAAACTTCATTAGAGTGTGGGAGCCCGTTCTCGGGTTCCTCGTGGCTTTACCCAGCAGGTCCTCATAGAGGATGATTAGGACCACGGGCCTGGGTGCAGGTGTCTGAGATGGTCTGCATTTGGCTGTGCTCGGGGAGGAGGTCTTTTGCTCCACTCCTTGTCGTCTCTATAAAAACCCTGGGGCAGAGACAGTCAGGACCCGTTGGAATAGGTTCCAGGCCCTCTCGAGGCTATCCTTTATTTTCTATCTGTTTATCTCCGCGATACTCTCCGCAATAAATCCTTCTATCTAATATTTCCTGCTGCTCGCACTCAAGAAAACTCTGGGGAACTGTGGGGGTGGTTGGGTAAACGCCCCACAGAATGGCGCCATGAACAGGGACTAAAGAAAAAAGAAAAAAGGGACTAAAGAAAAAAAGGGGGGACTAAAAAAGGGGAGACTAAAGACAAATGAACAGGGACTAAAGACAAAGTAATAGGGACTAAAGATAAAGGAAAATAATAGTTTTATTACAGAGTTTTTGGCGAAAGTGCTGAGTTCAGCCCTGCCAGTGGATAAGGCATGCCGGTGTTATGGAAAATATATATTTTTTATATATATTGAGAGGCAGGGGTTTTATCCTCGAGAGAAAAGGAAAGCGGACTGGAAGGATGTCCGATGCTGCAGCAAAATTCTCTTCTGTCGAAATTTTCTATCTTGTATCCCTTTCTCAATTTCTATCTGTGAAAAATAAGTATAAGGCATAGGGTAGTAATATAGTGTAGGAAAAACTTAGAAGTGTAAGATTGTGTAGGAGAAAATAAGTAAGGCAACTAGACAGAAAAACTCTTCAATTTTCTAACTTTGGGGGCTTTGAATGCAAACTGGGGGAAAAAAATCTTTCTTTGGGCTTTATGGGTAGTAAAAAAGCTCTTTGAGCTTATGGGAAAGAAAGTTTCCTATGGAAGCTTTTGACCTGGGGACAGCTGAAATGCAAAGTCCAAGCGGCAGGAGAAAGTAATTTCTCCCTGAGGCAAAAATGGGGGTGTAAAAAGCCAAAAAGTTTAAAGTTGGGAAGTTTTGGGAAAAGTTGGTCTTTCTCCTGGGGAAAAAAATCTCTTAACTAAAAGCTTTTCTTGGAAAAATTTTGGGGAAAAAAAATCTCTCTAAAAAGCCTTCATCTTTCTCAAAAGCTCTTAAACTTGAAAACTAAAGCCTTTAACTTTCTCAAAAGGGCAAAAATTAGAATCACCTGAAGATATTAGTATGGGGACCACCTGTGATTAGTTCAAAGGGAAAACAACAAACCTCTTAAGATAGCAAAACCTAAGTTCTCTTTCAAGCTTTAAAAATCCTCCCTGCAATGCAGGAGGCAGGGACAAGTTCCTAAAAACCTCTTCTAAGCTCTGTCTCTTCAAGCAAGTAAAAGACAGTGGGTCAGAGTACCCTGAGGGAAATGCTTGGGAGAGTGTGGGTAAAGAGCTATGGAGAGCCCAAAAGGGCGGAAACTTTACCTGAGAAAAGCAAAAAAGCCAAGCTTTTCAGTTATAGCCGAGCTGAGGCATCAAGGGTTTTGTTTCTGAGTGAGCATTTCAGAATGAAAAGGTGCTCCTAACGGTCCTAATGCAAAGATCCCCTGAAGCAATG
Source organism: Peromyscus eremicus (assembly GCF_949786415.1). NCBI lineage: Eukaryota > Metazoa > Chordata > Mammalia > Rodentia > Cricetidae > Peromyscus > Peromyscus eremicus. The sequence goes on along the minus strand of NC_081417.1, from coordinate 110,639,396 downwards.
CAAACTGTTAGCTTTGTATCCTCGCTTCTGACCAAAAACCCAGAGGCCACTGGCCAGCGTCTCTGAGTTGGGGTGCATTTCGGGAATACTAGGGTTCCTGCAGTTGTAAACTTCCTGGAGCACAGAGCTGAGGCAGGAAGGTGCAGGACCCAGGGGAAGATTGCTAATGAACAAACAAAACTAAAGCCAGTGGGAACGGCACAGTTGTCTGCTTTCCTAAAAGTCCCGGGTTGATAGGTCCACAGCTGCAAAAAGAAATCTGAGAAAAGCTTTCCTATCAGAGTAAGGACCTTTCTGGGAAAACAGTAAAGCTGAACTGTGTCTGAAGCGGTTGTGCTGCTGAGTCAGAACGCTGTCTGGGGAAAGAGCCCAGCCAGGGCAGAACAGAACTAGTAAAGCTTTCTTTTCTGTCAGAGAAAGCACCTCTTTGAGAAAAGCTTTGTTTCAACTGACTCCGGTGAGATGAGGGAGTGTAGCCCTGAGGGGTGATTGCCTCTGGCATAAGCTCTGTCCTTGAGTACCCAGACAAACAAATGCAACCCACTGGAGGACTGGGCCAGGTGAAGGCCTGATGAGGCAAAAAACCTGTCCTAATGGGAGTTTAGAAATGGCAAAAACCTCCTTTGTTAGATTTTCAGTCTGTATGCTAACCACACAGACCCCGAAAACAAACGGACAAAAACCCCTACCTTCAGTAGCAGGGAAAGCCGCCACTGTAGTGTCGGAAACTGTTTCTGGGGTAGAGGGGATAAATTGAGACCAAACTGGGAACTGTCTGGGAAGAAGACTCCGAAGAAACAGAAGGGACAGATACCTTCCCAGAAAATACATGACCTGTGAAAAGCTGCTAGAATTTGAGGCAGATTCGGGGGGAGAAAAAAAGCCCCTACCTCCAAAAGCAGCTAGGAGGGGAACAGAACTGCAGACAGATACCTGAAGCTCTGCATCTGGGGAAGGAAGGAACAAGCAAAATGAGATAGATCAGTGGGAGAAAATCTCTCTGAAGGAGCTATGGAAAAGCTGTTATACGTGATCTTGTTTTTCACTGACTGGCTAAGACAAGCCCCTAGGAAAGTTGCTATCAGAAATGCCAGCCTCAACGCCTGCTAATGAGGCAGGTGCGGTTCTGATCTGGGGCCAGTGTCTGATAAAGGAGAAACACCTGTTAAAGCCAGCTGAAGAGAGACCAGAAACCTCCCAATGTCCTATAGTTGAAAATGTAAAATGCTTGTTCAAATCTTCCCTTGCAAAAGCAAAAACTTTGTTCAAACCTCCCGGGCAAGAATTTGTAAGCAAGTCTGGTAAAAAAAAAAAAAAAAAAAAAAAAAAAAAACCAACTTAGAAGTTGACTCTCTAACCCAAAAAGAACTATGGGAAATGAAGTCCAAAAGCTAGCTTGCAATAAGGGACTGATATAAGGGAAATACATTCTGGGAAAGATAGTTTTTCCGCTAAAGATGGCGACATTGCCCTGAAACAATTTTGTCAGCTCGAAAATATGTTCTTGGTAAACTTAAAATATAGCTTTTAAAAGAATAAGGAGGAAAGTCGTCTAAGAGTTTAAGTGTCAGCTCCAATGAAAAATTGAAAGGATATGGAACTAGGTGCTTCGCAGTTTGGGGCTCCATTGGTAAAATGCCTTATTTACCCTAATAGTTGTGCAAAGTTTTTTACGGTAGTCGGATGACAAAAAGCTACCTTTAAGAGCAAACAAGCCACTTTAAAATCCTTAAGAAAGCAAGAGAGAGCAGTTTATACACTGAAAGTTGTCTTAGACTCAGTAGAACAAACTAAAAGTACTGCTGTAATAGAAACATTTGTCTGAATTGAAGCACTTAGGGGAACTACTATAAATTTGGGTGAAGGGACAGCCTCTAGTTAAAAACTGTCTACTACTGATAGTGCATCTCTGCTGGTCCGGAACGGCTGAAAGAACTGGCAACTTTGGAGTGTGGCGTCATCCTGGGAAGGTTATAGTCCCCTAGCAACAACTATCACAATTCTATAACAACAACACTCACTAAATCCCAGTGTTTTATAGCAAAGCTGACTATAAACTCTAAACTTTAGAAATGCTGTACATACTTCCTGTCTAGTTAAGAATCTGTCTAATAGAGATAGTGATAATAATTAAGAGTAAGAAATAGAAAAAGATGAAAATAAGATATGTGAGTTTGTAAAAATTCTCTTGTTAGATCTGTTAAGAAATCTTTAGGTGTTTGCTAAGTTAAAAATATGCTAAAGTAGTTCCATAGTTTCCTTAAGGAGTATAAATAAGTAGATGTATAGAGTTCCTTTAAGCTTGTAAGAAGTAAAGATACTAATTGTAAATGTAAGTTTAAATAAGAAATATGATAAGTATATAAGAAGTAATAAAAAAATATATTTGCTAAAGTAGTTCTATAGTTTCCTTAAGGAGTATAAATAAGTAGATGTTAATACGTTATATGTGAGTTTGTAAAATGTTGAATGTGAGTCTAAATGCTTTGCAAGGCAAAAAAATGTTATATGTGAGTTTGTAAAGTGTAAATGTTAAGTGTGAGTCTATTCTTAATGTATATGGTTGAAAGAACCTGAGACATGGAAGGAAGTGTCCTAGTAGACTGCAAAGTAGGCAGTAGTCTGAGCAGTTTTCAAAAGCTCCAGAAGCCACTAAGAAGCTAAGAATGGCAGACGCGAGAACCAGCACAAGGCATCCGCAGCTGAGATCCGTGGAAAATCGACGCAACACAGAAAAACCTGAGCTAACATCAAAAACGGTGCGGTTTAGAATACTACTATACCTAAAAAAGAGTAAGTTCAGAGACGCTTGTTTGAACAAAAATTGTTAACTGCAAAAAGTTTTGGTTGAAAAAACGTCTCTTCATATTTTGAAGTGAAAGCCTAATACCAGAATTTGTTTGAACTTTTTGAGCTTAAAATGAGATAAAACTACAAAAAGATTTTGGTTATGGATTTCTTCATATTTGGAAGGCTCATACCAGAATTTATCATTTGAATTTTGGGACTTAAGAAATGAAATGAGCAGTAGAGATTTCATTGCAATGGGACAATTTTGAGCTTACTTATAGTAATGACCTAGGAACTGTTTTCTGGAATAGGGTTAAAAATGGAACTGTTTAAATGAAGAAATTTATTATTTCTACCTAGAGTCAAGATGTGTATGCATATATGCTTTATTAATTGGTGATTCATGTATTCTGTGTTAAAAATGCAATTGTTTTGTGGAACTGTTTATGTAAAAATGGAATTACATACAGAACTGGTTTTGTGTTACAAATGGAACTGTTTAAATTGAAAAGTTTGGGTTTTCTACCTAGGCTTGAGATTTTGCTTAAATTATAAAGAAAGGGGGAAGAGTTAATATTCCTTAGTCTAATTTCAAAAGTTGTTTGAGGGATTAATGTCATGTTTTTGTTAGTAAGAAGTGCAAATGGGGTATATTAAGAGACTACTTTTAAAGTGTAAAGAGTTTTATTAAGAAACTGCTTTTGGATGTTTTGCTAAGTTTTCAAAGTGTTAATGGTTAGATTGAGAAGATTGCTTTTCAATATAGGTTTGTAGGAATTGTATGAGTTTGGGTTCTTCTAACTAGGTTTTAGATTTTGTTTAAAAAATTATAAAGAAAAGGAGGAGTTATGAGGTTGAATTATGTTTGCAGAAATTATATTTACCCTATTGATATTAATGCACCCTGGTTTTGTGGAGTTAAGGAATATTTAAGTTTGATATGAATACATCGAAGTTTTTCCTATGTTCTGTTAGCAAGAAAATTCAAATGATTGCGTTAAAGGTGTAAGACGGAGAAAATTGTTAACTATATTTAGCACCATATATGCTAATTCAAATGGTTCTGTTAAGAGTTTGCTTTGAGTTGTAAGACTGAGAGAATTGTGGCTATGTATAGCAATATTTATGTTAACCTGTTAATGGTAATGATGAAGCTAAGGGATTCTTTAAGTTTGTAGCCGCCTTAAGAGTTTTGGCTTAGAAAGGGCTTGAGGCAGCTAAGACTGCTGTAGTCACCTTGGACCTAATTCAAAAGAGAAATGCCATCTTTATCATCCTCTACTCCCATATTGGGAGGTGCAACAGCTATGGAGATTGCTGTAAGCCATTAATAGTTATTTTTTATATATTAAGAAAGGGGGACCTGTGGGAGCCCGTTCTCGGGTTCCTCGTGGCTTTACCCAGCAGGTCCTCATAGAGGATGATTAGGACCATGGGCCTGGGTGCAGGTGTCTGAGATGGTCTGCATTTGGCTGTGCTGGGGAGGAGGTCTTTTGCTCCACCCCTTGGCGTCTCTATAAAAACCCTGGGGCAGAGACAGTCAGGCCCGTTGGAATAGGTTCCAGGCCCTCTCGAGGCTATCCTTTATTTTCTATCTGTTTATCTCCGCGATACTCTCCGCAATAAATCCTTCTATCTAATATTTCCTGCTGCTCGCACTCAAGAAAACTCTGGGGAACTGTGGGGGTGGTTGGGTAAACGCCCCACATTAGAGGTAGAACCAAGTAAGAATGTTCAAGCATATTAATGATAAGATTAAGAATAAATTACAATCCAATTTTTTTTTTGTTTTGTTTTGTTTTGTTTTTTCGAGACAGGGTTTCTCTGTATAGCTTTGTGCCTTTCCTGGGACTCACTTGGTATACAATCCAAGTTTTAGGAGACATTACTGATGATAAACACAAATACATTTTTTAAATAGGGGATTCTTTCATTTCTTCTCTCTTATTCTTTTTCTAGTCAGCATTCTCATGAGGTAGATTAAGCTTGGGATCCTTCTTCAAGAGCAAGGACTATAGGGTATACCATCATGCCCCTCTTAAACAATGACTCATATATCATAAATTAATGCTTTTCACCCAAGATTTATAACTGGAATTAAGAATCAATATTGAACCCTAAGAATTTGATATCCTTCTAGTATATCTGACATAATAATAATCTTAAATTCTTAAATTCGGGTTATTTGACTCCAAAATCTAAAGTCTAAAGTTCTAAACGCACATGATACAGACACACTGAGTTTTCACCCTTCCTAATGCTGCTGCCCTTTAACACAGTTCTTCATGTTGTGGTGACCCCAACCATAAATTTTCATTTCTACTTCATAACTGTAAATTTTTCTACTGTTATAAATTATAATGTAAATATCTGTGTTTCCCAATGGTCTTAGGCAACCCAAGGGCTCACGCCCCACAGCTGAGAACTACTGCACTGGTGTCAGGAACACTGTCCTAGCTGGCAGGAAGAAGAGAGGAAATGGAACATCCCACAAGCAGTAGGGTTGATTACTTTGCTTTTATTAGTAGAGGGTATTGAAAAGAACTTTAAGAGACTGGGGACTTAGATCTGTGGAAGAGCATCTGCCTAGCCATCACTAGAAACTGGGTTCTATGCTGAGCTCCAAATTAAAATAAAAGTACTTTAAAATATCAATTATCAGATGGCTTATAGAATTAGAGGTTCTAAAGTTGGGCTTGAAGGCTTTTAACATTTTTTTAACGGTTAAAAAAATTTACACAGTTTTACATAATTTGGTTCAGGGTTTTCATACGCACGTGAACGTGGTATCACTTACCTCCTGAATTGCAGTCATGACCACATGCTGAACAGATTCTTCCAGGGTCATTATATTTTTAATATGCTCTATAAACAAAAAATTAAGTTTGACATAAAATTTGTTCTATACAATTTAACTACCCAATAACCAAATTGTGAAAATTAATTAAGCATAAATGATCCTTCATGCAATATACTACTTCACTAATATGTCCATTAAAAGCAAGATGAAAATTTTTTACCTTTAGTAATTTAAATTTAGCCAAAGAAGAAACCCTTTAATTTTTCTAAGTAAAAGAAAAATAATACAAGTAACATTAAAACCATTGATAATAACTATCCAATTTTAGATCCAGAAATTATTGTTGTACCATCTGCATCTCAGGAAGGCTTTCAAAGGTATGTGTGCAGCCTCCCACAACACCTGTTCAGCATCCACTAATTCTTGAGATGTTTAAAGCTTTCCAGACACATATAGGAAGTAAAGGTGATTTGTTCAGACAAGAAATGAGGAACCTTAATCAAAGAATGCCTCAAAGACGTGCAGACTTAAGTCCACTTCAACTATACGTTCTTCCCCCAACTACTGTCCTCAAATCCAATACTTCTGTGCTTTACTGATTCTTTTAGACACTCCTGTAAGCTCACCTACCACCCAGGCCCACAGCAGGGTCTTGGGTTGGCCCACCCTAACATCTACCCCACTTGATGGAGCTGGTAAAGGGACTGGTCCTATGGAATGACACCAGCAGGATCTGCAGGACTCAGAGTAGCCACAGGATATCCCAGAGTTTTGGTGAGGGTCCAGTGATGACTGTGTATCAGAAGAGGCCTTGAACCAGACCCACAGTGATTCATTTCAATGAACATTTGCTGGTAAAGCAGATTGGACAAAAGGGTATATACAAAAGGGTATATAAGTGATACACCACTCCCAATGCCACCAGGATGAAGAGGTGTGGGGTTTTTTTGTTTGTTGTGTTCTTGTTTTTGTTTGCTTGCTTTGTTTTTTTAATTTTCTTTTGGGGGGTGCTGCAGAAGTGAGGGGAGAATATGGGTGGACTGGGAGGTAAGTGGAATTAGGGTATATGAAATTCCCAAAGAATCAATAAAGAAATTATGTTTAAAAAAATCTTCCCCTTTGAGAAGGGTATTACAATAACGAAGCCAGTCCTCACTTCAAACCACAAATGTACAGAAGTTGTTTTATTCAACAACTTCATTTCTTGTATTTTTTGTTTTTGTTTTTCCTATTTTCATTCCTTCTGCAGCTCTGAGGATAGAATCCAGCTCTGCATGACAGATGAGAGTTCTACTACTAAACCACATCCTCAGCCCACTAGTAGTTTTTTATTTAACTATACAAACCTAATTGCTAACGCAGACACGTATTTTGAAAGTGAAACTGTTTCTTTGTATGTACTGCTTACTAAACTTTCACTTATATCTCCAGGAACTGAATTTCCTTTCAAAACTATGAAGACAAGAATACTTAATAATGCTTAGGCCTAAATTACGAATGAGATAGTATGTTAAAACTTGCAGGATACAACAAAATCAACACTAGGGAAAATTGTAGCTTGGACTTTCAATCATGGCTTAAAATAGAAGCATGATGAATTTATAAGAAAATGGAAGAATGCAATACTAGAAATTAAATAATACTAAAATGAAATAGAATCAAAGCCAATGTTACTTCTCTGAAAATGAATCACGTCTGAAATTTTGGAAACATAAATTAGGCAAAAATATGCTATAAATAACCAGAAACTAAAAAAGAAGTATTAATCAAAAAAATAAAAGGAACCAAACTGTAACAAAAAGTACTAGATTTTAAAGCTCAATTATTCCTTTTCAAATTCTGAATAGCCAGGAACCTGTATGAGTAAAAATTCTTACTTCTCACAAAAACAAACAAACAAAAAAAACCCCACAATATATAGATCTTTACTGTCCCCCCTGGCACTAAATATAGAAAAAACAATTACATGCCCTCTGAAAAAAGTAACTACTAAATACAGACACTAATAGGAAAGTTTTATGGTTGGGGTGTGTGTGTGTGTTTATAAACTTAAATTGAGTTTATGTTATTTTATATTTCTAGAGCTTGAACTTACTGAATTTATCTATCCTGTATCCTTTCTTGAACATGAAAAAGTCTTTATGAAGGAAGTGCCCTAAGACCAAGCTTTGGTCAAACCACACAGAAGTAGTATCAAAGCTCTTCCCATCTAAGATATACAAGTCGAAGAAGATTCAAGTGTACTCAGTTTACCATTTTTATGACAGTTTATGCTCAGTAGTACAGATTACTATGCTTATATATACTAGTGTAATGCATCAGTTCCATTAATATATGCACTACTCCACTTCTCAAAAACAAACAGTAGACAGGTTTCTTCTAAACAGCACGTATTATTTGAAGAAGTTTAGATTATAATTAGCTGAATATTTTATTATGAAAAATTAAATGAACCTAAAATTCTACCTTATTAACTACCCAGTGTGTCCTAAACACCAGATATCAAACTATTTGAACTAAATATGCTTAATTTAGCCACTGACCACCAGAATACAGGACACTCAAGAGCTGCAGCATATTAATGACAGGGAGGTCTAGAATTTAGATTTAGTTTATTGCAGGGTAATTTCAGCCACACAGTAGTAGGAAGATAACATCTTCCTGTAAAAGTCACCACTGAGGACTAGCAAAGTAGAATGTTTCTAGACAGTGGGTCCCTCAGATGACCACAACTCACTTACCTTGCTTCCTTTCACAGTTGACCGCACAGCCTAGAATAAGCTGAAGCAACCTTCCAAGTTCCACAGGGTCTGAACACTCAGTTATTTGGTTTAAATCAGGGATAAGTTCTTCAGAAATCTGCTGCCCCAAAAACTGAAGAATCAAAATAATAAATTAGACCACTCAGTTAAGTAGTCTACAAAGAATTTTATTATTTAAAAAAAAATAATTTAAAGTAAGTTCATGAAAGAACTCAAATAAATTAAGATATCACAAGTCAGTAATATTGACAAAAACTAAGTAAGCAATATCCTGGCTACTCCTCAATATTCAGAGTCAATTGTATTTGGTTTTTATTTGACCTCACTATCAAAAACAAAAACAAAAACAAACAAAAAAACAAAACAAGGATTTGTTAAGAAGGACCTAGGTTATCTTACTCTAACAAAAATGCTTTCCCAGTAAGTAGTAAACAGGATTATGCTAGCCCAAAATATAAAGGCAATATTATTAATAAAGGTAAAATTATTTATACAACCGGAAGAGAAGTCAGATTATCTGAAGAATATTTGTAATAGTATGTATCACTTAGAGTTACAAAATAATCCACTGCACTTTTACAAATGAAAAACAAATCTAATGGATTTGACTTTTTCTGTCTCTTCCTTATTTTCTTGACACTTCTTATGAAGTTTCTAAGGATTCTGGATGCATAGAGCACCCAGAAAATTCTTATAGCAGTATTAAAACTTTTACAAGGAACTTTCAAGTTTATTTCCGTGACATTAAAAAACAGAAGAAAACTTCTTAAATAACAAAATCAGTTCAAAGGCCACCAATTATTATACAATAAATTCTATTTGTAAAAATAATTTAGAGTATCAAAATGAGAGCTATCTTTTCTTGTTTTTTTTGGAAATCCAATGCATTTAAGCTTTAAACCTCACCATTTCCACAAAAATTCTAAGTGCTCTGAAAGTGGCAATATAATTATTGTAATTATGAATTTCATTACAATATAATGCTATAAACAAGAAGTCAAGCAACTACAATTTTTGTTTAAAATCAGGTATTTCTAGTACCTCATGATAATAACTTGTAATTCCATGGAGGACTTTCTTTAAGTTACTAGCCTGAAGTAGAAAAAAAAGAAAAAATAAATGCTTGTTTCATGTTAATAATGAAAGACATACACAAAGGCGAGAGACAATCACATTCCCAATAAAAAGAAAACATTATCAAATTCCTCACCAAGAAGAGAGAAAAATAAGAAACCTAATAAAAAAATTCAAAATACTCATATGAAATGAAAATATCAGAACTGATAACTGAATTTATTATTATCAATACTGAAAATCATAATCATCCATGGAAACTTAGGGATGCCTCCCTATGTAACTGATGGGAAAATTAAATAGAACATACATAAAATATACACTGCACTATCAGCAAATTTGTCACAAGACATGTTTAGAGAATGAGGATGTATACTGCTTTCAGGTGCACTTGGAGCACTCACTAAGACACAATATATATGAGAAAGCAAGGCTGTCATCTGTCCCAAGAACCCATACAAAGGTGGGAAGGGAGATCAAACTTCCCAAACTTGTTCTCTGACCTCCACACACATGACGTAGCATGTGCACACTCCAAACACACAACATATGCACAATAATAATAAAATATTTTATAATGTATGGAATGTATAAGACAGTGTTTAATATTAGGACAAAAATAGGCCTAACAATTATTATTTAAACCTCTTCAAGAAGCAAGATAAAGAAGAGCATGTGTAAACAATAAAAAGAGAAGTAAATGAGGAAATCAAATAAATAAAAATTTTTAAAATATAAAACTGAAAAATAATATGCTAGATATTTATTAAGGAAAAATACAAAAATTTCCAAAATCAGAAAAGAATGGTAAGACATCATTACAGAAGGCTCAGTGATTAAGAACACTGGCTGCTCTTTTAGAGGACTCTGATTCAATTCCCAGCATCCATGTGACTGCTTACAACTGGTTATAATTCCAGTTCCAGGGGACCCTGATGCTCTCTTCTCACCTCTGCATACATAAATGTCCATGGTACCCATACATTCAGATAAAACTCTCATACATACAAAATAATAAATTTAAAATATTATATATATATATTTGTTCATTAGCATAGTATTATAGTAGTACTATTAAAAACTATATGACATAAATTAAACATCCTTTATGAAACAAACACAGGTCCCACAAGTCACAAGAAACCCAAAAGAAGTAAAGGGACTTAAAAATAGAAAATCATTTGCAGATAAAGTTAAACACCACACACACACAAACACACACACACACACACACACACACACACACACACACACACACACAATTTCCACCATGGAATTTTCCCCCAAAGAAATTAAGTAAAGATTCATGCATAGAGTAAAGTCTAAGTAAAGATTTACTGCTATAGCCTAAACTAGAAATAATTCAAATATCATACCAGATGAATAGCTAAACAAAAACTGCATATCAATGTAGTACACAACAATAAAGACATAATGATTAATACAGGCAACATAGATGAATCTCAAAATCATTATACTGAGTAATTGAAGTCTACATACACAAACAGTGCACTGTTTGGTTGCATTTATACAGAATTCTAGAAATGAGAACTCAAGTGACCCAAAGCAGACCCACGGCCATCAGAAGCCAGTCATTGGGTGAGGATTAACTGAAAAGAGACCAAAGTGTAAGTTCTAGGATGGCAGAAAAGCTTTGTAAATATACATGGTATTTAATCTACGGGTAAACTTGGTCTTCCAGTTACTTTGTTATTGCATGATAACACAAAAGCAAGCTGGGAAGGAAGGGTTTATTGGCTTACAAGTCCTGATCACAATCAATCACTGAGAGAAATCAGGGCAAGAACTCAAACAGCAGGAGAGGCAGAAACCTTGGAGGATAGCTGCTTAATGACTTGCTTTCAAGTTCACATCCACTCAGCTGCTTTCTTAAACCTCCCAGGACCACCTGCCCAGGGGTGGCACTGCCCCCAGTGGGCTGTGCCTGCCCACATCAATCAACAATGAAGAAAATGACCACCAGACATGCTTACAGGCCAATGCTTATGGAGGCATTTCCTTTTCAATTCAGTTTCTGTTCTTCAAGGTAACTCTAGTTTGAGTCAGGTTGACAAAAACTGACTGGCACAATATGTGTTAACTCAAACTGAAAAACGCACTATGAATTAAACTTTTTAAAAAGCACTGAGTTGAGTTCAGTACCACTGTTAAGAGCTCTGCTTGCATCATGTGTCCTCTCCCCACATCCATTTCTGCATACCTTTATTCTCCAGTTGTCTCCAACATCATCTTTAATTCGGCTTAACCAAGAATCGTTGAACCAGGCTACGTCACTAAAACAAAAATATAAAAGCTAAACTTTAGAATGTTTTTGTAACATGAAAAACAAAACTGAATCAAGGTATAAAGTAGTTATAGTTCAAAATCCATCCTTAGTAAGATTAGCAGTAATTTAAATGAAGCCTTTAAATGTTTTGTGATTATAAAATTTTAATTTGGAATTTCCTTCCCACATTGTTATTTAAGTCATTAGCACTCCCAATTAAACAAGCACTTAATAAATATTCTGCAGTAGGCATTCTGCTACCAAGCCTGAAAAAGTACACAGAAATCCAATACTTTGAGGTGTCTACCATACATGGAGCGCTCAATCTGTGTTCATTTAAATATCGTAGTAACTTGGCCAAGGATAAGCTATGATCAATCTCCTTATTTAGGGAACAGAGGAAAAGGGCAAAGTAATTTGCCTCAAGTGACACTGGTACATGGCAAAACCTCAAATTAGTTTATTAGATATGGTTAAATAAAATGTTTAAATGAAGAAATCTACAAAGCTAAATACTAAAGAAAACGTCTGTTTTCATTAAAAATAAAGCTCTATGTTAATACTGAAGATTGAGACAAACGAGTAACATACAAAAATATGATGAATTTAATGGGGTTTTGAACATACAATATAGACAGAGCATATTAACAGACTATACTCTATTTGGAAGCCTTGTCTAAGGGGCTGAGCAAGATCAATATAAAAATTGACTACTCACTGACTTATAGAGAAATAGCTACTAAAGAAGTAAAGAGCACAAATAACTGAAAGAAGAGGTGATAGACACTGAGGCCTAAGTCACCTTTGATCCCTTTGCAAGGCCTCAGGCTCTGAGACAAGTAGACTTGTACTTTACAGATAAACTAATATGGGGTGGGGGACCCTATCCCAGGCCAGATCTTGAAGGAAAAAAAAAAGAAGAGGATGAAAAGGAAACTGAAAGCAGAATATACTGCACTGTGAGAACTCAGATTTCTCTGCTCCAGCTGTTCTGGTACAGAGGGGGTCACTCTGGCTGGGGAAGCAAAATATGGCTTCCCCATTTTCAATTCATTTACTTAAGAGTTCCTAACTGTCCAACTTCTCCTGGTTGCTAAGATTACAGTTACAAAAACAATGTAGTTGAGTGCATGCTGCTAGCCAGGTGTTTATACAAAATGATTCAATGAGTCAAAATTGTCAAAAACTTTCTTTTAATATCAGAGATTAAGTAATATAACGTGCCAGGTATGGCAGGTGTGATGGGTAACTTTATCAGTCAACTTTTCTGGGTCACAATACCAAATATTTGGCCAATCACATCTAAATGCTGCTACAATGACACTTGTAGATACAACTTAGGTAAGCAGGTAAGGAGAGCAGATAACCCTCGGGAAAGTGAGTGGGCCTCTCCCAGTCAAAGGACTGAGGAGGAAGCCAGACTTCCCTGCAGGAAAGAGTAAATCTCAGCAGTAGACTTCCCTCTGACTCTGGTTCTCCACCCTGCTGACCTATTCTGCTCTGCAAGCCTGTACAGGTAAATGAACCAGTCCCTTAAAGTAAACATACACATACTCACACGCACCCCACTCTTGGTACTGCTGCTCTGCAGCCCTGACTACTACACCAATCTCTTCATCGACCTTCCCCTCAAAAATAATCTAAGTTTAGCAGTCTATGCTGCTAATTACCTTCAAAAATTAAATCCACAGATTAACCTATTTTCATTATCTAGTTCTTCCCCAATTCCTCCCCTCTTCTTAAAACTTTCTTGTGTTTCTTTCCATTCCTATCAATTTTAGTCCTAAGAAATACTTCTTTCTCCATAATATCCTTGTTCCTGCCTTCTTACAAGCAAATTCATCCTTCTGGAAGAATTAACATTGAGCTAATCTTCCCACCAGTTAAACCTGATGTTCAACCTCAGAAACTTTGTACTTTTTTTTATACTGGCACATCATCTATATGACTTAATTTTTTATTTTTTTTTACATTTATCAGAACTTGAATGACATTTAAAAAACACCAAAAAGAGAAGATGACAGGAGTTAATGAAGAAAAATACAATCCAATTATTTTCTAACAAAAACTAAGCAAAAATCATTACATTATGTTTAATTCCATCCAGGATGTGTCTTAAAAAATTTTAGCAGCTAACTTGAGGGAATAATTATATTTCTACTTACTAATAAAAAATTGTATTGCCTTCAATCAATGCCCCAAGACTACTGTTGAATGAGAATCTATCAAAAGGACTTAAGGTACTGGATTTCTATTGTTACCATTGAATAAACACTGGCTTTGGAGTCAGACTAAATTAATACAAATCTCAGCCTTACAATTTTATTCATTGACTTCTAAAAGTAGCTTTCTACATCCTCACTCCTCATGGATAAACTGGACATAAAAATAATAAATAATACGGTGTATAAAGAAAAAACTTAAATCAGGCATGAAAAGATGGCTCAGTGCATAAACACATGTGCTTGAGTTCAGATCTGTGGCGTCCATGTAAAAGTTCAGTGCATCAGTACACATCTATAACCCAGTGCTGGGTGTGAAGTGGGGGCAATCCTAGGAACTCACTGCCAATCAGGATAGCCAAAATGGTGAGCTCCAGGTCAGAGACTAGCCTGTTTCAAAACATGAGGTAGAGAATGAGAAAGGAAAATACACATCAACCTCTGGGTTCCATAAGCACACAACAGACAACCGCACAAGCACAGACACACACATACAAATAAGCCATATAATGGGACCTATAATGATATATTTAGTAAATATTCAGATACCGGCTATTATGGTTTATCATTTCACAGCTCAAATACCTGCAAAATGAAAAATGAATGATAAAGGCTAAATATTTCAATTCTGTACCATACTTGTCTTTGCAAAAGACATTCAGTCAGACAATAAAAACCCGCATATATTACGTGGCTGGTCAACTGACAAAGTAGGGGGAGTGGATACATTCTTGGTAGCAGTATGGAGAACCACATTTTCCAAAAAGACATGTTTCAGTTTTAACTTTGTGCCTATAAACGTGACCTTGTTGGGAAAAGATCATATATAGATTTAGAATGGGTCCATAAGACTAGTGTCCTTAAAATGGAACAGATATGGCTGCAAACAGAGAAGCTAAGCAGAGGCACAGTGACCCTAGAAATGCCCAGGACTGCCAGAAACTGGAAAGGGCAAAGAAGATCCTCTCGCGGAAGCTCTGGAGTGAGGACAGCCCACCCAACAGCTTAATTTAGTGTTCTAACTACAGAAACTGTAAGAGAATAGTTTTGTTGGGTTAAGCTATTCAGCCTGTGGCATGTTACAGCAGCCCTAGAGAACTAACACAGTTATAGATAGGTGCATCCCTCCCGCCCCAGTGCACAACTTCTTTTTCCACAACTGCACCTTCTACATGCATTTTTAAAGGAGTGCACATATTATATATCCAAGCTAAAGATAAGAAACTACAGAAGCCATCACTAAGTCAATGGATCCCCATGGCTAATCTTATAGCTTGGACAACTGTTTAAGATCTTATTATATAAATGTATACCTGCCTCAGATAAAATGATTATCTCAAAGGTTGCCTTTTCTTTAAGAAGCAGAATTTATCTACTCACCTTTATTAACAACTTTCATGTGATTTGGTATGAATCATCAGTAAAATTTATTATAAATGTTACCATATACAGTACTTTGAAACAGTCAAAGAAATATAATGAAATTAGTCTTTTTATTAGGATTATGATACTTTGATCCAAATGAGTAAAACTTATTCTTGGAAGTCTTACTGGCCCACATACAAACTTCTAGAAAAGGGTTTAAAAAAACAAAATAAATGTTACTTAGATGATAAGGAGGTTAAAACATCAAAGAGTACAACAAAACAGACAAATTAAAAGTGGGAGATTTTGGGGGACAGGCAGACAGCGTGGACCTATTTTAGGTCACTGATCATTTGTTTAATGAAGAAACCTTTCTTATTAACTAACTTATTTTATTTTCCCTGAAATATAAAAGCTATCCAAAGACAATAACATGCACATGAACAAGGAAAGAGAGAGAGATACAGAGGCAGAGACAGAAAGACAGAGAGAGCAAAAGAGTAAAAATCTGACCGTGGAAAAGAAAGCTATGGAGACATCCATCAGATATCATTTTGACAAAATGCACCTGGTGCTACTCCAAACTGCTGGCAAATCTGGGAGATCAAACAGCCACACACAACACACCAAGGAAAGACCCTATAGCATAAAGCCATTGAGCTCATCAATACAAAGAGAAATGTCGTCTTTGGCAAAGTATGGTATCTCATGTCTATAACCCAAGCAGTCTAGAAGCTGAAGCAGGAGGACTGCTCCAAGCATGAGGCAGCCTGAACTACACAGTAAGTTCTACATCAGTCTAGATTAGAGTGAAACTCTGAAAAAATTCAAAAAGGAAAAAGAAAACCAGGCCTAGTTTAGGGGCCAATGATGTCTTCACATAGTACTGTTAAGAAGTGAATGGACAGACATCTTTTATTCATACCAGCCAAAAAGTATTACAATGAAAGCTGCAAGATAGACATTCCATCATGGCATCCTCAAATCAAGAAGTACCATGTTGGCTTTGGTCAAGTAGATGGTTTTAAAACAAGATAAAAATGAAACAAATACTTTAAGAAAGTGGGGAAGTAAAGAGTATTTTTCAGTACCTGAAGAAATGTTAACATGTTTTGAGTTAAATCTGCATACTCAAATTAGATAATTTTGAAAATGCCAAGTCATTAACATTTTAAAATAATCTCAAGCTGTTTTTCTAGGAGTGGTGTAGAGATTCTTGTTGCTCTGTCTACAGAGTTTTAAAGTCAGTTTCATCTTGTAGATGGTGGGAAGAAGTAAATTTAACAATCTCTGAATGGAGAACAATGAAGTCAAGATAGGATTCTGGTCTCTTTTTAAATAGTTATATTAAAAATTCTTCCATCTATTATTTGTTAATATTTGTCAACCATAGTCCAAGGATTAAGATTGTAGTCTACAATATAAACTGTATCCTCAATAGTATAAATGGCTGATTCTGAACTCACAATTTTTAAATAATGTTTAGTGTACATTAACATACCCAAGGCCAGAATCTTAACTACTCAAGTCTTATCCATGCTTTGTAACTTCAAAGTCCATTAACTCAACATGATTATTGGTGGACTCACAAATTACTATTATTTCAAAATTAGATTTTTAATATAGTTCTTTTTCTAAATCATACCTACTGTGTTAACAGTCTCTAAGAATCTCTATATAAAGAACCGTCAAAAGAACAACCCACATCTGTAGGAAATGCATGTAAGTATATCATTCATTTATCCTTTTCTCCTTGAAGGATATATGAATCTTTATCAACCATTGGGCTAAAATAAGTCTTTATAAACATTCAAGGAATCATGAGGTGGTAAAATGTTCTTGTTCCCTGGTTGCAAGAATGCCTTGGTGCTGTATGTCTGACTATGTCTACTGGACAGGATGAAATTTCAATCACCTTTATATGATTGTTCTAGCTGCTATTGGGTTTACATTCTTATGAGGAATACTTCAGTCACTACTCACATTTGATGAAGAACTTGTGCCATGGTCACTCCATTAGTCAGCTGTTTGACATCTTGACAGGGTGAGGCAGTCTTGAATGTCTGCAGCTAAAATGACACAAATCACTTTACTGTTGTACTATCCCTAATAAAATAAATAATAGAAAGCAATTAAAATTGATTTTATTTGTTTAAGTACAGATGGAAGACTCTATTTCTATAGCTATGTAAAATTTGTATAAAATAAACACATTTTTACATAAAATCAAGCCTAATATAGTAAACCACAGTGGTGCTATATATTAAATTATTCAGCATTTCTGAATAATACAAACTCTCAGGTGTATCTACTGTAAGGAGAGCATCAGAGAAAGAACTTCAAGATAACTGAACAATTACTAGTTAAAATGTCATTGAAGTTACTTGATAGGAAAAGAAGAGGTAGAAGTGTTAGGTCTGAAACTCCTTATACCATATGAATGAGTTCTGAAAGAAACCAGGACTATCCAACAATTAGCCACAGAGCACAGACAGCTGAGCTATTTCAATCTAGGATGGCTTCAGCTATTGCTAACATTTCAGATCTTGATTTTAAAACTGTTCAGGAGGCCGACAAGATGGCGCTGCTGCTAAGTCTGATGGCCTGTGTGCAATCTCCAGAACTCACATGGCAGAAGGACAGAAACAACTCCTGCAAGTTGTTCTCTGACCTCCACACTCCAGCCGCAGCATATGTGCAAACGATTACACAAACACAATAAAGGAATTAGTAAATTAATGTAATTTTTAAAATTTCATGTGCACTTTAAGAGAGAAGTAGGATAACGACATCTTTTTCAAAACAGCAAATCCAAGACAAGAAAAATTTTATAAAGCAAAGTAAAAGCTAAAATAGATCATATAAATTTATAGAAATCTAATCTCTACCCATACTAAATGAATTATGATTTTCTTTTCCTATACATATTTATTCCCTTCATTATTCACTTACTAGCCCCAAGTTTACCAATTAACTAACTATCAAAGTCCATAGACGTCCGTTCCAGCATAACTCACTATGATTTTGTGCATTTTGAGATTCGACAAATCTGTCCCTGTTTTTTCTAATACAAAAGAGAGATGAATGGGAAGACTAAAGCTAGCTATTACTGCTTTCAAATCCCATGAAGATACTTTCTTGAGCTCCTACTTGATGTGGGGCACTGTGGTACAAGATGAGATTACAAAGGCAAATCACCAGATTCTCCCTCAAAGCTACTATCATTAAAAATTACAAAAAAAAGAAAATGGCACATGTCATGTTGAGACAACTTGATTAGTTCATATTCACAATACACATGAATTATTTTTGAAAGTAGAAAAAAAGTTAATTAATTTAATTAAAATTTGTAATTTAAAAAAGCCTTCTTGTAGAAAGTTCCTGGATGGGAGGGCTTGAGGGTTAAACAGCAAAACTTTGAAGTCAAGGGCCAGAGGAAGGAACCCTCGGGAAGTATGAATATTTTTATCGTACACAGATAATAGAAAGCATGACATTTTTAAGGAGCATGCATTTAAGTATCACTGGACTGTCAGTACAAAGGAGGATGGAGGATGAGAAAGATTGTCAACCAAGGGTAATGAAGAGACAGGCAGGAGTTAGGATGTTGAAGGACTGACAAACCCTTGGACTACATTTCATCCTGAGCAAAACCATCTATGTAATGGGAAACAACTGGAAAAGTTTCTACCACAGAAGACAGTTAGGAGAACACAGTGAAGGAGGGTACATAATCACATCAGCATCTGCACATGGTTATGTGCTCAATGGTTACTAGACAGTCTGGACTAAAAAGTCAAGTTTTCCTGAAGTGTAACAATACCTGTTCACTTGAAAATAAATGTTCAAATCTCCAATAAGTCAGAAAGTTTACAGTGGTTCTTGTACATGTTGGCTTTAGAGAAATAAGGAATCACAAAGGAGTGGTAGGGAAGAGAGAGATGCATTACAGATACAGAATATCACATGTTAGTTGGGCGGTGGTGGCGCACGTCTTTAATCCCAGCACTCGGGAGGCAGAGCCAGGTGGATCTCTGTGAGTTCACGGCCAGCCTGGGCAACCAAGTAAGTTCCAGGAAAGGCGCAAAGCTACACAGAGAAACCCTGTCTCAAAAAACAAAAACAAAAGAAAAAGTACACAGAATATCACGTGTGCTTGTATACAGGAGATGAGTTAGGAGGTTCTTGCAACCATCCTGTCTATAAAATGGACAGTACCAAGACACGTATAATGTGAACTCAGAATACAGGAGAAATGGGTTATATGAGATGTGAAACAAGAATTTTACAACTGGGTGGATACACAGGGAAGAGAAATTACAGTATCTTTAAAAGGAAAACATTGTAGCTACCATTTGCCAACATTTCCTATTTACATGCTAACTTTTCATTGTAACTCAAAGACATATCATCAACATTTTACAACATGGGTATGATTAGTGGCTTTAAAAGATCCACTTCAGAATATTAGGCAGAACAATCCTGGTAGGAGTCAGTGAAATGGCTCAGCAGTAAAAAACGCACTTGCTATCAACCTTGACTGAGTTCAATTCCTGGAACTCACATGGAGAAGAAGCTCCCTCAAGTTGCCTCATCTCCACATGTGCAATAACTGAACTTAAGAAGTTTGAAAAAGCAATGTAGACATACACATACGGTGAATCTACAAAATGCACTATGTTTAAAGCAACTTCTCCTCTTAACTGCAGATGGAAGTAGGTAACAGAATGTGATTTCACTTGGGTAAATTGAAAGGCTTTATAACCAAGAACAACATTTTTTTTTTTAAATGAGACTGGCAAGATGGCTCAGTGTTAGGAGCCTTGCTGCTCTTCCATAGGAATAGGATTCAATTCCCATCACCCACATGGCAGCTCACAACCATCTTTTAACTCCAGTCTGAGAGGATACAATACCCATTTCTGGCCCCCCTTGGGCACTAGGCATGCATGTAGTACATGTACATATGTGCGCGCACACGCGTGCACACACACACACACACAGAAATATTCATACACATAAAAATAAATAAAATCTCAAAATATAATTTGATCAGCAATTTTCTCAGACTGCACATATATGTGCTTTTACCTGTTGAAGTTATAGCAAAAAAAAAAAAAAAAAAGAAAAGAATTATTAAAATTACCAGGCCCAATACCCTTAGCTATTGGTGAAAGTTTAATTCAAAAGTATTAAAAAAAAAAAAAAAGACCTCACAACACTACAAATCAGAATGAAATTGGAAAACATTTCTTCAAACTTTACACATTCCTTCTCTTAGGTAAATTACACTATTTTTCCCTTTGACCTTGTATTTTCTAAGTGGCAGTACATTCTAACAATTATTTAAAAGAAACATCCAAATCATAAAATCTACCACTTAAAGAGTTATCAAAAGAGACAGCCTTCACCTAGCCAGCTTCTCTTGATACTTCTGCTTCAGGTAAGACCTATCCCTGCTGTAAAAAGCAGCACTACTTCCAGCCATCTTCTACCGGCACAACTTGTTCCCACTGCAAGTTGTTTTCCTTTCAATCTTATAAACAGTGCTAGCTCTTCTCAAACACAAAATTACCTAGCATATTTGGGAACACCTTCTGGACCAAAGACAACCCCACAAATGTGTATTTGCTACTACTACCCTTAAGGCTATAGACAAAAGAGTTCATGTGTATTAATTACTACTAATGGCTCTTCCCTGAGTTTGGAATGCATTCCCTATGATTTCTACTCCTTGAAATCATGATGCAACTAAAAATCCAGAACGTGAAGTCTATACTAGTTAATGGTGGAATACCATTCTTAGAGGGCAGAGGCAAGACAACTCTAGTTTGATCTAATATATTGAGATCCTAGTGAGTATTCTTCCTTTTAGGGTCACAGCAAAAGCAGATCAGGCAAGAGTTCTGTTGCCAAGCAGTCAACTACAAGATAATTTCAGAAAGGCCTGTCAGTCATAGCGAGTTCAAGGCTAACCTGGGCATCTTCGACTACGTATTAACTAGAAAGGAGGTTGAAGATACAGCTACATTGGGCAGAGCACTTGCGGAGACCCCTCCCTTCAATTGGGGGGAAGGGCAGCAGAAGCAGCAAAGAAAAATAAATGATAAAACAATGTTCTAGAAGAGTTAGAAGGAATAGGTTTTAAAGCTAGACCCAAAGATAAGGAGGTAGTCTTTTGCCTAAAAGCCAAGATTCAGCTCAAAGTAGAGCCAAGTAGTATGTCCATGAAGTTTCCTAAGGAGTACAACTACAAGGTTATTCTCAATCACCGAGCTAGGCAGTGTTAGGGAGAAATGTGCATCTGGCCGTAACAGCCTGACACAAGACAGTAACCGTCTGTCAGTCATTCATTTTTCTCCAGTGTACAGCAGCCTGGAGGAGCACTGCAGAAGCCAAATGGCAACCAAGCCATCCTCTGTTTGTGATTCTTTATTTGGTTCATATTTTTTCAGATCTTGGGGAGTTTTTGCCTTCCATTGTAGTTACACATGGCTCTAAACTGGTTCCTGAGAGCCTAGCACAAAGTAGGAAGTTAATAAATACTGCTTTAAGAATGGATATGATCATAATATTTTAAAATAGTGCAGTACGGTTTAAGAAAATCTTATACTTCAACACCTGATAGGGAAGTCCGTGACATCATAAAGAACCCAGCTTATCATTTCAGTCATGGTCAGAGCACAAAACTAGAGGCCTGGACACACCCTATGATTAGCCATTTGTTTTTAAACAAAGCAGATCATTAAAAGTAATACTGCCTTCTCTCCTGACAATCCTAAATAGAATAGCTAAACCTAAATGCTAATTTAAATGAACATGCAGACTGACAATGAGCTAAAATGCTTTTAAACCCTGAAATCCCAGCTACTGGCATTCTACTTAAAACTTGTCATTTAAGTTCAAAGTGCAAACGTTACTTCATTATTTCAAACACTCCCAGAGATCTTTTCCATTTGTCCTTTGGATTTACTCGCATTAGGAGATGGCTAGGCAATCTCTTGGAGAATGTAATCCTCCTGATCCAGTCTTACATTCCGATCTGACAGACTGCCCTCCACAAAACTACACAACTGGGTTGAGTTGTGAATCATCAACAGTAGTTTGTGGGACGTCAAGTATTATCCTAGCACAATAAAGGGTTAGGAATCACACCTGAATGCCAGTTCTAGGCAATTTCAACAAGTTAGAAACCATTTTGCCCATTGGAATAGTGGAAAAATCTGAGGACAGAGCCGGTCCCAAGTCTGCACCAATGAATCCTGCATATGCATCAAGCGTAAACAAACAAAAAATGCCAATTATTTTTTAACTTTAAAAAAGAAAAGGTATTAAGAAGGGAAGGGGAGGCAGAGAAAAAAAAAAAAAAGAAAAGAAAGAAAAAGAGCTCCGACATCAAAGGCAGGTTGGCCATCTCTCTTCAGCTGTCCTTATGCCATGGGTGCTGTGTGGGCCCAAGGAGACAGCAAGCTGGGAACCGAGGTGGCCAGCGCCTCCTAACCACCTGTGCGCGGTGGGGCGCTGTGGCTAGATGGAGAGCCCGGGCTCGGACAGGCTGCGGAGCAGGTGGACGTGGCAGCCGCAGGTACCCGTGCTCAGCCCGCCCCGCGGGTGGCCTCGCCAGCAAGCTCAGACCACACTCACCCAGATGATGAGGCTGTCACACAGCGGCAGCTCGGGCTGTGGCAGCGGCTGCGGGTCCTCCATGGTCCGGGAACCTCGACGCCGCGCTCTCAGCGACGGACGCACCTCCGCCCGGGCCCGCGTCAACGACCTACGCGCCCGCCACCGGAGCTTGGCCGTCAGGCCTGGCGCCCGCGCCGCTCACGCGCGAAGCCTCACGCCGCCGACGTCGCGGCGCGACCGCCCCCCTCGCCCACCGCGTCCGTCCCGTGCCACGGCACCTGAGCCAGCCCCGCCCGCCGATCGCACACCGCGCGCTGAGTGACCTCTGCGAGCACCAGTCACAAAGAAGCTGGGCGCCCGCGAGGCCGGCAGGGCGGGAGGAGCGGGAATAGGTCGCGCAGAAGGGCTGCTGATTGGACACGCTCCAGGGGACTCTTGGCCAATCAAGGAGGGGCAAGCCCGGGCGGCCGAGAGGAGTGGGAGTGGGTGGGTGGAGGTTTATGACCTGGCAGGTGCAGGGAGGGCGGGGCTGGGTGGGGGAAGAAGAGCGCGCCTGCGCGGGCTGGGGTGGCCAAAGGGTAGTAGTAGTGGGCGGCTCAAGGTGCCGCCCTCCCTCTGTCCTGGTTAGCACCTGTGCAGATCCGCGCTCAGCTGCCAGCGTCCTCCCAGATCCCACGAGAGCACTGGTGGGGGAGGAAGGAGGAACCGCTTTTCCTCCTGGGCCTTCTTTGGGAAGAAATGTTTGAATTTGAAGACATGACCAAGAAAGGTGTTTCCTAAGGAAAATACAGACCCTCCATGCTGTCAAAGAAGTGCTCACAGAATCACAGGTTGTGACTGATTTCATTTTAAGTGGGGCAACGGGGAAAGCCATTTTCAGATAGCATAATGAAATAGCGTTCAAAAAGCATAGGTGGTGTCTGTGTACCCTACCCCCTCTTTTTGGGTTGAAAAATCTGTGTTCACTGAGAATGTTGGTGGCATGCCAACGAGATAGCTTGTGTCTTTATTGGAAGGGACTAGAATATTCTTGCTCTTGGTTCTCACCTCTTCATTTATTCATTAATCCACCAGCCCATACTCTGAATTAAGCTAGTGGCTCATTTAAATCACGGTGATTTTTATATTTAGACATGGAACAAAACTGTTGGATAATAAATTATAAGCCCCCAATATAAATCGGTCTCATTTTAAAAATACAGTGTGGGCATTTGTTGACTCCCTTGATGCTATCTCAGAACTTTTGTAAAGTGTTTTGAGTTGCTTTAATATTCTGGGCTCTGTAAACAGTAATGTAACTTCATAAAAACTATAGGCTGTAGGAATTGAAGAGTCGGTATTGTGAGTCTCCCCCCAAACTGCACACCCACTGTTACTCTCAGCTTTATCTTATGGTAGAGACCCCAGCCTCCATGTTCCTAGAGATCACTCTAGTTAAAATATAAACATCCATTGTGAAGATAATGTAAATTGCAAACTGTAAACTTTGCAATATGAATTACTATAACCATGCATCCTTAGAATCATGTGAGGACACATATGGCTGAGAACCACAGATGAGTGAGCTATTAAAATATTTAAAGAGAATCACCAGGGAAGGGGCTATGCTACTGGACTTCAGATAAATAGAAAATTTATCAAGGAAAGAATGACCACTTAAATTCATTGTGAGCGACCATTTAAATTCATTGGTGAATTAAGAAAGGAAAAAATATTTCAAATTTGAAAAGTTAGAAAAAATATCACTGAAATACAACAATAAAAGACGAATTGACACGTGTGAAATGAATATACATTAAAAAGTTAGGAAAAATTGATATATTTATCAAGAAAGATTAAAGAGGTATTTTTACTTTTGTTCCTGTATGTCTGCAACATGTGTGGAGGTTCCCTTGGAGGCCAGAAGAGGGCATCAAGTCTCCTGGAGCTGGAGTTACAGGCACTTTTGAGTGACCTACTATAGGTGCCAGGAACAGAACTCTAGTCCTCTGCAAGAACAGCAAGTGCCCTTAACTCTGAGTCATCTCTCCAACCCCCAGGATCTTTAAAATATCTTTATCTTCTAAACCCATAATTCCATTTCTAGAATAATTCCGTAATTCCATTTGTGAAATCACAAATTCAGTTATAGACTGAACTGATATGTATTGTAAATCAATTACAAGTATTGATCGATCAATTATAAGTCAATTATAATATAACATAATATAATCAAGTATAATATATAACATTGGTTAATGACAAGTATTAATTACTAGTCCATTAAGCAACAATATTATAGAAGAGTCATATCTAATAAAAATAGCACTGGGAGAATATTTGATAATAGAAAAAAAGTTTTATAATGAATAATTTATTATAGTTAATTTATATTAAATATGATTTTATATATAAAATAATTAGCAATAAGGCATCAATCTTATAAATATTTTATATGTATTTTAGTATGTACATGGTAAACTATTCTGTTTATATGTAAAATAATTATATTCTATGTGTTTTTATGTTTCTGTAATTAGCTTGTACTAATTTATAAGGATAGAACAATAGAAGAAATACCTAATACAGCATGAGCTATTATTTTGAGTTATCAACTTGTTATTGATTTTTTCTTAAGTTAAAGTCCAAGTTTGTACAGTGGATAAAATTAATTTTAAAACAATGAAAAAATGTTTCTAAAGTATAAATGGGCACAATCTTTCTGAAAAAAAGTTGTAATTCAAAAGATTATAAAATTTTTAAAGCTATAGTTTCAATTTCAGACTCTACTCTTAGTAATCAGGTTTCAGTGATACTTATCAACATTCTAAAGGGGCAATATAAAATATTTATAAGAAGAGTGATTAACATCATATATCTTTCTGTTAAAGCATTTTGAACTAAACTTAGTTATTCAAAGAAAATGTGATAATTGAATCTGGTGTAGGGCCTCATTATGTACAAAGATCCCTATTTGTTTGTGTATTGTGTATGCGTATATCCATATGAGTGAGATAGATAGATGGGGGGAGGGGTAGGAATAAAAGGAAAAAAATGAATAAAGAAAATAGATGAAAATGTTAATAGTGATGATTTGGCATGTTCAGGTGCTAGAATAATGGGTGAATTTTATCATCTTTTTACTTAATATTCTCATGAAAGTATATAAAATTCAAAATTATTAAAAATTCTAACTATGGTAAGGCACTCAACTGTGGAAGAATATACATACACATTCACCTATGTATCTATACAGAAAGTAATTGAAGAGAGAATTGTTTAGAAATTCACTCTGACTTTTGTGTGCTGGAGACTTGATACCTTTTATTATTGCTTGAGCACTCTTCAGCAAGTTACTTAATTTCATTGTCTCAGTTTTAGTCTCTGTGAACTAGAACAATGTTTCTATATTATTTGAGAATTTCTGGTGGTAAGTTAAGAGGCATATTTTTAATGTTGTTGGAAGGAAATGGGACAGTCACCATTTCAAAGGAAGAGCTGAAAAATCCAACATGGGAAGGTTAGCTTCTCAGATCTCAGTAGCAAAAAGAATGGAGGACTCTTTTTGGGGCTCTCCAAATGGAATAAGTTTAGTAAAATGGTTGCTCACTCTTTCTGGGAGTCATGTTCAAGATTCAAATTTTATGTAAATCGTCTAATTGCTTAGGTTAGGATACGTACCTAAGCCTTTGCCAGAAAAAGGTAGTTCTCTTAGATGAGCTGATCCAGTGAGACTTCAGAATCAAGATGAATCAGGGGTCAGTAGAAAGGAATGGATATGTACAAGACAAAAACAGCTCTTATGAGCTGGTAGAGTTGTGATAAGGCCCAAATTCATGTACTATATTTGATGAAAATCCTGGCTCATCACATGTATTCAATCCTTCATTGAGATTTACCTACTACCAATGGGACAGTCTTGAACAGAATTCATGTGGATATTAAGTGGTGACAGTCCGTAGATGGAAGTTTTCTGTGTCCTGCCCAGTCCCGCAGCCGCTCGGACCCAAATAAACATACAGAGACTTATATTATTTTTAAACTATGGCCATGGCAAGCTTCTTGCTAGCTAGCTCTTATATTTTAAGTTAACCCATTTCTATAAATCTATACTTTGCCACGTGGCTTGTGGCTCATCGGTACCTTTACATCTTGCTTCTCCTGGTGGCAGCTAGCAGCATCTGCCCCATTCTCCTTTCTTCTCTCCTATCTCTCTTGGATTTTCCTGCCTGGCTCTATCCTGCCCTGCCATAGGCCAATGTAGCTTTATTTATCAACCAATCAGCGCAACACATATTCACAGCATACAGAAAGACATTCCACAGTAGGGAGCCAAGGGTGTGTGTTCCTTCACTCAAACCAGGAAGGGTTATACCCATTTATTCACACTGGCAGGAACCATTGCCTGCTGTAAAATCAGTGTTCACTGGGGAGCAAGATGGGACAGGGGGAATTTTGCTCTGTGACTTTTGTAGATATGTTTGAGATTTTTATGTCACCTATACAGCTTCCTTTTAATGCATTTTTGCTCAGTGCTTGCCATTGATACTGTCTCCAGTTCCTTGGACTGGCCAAAGAAAGTTCTAAGATTTCCATGCAAATTTCAAGCCAACTGCAAACTCCCAGTACTGGTAAAGGCAGCTCTGCCATTGGAGAATGAACATCAACAGAGCAGGGATCTAAAACGACAATGTATGGGGAAAGATTAACTTCCAAAAATTTTGTTATAGCTTCCTTTTTTAAGAAGTGTTTTCTGGAAAACAGAGTCTGAGATTAGCATGCAGCTCTGTTAAATGTTTTTGCCTAACGGTCTGAGAAAGGAACCACACAAAGTTGGGCAGAGAGTGAAACAGGCTGTGGTACAGTCCCAGTGAAGGCTACATCTGATCCAGACTTAGCTGGAATTGTTCTTCCAAGTTGTCCTGAGTTTAAATGAAGATGGATCAGTTGGTGGGTGGGCTGTCCTGGAAAGGTAGCCTCACAGCCTAGATGATCTTAAAGACTGCTGCTGCTGCTGCTGCTGCTGCTGTTGCTGCTCCTGTTAGCACTTCCAGGTGTGGCAATATCCAAGGACATCCCAGTGTTCTCAGCACAGTGGTGGTGGATGAGAATAGAAGTGCCCATTACTCAGAATGGTTTTAGGAAAGAGAGAGACAAGTGACCATAAGTGTGCCAGTAAATTACCATAAATACAAAGTTAAAGTAGCCACAGAAGAAGAGTGTTGACATGCTCAGTTCTTAGGTTGATATGATTCAAAACCAGACAGTGACTGCAGCCATAATCATGTTTCACATAGGGGGTTTATGTGAAATATGTACATAAATGATGATTTGGAGAATTCAAGACTGAACTACTTACTCAAATAAAATAACAAAAAAGTAAATTATGAAACATTGTAATCCTTTCAATCCTGTTTTAAATTTGCAGGGGAAAGACTGATACTTACTGAATAAAGTGAAATATAACTATTTCATTTACTAAAATTCTTAATTGTAGTATAATTGAATGACTATTATAACTTGTCCCAAGTAACTCAAGTGAGAAAAAGTACATATATGGAAATTTTCAAATATTTGAAAAACAACAGGTAAAAATAAACATTTGGTGAAAGGTACTGAATTTATAACCCAACTAGAATGTCTTTTAAGTATTTAAATATTGTATTTCATGTCTATATTTAACTGATTCATAAAATATGTTACCATTTCTTACTTGATATGGAGAAATGGTTCATGCTTCTTATTGGTGACCTATTTTTATGCACAAAATTCCTTTTTTTAATCCTGGTAAGCAGGTTTTCAAAACAACTACCAAACAGGGCACATATGGATAATCATTTAATCCACAGATGCTGGTCTATAAAAAGCAAGAATGATCTGGCTTTACATGTACTATGATTAATCAAGCCACTGCCTATTGTTTCCAAGACTGTTAAAATTAATACTTGAAAAATATAATTTAAAATAAATGAAACATGACTAAAGACATATTAAACAGGCTTTATAAAATGCAAATTCTAAAAACTACTGCAATTGCAATGATAGAAATATTGGTTATATCTTATTATGTAAGAGAAAATTATATTTGACATAATTGTGGCTAAAATCTGATATTCTGAACTCACTGCATATAAATTGAAAATACATTAAAGTGAACTCACCTACAGAGAGATATTTTGTTCACTCTTTGTTATATAGAATATAATGTGCCTTAAAATACCAAAGTGCTAGAAAGAAGGAATTCAAGAAATCCTTTAAAGATACAAGAGGAAGCTTAGTTCCTTGTACCCAATAATGAATGGGGGTGTGAGAACCAAGGTGACAGAACTGCCTGTTGAAGACATGGGAAGTGCTCATTTGTGTAAGTTGCAGAAAATACCTAGAAACCCTGTTATGACTAAGGAAAATTTGATGCTGTTTAACTGATTTTTTTAAAAAGTCTCTTAGTACGAACTGGAAATATTTCCCAGCTCTCCTGAAAACAAAACAAAGCAAACAAAAAAAAAAAAAAGAAAGAAAAGAAAAATATGAACAAGGCTTAGTCCATATAGAAAAGAGACTGCATTTCATTACGTGACAAAAATGTACATGGTCCTGAAGCTATAAGTTACAATAATACAAAAATGTATAGAGAAGGAAGTGCTGTGCTGTACTCTAAGTGCTTCACAGATGGAATATACTTGTCTGATATGATCATCATCATATCAATTCAACCCTTTTATATGATATTTCCCACTTTTACTTACAAACAAGCACACTGATGCATAGAGAGGTCCCCATGTTAATAAGCTGCATGTTTCCAATAAGTCTCTCTCAAACTTTCTAAAGAGAATCCTAAGAGAGGTGAGAGCAGATTTTCAGATTACTTGGTAACATAAGCAACCTGTGTGATCCTTCTTGGCCCAACTCTGTATTTCCTGTTGTTGCTGTCATGCCTCTTCAGGTAGTCAGCATTCTTTCTGTTCAACACTTGCTGTGGATATCGCTATATGTAAATAAACTCTGATTGGCCAATAGCCAGACAGGAAGTATAGGCGGGACTAACAGAGAAAAGAATTGAGGGAACAGGAAGGGAAGAGGGAGACTGCCTGGAGCCACCACCAGGACAAGGAAGATGTAAGGTACCAGTAAGCCATGAGCCATGTGGCAAAGTAAAGATTAATAGAAATGGGCTAAATATAAGAGTAAGAGCTAGACAATGACAGGCCTGAGCTAATGGCCAAGCAGTTTAAATAATGTAAGAGTCTGTGTGTTTATTTTATAAGTGGGCTCTGAGACTGGCGGGACTTGGTGGCGGGAGCTGGAGAGAAATTCTCCAGCTACAAATGGCGTCCAACGTGGTGGCAAGAGTTTCCACCTAAAAACTTAGAAAAAAGATTCTAAAACGGAGCTAAAAACAGCTTCCTAATTGTCTCTCTCAAATGAGCAGCAGCTGCCGGTTTGAGCTACTGGCGGGTTCCTAGCGTGCGCTCTGGACCTGCAGTATGGTGGGAATGAAGCCTCTGCAAGTGGCACATTAAGCTGTGTGGTGGATTTAGCCTTTGCTAGTACAAAACAAAAAAAGAGGTTTCTGGGCTACACGCTACTTTGGTAAAAGTGTAGACCCACTATTTCTGAGAGTTAAGGCTCCCAGAGCTGCCGGAAAGCAGACCACCGCCATGTTGGGAAGCTGAAGTGGGCGGAGCCAGCAGCCACTGCGCCATTTCAGGCTTAGAAGGCTGCAGTTTAAAGCAATAGGCTCAAGCTAATATAAAAAAATAAGCCACGTAAAGATGGCTACCACACAGAGAATCTGGATTATGTTTTCTTTGATATTCGTAACTGCAGAAAAACATTTGATTGTAAAAGCTGTTGAGTTATGCCAAAATGTATATTTTAAAGGTACCTTGACTTCAAAATTTGGATATAAGGATATGTTGCTTTGGAAAAGAGTCTCTGCTTTTGTTCCCACAGAAAGCCAGAGACTATGGATTTGTTCCAGATTAAGATACATCAGGTTTGACCAGCCAAGACCCCCTGAAAGGTCTCCAGTGACACCATGGCCCAGATGATTCAACATCCAGAATGGTTTCAAGGCAACTGGCTCAGATGATACAGCCTCATGGACTACTCCATGATCCTAAAATTTTCTTTGTGTCCCCATAAGATACAGCGCCCCCCTCCAGCAGGAAGTAGTAAGAGAAGCTACGCCCAAATTCCCAAATATACCAAGCTGGCTTTAGAGATGGAATTGGCTCACTCCCCCTCTAAACCCAGACATATTGCTCAAAAAAAAAAAAATGGTTAAGAGATTCTTGTGTCCCAAATCAGAAGAGCCCTCTGGTGTGAGACAGAGAAAAACCAATATTTTTATTTAAAGCAGGTTGATTATAAATACAATCTCTTTCTAAAAAAAAAAGGGGGGGATAGTTTAGATATGATAGGATGAAAGGGTAGATTAATGAACCTACTTTTAAAGAGTAACAACTTGTTTAAAATGTTTTACATTGCTATAGATTTTAGTTTATTGATACAAATTTAAACTTAATTTTGTTATACTGTATATATATTTCTATTCTTGTTTGAGGTATTATGTTTATGTAACTCATTTAAAATTGTAATGGATAATTAAAAAATAGATTAATAGTTAGTCATCTATGATAATATTTGTAGTCATGTTAGTTAAGTCTTCTAGGTATACATAGATATATTTCAGATAGATAGGTAGTCTTCAAACACTTCAAAGACCTACAGAATATGGCATTTAAAATGTTTTAAAAATTTAGACTTTTTGGACAGTGAGACGTGTCTGCTCCTGACAGCACCGATTTCCTTCAGAGAGGAGGATGGGCATCGAAGACACTCCATATGGAGTTTATCTTCACCTTGACAAAAATAGCCATTTGGGCAAGAAACTGTTCTTGCCTGGACTGCTTGATCAACTGGACATGCAGGACCCATAGAAAGGTGACCACTGAACTTTGCTTGACAAAATGGTCCTTCCGGTTCCTGCTTTGCAGAGAAAACTGCCAGACATTCTACAAGACACAGAGAAAAGTGAATATAGGCCTGTGGGCTGAAGACAGATGCCCCAACTTTACAAGAAAACTTTGGATGACTGTCCAGGCTCAGCTGTCTCTGTCTACCCTGCAAGACTCCCAAAAGTAGCTTGCATCCTTCTCCCATTTCTCAGGCAGTATTATATCCTTCTGAGGTCTTTGATGTGGTTAAAGACTAGATACTTACAATTTTCCTTAGTTATAATAAAAGTTAAGTTAGATATAAAAACCTTAAACTCACAAATATAAGATAGATAGGATCTCTTCTTTAATATTGTAACTGTAATTCTTGCTTGATAATTGTTTTGTTATATGTAATTTTACTATGTTAAAGTTAAAACCTTCCTTTTTAAAAAAAAAAGAAAGGGGAAGTGCTGTGGATATCGCTATATGTAAATAAACTCTGATTGGCCAATAGCCAGACAGGAAGTATAGGCGGGACTAACAGAGAAAAGAATTGAGGGAACAGGAAGGGAAGAGGGAGACTGCCTGGAGCCACCGCCAGGACAAGGAAGATGTAAGGTACCAGTAAGCCATGAGCCATGTGGCAAAGTAAAGATTAATAGAAATGGGCTAAATATAAGAGTAAGAGCTAGACAATGACAGGCCTGAGCTAATGGCCAAGCAGTTTAAATAATGTAAGAGTCTGTGTGTTTATTTTATAAGTGGGCTCTGAGACTGACGGGACTTGGTGGCGGGAGCTGGAGAGAAATTCTCCAGCTACAAACACTGTTTTGCAAGCAAAGCCATCTTGTCTAGATGAATGAAATTAATCGCTACATACTAAAGAATCTGCTGAATGAAGACTGCTTTGTTCTGTTTGGTTGTTTTTTAAGCTGGGTTTCCTTTTAAGGTATCTCTGGCTGGCCTTGAACTCAATATGTAGACCCTGCTGGCCTTAAACTCAGAGATCTGCCTGACTCTTCCTCCCAAGAACTGAGATTAAAAGCATACCTCACCTCATGAACTATTATTTTTACCTAGTTTTCTTATAAACCTGATACGATTTTTCTAAAAAACAAAATTGGCCATTTTAATTAAAGAACTGGCCTACTCGTGAAACTTTAATATTTATATATAAAAATTTTCTTCATTTTAGTTGCTACATTCTCAATGGATATACAGACAGACATATACACACTACTACTAATACTCATATACACAATTCAAGAGCAACAATTATACTATTAACCCAACAATCAGGCTTGTCCAACATAAATATATATTTTCACATTTAGGAAATATAACAATGATGTAGTATTACATTTAATATGCAATCCTTAAGTTGATTCAATTATTCATTTATGGTTTTTCTTTTCCTTCAAGAATGCGAAGTCAAAGGATCAAGGCCCATGTGTTATGCTTATAATCCTGTGGTTTTAGTTTCCTCCAATGCACATTAATTACTCAGTGTGTGACCTTCCAGGGCAGCAGCACTTTTGAAAGGGTCTGGTAGGTTAGTCAGATTGTTTCTTTGTTATCATATTTGGCTCAACAGTTTGGGGGAAGGATTCCATTCTAAGAATATTTTCAGAAACAAGGTATTGGAATGTCTGATTATTAGGGATGTAAAGTTTTATAATTTAATTAGTATGGCGTCCTCTCCATTTCTCCACCATCACAGTGTTTTTCACTGCAATACCCAAGGAACTTAAGATTCTGTAAGTGCATCCTTCTCCAAATCTTCCCTCCTAAGGCTTTCAGCATCCACTGGACATTTTTGCTGGAAGCAAGTATCTCTTTGGTGGCTGTGTAAGAGTATTTTTCTGTCTCCATGATTCCACCAGCATTTGTTAGAATGTGGAACTAGCTGACATGGTTCTCTTAAAAAGTTTTCCCTTTTGAATCATATTACCTTTAAATTTTTAGAAATGTGAGTGTGGAGCCATGCATTTACTTTTACCAGCTCTATACATTGTAATAGCGTGTCAAGTTCTGCTCATAGGAACTCTCACCCTTTACACATTTTGCACATCTCTGTGGTGGTGCTTCTTTACTTCCTGACATGAATTACAGAGGGAACTTTGCCTGACCCTGTCCTCAAGTCAGCCATTTTTCCCAAGGAACCTGGGTTCCATGTTGTTGAGACTGATGCTTAGTAAGGCTGAATTTCTCAACATCTACTTCATTACTACACTCCAGTTCCTTAGAATATGGTTTTAAAACCATTGTTAAAATAGAGACATTCTTGTAAAATGTAAAATATTGGACCTAATAATTTATTCAGTGGAGTGAAAATACTTCTATGCCTGCTAACTTTGTAGACTAGGAAGCTGAAAGAATGATGGTGCTGGATACCTGGCAACAGAGAAGTAAGAGGTTCCTGTAGAAGAAGAAATAAAGCTAATAGCAATTTCTTGTGGCAAGTATTACCACCACAGAATTAAAATCGTTAAAACAGCCTTATTTTGCACATGGGAAAATCCTCATATATGCCTCTGTTTCTGTTACATCACAGTAGGCTTTATTTAAATACTATTTAGTTAGTTAGTTAGTTAGTTAGTTGTTGTTGAGAGGAGTGTGACTAGCATGCTGTGGTGTTTGGGTGGACTACAAAGAGCAACCCCAGGGAGTCAGTTTTCTCCTTCCACCACAGGTGCCAGGGTCCGAACTGAGGATGCTACATTTGGCACCAAGCTCCTTTACCCACTGAGGCATCTCACCAGTTCCCCACAAACATAATCTTTTAAAGCCACACACAGGGATGATGATGAGGTCAGCTTAATGAGTTTTGAGATTAGCAAATTAGCAAATTTGAAATTAGCAAATTCTGCAAATGTTCCTGTCCCATCTGAAGCTTTTGTTATGACTTTCTTGTACAACTGCCTTCACAAACATGACCCTTTTATTGAATGTGAAGTTCATATGTTCTCTATCCTGCTCTGGAATTTATAGGAGACATGTTTCCTATTTCGTTTATATGTAGTATTGATATTTTTTTAAACAGAAAAGTATCTCAAAATGAACTGTGTCTCAGTCAGATTATTCATTACAAGTACTGTCTGTTGCCAGAAGTCAGTGATTACCATGGTAAAGCTTGTTGCAGGCTTGTCAGAAATAATGGCAGCAAGCTACTTGTGAAGGAGTGCTGGATGGAAAGCCTTGTTTTCCCTTCTCTATTGTTAGGACCCTGGTCAAGTTCCTGAACTATTTTTCTTCTCAGTTCTCTTACTGTAAATGAAGATGATATTAATCACCTGTCTGAGGAAAACAAGATATTAAATATCTTCTCTTGGTGGACTGTTTTGTTTAACATAAGAAACAGAAAAAAACAAAGGTGAGTACTTCTCCCTTCTTTGCTAACAGCATAATTAGAGTTTGTAGAACCTCAATATAAAAGGCATTATTTTAATTTTAAAGATTTGTTCATTTTATATGGATGAGTGTTATGTCTACATGTATGTGTGTGTCCTCAGACATCAGATCTCCTGGGACTAGAGTTACAGATGGTTGTGAGCCCTGTGGGTGCTGGAAATTGAACCCAGGCCCTCTGCAAAGCAGCAAGTGCTCTTCACCACTGAGACAACTCTCCAGCCCCTTAAAAAGAAAATAAATATCACAGATACCTGCTTAAAACACACCATGTAAATATCAAAGGCACAGTCTCAATCACCAATAACATTATAAGCTTCCCCATTTGAAATATTGAAGCATGAATGTATCTTATTTCCTACCAATGTTTTAATAAATAAAATGAGAAGCAATAAAGAGATGAAGAAAGAAAATAATGAGTAGTAAATGAAAAGGAACACAACAGCGATAAGGGCCTCACTATATTTAAACGTAGTCAGAATTTCTGCATTTCTGGTTTGCAGCTACTTCACTACTTTATGCTGCCTTCAGATTCTAGTATGACAAGCCAATAGCGAGCACTGTAAGTAAATTAATTTAGTACTGTAATTAAACTTTAGTTTGCTCTAATTTCACCTCCTCTGTGAACCTTCCCCGAATTCTCCCTGAACTAAACAAATGCCTACGTTATATGGAGTGCTTCTTTGCCTCTCTCCAGCTTCTATTATTGATCCTAGTTTGCTGTGGTTTTATTTTTGCATTTATTTATTTTACCTTGTGGCTATTTTCTAGTCTCTCATTTAAACTAGTTCAAGAACTACTCACACACTAGTACTTGGTATTTGTTTTTGCTATTTGGAAGCCTGAAATGTCACTCAGTATATAGTACAAGCCCAGTGAAGGTTTCACTGGCCAGCTGGGTTTGCATATTTGGTTCCCATAGGCATGCCGCATAAATAGCTCCTGAATAGCCATGCCTGCTTGACTTGCTGGTGGCATGCTCAGTATTCATTCCCAGAACGAAAGTAGGTCACATCTGGGACATATGAACAATTTCAAGACAAGTTTCCTCTGAAATACAAAGCCCTCAAGTGAACATAAAAAGTAATCAAGCTGATCATGTCAAAATTGTAAGCAATTAAAACTTCATTATTAAATTTTGGTCTTTATTTCATTGGTTCAGTTTTGGTCTTTATTTCATTGGTTCATTTTGTCATACCAGAAAAATCTACATTTTAAAAATCAAAGTAGGATGACATTGTAAAAAAAAAAAAAGCAGGGGATAAAACATTTGTCTATTATAAGTCTTACTTTTTACATTCTCCCCTACACTGTGGTTATTTTATGTTTGATTGTGGGAACAACTTGTGCACAAAAGATCTCAGTGCACTTCTAGTGTCCTAGAAAATTACTTGCAACAAAGAGGAGAAAAGAAGGCTTTATTGATAAAAGGATTTGACCTCTCCTGACCCTCATCACAGCTAGAATATTCTCACAAGGGAAGCTGGGCAGATCATCTAAGCATAGTAAGTTCAGGACCAACATTGGAATGTGTTGGCTAACCATTGTTAAGCTTTCCTTTTCTGAAACAGATAGAGGAGATAATCACCTCCTGAAGAAAAAGGTTTGCTTTGCTTTAGTCTTGTGGGTTTCAGCCTATGATTAGCTGACTGTGTTGTTCAGGGACCTGTGGTGATCCAGCAGTGCGTGGTAGAACCCAGCCACTTGAACTCACAGCAGGATTGGAGGAGGTGGAAAAGACCAGAAAAATCACAGCCGGGCAGTGGTGGCGCACGCCTTTAATCCCAGCACTCGGGAAGCAGAGGCAGGTGGATCTCTGTGAGTTCAAGGCCAGCCTGGTCTACAGAGCGAGCTTCAGGAAAGGTACCAAAACTATACAGAGAAACCCTGTCTCGAAAAACAAAAACAAAAACAAAATCACTTTCAAGAACACACCCCCAGTGCCTAAACTCTCCCATTCAGCGCCACCTCTTAAATTTTTCACCACCTGCCAATGTACCAAGATGGACACATGTCTTTGAGGAACATTCTCAAGCCAAAGGACAGCAACCCTGTGAACTTGAGTCCTTCTTTTTTGGTGCTGGGATCGAACCAGTGGCTTCAGAAATGTACTCTACCCATGAGACTTCCCCACTTTGTATTTTGAGATAGAATTTCACTAAATTGTCTAGGGTGGCTTAGAACTGACTCCATCTAGCTCAGGCAGGACTTAAACTTGTGATACTCCTACCATAGCCTCTCAAGTTGCTGGAATTTCAGGCCTGTAGCACTAAGTCCAGCTGTTTAATTATTATATGTGTGTGTGCTCGCACGTACGCACACTCACGCATAGAAGACTTAGCATTCCTTTTTGATTGAATATTTGAAAATTATTAATCATCCCAGAAATGGTTAGGTATGTATATCTGTGAATTTTCTAGTTGCTATAACAAATACCTTACAAAAGCAACTTAAGGACTGAAAAGTTTCTGTTGGCTCACAGTTTGAGAGAAGCAGCCCACCATTGCAAGAAGAGCAGAGTAGCTGTGGTTGTGATGATGGGAGTGTGAAGCAACCAGCCACACACTGTGCCTCCAGCTGGGAGGCAGGGAGCACACTAGTGCTCCACTCATTTATTCAGCCCAGGGCCTCAGTTAATCCTCTCTGGAAACTTCTTCACTGACAAGCCCAGATGTGTGCTTCCTAGGTGATTCTACACCCAATCAAGTTGCCAATGAATATTAATCATTACAGTGTGTAAACTATACTTAACCATGCTCACTTAACCTCATACATAAAATGCAGTGGAACAAAAACCACATGCTTGCTCCTTGCTGTACTGTCTTTAGATTCATATGGACCTAAATAGTATTTTGAGCTTCTTAGAAATGCTGGCATGTTTGTTCTTGATCAGGCTAATGAGAACAGTGTTCTCTGGTTGTCTCTCCTCTGTTTGTATTCTAAGTTGGAAAATTGAAGAAGTGTAATGGGAAGCAGCTGAGTGCTGTGTCTAAGTTTTTTTTTTTTAACCCATCTCATATTCCTTTCACGAGATGTATTGGCATTTATTAAAACTCTCCCACAAAAGTTCTCGACTCTGTGCTTGTCTTATAAGAGAGACTCAAGTCATACTGATTTCTTTGTCCTGAAGTAAATGTTCATTATATCAGTAAGAGCCTTGGTAAGACAGAGAATACACCCTCACATTGGGCTTGATACAAATGGAATGGAGGCATCGTGTATAGAAATATGAATGGAGTTGACGAAACCAGCAAGCCATCCTAAGACACCAAGGGGTAGCTTCATTAGAAACTAGAGAAAACTGGTCTTGGAGCTTGGAGTGAACCAGGCCCATAGAAAAGAGCCTATATGGCACTGTAGTCAGAAAGTGAGAAGCTAGAGTGAGGATTTTGGCATTGAAGCAGTAGAGGGAAGTGACTTTTTATATTAAATTTTTTTTGTACACAAAAAACCCATAAGAACACAAAATAAGAAGCCATAATAGTCAAGCAAAAGATCAGTAAGATTAAGAGAAAAAAATCCTAAACAAAGCAATCTGAGGGGAAAAATCTACAAGAATACTATTGAGTTAATTTTGTGTTGGCTATTTCCTCCTGGGCTTGGGGCCTACCCTTAAGTGTTTATATACCCAGTGGGACTACATTGGAAAATGGTGATTTTTCCTTTGTAACTGGTTGTCATTTGTACATAGCTTCTTGGTAAGGGATTAGTGCTCATGTCCACTTCCCTCTTAGTACTGGGACCCTGCCTGGCTTGAACCTGTGCAATCCCTATGCATGCTGCCACAGGTTCAGTGAGCTCACATGGACATCAATCTTGCTGTGTCTATAAGACACTGTTTCTTCAATCCACCCGTTCACTCTGGCTTTTACAGTCTTTCTGCCTCTGCTTTCCCATAGCTCCCTGGAGAGAAGTATGAGTAAGACATCCCATTTAGAACTGAGTGTTCCAAAGTCTCTCACTCTCTGAATAATGTCCTGTTATTGAGTCTCTGTATTGGTTTCCATCTACTACAAGAAGAAGCTTCTCTGATGGTGGCTGAGTGAGACACTGATCTATAGGTATACCAGAAGGTCATTGGGAGTCACTTTGTATGTTCCTTTAGCAGAAAAATAGTATTTTGTTTTCCCCTAGGCCCATGGCCTATGTAGTCTCAGGTTCTTGGCCTTCTGGGCATTATCAGGCATGAAATCCATCTCATGGGCTGGGCCTTAATTCCAATCAGATAGTGGTTGGTTACTGCCCCCAAGCTTTGTACCACTATTGTACCACAGTATCTTGAAGACAGGGCACCATTGTAGATCGTATGGTTTATAACTGGGTTGGTATCTTTCTCTTCTCGTAGCATATAGAATACTTTCCAGTACTGTGAACACTATTTAGTAGGGGTGAAGACTCTAGTTAGATACAACTTGATTTCTTGTTCAATGAGATATGTAAGTGCTA
Organism: Peromyscus eremicus; assembly: GCF_949786415.1. Taxonomy (NCBI): domain Eukaryota; kingdom Metazoa; phylum Chordata; class Mammalia; order Rodentia; family Cricetidae; genus Peromyscus; species Peromyscus eremicus. The sequence goes on along the minus strand of NC_081417.1, from coordinate 110,599,695 downwards.
TCTTCAGCAGTAGGACCTTAGAAAAGTGACTTCCTGTTTGCAGAATTGAACAGGAAGTCTGAGGACAGAGACCAAGCTGGATAGTCAGAGGGCAAAGAGAACTGAGCTTTTGCAGTTTTCAGCGACGGCCTCCCAGGACTTGGAGCAGGGCCAAGAAGTGAAGGATTGCCACATCACTTAATTTTAGAGAGACTCATGAAACAACATGTGTCAGTCAGCGTTCCATCACTGTAACAAACACATGAGAGAAATAACTTAAGTGAAAAAGGTTGTGTCGGGCTCACAGTTTCAAAGTTTTTTTCCCCACACTTGCTTGGCTCCTTGCTTTCATTAAGGAAGCACATCATTGTGAGATTGTGTGCTGGAACAGATATGTTCAATTCATAACTGGGAAATGATGGAGAAAGGAAGCTAAGACCCCACAATCTCTTTCCAGGACACTCCCTGGTGAACCATAGACCTATTAGCAGGTTCCATGCCATTCTAGAAACCAAACCTTGTCCACAGTGACTTTTGGGAGCATATAAGATAAAAGCTATATCACTATATTTTTTTTTACCAAATTGCCAAATGAAAGCATTGAGGTAGTCAATTTAAATAAGCTGCAGAATGTCAACGGGCCACTCAATAGTGGGCCTGGGATTTACACTGATGACTTCTAGCTCCACTTCTACTTTTTATATCAAAATGTTGTGTCCTATCTTACTCATATGACCTGCTTATAATTTACACTCTCTGGATCTTGTAAACACCTTCAGCTTTTAGTTTATGTAACATGAGATTCAGAGTGAACTTTCAAGTGTGTAGGACTTCATGACTTGCATGTAGTAGTGCTTATGGCTTATTTGATCTTACTGTACACAGTCATGATTTGTTTATCTTCTTACTTGCTTACACTTTCATTACTTTTTTGAATAAGAATATAAATAAATGAATAAATGGCCATCTGTACAATCTTGTGTCTGTGTGTATTCCCTGTTTGCCAATTCCAAAGCCAAGTTATTACTGTCCAGGATTTGTTAACCCCTTGGCTCCACCCTAAACATAGATATCCATGGTCTTTACAATAAAGTTACCTTTGTCTTCACAGTTACCATGGTTAATGCTGATTGTAAACTTCTCAGGTCCTAGAATTCCTAAAAAACAGAAAACGGAGTTTCTGGATGGGGTTGACTAAGGTCAGAAGACTTAAACAATTGGGACTAATTCCATTTTGTTCTGAGCTAGACCAATTCAAGACTTTCTCAGAGGTCCTATTGAAGACAAAGGGAACCTAGTTCTCTGTCATTGCCAAAGGCACAGACTTGACAAGGTCCAGTCTGGGCCTTGGGCCTAGGCCTTGAAGGAGTTAAGGTTTTTGGTTCCTGTGAATTCAGCTTTCTCCCATGAAGGGCTTGTGGTTATCAGTCCTAAGGCAGCTATGTCTAAGGTATGCTGTGGTCTTTTTGCCACTATTGCTTGATTTAGCTTTCTGCTGACCTTGGCCCTATCTCCCCCTGCAAAGTATATCAGATGGTATACTTAATAATAAACTTGTTTGGCATAAGTCATAGCTTATGCAAGACCTCCTGACCCCAGATTTTCTGTCTTTCTTCTCATCTCCTGGACACCTCCCACTTAGGACCCTGTCACTGAAGAACGACCTGCTGGTCTGAGTCACCATTCCATGGTCTGAGGCTGAATATTTATGCACTGAGTAGAAAAGAGAAGGCAAGTGAAGCATGAACACTCATCTTTTTGCTTTTTGACTGTGGATGCAATGTGACAGCCTCACCTTCCCAGTCATGATGGACTGTATCCTCTCAAACTGTATGACACAGCAAGCCGCAATTCCCTTAAGTTGCTTACTCATGTATCTTATCACAGCCACAAGAAAAGTAAATTATATCACAGTCCTTTTCAACTAAGTGCTCCCAGAAACCACTATCAATCAATTAATATTGACAGGGGAATTGAAATCCATTTACTAAATTTAGTGCAATATAACCTGTAACTTAATCTCAGGATCTTTAATATAAAGTACCCTGTGGGGAGTGGCTTCCATTTTAATAAAGGACACCCTAAAAGCCTTCTGTGCAAGTTCTTGCATCTGATAGCATCATTGTCATCTGACTGGCTCTCATATTTCATGTGCATGAGTAAAAGGCAAATAGCTATGTATTAATGTATACACACTCCCAATGCAAATAATAAACCTTCCTTTTCCAGATTCAAATTGCAGCACTATTCCAAGGATAACTCAGGTTTTATAAGTGTTATTTTTTGGTTTTATCATCTGAGATAAAGGGTTCTTTGGCCTTATTCGTATCACTAGTCCTATAAAAGATGAAAGGTCATAAATCCATAGTTCATATCCTGCTGAAACAGTATTTCATAGCATCCAGAAGAGAGTGAAATCTATTTAGGCAAGCCATTATTTGGGCTTCATTCAAAACTCTTTAATGAAATTCTTAAGAGACTGTCTTAAAAGAAGTTTTGCCTATTAGACTGTAATGGGCCAAGCATGGTGACATATAATTGTAGCACTTTAAAGGCAGAGACAAGAATTGGAGGCCAGCCTGGGCTACACAGAGAAATGTCAAAGACCATGATGCTAATCAAAATATTAGTAATGACAGCAAATTAGTTTTGTAAATATTTGTAGATTCTTATGGTTTATGTATATTACCTTATAACTGACAAATAAAGCTTTAAGAATTATTTAACAATACATGCCTATATGTGTATACACACACACACACACACACACACACACACACACACATACACACGCATATGCTTGCTTCTGTGTGGCTAACATCTAAGCTGGATGATTGCTGTCATTAAGATATTCTTTAACAAAATCATCCTCACCTGCTGTTGTACATAACACGGGTACACAAAGTCCATAAGCTTCAGTCAGTGCCATGATGGTTTCCTTGCTCAAGCTGACAACCTGGACACTTCCCTTCCTCCTTCCAGCTGCATTTAGGATACTCTGACAGTGTATGCTTCAGATACATTCTATGCTATGATAGTAAAAATGGAAATTTACAGAGTGTCAGATTCTGGCCCTTCCCAATGTAGAATCATACTAAGAGAAAATAAGAAGATCAAATCATTCCTCACGTCCCCGATTTCTGAGGGTTATTTTCTGCTTCTGCCAAGGTAATATGGTTTTTGTCTTTTATTCTTTTGATGTGATGTATTATGTGCATCAGTTTGCATATGTTAAACCATCTGTACATCCTTTAGATAAACCCCACACAATCCTGACTTACCATGTGTTTTATGCATGTGTGTGTGTGGCTTTGTTAGTATTTTGTTGAGAATTTTGCATATCAATCCTTTAGAATCATTTGGGAGGAACTGGGGTTCTTCTAAGAGTTTCTGGAGGTTTAGAATGACATCATCTGACCCTGGTCTTTTCTTTGTTGGAAGATTTTTAGTCACCAGTTCAATTCATTTATTACTTGTTTGAATTTTTAGGTTTTCTATGAACTAGTGGTTCAGTTTTGATAGATTATATGTCTAGAGGTTGACTCATTTCTTACAGGCTTTCCAATTTAGGGAAATTCCAATAGTTTGTTCCAGACTGATTTCTGTTGCTGTGATTAAAAAAAAAAATCTCTGGCCAAAACCAATGTGGACAAGAAAGAGTTTGTTTGGCTTATACTTCCAGGTAACAGTCCATCATTGAGGGACTCAGGGCAGAGGCTCAAGCAGGATATAAAACCAAACCATGTCGGAATGCTGCTTATACAGCCAAGGCCCATGTGTCTAGGGATGGTGCTGCTCACAGTAGTGGGCTGAGTACTGCCCCATTGGTCATCAGTGTAGACAGTTTCTCAGAGACTCGGCCACAGGCCATTCTGATGGAAGTATTTCTTAACTGAGCCTCTCCCTTCCCAGGTCAGCAGGTTATCTCCACTCTATTGAGACAGAGTTTCTTGCCATACCTGGAGTGCTCTGATTGCTAGAGTGTTCATTTGCAAGTGCTCTGTTTAGCCCAGTTTCTTCATGGTTCTGTGTCTCTACATTAGTATTTGTGCATTAGGTTGATCATCTGCCTATATCAGTTTTATAGGGTAGCTCTCCTAGTAAAAATCTTTCAGTTAGTGATATGCCCTAGAGTGTTAGATATTCTACAACCTTGGCTTTGATTCCAACTGAGCTCTTTAAAAAAAAAAATAGTGTCTTGTTACATAGCCCAGGCTGACCTCAAACTTGCTTTTTTTTGCTTCAGCCTCCTGAGCACTAGGATTACAGGTGTGCTAATCATGCCTGGCTTTCCAGGTGGACTCTTCGATGGTCATCACACTTCAATGCTGGTGATGTCTATGGATGATTCAATAGCCTACTCTACAGCAGTTTTGGACTACCAGACAGGTTGCAGCTCCTTTTGGTGGAGCAAGCTCACTGAAATCTCAGGGTTCACTGTACTTGGCAGTGAACATGAATCCTCTTTATAGATCTGATCTTGGTGAGATCCAAAGACTGGGATGAAGAAAATGCTAGTATGAACCAGAGTGATGTGGGATGCTGCAATAATTCCTGTAGATTCATATCAGATGAGAAAAGTTTGTAGGTGGAGGGAGTGAGGGATACTGAGGAGGTAGGAGAACCCCATTTCACATGGGCCCTCATTTCTGTGTGAAGAAAAATGTTCTACAGAACTAGAAACTCTCTAGTAGCATCCCTCTGCATCCACAATCTAGACTTTGTTCCAGGCTTTCAAGCATGCTCTGGTGTCTGTTTCTTTGCACACAATTTTCTCCTCTTCTTATGGTGCTTCTTCAGTTATGTTCCTTCATCTGAATGGTCCCTCTGTGCCCTTTCACCTGGATGATTACTAATGATTAGTACATCATATCATTAGTATTTCTTCTGGAGCAAAGACTACTTTGAAATAACTGTTATATCTGTCTATATTAAATATTATTTTCCTTAATAAAAACTAATGCATTCATTTATTTAATGTTATCATATGTGTACACACATAGGCTAGTATATTAACACACATGTATTTTCTATTTGCTTTCCTGAAAGTACCTAAAAGCACCTGAGAGGACTTAAATCTCTCTGGCATCTAGATCTTGATTTCAAATACCATTTGTCAATGAGAAAATCAGGGCTCTTTGCAGAAATGTCTGACTCTAGGGCTGTTACAGGCAAGCAGATGAGCCTCTAGTGTATTGTAATAAGAGAAAGCACAGGTCTCTAAAAAAATAGAGACTTGGTGGTTTACACTTATAATGTTTGTTTGGGAGGATGATTCAAAGTTGAAGGCCAGCCTGGGTGATGTAGAGCTCAACCTGACCTCTCAACATTTCTCAAACAAACAAATAGCAATATAAAAAGAATACACATGAACAGGCACAATAGCTAACATACAAAAAGTTCCCAATGGCTAAAGTTGAAACAATTTAAAGGGCATAATTCAAATGCATAATGACAGTACAGGGTTAAAACCTAAATAATACACATAGTGGTTTCATTGAAATTGCAATAATTTTTTATTAGAATTCAGTCTACTTATTCCCTCCTCTGGGAAGTATGGCTTAATTATCATTCTGTGTGGTCTGTACATAGTACTCACTTCTAATTAATAAAATATAAAAATGAGAAAAAGAGTAACTCTGTGCAGAGAAATCCACCAGAGACCACTGTAGTGGATTTCTGTTTTACCTATGACCTTGAGGTATAGCCCCTCAAGATGTAGCGGGTAACTGTTCTACCTATTACCTCGAAGTACCTGCCCCTGGGGAGTGGCCTCAGGGCTACCCTTAAGACCTGAGATGCACATAAGCCACTCTCTTCTCTCCCACATGGGCTTGGATGGTGGGAACTGATTCCTGTGGCAGAACAGTGTGGGACAGAACCTCAGCCTTCCAGGACCCTGTGATGATTTTCCTATTTTGTTTTAGTGAGTTGTCTTTCCTAATAAATTCCTTTTACCCATTAAGCAGACTCCATGGATTTCTTGCATTCTCTGGTGCCCAATGTGGGGCATGAACCCAGAACCCTGAGATTGAATCTCATGCTCTACCTACTGAGCTAGATGGGCTGAACTAGGGTCCTCTTGGAACATCAGTCAGAGCTCTTAACTATCTTGACTAAACGGTCACATTTACCACCAGCATGCCTCGTATGAACAGCATTTGTCCCTGAAGAGATGTAATGAGAATGGAACTGACTTCTGCTCTTGGTCTAAAACCCATTACACCGATATAGTTATGGAACCATATCAGATAATACCAAACTGAGGTGCTTTTTATAAAATGCCTGGTTAATAATTTTCAAAAGTGTCAAGGTCATGGAAAACAACAGAAGTCTAAGAAACTGTCCCAGATTGGAGGACACTAAGGAGGAAGTAGTTCAATACAGCATGTCTGGATTGGATACTAGAACATCAAAACATCGGAAAACTCTTTGCATGTGTAGTTTGATTGTCAATATTGTGCCAATGTTAATTTCTTAGGATTAAAAAATGTATGGTTATGAGAAATGTCAGCTTTGGGAGACCTAATCTGAAGGGGGATGGGAAACATCTGTACTGTTTGCAACTCTTCTAAAAAAGTAAAGTTATGGTGAAATGAAAAACTAAAGCCTTTCTCAGTGAACTATAACTCCAGCAGCAGGGGTGATCTGTATCTTGGAACTGGTACATCTCTGTTCATAGAACAATGTCAGTTCAATATAACAGGGTGCCAGAACTTGGATGCATGTTGAACTCTTGACTCTGCCATTTATGAACAGTATCACTAAGATATTTCTTAAGCCCCAGTTTTTTCATCTGTAAGGGAAATTTGAGAATTGGGAATTTAATATATGTGAAGAAAGTGAAGGCTCATTCCCACTGACATAACTCCTAGATGATATCATTGTTCGGTGTATGAATGAACAATATAAGGTGATTTTTTTGTTGTTGTTCTATTTTGGGATTTTTCTGAGATTGAATTTACGATTCAGTTTAAGAAAATTGCTTGAAGAAAACTGAGGAAGCATCATATATTTATAATAGATGGAGGCCCAATAAGTGGATGTGTTGATGCAATGGCAAATGTATGAAATATGAAGCAAAACTGTATTTCAACCAATAATAGTGAAGGTTATTAAGGAAAAGAAATGATCTCTTCCTGGCTTTTATGGGTGCAGTAGCCAGGGCCCACCATTCACATATTGTCTGTGACTGCTTCCTTGTAACAGTGGTATGACAATGTTAAACAGCAGTGATGGAGACCTTATACACAAAGCCAATCATGTTTCCCATATGGCCCTTTCCGGGACATTTGCTAACACATTATAAGTATAATGTGTGTCTAGAATTTAGAGTTAAAGCCATAGCTCCCTCCAGTGGTAAATCCTCACTTTCCAATGATTGAAAGGAAGAGTTTCTGTGCTAACAGTGCACATCTATGTTTTTTTTTTCCCCAGTTCATATGCCTCAACTTTTCTGTCTCCTAGTCACAGGATAACAGGAACCACCTTCATGTAGTTCAGATGTGGCATCTTTTGTTGTCTATCACTAATTAAAAATAATCAACTGCAACTCATTCTAAAATAACTTTTGACATTTAGATGAGGTAGTATAATGCCACTTATCACCATGTGACTTTGAACAAGTTATTTAATGTCTTGGAATCTTGGTTTTCTCACCTGAAGAGCAGAGGTGTTATTTACTTCCAGTTCTATGAGGACAGAGTAAGATGATGAAAGGTACATGAACCATTTATATTCCAGAAAGGTGGTTATTATTTGTCTTAGTCACTATTCTATTGCTGTTAAGAGACACCATGACCATGGCAACTCTTATAATGGAAAACATTTAATTGGGTCTGGCTTACAGTTCAGAGGTTTGGTTCATTGTTATCATGATGGGAAGCCTGGCAGCGTGTGAGCAGACATGCATGGTGCTAGAGAGTAGCTGAGAATTCCACATCTGGATTTACAGGCAACAGAAAGAGAGACACTAGGCCTGGCTTGAGCATTTGAAACCCGAAAACTTCCCCCTCAGTGAAACACTTCCTCCAACAAGGCCACACCTACTCCAACAAGGCCACACCTCCTAATCCCTGTCAAGTAGCACCACTCCCTAATGACCAATCATTCAAATATATGAGCCTATGGAGCCAATCCTACTCAAACTACCATGTTATTATTGATGTTGTTAGCCAATACAAAATTATGGTTGAAAACTTTGGCAAGACATCCCATGTGATTTTGAGTTATTTAAATTCTCTGTACTTCATTATCTTCTACTAAAAAAGCAGTGGCAATAATTACCATGGTTTAGGTTTGTAGTAAAGACAAAATGGGAAATTGATTTAGAACAAATTTGCCCATGGGACAGTTACTTGATATTAGTTACTGTAGTTGGACTTTCCTCTGGGCCACCAGCTCACAAAAAATGACATGGAGACTTATTATTAATTATGAAAGCCCAGGCTATAGCTTAGGCTTGTCCCACTAGCTCTTAAAACTTAAATTAACCCATTTATATTAATCTACATTTTGCCTCATGGCCTTTTTAACCTCTCTTCTATCTTGTATCTCTTGTTTCTTCTCCATGTCCTCTGACATCCCTTTTGTGTCTAGATTGATCTCATCATCTTCTCTCTCTGTCTGGAAGTCCCACCTAACCTCTTCCTGCCTAGCTATTGGCCATTCAGCTCTTTATTAAAATAATCAGAAGATGCCTTGGCAAAGACACATCTTCACAGTGTACAAAAAGATTATTTCACAAGAAGTTACTATTATAAGTAGTTGTTCATATTGGTACATGGACTGTCACAATCTCAGAAATAAGAGTTGTGCTTAAAATGTGATATCAGAAACATTTTTTTTAAAAATACTGAACTAAATTTTTGTACAAGTGCAAAAGATTACGGAGACAATGAGCTGGTAAGAAAAGGATTCATTCCAGAGTTGCAGCCATGAAAGATTTTCAACCACTTCCTTACAAGTTCAAGCACTTTTGTGACAAAGTCATCATTGTATGAATAGTTATTTCCTGTAGACTTTATAACATCCCAGAGTTTCCTTGTAAATCTCTCTACTAAAAGGGCAGGTGATACCAAGGCTAAATACATGTTCCTGGCACAAACACCAGGAAGTCTATGAAGTGTCTGCTGTAAGAAGAATGGGCCAAAACAAGAACTCAAATACTTGTGGTACAATATGTTCTCCACCGAGCACCTGTGAGAACAGCTGAGCCTATGCTTTGGAGTTATACCTTGAGAATTACCTCATAAGAGGCCCAGTTGGGAGGAGCTGGCACAGACTCTCAGGATATTGAGGGCTCAAAATGGAATCACTGGGAAAGAGTGGGATGGGGTTGATTCAGGTCAGAACCAGGAGATTTCAACTTAGCTGGCTGACTTGCCACAACGAAGATAGAACCAGCTGTTCTGCTTGTAACAAGTTTAGCCTTGATTTGGGTCAGGATATCTTTAGTCATCTGAGGTATGCCGGTTATAAAGTGGACCTGTTTGGATAGGGTAGATGGTGCTGAGGTAAGAGACAAACTTTAAAACCTCAGTGGTTTCAGCAATAGAGGTTATGTCTCATTAAGACTCCATGTTCATCTTGGACTGATGGGATCTGGGTTCAGAGTCACCCTCATTCTGGCACCTGACCTGAGGGAGAACCCTTATCTGGTACATCATTGGCTTGTGGTGTAGAGAACGAGAGCTCTGGAGATACTCAGACTGGCAATCAAAGACTTGGTCCAGATTCGGTAGTCATCACTCTCAAGGGTTGTTAAACTTCTCAGTCACACTGAGGACCAAGCATGAACCAGAGGGACAGGAAGTCCAGTGCACATCTTCTGGCACTACCACATCAGGTTGACTTCACAGCAGTAAACATTTCTAGTCAGAAATTATGCTTGCTGGCCCTTGCATTCTGCTTGAGAAATGTATTTAGGATAATGCAAGGCTCAAGTTATTGACAAGAGAGTAAAGGAATTGGGATGCCCTTAAGGAGAGAGAGTATGGTGAGAGCTGGATAAGGAATCTGAGTTCCATCTAAGTAGACTTTCCTAGAGTTTGATCTCCACAGGCAAACTGGAGGGTAAATCAGATACTTCAATGTCAACTATTGAGCTGAGGAAGATAAGCCTTTCACATGGCTTTACTTGAGATAGGAAGTCAGGGGGGTGAAGTGATTTATAAGTCAGACTAACAGGAGAATGTAATTTGTGGTTGAAGGAGTCAAGTCCTACCCAAGGAGAAGGCTCAAAAGTCAAATCTGAAAGGAGTGGTCAGGCTGGTGGGGAAAGAACAGGTCATTGAGGCCTGAGCTCGGGGCCCTAATGGAGAGTGAGAGGTGGATTTGTTATCATGCAGTAAGCCACATGACTCTTCATCCTGGTGCAAGAATAGTATGGTGATATTTTATTTGTATTAAAATGTTATTTGTATGTTAATAAATAAAGTTGCCCGGGGGTCAGAGCTATTAGCAAGCCATAGGAAAGCAGGGCAGTGGTGGCGTACACTTGTAATCCCAGCACTTGGTAGGCAGAGCTAGGTAAGTCTCTGTGTGCTCAGGGATACAGCCAGTATTTGATACACATGCCTTTAATCTCAATACCAATCATAAAAAACCTGGAGGCCTATACAGACAGGCCGTGACGAGGCGGTCATGTGGTTGGGTTTACAACCATTGAGAAGGCAGAACAGGAACTCTATATAAAGACTTTAACAGTAGCTCTGGTTTGGAGAGGTAGGACCACTGCAGGAGGAAGGGTAAGGTTTTAGCTCTTAGCTCTGACCTCTTGGCTTTCTTCTTTGCATAGTTTCTGTGTTTCTTATTTAATAAGAAGGTTGGTTACATCTACAGAATAGTGTGGCAATTTTAACAAAGTAAGGCAGGTTAGAGAAGCATGTCAGTATATTAGGGGAGAAGGTGTGATCTGCAAGGCCCCAGGTGCTTAGGGCACAATAAACCTGCTGTTTGGTGCCTGCCTGCCTTGGCTTGAGTTAGCTCTGAAATAGGGTGGAACTGCATTGGTAAATAAAAGGACTTGTTGCTTGTAGTTTTACAGAGTTGAAAACAGCTGGCCTGTTTCAGCCTTCATGATTTCTGCATGAGCTGTTCCTAATAAACATGCTGTTCTGGTGACTGGGTTGTTTGTAGTACCCATCATCTGGACTGCGTGCTCAGTAGGCACTGAGCATGGGGCTCTGTGGTTCCTGGTTTGTTTTTCATACGTGCGCCTTCTCCTGAAATTGCTGGTCTCATTATTCACTGGTAGGAACCACTCCAGCACTGTTGATACTTATACGAGCTCAATCAAAATTGGTGTTTTTGATGTAATGTGAGACATTGTATCCATAGAAACCAATGTAAAGGTGTGCGACAGGACTGGAAGCTACACTTCTAAGAGGAAAACTGCTATTAATTATACTCAGTGTTAAACTTTCCCCAGGCTCCTGGCACTCTGTACCTCTAACCACTGAACCTTTATATGAACTGTGAGGTAGCTTTCCTCTCTCCCACTTTGTAAATACAACACAGAGACTGACTCCCTGGATCAGAGTTTCTTGATTTATTTCTGTATGGAAGTAGAAATAACACAGCCCATGAACAACCAATGACCATCTGAAGGGGACTCCTGGGTATTTACACAGGTTAACAAGGGGAGTGCAGAAGAGGGAGCCACTAGCAAACTAATGAATCATCCTCCCTCACACAGATAAGCTAATTGGATTTATGTAGTGAGAAGCAATGGGGTGACCCTGCATTTGTGCAGTCATGGGCTGGCTCTGAAACTCTGAGTGATGTTTTTGTATTCAAAGAGTGGGATTCTGCTCTGTAAGACCTACATCACCTGTGATTCCCACTCACTATGGGCATGGAAGACGATCATAAACACAATGAATTGGAACTGGTGAAGACATTCACAAAGGAAGGGTGTCATTTGGGGGTATCATGATTTGCCCAGTAGTAGACAGTAAATAAAACATTTTGTATTCGAATGAATAATAATTATTCAGCAGAAAGACACTTTTGATTTTAATAAGGGAAAAGTTTCAAATATAGGCTTATAGCAAGACTTGAACAAATCCAAATCTGGTCTTTAGAAACATTTGTGCTCATAGGATAGGTGATTTTAAATGGTTTTCCAGGCATAATGAAATAATGTTTTGGTCACAAAATTAATGGGTGACTTAGCACTAAGTCAAGATTCCTAAATTTATTAGCAGAAGTCTTAGTTTATTTAAATGACTTTAGGGTTGTACATTTAATAGAATTTTCAAATATCCAGAAGTCTGGCAAAAACAGGATTTTTGAAAAATGTACTATTGAGTTCTCCCTTTAGAGGTCGCAGAAGGAAAAAAGCTTTGTATATTCAAGACTCCCTGCTCCTGCTGTCAGTAACAGTTAAGATTGTTTAGGAGACACTGCCCAGCACAAAGGCTCCTCTGTAATCCAGCAGAGATCCCATCTTAAGTGATTACATTACACAGCTCCGCCCAGTCATTAGTTTCTTGTTTAGTGATAATGTCCTTCATTTTAAAATTCTTTGATGGTAATGATTTGTAAGTATGTCCCGAATTTGAAAATTATGTGTATTGCAGGCCTGGATATTTCGGGACCAGTATACAATTGGTGTCTCATTTGATATTGTGCAGGGGACAGTCTGCAATAACTGAACACTGGCAAAACCTTTCCAAAGGAAGTAACGTGATCGTTCAGGTGTGTGTGTGGATGTGCATATGTTTACAATAAAAAACAAAGAGAGTCACTAGGCACAAGGTAAAATTTTTTAAAACTCAGTGACCAAGACACTTAAAAAAATTTGACAATTTTTTAAATTAACATATATTAATGTATACCATAGTTTGACCTAAAAGTCAGAGAACCTAGAGGTGTTTTGTTCTGCTAGCTTTTGTTCTGTAGAAGGATGTCTTGGTTTGCATTGGTAAATCTATTGAGTATCCATTAGATGTCAGGGCCTGTTCAGCTGCAGGGAATTCAGACCACAAGAGAGCCTTTCCCCTCCCAGGACTCACAGGCCATTAACCAAGGCAAGGAGAAGCAAAGCAGAAGGACCTGGTGATGCTGGACTAGAGAGAAAGAGCATCTCAGTTTATCATTCAAGCCCCCACGGCTCACTTGCTATCTCCTCTAGCTGTGAATTCCCAGGGACATCTAAATGACATTTTTCCTTCTCCCCTTGAGATTACAATTCCTCTTTTTAACTGATAACAACACCACTGTGTTCTGAGCATAAAGGCTAACTACCCAGTCTGGATCTCGGTGAAAGTAGGTGTCCCTTCTAGATGCCTTATGTGGACCCCAGCTGATCAGCACTGGGTTATGCACCTAGGCAGCAAGTGACACTATTCTCCCATCTTCATTTTTCCTTCCCCACCCTCCTCCAGCCTTAGTTCTCTTTGGCTCTTTTAAATGTCACATTTATATTCTTCATATATGGTGAGTATTTACCATTCAAGTTAAAGACCTGTAGTGTGTACTTTGGGAAAATGATTTGCTCAGCAATGCTGGCTTTGACTTGTAAGAAAATCATTCAGAAGGCTAAAAAACAAAACTCTCAGGAACCACTCTGGCTACAGTATAGTTCTTATTTATAAAAGCTAAACATAGATATTCAGTAAATTAAGCTTTCCATCAGCTCAGGAATAATTATATTTTTTGTTATTTATCTATATATGGTTATAAATAAAGATTTATGAACATTTATATTTTCCCAATACATTGTTGCACAATAGGAACCACAGTGATTTTCTTGGGGATGGGCCTAGCTAGGAGGCACAAAATAATCATGTAGAAACACTATTAACAGAATGCCTATTACTTTGCTTTTTTTTTTTTTTTTTTTTTTTTTTTTTGTTCGTTTGTTTTTTTTGAGACAAGGTTTCTCTGTGTAGCTTTGCGCCTTTCCTGGGACTCACTTGGTAGCCCAGGCTGGCCTCGAACTCACAGAGATCTGCCTGGCTCTGCCTCCCCGAGTGCTGGGATTAAAGGTGTGCGCCACCACCGCCCTGCTGCCTATTACTTTGCAAGGTAATACCTAAGGGGCTTTAAACATAGCGCAACAGGCCTCGCTGAATCCTGACTCGCATGAGTATAGTAGAAAGATCCACTGACGAGGGGCACCCCCTTTCAGACTAACTAACTTGCGGGCCCACCCTCTTCTGCTAAGCTGCTCCTTGATTTTTAGATGCTGAAGGTATCCGGGTATGTTGTACTCCTTGCCTTACTATATTTTCCTTTTCCTATAAAGCAGTGAGAACCCAAGATCATATCTGAGCATTTAGGGTATTCATCAAAGCAAAAGCATTGTAGCCACAGGGCAACTTGTGGGGAAGAGTCATTTTCAGATGGTCCAATGGGGTGCCACCCAAGGCTTTATACCTGGAAAAACATGAGATTGGATCCTGTCCCCACACCACCTAAGTGCCTTCAGCAGCTGTTTTTTTGTCTGAACATCATTTCCTCGGCTGGACTATGAGATTAATGCCGCAAACCTCAAGATGTGGTAGTAAGGACTGAGGAGAATAAACAGGCAAGACTGCATTCTTTTCTTTCTGCCTTCCCTAACAACAGACAGACATTGCACTCAACAGTGCTTTGTGTAGGCTGGCTTAGGCATGCCCAGTGCCTTAGTCAGAGCTCAGCAGCTTTGCCAGCTAGAGCATGTTTAATTTGGGTCCTAACATCTTGTGCCTAGATGTTGCTCTCTCCTATTCCTCTTCTGGGGTGCTCACCAGACCCTTACTCAAAGTTTTGGCTGGCTAGGATTTACCTATGAATGGCTTCCTGTGTGGCTATGAATATACTCACACCCTCCTTCATCCCGGGTCACACCTATAATATCTGTGCCCTTTATATACTAAGGACTACTACTCTACTCCAGAGCTGACCTTCTCAACTCAACTACATAGTCAGCATAGTGTCTAAGCCCTGCAACAAGAGACGGTCCAGGCAATCAAGCTCTGTGTTGTGTATAGCTATCTCATTCAACACTCATACCTGTCTTAGTTTGCTTTCTATGGCTGTGATAAAAACACGATGGCCACAAGCAACTTGGGGAGAAAAGGGTTTATTTGGTGTACGTATTCTGACCACAGTCCATCATGAAGGGAAGACTTGGCAGAAACTTCAGGCAGGAACTGAAGCAGAGACCTTGGGGGAACACTGCTTAGCCAAGCCTCAGTCTCCCTCCATGACCTGTCTAATCCTAGGGTTTCCACTGCAGCTCGAGTTATACTTTCACCAATGGCCTCTCCTGGCCTCTTATGGTACCAAGTTGTACCCCATAACTCCTTCATGCCTTCAAAACCAGTACCACATGGGCGACTCTTAGACAGTACACAATCGGGCTGCCAGCATGGGTGGGGTACAGCCTTGGCCTCCTCTGGACCACAGCCCCTGTGTGCTGACTCTGAGGAAATACTCCCAGATTTCATTTCAGTGATGTTGCTCTCTTCTTATTCACAGTGAATTTCTCAGTTCCAGCCAACCAGCCTCTATTGCCCCAGTAAAGCAAAGGTTTCACTTGATTAGTTCTAGTCTCGTGTTAATCACAGCGGAATCTTCAGCCCCAGCTGACAAGAACCACAGATTCTTAATTCAAAAAAAAAAAAAAAAATCACACAAATGGTCCTGAGACTCTTTGCTCTTCTCTGAAACTTCACAAGCCAGGCCTTCATTGCTCTCAGTATTCTTATCTTCCAAGCTCCCATGGGATAGAACATTAAGTTCTGAGCACTCAATGGCTTTTCCAGCCCAAAGCTCCAAACACTTGCACAATTTTCCCTTATACTCCACCCATTTCTGGGGCCAGTATCTGTTCTAAAGTTTTTGTGTTTGTTTTTTCTATTGCCATGATAAACTCCATGGCCATACACAACTTTGGGAGGAAAGGGTTTATTTGGCTTACAAATTCTGATCACAGTTCATCAATAAAGGGAATTCAGGGCAAGAACTCCAGCCAGGAACCTGAAAGCAGGAAATAAAGCAGAGACCATGGAGGAACACTGCTTACTGGCTTGCTCCTCATGGATTGCCCAGTCTGCTTTCTTACACACCTGAGGATCACCTGCCCAGGAGTGGCTCAGTCTATAGTAGCTGTGTCCTCCTACATCAGTTATTAATACCCCAAAGACTTGCCCTGACAGGCCCATCTGATAGAGGCATTTCCCCAACTAAGATTTCCTCTTCCCAGGTATGTCTAGGTCTGCTTCACGTTGTCAAAGACCAATCAGCACTACTCCATTACAGGAATGAGGTAAGCACTATTAAATTAGACACTTACAAGGGTTAAGAAATGTTTCCAAGTCACATAGTTTCTAAGAAAGAAAGAAATCCAGGATGAGGATCCCAAAGCACTCCAGCAATCTGATGCTTTTCATGCCACTTGTAACCCCCTTCTCTTGCCTCGTTTTCTGACTGCAGTATTGCAGTACTAATGTGATGTACTATGATTCATATTTCCGTCCATATCTCAAGAGACAGGGAATTCTCTGAGGGCAGAGACCATGTTCTATTTATCCTGTACTCCTGTTTTTAGTACAATGCCTGAAACCCAACAACCACTCCAAAGAATGACTCGAGACAGCACTGAACTGCTCTCCGGGTGCTGTTGTCAGTATGTCCTTCCTCCAAACCCACCTGAGCCATGGCAACTCTAGAATTGGCATTAGGTAAATTATGGGTATGGAATCACAGGTGAGTTTTGTGGTTGAAGTTTGGGTGTCAAATATCCCTATGTTTGTAAACACTCGGTCCCCACATGGTGGCACTGTTTTGTGAGGCTGTGGAACCTTTTTGAGGTTGGACCTGGCTAGAAACTTTTCTTAGTCGTTGTCTTCATGTTAGACAGTTTTGAATAATAGAGCCCATGGAAATGGAATGTGCCTCATTTGAGGTTTGTCTGGTTTCCTAACTATTAAATTTGGACTGTGCATTCCCAGCAAGAGTGATGCTGTTCCTTTGTCAGACTACTGCATCTGGAAGCACATGGTGCACATTTGGCCATCTGAAGTCAGCAGAAGTGGTGTGTGGTGCTCTGCTTGTTTGTATGCTTGACATTCTTTTTTTCTTCTTCTTGCAATCAATCATCTGTAAAGTAGCATTTTTAAGAACATTTATACATCCTATTACTCATCAAAATTTCCTCCAGGATCTATGAACAATTCCTTTCCATCCCTATCTTTAATATGATGGTTGCAAAATGATGATTCTGCAGTTAAATGTGGTATCTGACCCTAAAGTGTACAAGGAGCGGACGTAATATAGAGCACAGAATAAGCATCGGGTTATTCTATAAGCAGTGTAAATCTGGTTTAACAGCTGACATGGAAAGAATGAACAAGTCTCCACTGGGCGAATGATTCTCCAAGGTCTGGTCTGAGATCTCATAATCCTTTATGAAGCTTCTGCTACCAGGGAAGCACCTTAGAAACTGCCAAGTAAGTAACTTGAGTGTCTGGACACAGACATGAGCAACTCCAGTTATGCTTGTGCGTGTCAAAGTTTTTATTAGAAGGTAAGACAGCCATGCCAAAATGACACCCACAGGGCATGGACTGTAGAATGAAAACACAGAGACTCCTGACAAATGGCACAGAGTCTTTATGGGTTGGCACCCACAAATGCTGTTCAGTTTCCATTCATGATTGCCGAATACTCCCTCTGGTGCTCCACCATCTTCAGAAATACTTGATATTTCTTGTCATAATATCTGTAGGGTACAAAAAGACACATAAAAAACATTCTCAAAATGAAACTATCATATGGCTTCCCCTCTTATTTTGAAGGATGGGAGTGTTATTTCTCACGGTCAGGCTGAAACCTCCCAAGTTTTGAGTGTGTGCTAGTATGCTTCATATCTATAATGTGTAAATGGCATGAGGTTCCACTTGCTACCTGTTTGAGATATAGGCATTTTATCAGAAACGCATATCTGCAGTGGTTTGGTTAAAGAGCAACAGAGCTGGGATGATACTTAGAAGGGGCTGATTTCTGAGCTTCCACTGCTCATACTGAAAGGCTTAGGCTCAGCACAGCTCCCTTCCGATCCCAAGCTTAAATCAATATTTCTCGTGTAACTAGCCACAGGTGAA
This sequence comes from Peromyscus eremicus, assembly GCF_949786415.1. Lineage (NCBI taxonomy): Eukaryota > Metazoa > Chordata > Mammalia > Rodentia > Cricetidae > Peromyscus > Peromyscus eremicus. Next base: position 110,581,618 of record NC_081417.1, on the reverse strand, counting down.
AACCACAGGCTGGCCTGATGCGAGAATGAGCATTTGAATCCCTCTTGCAATTTCCACATGTCAGTGTCTTTGGCAGACATTCTTATCCAGGAGTAAACCTCCTGGAAATGTGACCGACATCTTCCTGTACCTGGCCCTCCCTCAGGTGTCTGGTAGTGGCCTTGCTAACCTGCTGTCTCACCTGACTCTTCAGGTGAGACCTGTTAGAACTATTGTTGGCTATGAATCAGACCTGAGCTGCTTAGGCATCACCATCCTGAAGGGATAAAAAAAGGTATGGACACATCATACTTAAAGTCTCAAAACTCTGTCCTTCCTCTCTTTGCTAGGGGTGCTGACATGGGGTGGATGAATCCACTTCAACATGATCTGTTAGATTCTGGGGTGCTCCGAAGAAGACTCCTTATAAAGGATGTTTATGATTGTAAACTGGGGTGGAGGAGGGCGTACACAGAAATTTGTACATGTTCTACATTTCTCCCTCAGGCATTCTGGTAATATAGAAGCTGTGGTGGGGCCAAACCCACAGCTAAGAAGGGGATTTGAGGCCAGGATTTGAATCCCAGCACAGCCCATGCCTACCTGTGTAACCTTGAACATGGTACATAACCCATTTGTGCATAAATTTCCTCATCTTCATGTATATTTACAGGATATAGTGTAGAAATCTTTTGAGGATTGAGCAATATGAAAAGTATAAGAACAATGTCTTACTCGCACTAATTGATGTACTAGTTACTGATTTGAAATAATTCATATTCTAATATTTTACCCAATCTAGTCCCACTCTAGAGCATTCCACTGTCAATTATAGAATTGTTTTTAGAAACAGTTTTCTGCTTCTAATGATATGCTATGACAATGTAAGGCTCAATCCCACTCTTCTGTGGGATGAGATAGTTTTCTAACTTTGGAATCTTAAATTTCTTAGAGATGAGCTTTGGCCAGCAGCCCTTCCCACAAACTTGAAGGTTTTTAAGGGTAACAACTTTACTGAAACTAATTCCCTGGCTTCATTTATTCTTTGCCATTTGTCTTCTTGAAATTGTCTTCGTCACTTAACATAAACCCTAAGACTCACCCTTTTAAGGCTGAATAATTTGGAGTCATTCTAAAAATTTGCTTATTGAACTTCAGTTATTTAATTAGACATCAAGTTCACATACAGCCTGCCTGCTGAATTATCTTCTAAATTCTCCTCCTCTCGAGCAATTGCTTTTGTGTGGCTCAGGACCAAGAAAGCATCCCATAAAGTTAATGAGATTTGAAGTCAAAGGACACTGGCTTTCTGGTTGCAATCTTTATGCTGCCTGCAGATGGCGGTACAGCACCGCGCGGCCGCTTCACGGAACCCTGCCCGCTGCCATCAAGGCGCCAGAGTCTTTTCAACAGAAACACATGGTTTTTACTGAAAGAACTTAAAAACACTTCCCTGAAAAGTCTTGAGAGGGTCACGAAAGAGAGGGAGAGGCACAATCTGTTTCTAATTTCAAACAAACAAGGCTATTCGAAGCGCCCTCAGGCGGACACTCCCCAGCTTCCCCAGGCACTGGGAGGGGAGTCTCTGGGTTCCGAGGTTGCATTCTCCATACCAATCCTGCTCCTTTGAGCTAGGCAGTCAGAGAGGGGCTTACATTGCAGAGGCTTTAGCAGCCTGACTCTGTTCTGATACAGGAGAAAATGAAACTGGATTGCTCTTTCGGTGGGCATTTCAAACTCTCAATTACGGATCTTTGTTCTTCAGCTCAGTGACATGGTAAGATTTCCCTTTAGGTCTTAACCTCAAGTGTCTTCCTCCATTTCCTGTCCCTTCATCCTCAGACTCCTTACAAGTGACTTCATAGTGATCCTGGTTTTTAACGCTGGCTGCTCCAAAAGCCTCCGATGTAGCCTCCTGACTTAGTTTTCTAGAACTGATCCTGTATGAGTGAGCTTTTCAAAATCGCCCCTTGTGCAGGTCTCATCGTTGCTTAAAATTCAGTTCTGACCCCAAGAAGGTCTTCGAGGGGCTTTATGAGATGGCCTCCTCCTGCCTCCCTTCCTCATCACTTCTTTGTGTTTTGAAATTCTGAGTTGTGTATAGTGATCTCAGTATAAAAGCTGGCCCTCTGCATATGTTATTTCTTCTACCAAGACTGTGCTTTTCTGCCTTGGCCTGTCTGGAAATTTCTTTTAAAGGTTTAAAGTCAGTTGAAACTCAATCTTCTCTCAAAAGCTTTCTTTTATCCCTGTTGGGTCCCTGCTCTTTCCTCTTTGGGTTATAGTATCACGTGCTGGTTTTTCTATGGAAGGATTTATTCATGTGATTTGAAATCATCTCTGTGAACAAATCAGGGAGTGTCTCATTGTTCTCTGCAGCCTGCTGGGAGCTCAGCAAATGCTTTGAATATAGCAGGGACTCAATAAATAGATAAATAAATATTCTGTTGACCTGTATTTAAACACGGAACATTTCTAGCCTTCAATGCGAAGCAATACAAAGGGTAGGAGAATGCCACCTGGCCCTTTGATGGGAATATAAAAGATCCCCATACTTTATTGGTCTGAGAGTTTGGAAGCTGCATGGGACACAGCTGTGGACAGTCCAGCTCTGGATCTTGGTAAACCAAAGTTCTCTCCTTGGGAGGACTGTCTTTCAACCTCTAAGGGAAAAGAGTGCAAGGGTTGACCCCTCCCAGATCCAGGGTCCATCTCAGCTCAACAGCTGCACCTCTTTTCATGCTCTCATCCTCTAGCAGCTTTAGACAGAAATACAAACTTACTTTTTATCCTCCTGTCTCGGGAACACAATTTTCCCCACTTGGCTCATTCTTGCCATCGCCTCCTGGTAAATGGAAACAACAAAGAATGTTGAGTTAAGAAAAAGGAAGTCATGCACTTTGCAGGTAAACAGATGGGAACTAAAACACATCATACTGAGTGGGGTAACCAAGACCCAGAAAGACAAATGTCTCACGTTCTCTCTCACTGGAGACTTCTAGCTTCAAATCTTTAAACGTAAGTACACAGCCTATAATAACTACAGAAACCAGGAAAGTAAAACAGAAACAGGGTTTCAAAGTCTTCCTGTTGTATGGTGTATGGGAGCCTCTATGTATCTTAAGTGCATATCCAAGTGTCCCCCAACCATCATTGCCAACATACTGAGTAATTCCCTGGCATACTTAATTGCCTTCTAGCATGCTCTAATCAAAAGGTATGCTATACCAGGAGCAGGGGCTTTGCCTGTAACCTGCTGAATCCTAGCACCTAAAATATTCATAAAGCACAGAGAACCACTTTTCCAGAAGGACAACAAAAAAATAGGTAATATGGACCTTTTCTCAAGGAGTTTACTACAGAGTGGAAAAGGCATTTGCTAGGATCGAAAGACAGTATGACAAGTGCTTTGCTAGGCTCGTTTCAATGACCATTCAAAGGTTAGGAAACCAGACACAGCTTTCTTCTTTTGCTAACTCATAATTTCCACTCCAGCTAAGTAGCTCTTATGATTCTTCCCCAAGGACAGCATGGCTGTTCTGAACCAGCACTGTGCTCTTCCAGCCCTGGATGAGCAGGTATGTTGGTGAGATAAGATGTGCTGTCCCAGCAAGCACACTGATGGCAGAGAGAAATGGCAACATTAACAAGAGGCAAGATCTTAAAATGACTGAAAAGTTATTGACCGGGAAGCTAGAGAGAACCCAAAGGGCGGCTGTTTGCAGGCATTCTGTGAGGGGTAGGCAAGCAAACGCATCTTCCTGATGTGCTGCTCTGCTCCAGGATGTCTTAAGAGCCCTGCATATCTCTGATTATGTCAGGACATTTTCCTTCACAGACTGAATTTTGATTTGCGAGATGGTTTTAGCAATCCCATCATCCACTTTCCTATTCATTCTGGTTCTGGTTTGCCTTTCCCTCTATTGTGCCTCTGAGAAGACCCTGCCCTGCCCCTGTTACCTCCCCCACGCTGGGAAATGCTCCCAGGGTGTGCCCCTGCTGGCCTTGTTGGCTGTGCTTCTTCAGGGGCCTGAGACAACATTCCAGGATTGCCTTCATGGGTGGGATCCAAGAAGCTTATTGAAGGTACTTATGTTATTTTCTTTCCCATAGTAACAGATGTGCATCCAATGACAGACACCAGGGAATTCTCTGTTCTTTTCTTCACACTACCTCTGCTTCTTTTCAAAATAAGTTCCTGAGAAACAAGTATTCATAGTGGAGATTTCAAGGATATAAAAAGGGGGTATTTTGTTTCTGAGAAAGGGCCTGCTTAAAACTTAAAACTTAGGTCAGGTACACAGCCTACTGAGAATTTTGTTGACTCATCCCAGCTGCCTGCATGCCCCCTGGACTGAATTATTTGCTGCACTCATTCTTCCGTCTATCCAGTATTTATGACATGGTGCCATACTTTTTGGCTAACATATCACTCTCCCAACTAGTCTGTGAGTTCCTTCAGGAAGGAATTGTTAAAATTATTTTCACTGCCAAACTCAGCATCTGGCATATCACATGCACGCAGGAATGCCGACAGAGTGAATGAACTTAAGGATATGTGGGACAAACTATCAAAGTAGAAGTTTCTGCTGAGATCCAAGATGACAGATATATGATACCAGAGTGAGATGGAAATAGCCCACCTTGGGAAGTTTGTGTAAAGGGTGGCTAAGAACCCATCAGTCATCTCTACGCCTTTCACCCACATGGAAGGTCAAACAGAGAAGGGCTTCTAAGAAAAGGCTAGTTTACTGTGATCAGGACTCCTTCCAGAGTGAGTTACGAGGGAGGCCTCCCTTCACAAGTCAAGCCAATAGGGCTTCACTAGGTGCCGGGCACTGAACCTATGGCATGTAGTAGAGTATAAGTGACTCATGTTGGGAAGGGTCAAGCAGGCTGGTGTCAGCTTCTGTGTAGGGAAGAGAGGACCGCTCATGTTGTTCAGGCTCTCAAAGGCACGGTCACTTCTAACAGACTTTATGAGAAGCTGCCATGGGTTGGCTTAGTTTCTGTCCAGTGTGGCCAGCTAAGGACACGAGAATGAACTGTCAGATTTCTAAGAAATTAAGAGTTGGTATTCTGCTAGGACACGGAATTAACACCTCGTACTGTAGGTGAAGTTTTCAGAGACAGAGGGTCTCTAGAAACATCAACAACAGTGCCTCCAGAAACATCTACAGCAGAGTCTTATGGGTTTCCAGAAACATCCACAATAGTGCCTTATGGGTCTCCAGAAACATCTATAACAGAACCTTATGGGTCTCCAGAAAAATCTACAATAGTGTCTTATAAGACCAAGAACTAGCCACTCATACCTAAGGAGCCTGATTCTTATTTATAACAGTGCTATCTGCACCCCCCAACTACCTCACAAGAACAGGAGAAATAATGGAAAAGAAGTGATTGAAGAACCCTGTTATGGGTGGCACACCCCAGCTGCAGAAACTGGGAAATGGCTTACAGCTACTGTGACATATTCCTTGATATGAGTTCCTGAATTTTGGCTGGGTACCCCAACCTCAAGGTTCATAAAGTTGTATCACCATGTCACTTTGTCCTGAGGTAACTATCATAACTCTTAACCAGGAAAATTAGCTCCCTTCTACAATGGGAAGGGGAATTGGGAGTGAAAACTGAAACTGGTCTCCAGAAGTCTGTGAATGGAAGGGCTGCCATGGAATGCACCTGTAGCCCCGCTGCTTGGGGCAGCGGGGTGGGGGTGGGGTGGCGTGGGGTAAAGGAGGGCAGGTTGCTCATGCCCAGGAATCTGAGGCTAACCCAACATGGGGAGAACCTCTCTCAGAGAACAAAAGGGAAGAAGGCAGGGAGAAAGGGAGGGAGGGAAGAGAAAGAATTGTGTGAAGTGCTCTACACAAGCTTTTGTTTCATATAACTTGCTAAATACAAATTATATATGCAAACTTTATAAAGGTCAGATGAAAATTCATTAAACTATTACCAAGTTCAAGAGAATGGGTCATTATTTTCCTCTAGTCAGATTTTTTTTTCCACAGTGCCCTATATTGGTTTTACTGTTGTAGGCAAATCACAATATTCTGCATCACTTGGTTTTACGTTATGGTCACACACAGGTAGTCAAAATGGCTCAGGCTCACCTTAGTCTCCTGGAAGGCTGGTTGCATTATGGGTACCAGACACAGTGCAGAGACTGTGCAGAGCGGCGGTGCTGTCATCAGAAACAGCACTGCTGAGAGTCCCCATTTCTCCAGATAATTACCACAAAAGTGAAACCGCATGAATCTTCTGCCTGTGGTAAATCTGGGAATCACTACAGTACAACAATATGAATTCATTATGGAAATGCTGACACGTGCTAAATATAGTCACCCCCACAATATATTTCTGTTCACAGGGACTTATTTGAAGTTGGGCTCTAAATTCATACTTTCTGTCAGCATGATGGGCCGGACAATCTCAGCTTGCAGCATGCTATCCTCTTTGAGAGTCTAGACAGTACAATGAATAGAGCGGCTTTTCTTGTCCCTTTTTGCCCACACAATGAACGCTTTTTAAAAACAAAATATTTCATAAAATAGCATTTTAATCACTTCTTTTCTCTATCTCTCTAACGCAGAGCTATAAATAAACCATGAAAGTTCACATTTGATTGTCACTTCTGAAAGCAAGTGCAGGGCTTCTGTAGGGAAAAAAATGGGGTCCCTGTGGCCAGCCATGAAAGGCCTCATTCATGGACTTGACCCTTCCCTGGTGTGTCAAGGCTGAGATACCAGTCAGCACTCTGCTCCTGCTTCTCTGGAGGCAGTCCTGGCAGTGGCCAGGCCTCTGGGTGGGCAGAGGAAACACTTGGTTGTCATGTGCCCTGGGTTAACCGTAGAGCACTGTTGGGTGGGATGTTGGAAGTGAGGCCACAGGAACGGAGTTACTCAGCACAGGTGTGGCATATACTGATGTTCACAATCTGGGCATCAGGAGAGTTCTACTTCCTCTGCTTTTGAGAACCGTGGCCTAACAACTTGGGAAAGACCGCCAGGTAGTCTAGATCTCAGCACAGAGCAGCAGACAAAGCCTAGAACTGCCTAAAATTACATTACAGAGCAAAGAATAAATCAAGACCTGGTGTTGGTGGGAACTAGCCTCCAAGAGGCAGGAAGAACGACACTGGGGCTAAGACTGAACACAATCCCAGCACCCATCACTGCTTGGTTAATGTCTGTGAATGAAAAGTTGATGCCTATCACAACAGACATTGTAAGGTCATCAAAGCCAGTGTTTGCTGAGCGACACATCTACACTCAGAAAGGACTGGGTGGTCCAGTAGGATTCTGGAGGAAAATACTGCAAGTGCCATCTGCATGATTTTCACTCTAAACAAATTAAGGTTTTCCTGTACTTAATACATAGACTGCATTAGGTGCAACAGCTCAGCAACAGGTCGGGCCACGATTCCCATAGGCTGCATGCAAGTTTCCTCCAGCACCAAGATAGCCACATGGTGCTTGCCTGGATGTTCACTACATTCAGAATTTGCTAAATGCTGCCATTTAAATGTCTCATGTTACTAGATTTACAGCTAGGACCTAACTGAGATTTACACTAATCTTTAAAAAAAAAAATGGGCAAATGTCTGAAAAAGACTCAGTCAATGGACAGTAGGAAATGGTAATAGCTCAGATTCAAGCAAAAAGGAAAATGGTGATATATTTATTATGTATTATCTCTTTACATTATACAGTTAAAAAATAATGAATACCTAGTCTGATAAAGTAAGACCTCAGGGAAAAAAATCAAAATTATCAAGAAAATTGTTTCAGATATGCATACTGGCACATATAAAATCTTTTAGAAGTCATCAAAAATAAAAGAGCTGAGAGATGGCCCAGTGACCAAAGTGCTTTCCGTGCTACCAAGAGAACCAGAGTTCAGATTCCTAACATCTATGTATCTGCCAGGTCAATATGGCAGCCAGTCTATAAACCAGTGCATGGGAGACAGTCATGGGGATCCCTGGAGCAAGTGGGCAATCTCTGGTTCAGTGAATACGATGAAGAGGGATCAAGGAAGACTCCTGATGTCAACCTTGGGCTTCCAAACACACATTCATGAATACACATATGCAACCCCACACATTCAAACATGAAAACATATGCATGCACACCACATACACATACATACATCTTAAATATTTATAGAAATTTTATCTGTGTGTGGTGGAGCATGCTTGTTATCCCAGCACTCAGGAGATTGAGGCAAGAGAATCAAAATGTCAAGTCCAGCCTAGGCTGTACAGGGAGCTTTGGTCCCAACAAGCAAAAAAAAAATTCATAAAAATGTTTAAAAATTATTAAAAATACACCAGCCATAGAAAGCAGACCTTTAGACATTGCATAGCCACACATATTTCAAAATATTTTTATTTCAGCTATACCTTGTTTTACAAAATAATCTACAAGCACAATAAACTATCCTTTTGCATAGATGTTCACACACTGAGGTACATGTGCAAATTTCTCATGATTGATCCAAAAGTCTGGTGTGCACAGCCTCAGCTGCCAACTTCAAGCCACCCTTTCCCAGGTGCTACTCTGGGCTGGGAACCATGCCATCCACTTTACACACATGACCTTTTATTCCTTCTTTGAAATGTTCTAATATAGATATTATCATCTGCCCCTACTTTTTTGAATGACAGGACTGAATGGAGTGTGGGGGATGGAAAGAAAATGAATGATGTACACAAGGACATGCAGCCAGTTTGTAGAGAAGCCCAGAATTCAAGCTCAGTTCTGACTCCAGGCCATTGCTGGCTCCACACTCTGCCCACAGTGCTACCATCCTCCTTGTAAATAATAACACCTGATTTTTGAGTCCTCTAGATTTTGAGTCCACTTCTATTTATTAACTGTGTGATCACTTTGAGTGTACATGGGCACGTATTGCACACACGTATGCCTGTGAGCATGTGTGCATGTGTGTGTGTGTGTGTGTGTGTGTGTGTGTGTGTGAGAGAGAGAGAGAGAGAGAGAGAGAGAGAGAGAGAGAGAGAGAAGAAGAAGAAGAAGAAGAAGAAGAAGAAGAAGAAGAAGAAGAAGAAGAAGAAGAAGAAGAAGAAGAAAGAAGAAGGAGGAGGAGGAGGAGGAGGTGGGGAGGGAGGGAGGGAGAGAAACTTTAATATTACAGGGGACTGTACCTTTCTCTAAAGATGTTGACACATAGTTCTGAAATACATGAATCTGCCTTCTTGAGAAACTCTGACTCATTTTACTGGAACAACAAGTTCATGTGCTAATGTGTGGGCTGGGGCACATGACCCCTCCATAGAAAAACAGAAAATTTAGCAATATGATTTTCCTCTAACAAGTATTAAGAAATGGCTAATTGTTCTTTTATTTATGTTATTGTTTTTTACTTTGGCATGGGAATCTCTTGACTTGCAGCTGGCGCTCTCTCTCACCCCAAGGCACTGAAAACAACAATGTCAGCTGAGAAGCAAGAAAAGATGAAAGACTGGGAAATGTCTTCGTCATCCTCCATGATGTGAAGACTGGCATTCCATTACCCATTCTGAACACTCTGTGTCTGTCACACACATTCATGTACGCCTAATTACACGAGGGTTCACATCTTTTCAAACTCATCGCACTGTGCACTTAGCAGGTATATGTCAGTCTGTCTAAACTACATCTTAAATTCAAGTTGTAAAAACCAAAAGTGCTGTATGTTAAACGTGTCACATATTTACATTTTATTTTTCAATTGTAAAAGGACTACTAAAATGAGACAAAATCTTTTCAAGTCTAACTAAAATATAGCTCTATCACACTATTCTCTTGGACCTAAAAGAGGAGTCCTGGGACATGTCTAATTCTATAGGAAATAGAGCAGTCAGTAGAAAAATACTGCGTATTAGAAGCGAATGGCCTTAGGTTGGATGCTGATTCTGCTGCTTACTGGATATGCAAACATAAACTCAGTTTTCCCATCTACAAAACGGAAGTAACAGCACCTACTCCCAGTGTTATTGGATCGTCGCTACCTGACTCTGAGCACCATTCTTAATCAGTCTCTTGGTTTCACTCCCGTCGTTGTGCAGTGGTCATGGTCAGTCAGAAAGAGGAGAATGCAACGTAGTGATTAAAACAACACTGTAACAGCCTTCCAGAGCTGACAGTTAGACTTCTCCGTGGACTAGCTCTGTGACCATGCTCGGCAAACACTCTGCTTTCATTATGGGTGTTTTCTCAATTGAAAAGGTTGCCAGCAGCACACCTCTTATAGCCTTGCCGGGGCAGTTGTGTGAGAAATTTGAGGCACATCACAGCCTTGCACAGTTTGTTATTTTGCCAGTGTGCACAATTCACAGTCCAGATCTGGTCTTTGATTCATTTACTGAACTAAAACCTGTGCTGGGCTGGATTCTGCAACCCATCAACATGTGCTGATTGAATGAAATGAAGTAAATTCGATTTTGTCTCTGGGTTGTTTTTACCCATGACATTTCTGACACTAAATGGGTAGATCCACTCTGCCCTCATACTAATTAATTTTCTAATTCTGTGGACATCAACACATGTCATACAATTAAATTCGGGCACTAACTACCCAGAGTCAGGGTCATACTTCACACTGTAAAGGAACAGTCTCACAAGGCTGCCCCAACTTTAGTTGTAAGCCTCGAGTTTCTCTATACTTCTGACTAACTATAAATTGGGGGCTCCCCAGCTTGCTAGCATGGTTATACTGAACTCAGGAAAAGGTTACTTATTATTAATAATTTGTTATAAAAGCTGCAAATCCTATGCAGAAGGAAATGCAGAAAGACAGGGGTGTAGTGAGGGTTCATGCTCTTTCTAGACATGACATCAGTCATGGCTTACATGTGGTCATCAACTCAGGACCTATGGGAATCCCATTATCTGGCAATTTGTTAGATGGGAACATTAGTGAGAACCTTACTTGGAAAATCAGTGGAGAGGCTGAGAGTTCTGGTCTCTCAATCATGCCAAAAGGTTTCATATGTATCAGGAACGAAAGACAATGAGCATATATAATACATCACAATCTCATCCCCTCATAAAACCTGCAATGAACACCCTGGGCTTTCAGATGAAATTCAGACTCCATAGAAGTTTGTGTCTGAAATTTCCAAGATGGAACTTGTGTCTGTTCCCAGCACTGTCACATTCATGACCCTCCAAGTGAGACAGTTTAGAAATACTGGCTTTTTGGCTGATGACTGACCATGCCAAAAATTCCTCCTTCCCAATGTGATACTCTCCCAGGAATCTCTGTCTGGCCCTTTCTTCAAATGCACTTTCTCCAAGACTACCTTTGGGTACCTTTAGCTGAATCAGTCCACTTCTAGGTATCAGTGGTCACACCATCACACTTTCTGATCCTTACAACCTGCCTCTGTACACAGTGTCATCTCTTACTTTATTGGCTTATTGTTTACTTCCTTCCATGGAGACCCTACTTCTTCTCCTCTTTCCAGAACCAGAAACACAGAGTTGTTGGCATTCTTCTTCATTGATGAACTACTAGCTTTTAGTTGGCCATTAAATGTCAGCTGAGAGAATAAACTGATCAAATGCATATTAAATGTGACATACTCTATGTTTGTACTCTGTTTCATTTGACTGTCAAATTCTGTGTGTGGGGTCAGGATCTTATCTAAATTTAAATGGGGATGCATGGGTTCACAGGGGTCAAACGACTTGCCTAAACTAGTAAATTACAAGTTTGCTTCAAGTCATGAGTTAACACTGAGCCCAGTTACTGAGGAGCTCACTCTCAGCAGGCAGATGTCCAGGTTGAATCCATCACAGTTACCATCTATGTGACAGGTTGGAGACCTTGTAAAATTCTCAAAGCTTTCTTTTCCCCTGTCAAAGACACATTTAACCATGATCACTACATTGTACTTACATAAAGAGGAAGGCAGGTCCATTGATGTATAGAGAGATTGCTCACATTACTTTTGGAAACAAACAAAACAAAAATCACTACCAGCTGTATGACCCTGAGCAAGACCTTTCCCCTTCCTTAGCCTCACCTTATCAGCAGAATGAGGGCATTGGCTTTAATTATCTCTAAAATCTTGCCAGCTCTGCAATCAGTGTGTGTGTGTGTGTGTGTGTGTGTGTGTGTGTGTGTGTGTGTGTGTGTGTGTGCGCGCGTGTGGTCTTAACTCTCAGCCTACCAGTTGCTCTTGACTCCTAGAGGTAAAATTTCTGAGGCTTCTCTAGTCCCACTCTAACAGGGCACACATCGACTGGTCTTTCTGGCAACATGTAGTTTAATTCTTGATTAACCATGGGCCAACATGACACACAGGGGAGTAGTTCTATCCTTGTCAAGAGACTTGGAGATAATACATAGTCTGGCTGCAAAGGACCAGATCTAAATATGAATATTGAGCAAGTATTCATCCCATTTATGTGAACTTGCCGCATTTCTTATGTGACTTCTAAGGCTTCTTACTAAAAGCCTCAGAAAGATCATTGACTCTAAAAATGCAAGCAGGAGCTCAATTAGTCACTTTTTGTTTACTGTAATTGAAGCGATCCTGGTGCCATTTCTGAGAAGGCATGAAGTATTGCAGTGAGCTGAAACAGAAACCATGGTCGGTCAATAGTAACAATGGCAGGAGTGGTGGCAGCTAGTGTCCCACCAAGTTCTGCTAAGTACTTACTATCACTGGTGCTAAATAAACCTACTTATTTTATTCGTCCGTTGAAAGATGAGGTTCTGAAACCTATTCCTAACTATTTATTGTGCAATGTGGACTATGGGCCTTGGATAGGCCACAGTCCATCAAACATTTTTTACTCTTGTTTAATCCTTCCTACTAATAAGAGCATTTTTTAGTTTTTTTTTTAAATATTTATTTTTTGAGAATTTCATACATTATATTTTGATGATGTTTTCCCCTTCCCCAAATCCTCCCAGATTCTCTCCTACTTCCATACTCAATCAAATTTATGTTCTTTCTGTCTCTTAAAACAAAACAAGAAACAGGGGCTAGAGAGGTGGCTCAGCCATTAAGAGCTATGGCTACTTTTGCAGAGACCCCAGGTTCAATACCCAGCACTCACATGGCAGCCCATAGCCATCTGTAACTCCAGTTTCATGGATTCTGTGCCTTATTCTGACCTCCGTGGACACCGAGTACATTCATATACACATGTAGGCAAGATCATCTAATCTCCTGGACACCAGGCACATACATTTATACATGTAGGAAAGACCATCATACACATAAAGTAAAAATAAATAAATCTCAAAACTGAAACAAAGCACAACAACATATGGAGTCTGTTTTTGTTGGCTACGCCTGAGCATGAGGCCTGCCCGGAGTGTGCTTGACAGTGGTTGATACACTCAGTGTCACTCTACTGAAGAAAACCTATTTTCCCTCCCCCAGGAGCTATCAGTTGCAAAGAGCTTTTTAGATTCTTGGCCAGCGGTAGAACTTTGTGTCCACTTCCTCCTTTCCCATGCTGGGATTTGTCTGGCTCAAGCTTGTACAGGCCTTGTACATGCTGTCATAGTCTCTGTGAGTTCATACTGCCCCAACCCTGTTATATCTGAAAATGCTGTTTCCTTAATGTCACCTACTACCTCTGCCTCTGCTTCTTCATAGATCCTCGAGCCCTGAGGGGAGGGTATGATAAAGACATTCTATTTAGGTCTGAGTGCCCCAAAGTCTTTCACTCTCTGTACATTGTATAGTTTTGGGTTTCTATGTTAATTACCATCTAGTGCAAGAAGATGCTTCTGAGATGAAGGTTAAGTGAGGCATTGATCTAAGGGGATAGCAATATGTTATTAGGAGTCATTTTATTGCTATGCTTATTTACCTTAGGCTCTCCCTCTATAGTCTATGAACTATCTAGTTACATATTCTTGGCCTCATTATGTCAGGTATAGATTGTATCTCATAAAGTGGCCCTTAAATCCAATAAAAGCATTGGCCATTCACCTATCATTTATGCCACTATTGTACTGGTAGGAAAACAGCTAGGCAAATGTACTAGGTTGCTGTTATAGCTCACAGTGTTCACGGCGTGGTGGCACTGATGATTACTTTTCTCCTCTGGTAACATGTACAACTCTTTCCAGCACTATGAATGCTAGTCAATACTCAATTTCCAGTAGAGTACCAGCTTAATTTCTCTATCTTTTATGTTCAGCCATAGGATCTGACCATTAGGTTGTGAAGGGTAATCTATAGCATTGGTAATCACCTGCAATGTTTGGTGTGTGTGTGTGTGGGGGGGTGTCTATGGGACTCCTTCAA